>NC_085031.1:2240973-2987964 GCF_963692335.1 Osmerus eperlanus
ATTTCTATATAGGTTAGATAGGTAGAACTTCATAACTTGCTTTGGCTGCAGTCCAGAACAAGCTACTTCGTTCCAACCATCACACCACAATTTCAGACTTAATGAGTCTTCCCAAATTATTTCAAAACCAAATTATCATAACCCTCTTTATGAACCAATACCATAATGATACAACCTCATCACAGCCTAACTGTTTATCCCAAAACATTGTACCATGCCCTTAAGACAAAAGAAAATATAAACTCTCCCTTTTTCTTTTAAACCTTTAAATTCACAATTTAACATAAACCCGTAAAACAAAACCTTATTCTTTAACTCCTCAAAAGTTTTATCAAAGCATGTAATGTATACACCTTTGAATATTCCTATATTTACCAGCTATCTCAATTACTCTTTGTTAGTGAATCAACTCAAATAAAAAATCGCGCATTTCAAAACTCGAATCAAACAAACAGCGCCCTCTGAACAAAGCAAAAACTCTCAACCTTTTTTCATTTCTTTTAAACAACACAGATGGTTGGCGTTTACCATCTATTCACTTAATTTTGCTAAAGTATAACTTTTCCAATCCAATTAGAACTCATTTATGAACCAGGGGTCTAATTTCTG
The DNA here is from genome assembly GCF_963692335.1 of Osmerus eperlanus. Lineage (NCBI taxonomy): Eukaryota > Metazoa > Chordata > Actinopteri > Osmeriformes > Osmeridae > Osmerus > Osmerus eperlanus. The sequence continues at coordinate 2,241,583 of NC_085031.1, forward strand.
CATTTTTATGGATACCATCACACATCACAGATTTTCCGCTCGTAAATACAAGTTCTGGTCTGAAAGGCTTCTACCTCCCTGTTTGGCTAGGAATTTAGAACAAATGTTAAATCATACATTCGTAAACCACCAAACTTCGAATTCATCTAAACGGACACATCTTTCACCATTAATACTCACATAAGTATGCAGAATTACACCCTCTGGGATCACCTTTGTAAAACTCATCGTAACGGGACATTTTTTTTGTAGCCCCCACCTTTCCTCGGAATTTCTGAAACTCATTTAAAATGTCCTCAAACAAACAAAACCTTGTTAGCAAATGTCTCAAAATACTCATCACCCAACATATTTCAAAAATAACCAAATTAATATGTAAAATTCGCTCCAAATGTATCTATTTCTCTAAATTTTCGTCTTAGTCAATTTCTCAATTTCCATCTGCGCATGCGTCATGCGGTTACTCATCCTGGATCTCAAATATCAAGCTGCAATTCCTTTACTAGCCTGTATCCGCCGCCATCGCTGTTGAGTCTGTCTGTACGTTTGTTAGCTACAAATTTCGTTGCCATAGTTGCAAATCTAACTTCCTGGACTCTCCTTTGTCTCAGGACAGAACAAAATGCACTTCCTCCACGTTTTCACCATTAGCCATTAACCAACAGTCACAGCCTGGATTTTCTTTACAAGTCTATCAACCATTAGTACTATTTCAATTTCCACATAAAAATTAGGCTCCGAAATCTACATATGCACCTAATATCACTCGTCAGAGAATGACAGTTTACCCATGTATTAGCATTCTGGTTGGACAAAGCTTCAACTTCAAGTCCATTTAAATAGGTAAATATGAATACCACCAAACCCAACACATTTCAACAAATCATCTCAGCAGCAATAAACACACATATGTAGTACCTTTGCCCTTAACAACAATCGCAATTCAGTCTCTCTAACTAGTTCCCCTTGTATACACTTCAGTCCCTCGGACTGGCTCAATCTTTCTAATCACTTCTTCATAACCCTTTACATATTTCTTTAAACAACAGTAACATCTGTGAACTCCCACAAAATTTAAAATAAAACCATCGAACATTCCAGACATAAACAAAAATATTCCTTAAACAACATCACATTTCCGTTTGAACACATAACTTTCTATAAAAGTTTCAATAACCCCGGGATTGTAATTCTTCAAATGAATATCGCTTTTGTTGCCAAAACTGGCCTTTTACCAATTATCCTACCCAAAAACTAAATTTCCAGCGCATTATTCAATAACGAATCAAGCTCATAATATAGAAAATCGGTCTGTACATAATTTCCAAATCAAGAGTATGGCAAATCACAATATTTTATTAAGTTTGACAAAGAAACAGAAACACACATCTGTTTTCCAACCAATATACTTCTCAATTCAACGTCAAATTCTCTATAAAATGAGTGATTTTTTATTTATTTATTTATTTATTTTTTGCACTCATGTGTGGGCCACTGCACGCAGAATGAGCTTCACTGAAAGAATCAACTTCCGCTAGGCTCAAGCGCATGCGCCTCTTTTCAAGTGGAAAACAGAATGTCTCCGTCTTCAAAAACAAATGCCTTCTGGCGGTAATCAGACCGATGTAAAGTCTAACATCAAATATATAATGGTTAACACAGAGTTGTAAAACAATATAACAAGTCAATCGTCTCTCCTCTACCAACAGTGTCATAACCGATAAACATTGTACGTCACCAGTTCGGAACTCAACTTCCGGTCACGAACCCCTCTGATTTGAGAGTTCGCTCACAATTTCCAGAAATTTTTCAACAAAGATGACACATCTCCGGACATTCACGTACATTTTGCTCAAATTCCCACAACTAAAGCACGCATTTTGGATTGACCTAGCAATTCGTGTTGGCCTACATGTTTTTCAACAGCATGTCAACACGCTCTGCATTAGCCTTGACCAACATAGATTCCAAACACAACAGGGACTCAAACCCTTTGTACCGGAGAGGACTTTAACCTCTCCTTCTTTGAAACACAAAGGCAATTGCAAGTCAAAGCACAAGCTTCAATCTTTGCGGGAATCCAAAGCAAATTTATAAAGATGGCAGATGTCAGAAGATATCTGACCTATCTCCATCCAATCAGAAAAAGCTCTCCAATCAGGCTAAAATCTATTCTTTTCTCCACTTAAAAAAAACCGTGTATCTATTTCTCTCCACGAACCTATTTCGCAATACAATAAGGTCCTTAAAACAAAACGACCCCACTATCGAAAATCCACATTTATCAATCCATATTTGCATTTGCAATAAACTATCGTTACCATACTTTTGTTTCATGTAATCGATGTTTGGACAGGTCAATTCTGCCTCCAGACCATTCATTTTTAGAATTACAATCCATAAACAATAACCAACGACGGAAAATAAAGACACAATTACCCCTTTTCTTTTCTAAAAACAATTAAATTCCGACTTCACAACTTTCAATGAAAATAACTGCACAATCATGAATTACAAATATTCAAACCGAAAAATAATTAAAGTTTTGAAAAATAATTAACATTTTGATTTTTGTAATTTGTATATAGGTTGAATAATAGACACCATTAGTTACTCATACTTCTTTTAACCTCAAAAAAACATAACTTGCAATTAAAACAAAAAATGAACACGCGTGTTGCAAACTTAAATCCTCTACTTTGAAATTTCACAGGCCTATACTTCCTAACCTTTTTTTTTCTTAAACACACAGCTGGTTACCAATTTTAATCTTTACCAATTTACTCTTTACCAATTTAATCTTTACCAATCCTCTAAAGTATACTTTTTACCATTTTACTCTTGGGACTCAGAAATCAATACATTTCCTGACCCAATTTCCCAGGGCCTTAAAGACACACAGCACGATATCACGTGTGAATTATTACCCTTTATGCGCTCGTCAGCACATTTCCTGCATGCTTTTTTTGTACGACTCTAATGTAACGGGACCAACGTTCCAACGTTCCCCCAATTTGTACGACTCTAATGTAACGGGACCAACGTTCCAACGTTCTCCCAATTTGTACGACTTGCTCGCACAGGACACAGCTCTCCTCCGGTCTCTGCCCTATTACTAACTAAACCGAATTATTGACCATAGTCTAAACAACACACATTTAGACAACTCAAATTACACAGAAGCCAAAAAAGAATATTTACCGGTTCTTTCAGGATCCCGCGTCAGCAACAGCGCAACCAGCCAAGCACTCCCCCGAATCGGTCCCGCTTTCTCTGAAAATTTTGGATAGAGGTAAAGCTATGCCGGATTGATCAAATCACCTTTTCTAAGGGAGTACTTGTCGGAGATACGCTGAGCAGACGAGGATCTCCCCACAGGCCACCAAGTGATATGGAAAAATTCTAGCGGCACTGTGTAGATTTGAATAGTCAAGAGATGGCGGTTACAATAAATTTATTTTGCTTGTACAAATCAAGATTTAACAAAGTACTTTGTGATCAGTCATAACGAAGGAGGTGCTAGCCACAGGTCGTTTGCCAGAGTGATACAGAACAACCCTAAAACCCTGCCTTATATAAACTTTAGATCAAATGGTATTCTATAAGGTCAATCCATCAATGTAACCAAGTCTATGATTGGCTAACTCAATTCAGTGACAGTTTGAAACAATACATCTCTGTACCATTTGTCCCACAGTCCTTGGATGTGGCCTCTCTCCCAAACCAGTAGATAGTAAAACCACAGGAGTTCACCAGTCAAATGGTCAACTGTCCTTTGTGTGGGCACTTCAAACAAGTATTTGATTAACCCCACCCAATGCAACAGGAAGGGTCAGAGCAGCAGATCACAATAACAATACAGTTGAATCCACATTGTCTCCAGACCAGCTGTCTCTTCCCCCCAGGTGTCATAAACTGCAAATGGCATCTCTACCAAATGGAGTTGACTCTTCTTAATCAACTTTAGACTTCCGTTCCTCATATATGAAACACACACATTATAACTGTATTCTAAAATTTCCACGACAGTGTCAACAGTTTCGTCTTGGTAGCGATTGAGTTGCTTGTATTGGGATTTACGTTCCGTTGCACGGTTTAAGTAGAAATTACGTTTTTGTGTCGAAAAGTGAAGCTAACGGTGGCTAACTTGCTAACCACAGTCAATGACGCTACTTACGTCACTAACGTCACGAAAATTCGCGTGACTACCTCTAGCAGAATATTAGTTTAGCAGCTCGTTAACTTCTGGGAGATAGCTAGGCTAACTATAGCTTTACTGCAAGGCAGCTGCAGAAACGCCACAAGCAAAGAGGCCAGGTGATAACTATTTAATAATTTTACTTTGTGATATGACACACAATTGTGATGTGTAATGTACAATATAAGCTGATATTATTAACGAAGTACATCTACTTTCGGAAACAGTAGTCTACTATTTCACTGAAGTATTAGCATCATGACATTAGCCTGTGTTGCCCGGGCAACACATACTACAGTGGTCTATGATGTAGCGTTATCTGTTTTCAATCGTTAAAATAAACATTCCTCACATATACATTTTCGTTGTAGGGTTTATTCTGACATTAGTAAACGATTTGTTGGTGAAATTACCATTACCTGTGGTTTCAAACCAGTGTAGCTCACTGCAACGCTGTAGCTTACGTGAGACACACTACAAAAACATCTAGCTTACACAACTGTAGGAAGTCAAACGGCGACAGAACATGTTCGGCACTCTCCTTACTTAAATCAAAAGTCTATCTAACTACTAAACTGAACTTCATTGCCACAGCCTAAACGTTGTCAATCTGTTCATGAAAATAATTAATTTCAGCTTAAACCGTACAACGGAACGTTAAATCCAATTAAACCAACGCAATCGCTACCAAGACGAACACAGCAGTAGTCTAGTACTGTACCGTAGTAGTACAATTTACCGGGCAGCTTCTCCACACAGGGCTATATCGCATTTTGCGTTGTTACTGACAATGATCGCTACCAGTGAGCTTTTTATGAATGAGCGATTTTCCACTAAATAAATGTCAAGCTTATTTACGTTTTGGGGGGCATATTTTCAGTTAGCAGATGGTACTGTTTGAATCGCGATTCCATCTTCTACTGCCGGGTAACGTCGTAGAATAATCTTCAAAGGGGGTTCTTTATTAATGAATGAACGCAATGAGTAGGCTAAATGCCTGAAAATATCATGAGAAGGGATCAACTTAAAATGACGTTTAAGTCATAGAGATTAGGTCAATTTTTACACCGGTCTGCCCAATTTATTCGTTTTGTTTCAACGATGAGGCTGCCTCTTGCAGGGGAAATGAGAAGACATCTATTTCATTCTACACTTCACTCGTATTTTCAGTTGTAAATGAGCAGCAAAAAAAAAATGCTTTTAAATCTATGTCATCTTTATAAATAATAAGTATGCATTTTTATATAAAATATACAGAAATATCAGTTGTAAAAATGTCATTCAAAAACGGACCCCTGTGCAACCAACGCAAGCAAGCACACCCTACAATTTCCCCAGAAATTGGACCCTCTCTAGTTGTAATTTACACCTTCTGATAACATTCTGTTGTGAATTTTTTTGTTTGTAATAAAGAATGATAAATTTGTATTTTATGTTGTCTTTTTCTTGTAGGTTTTTGGCAGATGCTTGCATTCAAAGTAATGAGATTTGAGTATAAAACCTCTTGATCTAGTCTGATACTTTTAACACCAAGTTATTCCTTTATTGATTCAATCCCACAAATAGTTTGGATGTTGGATGTTGAAATGCCGTGAAATTTTGTAAAAAAAAAACAGCAGAAAAATGCAGTCAGAGGCAGATGTATGACACTTAATTGTATGTATGTATGTATGTATATATATATATATATATAATGTGTGATAGAAATGCAGGGTCTAAGCCTATATTATGTAATGTTTCTGTGGTTATCAAGAATTATCAATAGTATGTGCCTGCAGTACCGGAGGCTGCAGTTTCAGGACCGCAGTTCTAGGACCCTAGTTTTACCTGACAGCGAATTGGATGACGAAAGGCAGTTTCACTCTATTAAGCGAATTGGATGACGAAAGGCAGTGTCACTAGATCTCAACAAAGCAGTGTCACTAGATCGCAACAAGATATTTGAAGGGTTTGAGAGGCAAGAAACAAGGAAAACTCTGGGAAATGTGATTATTCAGATATGGATATATTTAAAATATATATACAATAATAAACAATAACAATCGCAGTATCACATCCATCCACCCCTCCACCAAATACACCTGCATCGCTCCATCCAACTCTTCATCATTCCCTCCACCCCATTAACCACTCTTGAGAGCAACATTTTGAAGCTGAAGTTTCAGCACCGCATTTCTAGGATTTCTAGATTTTCGCGACCACCAAAAGACCAAAAAGAGTGCGACCAAAGCAGTATTCCCCACAAATAGTACTTTCTGTCTTCAACTTTGTTGTTAACAATTGTATGTTACTGCAATTAGCTCATTGTTAGGTAAAGACAATCATATATCTCGGACTGCTTTTGATAACACAGACTGGTCAGTGTTTTTTGACAACACACTTGATGAGGCAGGGGAGGCTTTGTCAGCATATGTGATGATGTTTGACCTGTAGCTCTTACATCAATGGTGATGAAGAGTTTTGAATGTCTGATACTTTTGCAACTACAAGAGACAGTCCAGAACCTGGCAGATCAACTCCAGTTTGCTTCCATGAAGAGTAGAAGTCTAGACGATGCTGCCCTTACATTGCTGCATCATGTACATTCCCATCTTGAAAAACTAAAAGGCTAGGCTTGTGTTTGTGGAATATCTCTAGTGCCTTTAACAGAATGTAACCACATCTGTTGGGAATACTATACTAAACGTGTAAATCCTTGATTCATTCAAGTTTATTTTTAACAATTAGTAAACAAACAATGACAATCACCCCTCCATATCACTCCATCAACCTATGTTGTTATGAAACAAGCTACATTCACTTCTTCTTCTTCTCGTTATAATTTAATGTCGAGCCGTAACCTACATTCACTACTGCAGGAAAATATTGATTATCTGTTCCGGTCCATGGTTATCCAATTCAATAGGTGGCAATCACCTGTTCTAAGCCTGGATGGACTGTGTGGCCTCAGCATTTAGTAATGCTGCACTTGTTGCTGGAAGCGTGGAGAAACACAAGGCAGCTGTAACCATCAATGCCACCATGGATGACTATCCTCCACCTGAAATCACAAAAAACATAACATTGGCCTTTGTCACTATAAGCATGTATATTTCAAGGTGCTACTACTGTATCAATAACCAAAGTAGCAGCAACATCATAAAACTATTCTTATCCACATATCCATGTCAGTTCTTGCTCTAATTGATAAACAAGTGAGCTACCTGATAGCATTTGAGATGTTACAACCTACAGTTTCAATAACCAAGATATACCAAGAAAGTGAGTGAGTGAGTGAGCGAGCATCTACCTTCAGTCTGTAGTTTCCATCGATGTGTTATAAAGAATTCAGAGCAGCCTCTGCAACATTGATGGGAAGGCAGCTGCCTTCAGGTTAATGCAAAGTGCCTGACAAGACAGAAAGATTGACAATGCTCAGATGAAACAATGTATCACTAGAGTACTTGATTATTGACAACCCATTCATGCCAAAATTGTGGAAACCATGCATTTAAAAGCTTTGCATTTCATAGCATTCAACCCCAAGCACAACTGACCTTAGATGTGGTTTGAGTGTAGAATGGAACACGTGGAGAATATCTGCCATCTTTCATCAGACCCCTCAGTTGCTCTCCGGTGATGTGATAATGAGGAGCACCTCTAGCTCCACTCCAAGTCAATGGAGCCTGGTAACCGGAACTGGCTGCAACAATAATACAATGCTGTGCTTACAACATTTAAGAGACTGTAACTTGCACAAGCTCTAGGCATGCACTGTTAAATACCACTGCAATTTAACAACAAATACTGAACAAGGGCAGTAAAAAATACTACACAAGGGAAAATGCAATGGGCAGCAAGTGAACGATGTGTGAAACAACTCAAAGGACTATCTGAGCTGTGAGCACCCACCCCCACTGAAATGGTTCCCACCTGGTTGTGCATGCCGACCATGGGTGCGACTCTCCTGCATGAGCTCGGACACTTAAAGATCCTGTAAAGTGGACCTGGAAATGAGTTTTAAGTTCGCCACACCACAGAATAATGTCTTATTAACTACCCATCCAAATTCGAATTAAAAAATAACACAGACAAGTATGTTAAATTAGGCTTTGATATCGTGAAAAAATCAGCAGTCTTCTCTGCTTGAGACTGGGGGGGGCGTGTCGCCTGAAGGAGCTGAAGCTCCGCCCCTCGCTGCCTAGTGCCTACCTCCGACCCAGATAATGGACGCTATGTCAAGCCGAACAAAACCGTATAGAATTTGAATTTATTTGTTCAATGAGTGAAACATACAGATGCATATAAATGAAATGTTCCCCTGAGCTGTGCAGTAAAAATGGAGCTCTCCAACTAGGCTACTTCACACACACACAAACACATTAGCTACCATTTCACCAAAATACCATCATTCTACACCGAGTAGCCTAATATCAAGTTAGCGGTTTGCACTAATTATAGCAGAGATACCTCTGGAAAAGTTATCTAGTATAATTATAACAAGCACACAGAACTGAGTGATGAACTGCTGGCGGCGGTGGATGGTCCAGGTGCGACCGGAGGATGAACGGCCGGGGGGGCGATGCTCAGTACGGCTCCGCGCTGCAAGAGAAGCCGTGTGTTGGTGAACCCCGTCTGTCTCTGGTCCATGTTAAAACTGTCCGCCGTGAAATGGTCAGCGGCGCAGAGGCGGCTGTTGGAGTTTCCATGAGCGTGGCTCTTCACAAAATCTATCCACCTATTTTTCCTTTCATTATCAATAGGGAACTTAAATGGCGTTGCAGCGCAGCTGGAGTTCTTGCATCCAGGCAAGATGCAGTTGCAGGTGGTGGGAGACATCCTGAAGCTAGCTAGCTAGCTGATGTAAGCTACAATAACAGTACAGCAGGAGAGCCATTCAGTGATCTGACGTAGATGGGGCGAAATGACGTAGATAGGGCATTTTTTGGCTCCACCCATTAAAACCTGATCTGAAAACGGAAGAGAAACTGTTCTTCGGTTTAACTCCACATTTCAGTGTGACAAAGTTTTAGCGCTTTGCACATCCTTTCAGGAACTCATTTCACACGTATATAATGTACTTAGAAGCAAAACACGGAATTTACTTTACAGGATCTTTCAGCTATCAGGCCGTCTGCTGAAGCAACATTTAAGAGCATACCCCTTTGCCCACTCTAGGCTTCGCTGCATTGTTTCCAGCCTGAAAGAAGACAATGGTGTTAAAGTAGACAAGGCTAGAGTTTTTGTTGTTGTATCTAAACCAGTAATAATTTATCGACCATATGTATCTCATAAGAACGTGAACAAATAGTCGAATACATCGCCTAGGTTGAAGGTTGAGCTTGCTTGCCTTCAGCAGTGGTTTTGCCTCAAAATACCAGCTAGCTAGACTAATCGACTTTAGGTAACAACAAAAAATGAATGTCAAGAATGTGCAGCACTGGAGCCTACTGTACTGACTACTGAGGATAGCAAATAGATAGTCTTTATCCAACAGTCTAGACTAGTCAGTGACTGGCTAGCTAGCAATGCAGAAGTATCACAGTAGCAATCCATTGATAAAAAACAAACAAACAAAAGCTATCCGCACAGCGAGTGACCAAGTTAAACCCCTGTTAGCCTAGCTAGCCGAAGATTACGATTAAGTCACAAATAATGATTTCGAAAAAACTGTACCTTTGTCAACGTGGACTGAAGGTCGTTGTGTCCAGTGTTATCCGATAACAAAAGCCGAGTGCAGTCATTAAGAGTCTGCTTACAGTGTCGTAGGAAGTTCCTTCTTGCCATCTTCCTTCAAACTTCTGACTGTGCTGGACTAAACTTGTTTCGAAATCTTCCGCTTCTACAGTGGGGAGGAGCTGGTACTTGAAAATGCAGGGAAGAATCCAATCACACTAGCCCAGCTAACTGCAGGAGGAGCTAGGGAAATTGTGGGCAGTGATTTGCATGTGGCGTTTATTTAACGCCTGCAATTGCAGTGTAAATATACAGGCGTTTATTTAACGCCTGCAAGCGTTAACTAACGCGTACATTCATGTGTAATTTTCGCCTGCACATTTACGGCTGCAGCCGCTTATGAAACAGCTGCAGGCGCTTCCTAAACGGGTGTCCAATCAAAAATACGCGTTTAAATTACGAGTACATTTGACCCTGTTGGCGTTCCATAATAGCCAAGATAACCAGACGTATTGTAGAAAAGCATCGACTTATTTTTGGAACAAATGGTACGCTGCAAATCACAAGAACTGCTGCAAAGTAAACGACTGAGAGCAAAGCAATCGCCAAGATCCATTGTACAAAAGCATCAACTTTTTTGGCACAAATGGAACCCCATAAAATCCTGCTTTACATTGTCCCAGGTTTTCAAACCCGTCCTTGGTGAAATGGTTCGTGCAAATGTGTCGAGGGTCGAACTGCACAGGGATCTTCTACGCTACGGTATAGACAAACATCAGCCATGCCCGTCTAGTCAATGTTAGCTAGACTCTAGCTCATCTGCTTTTTATTAACGCTGATTTGCAAGGAATGCTAGATAGCGAAAACAGACTGTAGGCATGTAAACTAGTTTAGCTTGCTGACGCAAGAGCATAGGTAGAATGTGTGATGATTTAGCCTAGTCTATTGGCAATGGGGCTAGACTAGGCTAAATCATCACACAGGAAGACTGTGTTTCATTCAAATAAATAACCCGTGTTGTCATGTAAATCTACAATTCAAGATGCATGTTTGTCCAGATCTATTTTTCAGAAAGATAGCTAGAGCTAACTGAAGCTGAGTTGAATCACGATAGTTTGTTTGCTAAGCTGTACTGCTAACATTACCCACCTAAGGCGATCCTGTTTGCTTCGACCACAGAAGTGGAAACAACTAACAATCATTTGAAATTATATCTAGTCAATCTGTTGAAAACAGTGTTGTGTAGACACAATAGATTTATTTGTACGTTTTTATTTCAAGTCTCCATCTTCGTTGTTTCAGTGAGTGATGTGGCCGTGTTGCGTCTTTGCTCCGCAGCTTCACTCGTTGTAAACCAACCAATCAGCGCGCAGCTCATCTATATATTCATGAGCATACCATAAAAGGAAAAAAACTAGCGTTTTTTCCCGGGAAAATTTCAGAGGATGTATCAGGGGGCATAGAACAGCACCCGGGGCATTTTCAGCTCAACCAATGTTACATACCCTATTCGGAGAACTCAATGATGCACTATTATCTGTGTTAGACCCTGTTGCGCCACTGAAAACCAAAAAGAAGTACACAAGCAGAACCTCCCCATGGCTGAGAAATAAAAATGTTAGTGAAACGAAAAGAAAATGCCGTGCAACAGAGAGAAAATGGAGGAAAACAAAGAGCACTATCCACTACAATATCTACAAAGATACACTAACCACCTATAACAAAACCATCCGTCTAGCAAGGAGAAAATATTTCTCCAACATTATTACAGAAAATGCCAGAAATTCCAGAGTTCTTTTCTCCACCATTGACCAGCTGCTAAACACTGTCCCTGCCCCACCTCCATCCTCAGCAGTTAAATGTGAAGAGCTTGCTTTGTTCTTCAAGAACAAAATAACTTTGATCAGAGCTAGTATTATTAATAGTGGGGTCGAAACTGACATCAGTAGATTCTGCAACGTAACCATGAGCACATTTACCTGTATCACACTTAGTGAACTTTCCAAAATTGTCAACGAATCTAACTCCACAACCTCAGATATTGATCCTATACCCACAACATTCTTTAAGCGAATGTTTGATAGTGTCTCAGGTCCGGTGCTAGAGATTATAAACACATCCCTTAGAACTGGTGTCTTCCCAGATGCCTTCAAAACAGGTGTTGTAAAGACCCTATTAAAGAAACCCAAATTGGATAACAGTCTACTTGTAAATTACAGACCAATATCAAACCTTCCATTTATTAGTAAAGTACTGGAAAAGATAATTTAATTGGACTAAAACTATTTTCTTGAAGAAAATAACATCCTGGAAGTCTCGCAGTCAGGTTTCAGGAAATATCATAGTACTGAAACTGTTCTCACCAAAATAATTAGCGACCTCAGACTAAACTCTGATGCAAATAAAGTCTCTATCCTTATCCTGTTAGATCTCAGTGCAGCATTTGATACCATTGATCACGACATCCTAATCAATAGACTGGAAAAGCTTATTGGGTTCACGGATAGTATATGGAACTGGGTGAAATCATATATCACAGGAAGGAAGTTTTATGTTAGTTTAGGTGACCATAGGTCCAAGAAACATGAGAACTGCTACGGGGGTTGCTCAAGGAAGCTGCTTAGGTACATTGCTTTTTTCTCTTTATATGTTACCACTCGGCGACATAATCAGAGAACATAACATAGATTTCCATAGCTATGCGGATGACACACAACTATATATATCCACTGAACCCAACGATGCAACGGCCATCAATTCCATTACCAACTGCCTGTTGGCAATAAACAAATGGATGAATGATAACTTTCTTAAATTAAATGAAGACAAAACCGAAGTCCTACTATGTGGCCCCAAATCCAAAAGAGAGATGCTTATTAAGAATCTTGGAGGCTTAACCCCCTGTCTTAAACCAGAAGTGACGAGTCTCGGTGTAATCCTGGACTCAGATTTGAATTTCAACTCAAAACAGCTTTCTTTCACCTGAGTGAAACCAGGTGAACCAGTGTATTATATAAAGCATTGTAGCCTACAGTGAATGTTTAGTTTGTGTGTGTGTGTGTGTGAGATTTAATTTACGTATCACCACATCAAAAATTAATAAATGGTTGAAGGGTCTCTTCCCCTTTCTCCCCTTCAAACTAAACCCCTTCCATAATTAATTAGTCCCGATTTTTTTAAGGATTCTCCTAACACCATCTCCAATATTGTTGCCTCCAAGAAGGCTCAGGTATCGAATCTAAAGAAATAAAATAACAAAAATCACCTCAAAACCATTTCATTTCAAACAACATATTTGACACATTTAACAAGTTGTACATATTAGAGGTCCTCCAAGTCTCTGACATTTTTGCATGGACACTCCAACATCTGCTGCCTCAGAAGGTCTCATTGGCCTGGACTCCACAGCCTCCATCACATGGCCAATGGTATTCCTGAACTCTTCCTGCATCCTTTCTATTTTGATCCCGATTCTCCTCTCAACACCCTCCAGGAAACCAAAAATCTCTGTTGAAAAAAGCATAATAATTAACATTACAATCAAGATTCACAAAATGCTTCCTTAGTCGTTGTAATAATCAATGGGAAGGGTTGATTTTTTTAGAGATACCTTTACGTAGCTGGTTCAACGTAGCTGGTCCATCTTGATGGCTCCCTAAAACCAAATTGATTCAATAATCAAGTCATTGAAAATGTAAATGCAGGACTAAACTGGAATCAGGTACAAATAGGTTTATATAGTGAGAAAAGTAGTTATGTGTGTGTATTAATGGAGGAGGTACCTTGAAAGGCCTCAGCAGATCTGGAGGTATGTGAGGTATGTGAGGATTCACATGGAGTAACTGCAGAGCAAATGCAAAGAACATTAAGTGGAAGTGTATTTTTCTGATAACGAATAATTAAATTGGAGTACAACCTAAAATATTTCACAATTATGCCAAAAAAAAAGTGTATTATTAATATGTTCATTTCATAACAGTGGCAGATGTAAGGTAGTGACCTAAAGAAGGCCACTAGGTGGCGGTCTTTGTACCTTACGAGCCACCGTAGTTTGTACTTGATCTGGGTAGGTCGCCACGCTTGTTTAAAACGCTCGTTTGTACTCCGTTAAGGTAAGCAGTTTAATCGGTGGTGTATACTATAAAAGTGTAAATATGTGCATTGATAGCCACTCATTCAGCTCATTGGTTCACATATTGCTTATTTAAGTCTAGTGTTTGAGTTACAGTTTGTAGAGTCAAGTACTGCAAATTCGTTTTTATTTACCGGTGGACTAACATTAGCTGAGTGACGAATCAGCATTTAAGATGACTTGATGGTTTATTTAATAATGACATTTTATATGGCAAATCTATTTTTAAAAATCAGTGTCCCAGCTGGTGGGTTATAGTTCATTTAGGTCTTGTGATGTAGGCTAGGTAGCCTAGCTCTGAATAATTGCCAACAAACTAGTTTTACCAACTAACAAACTTTTACTATTACGCGAAAGGTCAATTGGGGATGGAGTTAATCTGCCTGTTAATCCATGCAAGGCGTGTGAAGAGGAGTCTATAAGTGCATTTGGTTTGATTGAATTACAGCCATACCTTCCAATTCGTCATCTGCCCTGACAGGTGTGGTGGACTTAGGTGGCGATGTGACTGAACAAGAAAAAGAAACAGTTGGCAAACAGAATTTAACAACTTTTTAGTTTTTCAACCATAGCTACTATTGCATATACTTACACGCAGGCCCTCTTGGCAACACTCTAGGTTTGACTGTTTTCTTTTTCTTTTTCGGAATGACTTCATCCTCATCTTCAGGAGACATGTATGAAAAAGAAAACTATTAATAACATGAGTCTTACAATATATTCAACAGAGAAATAATATATATGAACTAGAGAGGGTACAATTTCTGGGGAAATTGTAGGGTGTGCTTGCTTGCGTCGGTTGCACAGGGGTCCGTTTTTGAATGACATTTTTACAACTGATATATCTGTATATTTTATATTAAAATGCATACTTATTATTTATAAACATTACATAGATTTAAAAGCATTTTTTTGTGCTGCTCATTTACAACTGAAAATACGAGTGAAGTGTAGAATTAAATATGATCTCATTTCCCCTGCAAGAGGTAGCCTCATAGCTGAATCAAAACGAATAAATTTGGCAGACCGGTGTAAAAATGGACCTAATCTCTATGACTTAAATGTCCTTTTAAGTTTTCCCTTCTCGTGATATTTTCAGGCATTTAGCCTACTCATATTGCATTCATTCATTAATAAAGAACCCCCTTTGAAGATTATTCTACGACGTTACCGGCAGTAGAAGATGGAATCGCGATTCAAACAGTACCATCTGCTAACTGAAAATATGCCCCCAAAAACGTAAATAAGCTTGACATTTATTTAGTGGAAAATCGCTCATTCATAAAAAGCTCACTGGTAGCGATCATTGTCAGTAACAACGCAAAATGCGATATAGCCCTGTGTGGAGAAGCTGCCCCGGTAAATTCTACTACTACAGTATAGTACTAGACTACTGCTGTGTTTGTCTTGGTAGCGATTGTGTTGGTTGAATTGGATTTAACGTTCAGTTGTACGGTTTAGGCTGAAATTAATTATTTTCATGAACAGATTGACAAAGTTTAGGCTGTGGCAATGAAGTTCAGGTTAGTAGTTAGACTTTTGATTTAAGTAAGGGGAGTGCCGAACATGTTGTGTAGATGTTTTTGTAGTGTCTCGCGTAGGCTACAGCGTTGCAGTGAGCTACACTGGTTTGAAACCACAGGTAATGATAATTTCACCCACAAATCGTTTACTTGTAATGTAATGTCATAATAAATCCTACAACGAAAATGTATTTGTGAGGAATGTTTATTTTAAAGATTGAAAACAGATGCATCATAGACCACTGTAGTATGTGTTGCCCGGGCAACAGAGGCCAATTTGGTGCATTTAGCATCATGATGCTAATGCTTCAGTGAAATAGTAGACTACCGTTTCCAAAAGTAGATGTGGGCCCCTTCCTTAATAATATCAGCTAATATTGTACATTACATTTCATAATTGTGTTTCACATCACAAAGTAAAATGAGTAAATAGTTATCACCCTGGCCTCTTTGCTTGTGGCGTTCCTGCAGCTGCCTTGCAGTAAAGCTATAGTTAGCCTAGCTATCCCCCATGTTAACAGACGTGAAACGAATGTTCTGCTACAGGTAGTCACGTGTGTTTTCGTGACGTTAGTGACGTAGTGACGTTAGTAACGTCAGTGACTGTGGCTAGCAAATTTGCCACCGTTAGCTTCACTTTTCACCACAAAAACTTAATTTCTACTTAAACCATGCAACGGAACGTAAATAAAAATACAACCAACGCAATCGCTACCAAGACGAACCTTTTGACACCGCCGTTGTGTATGTAGTCCAAATATTGACTGATCCTTAGGGGGGCGAAAATAAACAATAATAAATAAATAAATATATATGTGAGAGAACAAAGGTTGTGCTCTCGCCGAAGGCTTGAGCACACCCAATGAATGACACATAATTACCATCACTATCAGTCACCGGGGCCCCCCCCTGGAGCCAGGCCCAGGGGTGGGGCTCGATGGCGAGCGCCTGGTGGCCGGGCCTTTTCCCATGGGGCCCGGTTGGGCACAGCCCGCAGAGACAACGTGGGACCCCCTTCCAGTGGGCTCACCATCCGCAGGAGGGGTCATGGGGGTCGGGTGCAGTGTGAGACGGGCGGCGGCCGAAGGCGGGGGCCTTGGCGGTCCGATCCTCGGCTGCAGAAGCTAGCTCTAGGGACGTGGAACGTCACCTCGCTGGCGGGAAAGGAGCCGGAGCTGGTGCGTGAGGTAGAGAAGTTCTGGCTAGATATAGTCGGCCTCGCCTCAACGCACAGCATCGGCTCCGGAACCAGTCTCCTTGAGAGGGGCTGGAGTCTCTTCCACTCTGGAGTTGCCCTCGGTGAGAGGCGTCGAGCTGGGGTGGGAATACTTGTTTCCCCTCGGTTCCTCACTGTCCTCACTGTTGTTTGTGCTTACGCACCAAACGGCAGCACAGAGTACCCACCCTTTTTGGAGTCTCTGGGAGGGGTGCTGGAAAGCGCTCCTCCCGGAGATGCCCTCGTCCTCCTGGGGGACTTCAATGTGGGCAATGACAGTGAGACCTGGAGGGGCGTGATTGGGATGAACGGCCCCCCCGATCTGAACCCGAGCAGTGTTTTGTTGTTGGACTTCTGTGCTAGACACGGCTTGTCCATAACGAACACTATGTTCAAGCATAAGGGTGTCCATATGTGCACTTGGCACCAGGACACCCAAGGTCTCAGTTCGATGATAGACTTTGTAGTCGTGTCGTCGGATCTGAGGCCGAATGTCTTGGACACTCGGGTGAGGAGAGGGGCGGAGCTGTCAACTGATCACCACCTGGTGGTGAGTTGGCTACGATGGTGGGGGAAGACGTCGGTCAGGCCTGGCAGGCCCAAACGTAATGTGAGGGTCTGCTGGGAACGGCTGGCAGAATCCCCTGTCAGAAGGAGCTTCAACTCCCACCTCCGGGAGAGCTTCGATCATGTCTCGGGGGAGGCCGGGGACATTGAGTCCGAATGGGCCATGTTCCGGGCCTCCATTGTTGAGGCGGCTGACCGGAGCTGTGGACGCAAGGCGGTCGGTGCATGTCGCGGCGGTAACCCTCGGACCCGGTGGTGGACGCCGGAGGTGAGGGAAGCCGTCAAGCTGAAGAAGGAGGCCTATCGGACTTTGTTGGCTGGTAGGACTCCAGAGGCAGCTGATGTGTACCGGCAGGCCAAGCGGAATGCGGCTTTGGCGGTCGCGGAGGCAAAAACCCAGGCGTGGGAGGAGTTCGGCGAGGCCATGGAGAATGACTTCCGAACGGCTTCGAAAAGGTTCTGGACCACCATCCGGCGACTCAGGAGGGGCAAGCAGTGCACTGTCAACGCTGTATATGGTGGGGATGGTGTGCTGCTGACCTCGATGGAGGACGTCCTGGATTGGTGGAAGAAATACTTTGAAGACCTCCTTAATCCCACCAACATGCGTTCCGACGTGGAGGCAGAGTCTGGGGACATTGGGGGGGGCCCTTCTATCTCTGGGGCTGAGGTCGCCGAGGTGGTTGAAAAGCTCCGCGGTGGCAGGGCCCCTGGGGTGGATGAGGTCCGCCCGGAGTTCCTTAAGGCTCTGGATGTTGTAGGGCTGTCTTGGTTGACACGACTCTGCAACATCGTGTGGACATCGGGGACAGTGCCTCTGGACTGGCAGACCGGGGTGGTGGTTCCCCTCTTTAAAAAGGGGGACCGGAGGGTGTGCTCCAACTTTAGGGGGATCACACTCCTCAGCCTCCCTGGGAAAGTCTATTCAGGGGTTCTGGAGAGGAGGGTCCGTCGGATTGTCGAACCTCGGATTCAGGAGCAGCAATGTGGTTTTCGTCCTGGCCGTGGAACTGTGGACCAGCTCTATACCCTTGGCAGGGTTCTGGAGGGTGCATGGGAGTTCGCCCAACCAGTCTACACATGTTTTGTGGATTTGGAAAAGGCGTTCGACCGTGTCCCTCGGGGGCTCATGTGGGGGGTGCTCCGGGAGTACGGGGTACCGGACTCCCTGATCGGGGCTGTTTGGTCCCTGTACGACCGGTGCCAGAGTTTGGTCCGCATTGCCGGTAGCAGAGGTGTGGACTCAAGTCACATGACTTGGACTCGAGTCAGACTCGAGTCATGAATTTGATGACTTTAGACTCGACTTGACAAAATGTAAAGAGACTTGCAACTCGACTTGGACTTAAACATCAATGACTCGTGACTTCACTTGGACTTGAGCCTTTTGACTTGATAAGACTTGCTCCTTTCCCCAAAACCCAAATATTAAAAAGTATGTTATTAAGGAATGCTCTGTATCTTTCATTGTGTGTGTGTGCGTCTGTGTGTGTGTGTGTACGTGCTGTCGGCACAAGATCCAATCAAATTAGATCCACATTGTTTTGAAGCGACAGCATCCATCCAATCAAACTGCAGGTCAACCAATGAAGAGCAACTGTCAAACAACGCGCCAGTTAGGGAAAAAGTGATACCAAATATAGTTTCGTTCGGGTATAAAAACTCTGAGGTGGTCAACAGAAAACGAAGTGCAGTCTGCAAAACATGCGGGACGAAGATTTCAGACGGAGACGCAACAACTTCCAACTTCGTTTGACATTTGAAGTTGCACAAAGAACAGTAGTCCCTCATACAACCCAACTTCACCAATCCCGAAATAAGTTTTACAATACATGACCAGTGCTGTAATCTGCTACAGCAGCAACTCTAACGTGATGTTTACCACACACACACAATACAATTCATATTAACACAATGTTAAGATTGATATTAATAATATGAGTAATAAAGAGTAGTTTCAATACAATTCATTTGTGGCTATAAGGGATTTTCTGACATCCGTTTTAATATGCTTACCTCTTACAGATTTGAAGAATACCAGATGAACAAAAGCATCCCAAATGAACCACAGCAGCCCTCAATTTCGCAATTCCTGGACAATCGTGTAGGGCATTACAGCATGAGCCATCCAAAGCAGAAAGCTATCACCAATGCAATAATGTCCGACTTGATTATTGATTGCAACTTGCCCCTGTCTATTGTGGAAAACAAGAGTTTTCGGCACTTTCTGACAGTGCTTGACAGCAAGTATAGCCCAGTATGTCGCAGAACACTGACATCAAAAACAGAGAACCTCGCTGAAGAGAAACGTTCAAAATTAAAAACTCAATTGAGCAACACTGACCATGTTTCAGTCACTGTGGACATTTGGTCTGACAGAAAGATGAGGGGATTCCTTGGTGTCACTGTGCACTGGATAGAGAAAGAGGCAGAGAGGATACAGCTAAAGTCCAATCTCTTGGCCTGTGAGTGCTTCAAAGGCTCACACACAGCTGAAAGAATATGTGACCAATTTGAGGCAATATGTGATGAATACAACATTAAAGATAAACTGGACTACATTATTAGTGACAATGCTGCTAACATGCGAAAAGCATTCACTGTGTGCTTCCCCAGTGAACAAGAGGATGACGGAGATCATCTTGATGACCCTGAGCTCTGGTGTGACTTAACCCTGGAAGATCAGCAAACAGTAGATGTTGCTATGGCGAAGAAACAGCGCTTGCAGTGTTTTGCGCACACTCTTCAGCTGGTGGTGGGAGATGGTTTGAAAGAAACAAAAGTGGCATCTCCTCTTTCAAAGTTATCAAAACTCAGCTCACTGCTGCACACAAGCACAACATTCAAAGATGTGTTTGATGCTGAATTTGGGGAACAGAAAGGCATCCCTGCTGCAGTCAACACAAGATGGAACTCAACACTGAGGCAAGTGAAGGCAGTTCTCCAGTGCAATCATCTAAAGCTTGGTGCTGTTCTAGAAAAGGCTGGGCACAGGGAGTTGTCATTCACAGCACGGGAGTGGAATCTGCTGAAGGAGTTGGTGGACATCTTGAAGCCATTTGGAGAAGCGACTGATTTGACACAGGGGGAGAAGGTCATCACAATCAGTGCTGTTGTTCCATCCATCTTGTCCCTCAACCACCACCTTGAGAAGATGAAGCCTCAAGTCTGTTTCCTGAGTGGCCTGGTCAGAAGTCTCCAGGCATCCCTGAACAAAAGATTTCTTGGAATCTTCATCAACATGAAAATGGCCAGGACACAAGATGGGATCACTGCCCCCTTTTCAGATCCAGTCTACCTCAAAGCAGCTGCCTTGGATCCAGCCTTTTCTCTGTTGTGGGTGGAGCCCCATGTCCTGGTCAGTCGTGACGCCAAGACAGAGGTGGTACAACGTGTTAACCCTCGTGCTGCCTTCGGGTCACATGACCCAAAGGTTCATAACGAACCATCATTGTGTTTACCCAATTTTACCCAATACAAAAACAAATAAAAATACTTTTCTTTTAACCTTCGCAATGTGGGGGGTCTGAGACAGCCCGACGGTTAAAAGAAAATGCTTCACTTTGTTTTTGTATGCGGTAAAGTTGTCGCAATACGACGGTGGGTCACAATGACTGATGGGTCAGAACGACCCGAGGAGAACACAAGGGTTAAAGGTAAATGTTACTGAGTCTAGTGTACCTTTTTCCCACATAATCTGATATAATTGACTGCAACAATAATTAAGTATTTCAGTCTAACACACTGCATCACCAACACAAATGGTAATAAGGGCTCTTTTGTTTATGCTATTGTTTTTACATGTTTTGCCAGAATTGATCTTGCATGATGCTGCATTGACTGAGCAACCTGTGCCTCTTGTTGATGAAGAAGAGCAAGAGGACCTTAGAGGAGAAGGGCTGTTTGCTGCATACCATAAGAGGCAGAAGACGGATGTTGGGACCACTCCAGCACTACAGCTAAGTCACTACCTTTACATAGCCGAAGGACAGAACGCGCTTTTGTTCTGGGCATTGAACATGAAGACTCTTCCTTCACTGTTCCGAGTGGCCATCAGAGTCCTGGCAGTGCCTGCCTCCAGTGCTCCAGTGGAGCGAGTTTTCAGCCATGGTGGAATCATACTACGTCCCCATCGTGCACAAATGACTGACAGACTTTTGGCCAATCTGGTCTTTTGCAAATGCAATGCAGCATAGGGCCCTGACATATAAAAAGCACAACCCTGTTCATTGTTATGTTCATGTATTTGTTACGTTTCTCACATGTACACACACACACACACACAGACAATATGAGGTGAGATAAATGAGATGAGATAAATACAGGACAGAAACTGCTGTGGAACTAGTTAAAATGCAAAATACAATGTTAGCACTTTTGTACAAATAATTACAGTTGCACTTGTTTTTTCAAATGTGTTCATTCTGTAAAGGAGTGGTTTAAAATGAAGAATATTCTTTCAAAATATGAGTTAAATGTTAAAAATGACTGGTTAATAGTGCAATGTCAGCACAATTTTTTTTCTGCAATTTCAATTGCACTTATACAAGTTATACTTGTACTTATAATAAATAAATACAGATTTTAAAAGCATACATGATCTGTGTAAATATATTATTACTCTGTGATCAAAAGGACTCGAAAGGACTCGAAACTCAAACTGCAGGACTTGGACTTGACTTGAGACTTGTCAGTCTTGACTTTGGACTTGACTCGGGACTTGCCTGTCTTGACTTGGGACTTGACTCGGGACTTGAGGGCAAAGACTTGAGACTTACTTGGGACTTGCAAAAAAATGACTTGGTCCCACCTCTGGCCGGTAGTAAGTCGAACTTATTCCCGGTGAGGGTTGGACTCCGCCAGGGCTGCCCTTTGTCACCGATACTGTTCATAACCTATATGGACAGAATTTCTAGGCACAGCCAGGGCGTTGAGGGGGTCCGGTTTGGTGACCTCAGGATCGGGTCGCTGCTTTTTGCAGATGATGTGGTCCTGTTGGCTTCATCGGGCCGTGACCTTCAGCTCTCACTGGAGCGGTTCGCAACCGAATGCGAAGCGGCTGGGATGGGAATCAGCACCTCCAAATCTGAGGCCATGGTTATCGACCGGAAAAGGGTGGAGTGCAATCTCCGGGTCGGGGAGGAGATCTTGTCCCAAGCGGAGGAGTTCAAGTATCTCGGGGTCTTGTTCATGAGTGAGGGAAGGATGGAGCGTGAGATCGACAGGCGGATCGGTGCGGCGTCCGCAGTGATGCGGGCTCTGCATCGGTCCGTCGTGGTGAAGAAGGAGCTGAGTCGAAAGGCGAAGCTCTCTATTTACCAGTCGATCTACGTTCCTACCCTCACCTATGGTCACGAACTGTGGGTAGTGACCGAAAGAACGAGATCGCGAATACAAGCGGCCGAAATGAGTTTTCTCCGCAGGGTGTCCGGGCTCTCCCTTAGAGATAGGGTGAGAAGCTCGGTCATCCGGGAGGGGCTCAGAGTAGAACCGCTGCTCCTCCGCGTCGAGAGGGGCCAGTTGAGGTGGCTCGGGCATCTGATAAGGATGCCTCCTGGACGCCTCCCTGGTGAGGTGTTCTGGGCACGTCCCACTGGGAAGAGGCCCCGGGGAAGACCCAGGACACGCTGGAGGGACTATGTCTCTCGGCTGGCCTGGGAACGCCTCGGGGTCCCCCAGGAAGAGCTGGTGGAAGTGGCCGGGGAGAGGGAAGTCTGGGCCTCCCTGCTTAGGTTGCTGCCCCCTCGACCCAACACCCGGATAAGCGGAAGATGATGGATGGATGTTTTCTTACATTAATTTGAAAATGTAAATGTTTTCATCATAAGTAGAGCGCAAATGCACCCCCTGCACGTGTGGTAAAATCGCCTATGCTATCAGTTATGTTATTAGAGCTATTGTCTCTATTTGTCATTACAGGGTGAAACACATTTTACCTGTTGTAGAGAACACTCTGACTTGGTACTTCTTCCACTGTGCTTTATCTGGCAGAGCATAGCGTCTTGCCAGAACGCTGGCATTATTCTGAGGCCAATAGCAATTCAGAACGTGTAAGATATTTGCAATTGTTGTGTATGCTTTTTTTGTATATGACACCGTCATTGAACAATTTTGAAAATATTATGCAACTTTCAATGAGTCGCCTTACCCCATTACTCCTCTTCAACCATAATGATGGTGCCACGTCTACTTCATTTTCTTCGATAAAATGCACCACCGAAAACTGTAGACGATGAACCTGAAGTATGAAGACATTTTGATTGAGACTGCATCAGTGATGGAGTCTGAGGTGTTGCGTCAGTGATGGAGACTGTGGCGATGCTGCGGCCAGGTCTATCAGTGATGGAGACTGTTGCGATGCTGCGGCCAGCGCTGTCAGTGATGGGCCGTCTATCAGCAGTGATTGTTAGAAAGCGTATCGGAGGATTGCACGGACACGCGCTTCACAGCGCAGTTGAGATTGCGTGTGTGCGTCCTTGAGAACTGTAGAGCTAAGTCGTATAACTTATGTTGTCAGTTAATTTAAGGTTGTTATTGTATTATAGTTCTTGCTAATTTAAATTAAGTTAACTGGTGATTTTCGTTGTTTGTAGGCTTTTTTCCCCCTGCTAGCGAAATTGCACATGTCGATTCGATAGCGATTGCTGCCCTTGCTCACGTTTGTATTTTAGGTGCATTATTATGCTGAAGTAGTTTTAATTAATAAATAGTGGGTATATTGTTATTATTAGCTACAGAATGCTTAGCCTATCAAGATCAAATGAAGCAGACAGCGTACATGCTTCCGAGTGGCCCCTTAATCGATAGGCTAGGCTACTGACCATTTACAATAACGTCAATTATTAATTGGCAGCATTTATGCCATTTAGAACATACTTTATGACTGTAAGATGTCATTAAGTAGCCTAACTTTTTCTTTAGGGGAAATAGGACAAAAATATGTGCAATATTACATTAGCTATTAGACTATTACATTAACCTGCTCCGAAATATAGGCTTAGGGTTAGCACTTTGTTTCGGCCGGGGGGCAGGGGGGGCAGGTCTGTCCACCGGGGGGGCGGACAGACCTGCCCCCACTGCAAAAAAAAATCCTAGAGGAAACACTGCTGTCAGTGATGGAAACTGAGGTGATGCGTCAGTGACGGAGACTGGGGCGATGCTGCGGCCAGCGCTGTCAGTGATGGAGACTGGGGCGATGCTGCGGCCAGGTCTGTCAGTGATGGAGACTGTTGCGATGCTGCGGCCAGGGCTGTCAGTAATGGAGACTGGGGCGATGCTGTGGCCAGGTCTGTCAGTGATGGAGACTGGGGCGATGCTGCGGCCAGCGCTGTCAGTGATGGAGACTGAGGTGATGCGTCAGTGACGGAGACTGGGGCGATGTTGCGGCCAGGTCTGTCAGTGATGGAGACTATTATCCTAGTATTATCCTACCTTTTTTTTGTACATCCTGTCAAATCTTCCAGCACTGTATGCTATATCTTCAGAAAGTACATCCACCCGGAAATACAGAAGTTGCAAAATGAAAAAAAAGCATATATTGTTAAACTCTTGCCATCGAGAACTATAATGTATTATGATTTCAAGCAATTAACCATAGCAATAAGCCAATATTACCATATGAGTAAAGTGACACATTATTTTCTATATTTATGTATTGCCTAGTGGTTTGCATACAGAAGATCCCATATTAAAATGTATATTGAATTGTGCATGTTTGACTTATGTAGTGCAGTTTAAATAATAAAAAAGTATTGGAATTGTAATGGACAGCTTGTGGGTAATTATGATTAAATTAGTATTTTTTTTGTCTAACTTAATTATCGTAGTTAAGTGTCTGTAGGTTATGTAGCCTATGTTAAGTGTTTCCGAGTTTCATTAAACGATTATCTTTAAAAAACATGTCTATTACCTGCTGTGGCAATTCAGATGTGTATTTCTGCCATTACTTTCAATACCAGAGCTCCGGACGTCACGTGACTTTACTGTTTTGCCGTCATTTTGGCAGGAAAGTAGTGGCAAAAATGAACGGCGCCAGCACGGATTTAAACCAGTCCGAGTTCACTGCGCACTTTAATTCAAAAGACATAGGCAGCTATAAAGCAAAACTTGATCGATTAAACATTAGTGATCCATATAATGCTCCCAGAGTTATTTTTACGACCTTAACAAGTAAAACGGAAAGCTTCCCTGACCTTCAGTATCCAGATATTTACAACTATCTAATCAACTTTCCTTCATCTACTGTGAGGCCTGGCAGAAGAGCTGTTAGAGAAACTACAAGGTACTTTTCTGTGCAGTTAAAATCCAAGTCTGTAAAACATTTAGAATTGGCAGATTTTCATGTGAAGAGGAGTCTACTCCAATTCCCTACTCCTTTTACCATCAATATTATTTGAATGCTTTAGTTGAGTGTAATTTATTTGCTGGTACTTTTTAGTTCCTATTAATATTTTTTCTGGACTACAATACTGGACTTTGTAAAGCGACCTTGAGTACTTTGAGTAGTAGAAAGCACTATATAAGATCAATGATAATAACACATCAAGGTACTATATTTTCATGCATTGGAACCTATATTGACCACTATGGGGATTTATAGTCACCACTCTTAAAAATAAATGAAATCATAAATCAGATCCAGGTATAATTCTATATGGGGTTAGGGTTAAGATTAATCTTTTTTTTATTTATCTGAATGACCTCAGATTAGAGATCGACCACTAGTTTAAATTGTGCTCTCCTAAAAATGAGTCTCTTAATATTTTCTTTCCCTTGCACTCCAGTGAAGAGATGGAAACTCCCAGATTATGCTGAACTGCCCCAGCCACTGAAGGATCAACTTGAGGAAGTCCACAAGACCATCAATGATCAAGAATTAACAGAGCTTCAAGAGAACCAGTTCCTCCTTTCAAGATTCCAGGGTATCAATAAGAACATCATGTTTTACACAGGATTTCCAAAGCAGTGTTTACAGCCCACTGCAGAAAAACTTTAGAGTAGAGTCAGGCACAGTAAAAAGGGGATGATGACATTATAAGGCAAGGGTTTCGCATTCTGGCAACCATTGACCAATTTTTCCCTTTTCTTAATTGTTTGAAGCTGTACAAGACCTTACAGTGTGCTTCAATGTGTCAGTCAACTGTCAGCAGGGTCTGTATAACCTGGACAAACTTACAATTTTTCATGTTGGGTTCACTTTCAATTTTGATTTCAAGAGAAACTATAAACTAGCTTATGCCTCCTTGTTTCCAAAGTACTTTCCCACTTACACAAGTTTTATTGGGCTCACTGTATGGAGGCCTAGCTCAAAAGTTATTAACATTGAAATACTGACATGTATTCTCACCACAAAGGTAATAGCCTACCACCTTTAAGGGCCTAATTGGCATCAGCCAAAGCTTTGTCATCAAGGACCGTCTATCTGAAATAAATGTTTCCCTTGTGATTACACTTTTAGGCCTACAATTTACATTTCAGCCCTGAAGAGGTGAGAGACACAAACTGATGACTGTGTTTGTCCTCTTAAGTAACTTCCAAGGGCCCCTGTTAAAAAAAAAACAACAGGTCTTTGTAGACAGTTTAGAAGTTTAAAATGGGAAATGACGCAATTGCCACGCAATTGCTTCCTCCCCCTCCATGTTTTTACTTATGAATTTATTGCTTATAAATGTCACAAAACCTGTGAAAAATAAAGTTTTATTAAACAGACCTGTTTCATTAATATATTATGTTTTTCATTTACCTTTTGTTGCATAAGGCAGGCACGCTCTTGGGCTGATACCTATGTCTTGGATGGAACATGCCAGGCTTGAGTTGTGGGGACAGATGTGTACCCCATGTTAATATAGTGGGTGTTTATAGCAGTCCTATCAAGTGGTTGCACTGTCCCATGCCAGAGATGAAACGTTAGTTGCTTTGTTTTCGGGATGTTCCTTAGATCAGTGGTTCCCAACCTTGGTCCTCAGGGCACCCTGTCCTGCCTGTTCTAGATGTTTCCCTGCTCCAACACACCTGATTCAAATGAAAGGGTCGTTATCCAGCTCTGCAGAAGCCTGCTTATGACCATTCATTTGAATCAGGTGTGTTGGAGCAGGGAAACATCTATAACAGGCAGGGTGCCCAGAGGACCAGGGTTGGGAACCACTGCCATAGATGGTTTGTTGTCAAGTGAATGTCCTTATGTAAAAAATAATCCAATAAAAAAGTAATGTAGTATCACTGAAACTAAACATCTGCGCTGGTTCCAGCCTATCCAAGTGTGATATGGGTGGGTGTTTGCCTATAATGATTTTAATTATGTATGGTTGCTATATGTGCTGTATTGTTGCCTTGTCTTATTTCAAATTGTTTGTTTCCCAGATGTGGTCTATGTCACTGTTTCCTGGGGTGGTCAAACGCTGTTGTTAAATACCCGATCTACTACTGAGCCTTATAATAAAATCAATATTTTTATAGTAATTCTCAGTGCCTCTTTAGTGAGGGAAACCTGGGTGTACTGGGCATTACAGTTTGGCGCTGCGAGTAGGGTCAAACAGTAGATCGGGATTAGGGCAATTCGGAAAGGAAACAGTGACATAGGCTGAAGACCTCAGCGGGGAAGTGGTAGATCTTCGGACTCACCATGACAGTCAAGGAGTTGGAAATGGACTTGCAAGTTTTAAAGGAAAGGTTGGCGTCTGAAAAGACACAGATGGCTTTCCTTAAAGACCAAAATGAAGACCTGGCATCCAAATTATATGCGGCTACACAGATGCCACCGCAAACGTCTCCGCAACCACAACGCCCATCTCCAACTAGGTCGTCAGTTTCTACAACAGTGGTCCCTACCATTGAACTTGTGTATATACCCAAAGACAAGAAGGGTGCTAGGTTTTCTGGGCATGCGGGTACTATGACATATTATGAATGGGTAGATGATGTACAGAATTCTGTGAACTTGTGCAGGTATAAGCCTAGGGAACAGGCAGCCTATCTTTATGACCATCTAGACGGGGAAGCACAGCAAGAAATAAAGCACTGTTCAGAAGAGGTGAGGAAGGATCCAGAGAGGCTCTTAGAAACTTTGAAGGAAGCATATGGACACCCTTGCTCTTTAACTCAGGCCCAGAAACGTTTTTTTGACAGGAGGCAGAGAGAAGGGGAGAGTTTGAGAGAATATTCCCATGCTTTGTTGTCATTAGCGGAACTGATAAACCGTTGTAATCATGGCATTGAACTTTGTGGGGAACAAGCAGTGGGGAGTCAATTTGCTGAAAATGTTAGGGACCCGGCCCTCCGTAGAGAATTTAAAAAAATTATTAGACAGGATCCTACAATCAAGTTTTTAGCCCTGCGTCAGGAGGCCATTTTGTTCAGTGAGGAGGATGTCTTTAGAGGTAAAGCAGCTTACACATGTGCAGCAAACGCAGTGGGGGCAGAGACCACAGTGGAGTCTTATGATGTACAGGAGCGTGTTGGGTGCATGGGTTTGTCCACAATGCGCGTGGCTTTGCGGATGCAGCGTTTGGTATAGATGTTTGTGAGGGAAGGAAGAGAGACCCTGACTATCTTCTCAGCTGTCCTCACTGTCCTCTGCAGGCCGTGATGCAGCTCCTCGGGATGCTCTCTATAGTCCTTCTATGCAATGTGGTGAGGATGTGGGATGGGAGATGGGCTTTCAGCCTTTGCAAAAAATAAACACGCTGCTGATACATCAAGGAATTAGGTGCTCGATGGTCTTGTTGATGTTCAGCAAGGAATGGTCACTTTGTGCTGACCTTACATGCTCGACACCTGAGAGAAGGCCATGTACTATACATGGACAATTTGTACAGCAGTGCAACCATTTTTCAACATTTTCTGTCTCTTGGAACGGGGCCTGTGCGTGCCAGCATTCACCTGTAAAATTAGAAAGGGAGATGTTCAATATATAGAAAACGGTCAACAGCAGGCAATCAAGTGGTATGACAAGAGGTGTGTTCATTACCCTATGAAACATTAGTCATACATTACCGTCTTGTCATTTCAATAGGTTGTTATATTGAATAAGCATAAAGTCTGGTTTATTCTACATGTCGTCCATCAACTAGCCCTAGCCCAGATTTTCCAAACAAATCACACTTGCCACTCATTTTTGCAATACTTGAACTGTGGCCTGACAATAAATAAGGAATAAATGTTCTATCAACACGTAAATGAATGACGGTAGATGGAAGCAAGAGATCACAAAGCATAGCCATCAATATAGAATGGATGTCTGAATTATTGTGTTTGCTTTAATTTGACTAAACATGTCAAGTTAGTAATCGCTACCTGAATAATACCCTTTACTATGAGCTAGCTAGCAAAAACATCGTGTGGATAGTGGAAAACAACAGGTCATGCTTTCGTCTCAATATCATGCCACAGGTATGTGTATATTTTGTGGGTATAAATAATCTACTCACTAAAGAATATATTGTGCTTAGTAAAGTTATGCATTGTGCTTATTAAAGTTCTGTCTTATGATCTGAGAAGTGTGCTCAGGCTTAAACATGGTGTCTCACACAGGGTGTGGGAAGCAGGCTGTTCTTTGTGTCTCTATCTCTTCATTTTCAGAAACAACCTTGAAACTGGGTGGAGATGGCACCCGAGCAGGTGGGACGCGTAGGCAAGAACAACTCCCTGACGCACGAGAGAACAAGCTGAACCCTTTTTGATACTTGTGTTTCAATTGCATTGTATATAATATGCTGGGGCAGGGAAAGATAGCCAGTTGGACTTCGTGAACCAGCCCAAACTCTGTTGCGGGTAGGGAAACTTAGACAACCCCAGAGCTCTGTACTTGTTGATTTCCAACTGCTGCATTAAAGCTGATATTATCGGACCTCTGCGACTCCAGACCACTCTTTCTAGAACACAGATTTGTGTCATTGAATACTATCATTACATATTGGAATAGACACAAAGAATTTCAATCCTTCATCACCAAAAAAGTTTCCCAGATATATTGAAGCCAACCAAAAAGGTTTGAAGATAACCAAGCAAGCAGCATGAGCTTGCTTGATCGCCTATCGTCGAGGTGTCTGGGAGTCATGTTCCAGTCTCGCTTGGTTGATAATCAACAGTTGTTGCTAATTTACTTGGCTATGTTACGTAGTTTGTGTAGTAGGATTATAACAAAATAATGCAAGTGCATCCAGTCAGTCTAATTTGTTACTAGGATTATAATGCATCGTTTTGTTTTCGTTTTGCTGGCTTCCATCCAGTAACTTATTTTGTGAACACGGGCTGCGTTGCCAACGGCCAAAGGTTTACGAGATGGAAGCCAGCAAGAGAAAACAAAACGATGCATAGCAATCAAGTTAGACTGACTGGATGTATCCAAATTATTTTGTATTCGTTATAATCCGACCACACAAACAACGTAACATAGCCTAGTAAATTAGCAACAGCTAACTTGTTGATTTGACTCTTTACTACACTACGAGCTAGCTAGTTTGGCAAAAACATCACCTCGTGAAATACAGCAGTTCATGCTTTCATCTCAGTATTGTGCAAAATATATATGGGTGATATAATTTGAGTTATACAATTACTTCAGTCACCAGAATAATAGCCAAAATATCTACTTTGAAGGATTCCGCCAGCCCCCTGAAGCGGAAGAAATACGTAACGAGAAGGTGGGATAAACAAAATAACCAATGAATCGAGTAGTCGTCAGTAATACGGGGTGCAACTAGGTCAATGGAAAACGCAAACCGAGAAATGCTGAAATTGTATAGCAATTCGATTTTAATATGTCATAATCAATTTCTGGAACGTTGAGATTGATCCAAACTCACGCGCAAAAAGAATTCACGCTGGGGGGACACTCAAGAAATTTAGGACGTACGTTTGAAAGGGTTAATACAGGTGCTGAGGAGGTGCTAGATCATTGACAGGGGGAGCTGCGCAATTATATATACATAAAAACTATTAATAAAGAAGCAGTACTTCTCTTGAGTGGTTTTTATTCAGATGAATAATCATTGGATTCAGGTCAAAAGTCTATCACTTGAACTGGTTTCATCACTTAAGACACTCAGTCAGCAGCTTGGCATACTGGGACATGGAAAGGATTAAACATTTAGACTTTCATCAAAGTAAAAAATGCTGGTTTGTCCTTTTTCATCAATGTCCTCAAAAAAGCAGTCTGCAGAGCTACTGTGTCTGTGGGGTGATTGTCTGTCTCTGGAGGGCAGGGGCAGGGCAGCTGAATGAAGCTGTCCAGCTAGAGAGGGATAGTCCAGCAAGGGGTCTGTGATGCTCTCAGCATTCTCTGTTGTTGCTTTCAGCATCCTCTATTGAACTCTGTTGAGCAGGCCTCCAGGCCTCCAGGTCTGGAGCATGACCCTCCAGACCTGTAAAAGTGAAGAAAAGATCCATGTCAGTTCAGTTTTTCCATCTACACTTGACATAAACTACAGTTTTGACTGTGAAATGGCATTACTTGAACTTGAATCCAAATGTGTTGACCTGATGGAGACCCATGCAAAGTCACTCAAAACACAGGTTCGATTCCAGGCTCTGGCAAGAGTATTTAGCTCTAAACTGGTCAATATATACACATCTGACAAAAGACCAGCTCGACCTTTGCCTGTAAACAGTGATTCTGACTGTCAGAGACCTTTAAATAGCCTGACTTACTGAAATTGGCAAAACTAGCCTGGCTAACGTAGGTCGCTTTCTCAGGGCATATGACGAATGAAACAGGCTCGCCTTGAAAAATCAGATATCCTGGCTATCTTTAGCAGGCCCGTGTCTACAAAAAGCAGTCCTCTCTGACGTTTTTGGAGTATAATTGAGTGAAATACGAAATTGTTTACACACTGCCAGTGGGCGAGCCGAGTCTGACTCTGAGGCTAACATCAAAACGATGTACCCCCGGGACGCAGTATCACTCCAATTGCAAGTCCACAAATCACAAAAATAATCGGAGCATCTGGATAAAAGCACAATTCCCACATCTCCTAAAGGCTGCCCTCCTCGACCTTTTTTGTGTAGACATAACTGTAAAATGGTGAACTTATCAACATGACCCGACCAAAACATGGCTGCCGCCTAAGCCTATGCGGTCTCCCTGGCGCATAGGCTTATTACAAAGACTTTCACGCCCCAAATCAAAATTCTGAGCCGACAGTTCTGTGGGGAATTGCTTTTTCTCCTACAGGCTGCCCTCCTCGACCCTTTTGATGAACAATTCGCCGAGATGCAAAATGATTAAAGGTCTAAAAGTGCTAAAACCTTCACCATAATTCAAGAGTAGTGTACTTTCACGAACCCAATCATTGATTCTAGCTTAAAATGTGTAAAAATAGGTGATATGACTTACCGAACGTGGCTGCCTCCAACACTATCAGGCGATTCCAGTTGAAAACAACAATGGCCGCCGAATAATAATTTATATTCGTAACGACGAGCTGCGATTGGAAGCGAAATGACATAGGAGCTAAAAACCGAGGGTGGGGGCTTGGTCAGCACACAATTTCCAGAAAGGATGTGTGTGCGTCTCGCCAAGCTCGCGCATGTGTCAAGTAGGGTGACCACCTGTCCCGCTTTGCGCTGCATCGCACAGCATTTTCAATATGGGATGTGCGGGACAAGGGGTGAAAATGCTGTGCAACACAACACAAAGCGGGACAGGTGGTCACCCTAGTGTCATTTAGTCATTTAGCAGACGCTCTTATCCAGAGCGACTTACAGTAAGTGTCAAGGGGCAGGATGAGTCTGAGAATTTGGAGCACGCGCGCTATGGAGCAATTCAATTGAATTCAATCATACCCAGATAGCGTACGGATGTGGGACACTTCAGGCACTGCTGGCTTTTTTCTGTCCCGGACAAAATGCATGTGAGCCTAAAGTGGCCCACATGTTAAACAGCGAATGTGGCCCAAATATCACAAATCAAATGTGGGCCTTTTTTGGCAAAGATCCGGTGCATCTCAGCAATGTGTATCAGCATGTGAGCCTAAAGCGGCCCACATGTTAAACAGCGAATGTGGCACAAATATCACAAATCACATGTGGCCTTTTTTGGCAAAGATGCGGTTCTCTTAGCAATGTGTATCAGCATGTGAGCCTAAAGTGGCCCACATGTTAAACAGCGAATGTGGCCCAAATATCACAAATCAAATGTTGGCCACTTGGTGAAGATGTGGCACAGTCGATGAAGGCTAATCTGGGTGTTAAAAAGTGGGCCACATAGGGGGGAAAGGTATTTGATCCCCTGTTGATTTTGTACGTTTGCCCACTGACAAAGAAAGGATCAGTCTATAAGTGAGAGACAGAATAACAACAAACAAATCCAGAAAAACACATGTCAAAATTGTTATGAATTGATTAGCATTTTAATGAGTGGAATAATTATTTGACCCCTCTGCAAAACATGACTTAGTACTTGGTGGCAAAACCCTTGTTGTCAATAACAGAGGTCAGACGTTTCTTGTAGTTGGCCACCAGGGGGGTATTCCAAGTAGCGGGTTTGTGAAAACTTTGAGTTGTTTAACCCTGAAAAGAGGAATACTCCGAGTTCCACGTTCCAGAAAGAGAGGTAACAAAACCTTTTGGTAACTTGCCATGGTAACTTACGCTGTGAAACTAACCTGCTCGCTAGCAGGTTTTCTATGAAAAACTCTGCGTTTTCCTAGCAATCCCCACCCACTTTCGGATCTTGAAACAGTTTGCAGACATGGGGTGTCCTTTCCTGGGTCGGCTGATCGATTACGAGCAAAATATAATTCGCATAGCCTTACGCCAGGAGAGGATTTTAAGACCGCGATTGGATGTACTTTCATTCCCCGATGAATACCTACGCGAACGTTACCGTTTTTCATCACATTCAATAATTTATCTCACCAACATTCTCCATCCATACATTGCTAATGTAACACACCGTGGACGTGCTCTCAGAACAGACCAAATGATATGCGGTGCTCTCCGTTTCTTTGCCAACGGGAGTTTCCTATACAACATTGGCGATGCAGAACATCTCGGAAAAGCAACAGTCTGCCGAGCCATAAGAAAAGTGGCCCTGGCACTGAAAGGCCTACTGCAGACCTACGTAGTCTTTCCTGGGCACAAACCTCTAAGGACCATCAAAGAGGAATTTCACATGATTTCAGGTGACTGATGTAGCACACATTCAGTTTAAGTCAATGAAGACATTTGAAATCATATGAATGACAATGTTGCAATCTCAGACTGGGATGAGTAAATCCTTTCCATTTTGCAGGATTTCCCAATGTGATTGGCTGCATTGATGGCACCCACATCCCCATCATAGCTCCATCCATTAATGAAGGAGACTATGTGAATAGGAAGTAATTCCACAGCATTAATGTGCAGGTAGATTTACTGTCTTACAATAATAAAGACTACAGCACAACTTTAAAATATTGCAGCTAATATCTCTTCTCTGCACTGGCAAGATTATATGTGATGCAGCACATTTGATCTCAAATGTGGAGGCCAAATGGCCTGGCTCGGTACATGACTCAAGGATATATCGCGAGTCTACCCTGAGCAACAGTGTTGCAAATGGTAAGTTAAGCTTTGAACAAATAACATTCCCTTGTCTCCCTCTTCTACCACACTCACAATATACCCACTATATACTTACAGGAGAGTTTCATGGCCACCTGCTTGGTGACAGAGGGTACCCATGCCAGCCCACTCTGATGACCCCTTACCATGACCCTGAGCCGGGCCCTCAGCAGTGGTACAATGTGGCCCACTGCAGGACTAGAGCCCGGGTGGAGATGACCATAGGCATTCTCAAAGCCCGGTTCCAGTGCCTACGTAGACTGAGGGTAAAACCAGAGAGGGCATGTGATATTATTGTGGCATGTGTTGTTCTTCATAATATTGCCACTATTAGAGGAGAGCAACACCCTGCCGTACAAAACGACCCTGAGGACGACCATCCCCTCCAACCTGCAGATGTCCAAAATGGGAGAGAAGTCAGAGACATACTGTGCCGCACACACTTCCACCAACCCTGACACTGAAATAAAGACAAATCATTACCATTTCATTTTGTCTTCTTTATTGCCTACAAATAGAAATGCAACAATTAATATTAATATATTGTTCTGACAATTAACACTCACTCACCTGTGACCATGCACCCACCTGCAGCTGGTGTTCTAGCAATTCAATTTCTAGATCCGTCTTCTTTATCTTCCGCCCCAAATACACCATCTCTTGGTCAGTTTTCTCCATTTGTTTTAACAAATGGAGTTTGTACAAGTCCTTAACTGGTAACTGGGAATACATTAGGGTGACATTAAATCCCAGTTCTACACACAGAATTCACCTGCCATTTACTGAACATCTCACTGTCTGTAGCTGTGCTTTGGAGGTTGATGGACCCCTCTCCTGGCAAGGCTCATCCATGCTCTGTTCAACAGGATCGGACTGTGCATTTAGTTTTTACATTCATTACTCTCATCACTTCAGTGTACATTTTAAACTGACAATTACACCCAAGACTGTAAATAAAGTACACAGAGAGAGAACTATCATACTGCAACCCCGTCTGTGGCAGCAGTCAATGTGTCCTCATCCTCCTCCTCATCATCATCATCCTCATCCTGTGATGAAAGGTATTGTTTCAGGATAGTCAACACTACTATGCATAATGGAGTATTGAGTGGCCTACTTACAAGTGGTACCGTTGTGCAAAGGCTTGCAGGAGGTTTCACCACTGAGATTACACCATCAGTGACTAGAAGTGGACCAGAGTGGAAAATGAAAACACATTCACACACATACTCGCACATACATGAGCTTCCTCCAGGGATGCCTTCAGCCACTGGACGGCCAATGTTGTGGCTCAGAGCCAGCTCTTCTGCAGAGGTCAGAGGTGCTGGTGGTGGCCCTCCACCCGTTTTGCGTGCCTCTGCCTTCTTTCTATTTGCTGAATTGAACTCAGTGTTAATTTAAGCAACATATCAGGCGACAGGACATTGTGTGTTTCCGCCACTACAGGATAAAATAGGCAATGAGGATATTCACTTTGTATGTCAAATATGATACCAAAGTGATGGAAGCTACAATCATGAACCTATAGGCCAAAAGGCTAAATATGCCTTACCTGTTTGTATTACGTTTTTATATTTCATTTTCAGTTGCCAAGTGCGCTTCACGCCTGTGGGATTGCACCTATATGAACATTGTATTTGATTAAATTACAATTCCAACACTTTTTCACCTGTAATATTAACGGACATTAAATGTTCGATTTATGGACTAAATTCAAACTTACGCATTGACTCGATCAGCAATTCTTTCCCACGCCAATTGTCTGTCCTTCGCAGCTACAGCCGTATTACTTTTTTTCTGAAATATGTGCTCGGACTCGCCATACACACGGATTAAAATTTCCAATTCCATTGCGGTTAAATAGGACGCCATTTTTTTGTCGCCTTTTTTCATGGTGAATCCTAGTATCGGAGCTCCATAGATGTTGGCTTTTAGTAGAACTCGTGCACGCGCTAAACTCAGAGTTGACGTACTCCGAGTCGAATTAACTAATTCATATCAGGTGTTCTGTATTTTCGGAGTTTCCCATGTTAGAGTAACTCAACTCTGAGTTCAGGGTTAATCTCAGAGTTTGTTAAACCCGCTACCTGGAATACCCCCCAGGTTTGCACACATCTCAGTAGGGATGTTGTCCCACTCCTCTTTGCAGATTTTCTCCAAGTCATTAAGGTTTTGAGGCTGACGTTTGGCAACTCACACCTTCACCTCCCTCAAAGATTGACGTTGGGGATGGTGTTTTTGGGGTCATAGGCAGCATTCTTCCTCCTCCAAACATGGCGAGTTGATGCCAAAGAGCTCGATTTTGGTCTCATATCTGACCACAACACTTTCACCCAGTTCTCCTCTGAATCATTCAGATGTTCATTGGCAAACTTCAGACGGGCCTGTACATGTGCTTTCTTGAGCAGGGGGACCTTGTGGGCGCTGCAGGATTTCAGTCCTTTATGGTGTAGTGTGTTACCAATTGTTTTCTTGGTGACCATGGTCCCCAGCTGCCTTGAGATCATTGATAACATCCTCCCGTGTAGTTCTTGGAGATTCCTCACCGTTCTCATGATCATTGCAACTCCACGAGGTGAGATCTTGCATGGAGCCCCAGACTGAGGGAGATTGTCAGTTATTTTGTGTTTCTTCCATTTGCGAATAATCGCATCAATCTTCTCACCAAGCTGCTTGGCGATGGTCTTGTAGCCCATCCAGCCTTGTGTAGGTCTACAATCTTGTCCCTGACATCCTTGCACAACTCTTTTGTCTTGGCCATGGTGGAGAGTTTGGAATCTGATTGATTGATTGATTGCTTCTGTGAACAGATGTTTTATACAAGTAACAAACTGAGATTAGGAGCACATTCTTAAATGGAGTGCTCCTAATCTCAGTTTGTTACATGTATACTGTATATATAAAAAAAAAACATCTGATTTGAAGACGTGTGTATGACGACATCTAGTAGCAACCACTGCGTGTTCCCGCTCTTTCTACTGTCTTGCCGCACTCAGCTTTGGAGACAACAGCGAGCGCCAAAGTATCAGAGGTAAGTAGAGCTAATATCTGCCTATTTGATTATCTATCTTGTAACAATCTTTTAATAAACCGTGTAACGCATCGAAGCATTGCTTTTTGATAAAGAAGTCTAAGACACAGGAATTACGGATCTTAAATTAAGTAAAAGTACAAAAGTTTAACTATTTCTAAGAACTAAACAATCTAAGAATACAACAATTTAAATATAAAATAAAATATATATAAAAATAAGAATAGAATGAGCAGCGTGAATGGTCAGCATAGTGCAATCGGATACTGAGATAAAGTGGCTTATGCATACTGAATTGCCATTAGATGGACTTATAATAGTTAAATAAGTGAATGAATGTCAATGGGAGTCCTTGGCCATGTTGAAGAGGCCAGTAGCAGATGGAAAGAAACTGTTCTTATGGCGTGAGGTTTTGGTCCTGATGGACCGCAGCCTTCTGCCAGAGGGGAGTAGCTGGAAGAGGGAGTGACCAGGGTGGGAGGGGTCGGCCACAATCTTCCTCGCACGCCTCAGGGTTCTCGAGGTGTGCAGGTCCTCGAGGGTAGGCAGATTGCAGCCGATCACCTTCTCAGCAGTGCGGATGATATGCTGCAGTCTGCTCTTGTCCTTGGCAGTGGCAGCAGCGTACCAGATGGTGATGGAAGAGGTGAGGATGGACTCAATGATGGCTGTGTAGAAGTGCACCATCATTGTCTTTGGCAGGTTGAATTTCTTCAGCTGCCGTAGGAAGTACATCCTCTGTTGTGCTTTTTTGGTGAGGGAGCTGATGTTCAGTTCCCACTTGAGGTCCTGGGAGAGGATGGTGCCCAGGAAGCGGAAGGACTCCACAGTGTTGACTGGGGAGTCGCACAGGGTGATGGGGGTGAGTGGGGCTGTATTCTTCCTGAAGTCCACAACCATCTCCACTGTCTTAAGAGCATTGAGCTCTAAGTTGTTCTGGCTACACCAAGTCAGCAGGTTGTCAGCTTCCCACCTATAGTAAGACTCATCCCCGTCAGAGATGAGCCCAATGAGGGTGGTGTCGTCCGCAAACTTAAGAAGTTTGACAGACGGATGACTGGAGGTGCAGCTGTTGGTGTACAGGGAGAAGAGCAGAGGGGAAAGGATGCAGCCCTGAGGAGATCCGGTGCTGATGGACCGGGAGTCAGAGACTTATGTTCCCAGCTTAACGCACTGCTTCCTGTCAGACAGGAAGTCTGTGATCCATCTGTAGGTGGAGTCAGGCACGTTCAGCTGGGAGAGCTTGTCCTGAAGCAGGGCAGGGATGATGGTGTTGAAGGCAGAGCTGAAGTCCACAAACAGGATCCTGGCATAGGATGCTGGCGAGTCCAGGTGCTGTAGGGTGAAGTGGAGGGCCATGTTAACGGCGTCATCCACAGATCTGTTGGCTCTGTAGGCAAACTGCAGTGGGTCCAGGAAAGGGTCTGTGATGGCTTTGAGGTGTGCCAGCACAAGGCGCTCAAAAGACTTCATTACCGCAGAGGTCAGGGCGACGGGTCTGTAGTCATTGAGTCCTGTTGGCCTTGGCTTTTTGGGCACAGGGATGATGGTGGAGGACTTGAGACAGGCTGGCACATGGCATGTCTCCAGGGAGCCTTCTGTTAAAGATGTAGGTGAACACCGGAGACAGCTGGTCAGCGCAGTGCTTGAGGGTGGCAGGAGAGACAGTCCGGCCCAGCTGCTTTGCGGGGGTTCTGCCTCATGAAAAGTCTGTTAACTTCACCCTCCTGAATGGAGAGAGTTGTCACTGTAGAGGGGGTGAGGGAGGAGGGAAGGGGTAGTTAAGGACAGTCCAATTGTCTTTCAAATTTACAGTAGAACTCATTCAGGTTGTTGGCCAGGTGGGAGTCGTTAGTGGAGTGGGGGGCTCTGGGCTTGTAGTTGGTAATCTGCCTGAGCCCTCTCCAGACAGAAGCAGAGTCGTTAGCAGAGAACTGACGCTTCAGTCTCTCTGAGTACAGTCGTTTAGCCTCTCTCACCGCCTTGCTAAACCTGTTCTTCGACTCCTTGAATCTGTCTCTATCCCCACTCTGAAATGCTTCCTCCTTCTCTGACCTCAACCTTCTGAGCTCTGCTGAGAACCAGGGCTTGTCGTTGTTAAAGTTCACCCTGGTGCGTGTTGGAATACAGCAGTCCTCACAGAAGCTGATGTATGATGTCACAGCCTCTGTGAGTTCATCCAGACTATTGGTAGCAGTCGTGAACTTATCAGTCAGTACAGTCCAAGCACGCCCGCAGATCCTCCATAGCCTCACTGGTCCACTGTTTTGATGTCCTCACAACAGGTTTACAGAGCTTTAATTTCTGCCTGTATGCAGGAATCAGATGGACCATGGTATGGTCAGAGTGACCCAGTGCTGCACGAGGGACGGCGTGGTAGGCTCTACTGACTGTAGTGTAGCAGTGATCCAGAGTGTTCTCTTCTCTGGTTGGGCATTTGATGAATTGTCTGTATTTAGGGAGTTCATGGCTGAGATTACCTTTGTTAAAGTCGCTGAGTACAATAACAAGGGAATCCGGGTTTGCTCGCTCCACACTCAGAATCTGGTCGGCGAGCATGCGTTGGTTTACAGTTTATAAAAAATGATTCCAGATCCGGAGAACAATGTTGCAGAATCACTGTCGCATCTACACACCAGCCGCTGTTGATGTAGAAACAAATACCACCCCCTTTGGTTTTGCCGGAGAGTGCAGTGTCCCAGTCAGCTCTCACAAGTTGAAAGCCTGCCAGATGTAATGCAGTGTCCGGGATCAAATCGCACAGCCATGTCTCCGTGAAGGACAAAACCGAAGATGAAAGAAAGTCTCTGTTTTTCACCATCAGTAGCTGAAGTTTGTCCATTTTATTGCACAGTGAACGTACGTTGGAGAGGAAAAAACTCGGAAGCACTGTTCGGATTCCACGTCTGCGAAGCCGAACTAGCGCTCCCGCTCGCTTTCCCCTTCTTCGGCGTTTCACTGCATGAGCAAAGCCTAGCGCGGCACTGGCTAGAATTCCCACTAAATCTGCCGCTGGAAGCAGAAAAGTGGGAAACAAATCCAAAGGAGTTGTAGTCCTGATGCTTAGAAGTACTTCTCTTGTTAGAGAACCCCGGAAATCTTGGCAGAACACTGAATTAACAGACAAAACAAGACAAAACAGAGCGCACCTAGCAACCGAGGCAGCCATCATCGGCGCCATCTTGGATCTTGAGATCTTGATCTTGCTCCTGCGAGGTACGGTGTTCATTTTAGGACATCCTCAGATCTCAGACTCAAGTGTCAGACTCAAACGAAAAGGCGTCAAGTCTCATACCAAAAGTCGTCTGACTCAGGCGAAACGGCTTCAGTCTCAGAAAAACCTCTGTCATTCTCAGACAAAAAGCTCTCAAACTAAACAGCGTCATTCTCAGACAAAACACTCTCAAACTAAACGGCGTCATTCTCAGACAAAACGCTCTCAAACCAAACGCCATCATTCTCAGACAAAACGCTCTCAAACTAAACAGCGTCATTCTCAGACAAAACGCTCTCAAACCAAACGCCGTCATTCTCAGACAAAACGCTCTCAAACCAAACGCCGTCATTCTCAGACAAAACACTCTCAAACTAAACGGCGTCATTCTCAGACAAAACGCTCTCAAACCAAACGACATCATTCTCAGACAAAACGCCCTCAAACTAAACTTTGTCAGAATTTTTTTTGTCAAAGCTAGCTAGATGAGGGAGCTGTTGACTAGCTTTCTGAATTAGCTAAAGTAGCAGCTTTTAAAGTGAATACCATGGTGTTTCTGTTAACTGGTACAGCAAGAAAACTTACTTTTGATATAATACGAAATAGTTGTTTTCTGCAAGCTAGTTCACTCGTGTAAAGTAAACCCATGTGTAGTCCTCTGGTTGCCATGGATACTACAAACAAACTTTGCTAAAGAATCATAAACATCATCAACACGCGGCGCGACGATCTGAACAACTGTTCCGCCAGTACAATCAATATCAATTAAACAGGCTCTGGCATAGACATATTTCTGCAAGCTAGTTCACTCGTGTAAAGTAAACCCATGTGTAGTCCTCTGGTTGCCATGGATACTACAAACAAACCTATGGGCTCTGGTATAAGTTCTTTGATTGTACTGGCAGAACAGTTGTTCAGATCGTCGCGCCGCGTGTTGATGACGTTTATGATTCTTTAGCAAAGTTTGTTTGTAGTATCCATGGCAAAGAGAACTACACATGGGTTTACTTTATACGAGTATCATATGAACGGTGACGGCATTATCCTCAAGAATGAGTTAGTGGGCGGGGCTTTTATACCGGTTGATCTCTGATCTCCAACTTAACCTGCTCCCGACCAGGTTAGCCGTTCAGCATGTGTTACCATGGCGATCTACCCCGGTAACAAGTGATCCTCCGTCGTAATACAGAAAACCCTGGGTTGAACCTGAAGTTACCTCGCTAACGCCAAATCTTGATTCGTAGTACAGGCCCCTGTTGAGTCAATGGGATAGTCCCAAAACGTTGAAATGTGTCTATAGAGACCAACAAAACCCTTTCGCATTCCCTCATGAGTATCTTTATGAAAGATATAGATTCTCAGCAGAGGGAATTACGTATCTTTGCCAGCTTCTTGAGCCGTATGTTGCCAATGCGACACATCGAAGCCGTGCGCTCACAGTCCCACAGACTATATATCAGGGGCGATTCTAGGATCAGACCTTTAGGGGTGCTCAGCCCCCAATGAGAATGTGACATGAATACAGTGCCTTGCAAAAGTGCTAAACCCCCTTGCTAATATAAATCCCTAATTTCACTGGATAACAAGTAATACATTTATGTATTATTATGCAAAATATTTAATGAATGAAAAAACTAAGGATGTCCCTTTCTTCATGAACTACCAGCATCAAATGATAATAAACAATGTTTTTATTACTATTTCAAGGGGTGCTGAGATGAAATTTAAGGGTTCTTGAGCACCCCTAAAAAGGGTCTAAAATCGCCACTGCTATATATACCGTTTCGTTATTTCACTACCTACTTTTATAGTGTGGGTGATGCGGAAAACCTGAGCAAGAACATGGTCTGCAGCGCAATTTGCAAAGGACTTTCTTCAATGGCTGTTGCCACCATATTCTGATTAATGGAGTGATGAAAAAGAGATATCCAAAGTGCCCTTTGTAAAAACTTTGGACTCTAATATGTTGACAAAATGAAACAAGGATTTTCATTCTGTCTTCATGCAATGTTCTGATTTCCGTTCTGGAAATGTATGCACATTATATCATATT
Source organism: Osmerus eperlanus (assembly GCF_963692335.1). Taxonomy (NCBI): domain Eukaryota; kingdom Metazoa; phylum Chordata; class Actinopteri; order Osmeriformes; family Osmeridae; genus Osmerus; species Osmerus eperlanus. The sequence continues at coordinate 2,284,713 of NC_085031.1, forward strand.
TTACAACTTAATGCATCATTTGCTCATTTAAAAATACATTTACAGGAAACTAGTAATGAAAACAATATTTGACCTAATATTAGTTGGGGAGGTTTCATGTTGATATGTTATCCCTATTCACTGGGGTTTCTCCCCTTAACCCATTCTGTTGTCCTTGGGTTGCTTTGCGCCTTTTTCTAATCCTTTCCATATCAGAAATGTGTGTTTCTTTCAACCAAAACATTTCAAACCAAAAAGAACAATGTGTATGGTACCATACAATGTTCTTCACAAGTTAAATAAATGATAATTTCACTACTTTCATTGAATTTGGATGTTTCATTCACTTTAATAGCTTTTTTCAAAAAGAATAAATAGGACATTGAAAGATAGAAATGGTGAAAACCCCCACAAAAGACTCAAAATGCACAACAAAAAAGCCACAAAAAGGTATAAAAAGACCAAAACGTAGAAAAAAGTTTAACAAATACATCCACATGTGTTCTCCCTTCCCTAGGAACACAGAACAGCCAGCCTTGTTTTTTTTAATTAAAAGCCTGTTATACTCTATATCGAGCCTCTTATACTCTATATCGAGCTCCAGGGTTCTTTTACACAGGGCCCTCACATTGTCTGCTCCAACCTGAAACAAATAAAGAACATTGTCCCTTTGCAAAGCACACTTGGAGAAAGTTGAAGGTGTCCATTTGACTACTGTGTGTCAAGGTTCATTGCTTATAATTTGTGTCTTTGTCTTGGCCTTGAAGTGGTGGCCCTAGGCTCAGGGGGAGGAAGACATTCCTCTTCCTGCTGAGTTTAAAACCATAGCAATTTAATCAATTGAGTCATATTTGAAATGAGCACTGTAAGGACTTGTGTCTCATGTTCAGACCACCACCATTAGCAAGTCATTACAGACACTTCAATCACAGCCACACGTTCACACACTCTCACCATCTGTGTTGCAAGTGGTAGATAAAACTCAAAAGTGTACCCCCAAAATGCTCTCTGAGCAGGCAGACACAGTTTCCTGATCATCTAGGACCTCCACTTGAGAAAGTAAATGGCATATTTGATCAATATTCAGCAACCACATATGGCATACATACTGGCGTATGACTATTAGTTTCACTGTTACCTCTGTATGGCCCAATGGGACAACAGTGGGTGGTGGCAGCAACACCACTGTATTTCCTGTCACTGCAGAGAACAGTAATACATTTCACTCCTACAATATTCATAAATAATTGTTGAATGAACATGGTCACATAGATTACTTAAACATACATATGCTTGGGTTTCCGAGCTGCTGCCACCAGGGTCTGAAGAAATGCCCCCTTCCACTCCTTCCATCATGGGGCGACCCTGATAGCTGGAGAGGGCCAGCTCCTCAGCAGGAGTGAAGTCCTGTGGAGGAGGGCCCGCTCAATTTCATTGTTCTATAGGCCCTTTGTAGCTATACCAATATCCTACAAAAGGGACTGACTCAGGCAATTCAGCCTTGTACTTGTTGGCCTTAAAATATGTGCAAGTATTGTCTACTGCTACTTACCGTTTTGAATTATGGTTTTATATTTATTTTTTATTTGCTCCCACGATCGTTTGCCACTGCCAGGGTTGCAACTAAAATAATACAGCAACAAAAGTTTAACGTTATGGAATGCACACGTGTAATTATGGTCACATCTTGTGCCTGGGGCACAAGATATCAATAAGTCATGTAGCTTACGCATTTACAGCGTCTGCTATTTTCTGCCAGCTTGGCAGCAGCAACTTTGTTGATTTTTGTCTGTAATATATGTCTGTATTCCTGATATGTTTGTATTACAATATTTCACGCAGGAGGAGTAGACAAAGTTTGGAAGATTATTGTCAGCTCCTCCTGCGTGAAATATTTTTGTTTTGTCCATGTTTGCGATTGGACATACGGTGCAAACACCGCCCCTTTATGTGAACGCGCACGTCTCTAGATTGGAAAGATCTGGGTTGAGTTAAAGAGTTGATAACCGCTGTCGTGATACCACTTATCGTGATTGCGATTGTTACGCTTCGCGTAGCCGGGTACGGCCGGGTACAGGCCCCTGATTTGGGAATTTGTTTTGTGTCAGATGTGTCACCAAATCTGATGTGCTTCAAGTTAGATGCCAATGTGAAGAAGTGTGTCAGGTTACCTTTGGAGATTGTGTTTGTTGTTATTCCACTTCTTCATGGAAACCTATCCTAAACTGCTGTCTTAACCCTCCTATTGTCTTCAAAAAGCATACACCCATGTGTCTTTGACACATGACACTGCATACCTTGTGGGACCTGGGGGCATTTTGATTATATTGAGTCTCTTTCTGTTCTAAGCCATGTTTCACATCGTGGAGTTTCTCGAAACCCAAGAGGTAGAGGTGATACCTGCACTGTGGGTTGCAAACCAAGTTTGTCAATGGCCATCTCATTACAAGCCTGATGACTTGGTGAAGGCCATACGGCATGAGGAGCAGCCTGGACACATGTTGGATGCTTTCAGTGTCCAAATTGTTTATACAGCTGGTATGTAGGCTACATTACATATTAACCTTTAGGATTCACTGATTTGTAAAATCTATTTAATGTTACTTGTCTTGTTTTTCACAGTGTAGCGGGGTTTGCTCGTTTAAGATTAGCAATACTTAATTTATAATAAAGTATGTAGTTCTTGGGGCACCACCTCTTATTGTTAAAGGGATAGAGGAAACCTTATTGAATAATATTTAAATAATAGCCTTCGTAATAATCAGTCTAATCTTAAGGAATGAATTCGTTCTAAGAGTAGAGCCAATCGTAACATCAGTGAACACGCACGTCAAAATATCTTTACAATGAATTTATTCAAGTAAGGTAAACAGATCTTATGAAAAGTTGGATTATGGGTTTGATATGAGAGATTGGTTTCAATGAACAGAATGAAATGGTCTAACTTAAAGAAAGGCAGAAATTGTACAGTCAGTGATTACATCCTTACAAATCATAAACAGAGCTCACGCCAATGCCATGTCGAGGAGGAAAGAGCGTTAGCCATAGTTACGTTTGATCAGGGGTTGATCAATGATGTTGAGGGCGGTTTGCGCCAAAGGTCCATTTGAAGAATCTGAAGTCACAGCGCGGCTGCGCTGGGTCATGTGACTGAGTCTGCGGGATCTCAGTGAAGTCGCATTTGGAATTGCGTTTTTGGTCCTTCTGTTGAAACGTCCCGATAGTGACGCGTTCACTATGAAGTTGAATCTCAGGAGAAGCTTGGCGACGTCCTTTGGACGCCAATCCTGATGGCGTTCATGCCATGGTCGGTTTCGCTGGAGTCCGAGATTGATGGTCATCTTAGGGCTTTATACAGTTCGAGGGAGGACCCGTCTGGGGTCAGATGTGGATTGGGGGAAGCTGGGTTCTCAACTCCCCCCTCCTTCCTTCACACCTACCAAAGGTGTGATCTGATCTTTGGCTGGTTCATTCGATGGTTCAAATATTGTTCTGGACATCTTGGTACAGTTACAAAATATAGTTGAATGATTGTTTTATTATGATAGCTTCGTGTAGATACCAAGAATGACGTGGTTATCTTTCAGGAAGAAGGAGTTGTTACTAGAATCAAGATTTCAGTGAACACAACATTAAAACAAAGTAACAAACATAACACAAATATCCCTCTCATAATTCTCCACCTTGTACTCTTGTGGTAAAGGTGAAGTCTCAAGACTTTCCTCAAAAGTTCTGATCAAGGTATGTTCTTTGTTCAAATCGCCGCCGAAACGGATAGCAAATGGTCGCTGGAGACGTGTTGTCTAAATCAGGCCCTTTGAAGCTTGCAAGCTAGCAGGAGGGCTGATTAGGTAGATTGGGGAGGCCCCCCCCCCCATTCTATGGTTCCTTTGCATCGGCGTTTGGTGGGTAATCAGCATACTGAGGGTGTCACAAGGGCTGATTCTGATGTGATTGAATCACTCTTCAGGTGTGGCAAGATGTTGGCTCCGTGTGGTCTTGTGGACCTCACTACATCCCCCCGGATGTCAACTTTCATAGACCGTCGTCGATGAAACTGTTGACATGAAGACAAGAGAAGAAAGACCACAGCAGCGTAACAGCATGTCACCCCCCCTCCCCAGACATTGGCATGGCTATGAGTGATTAAGCTATGACATGACATAGGAAAAAGGTTGAGAGGAAATTATTGAAACAAAAAGAGGCACTTGAAGTGGCTTACAATGGCCGTAGCAATTGAAGCTTTGTGACTAGGGGTCTAGATGAGGGAAAAGTTGTCGGCTTTCCAATCTTTTTAAATCAAACTAGTTTCAATAAACTCATTTAGGTTATGGTTACAATTGACTGCCAAAGACGTATACAAATAACAAATAAAGGTACAAGGTAATTATAGTACATACTTTACACAATTATAGTTACTAAGTAGCTTCTTGAAGTCAACGTAACTAAACCACATTGATGAACTGCATCTAATAATGTAACTTTAGTTTGGCAACCACTGTTATTTTAAAACACAGTTAGCTGTGGGAATAGTCAATGCTCTTTTCGACAAGCTATCGTGGCGGCATAATAGGTTACGTGTAGAAACTGCATTGTTTAGTTGCTTCTAAACAAAAGTCCTTCAGGACTAAGCACTACTGTCTGTTTCCCTGAACTAGACATGTGCACCAACGTATTAGTTGGTTGGTTAATTCACTTAACCAAATAGCTACACTATTAAAAATAGAGGCTATAATAAAGGCTCTTATGCTACTTTCCGTGAAGAGCTGGCCGAGGCAGATTACAACGTAAATGTCGGGGCAGCGGTGTTTCTGAGCACGCGCGTACCTCCGGTCAAACCTAGCCGCTTCCTTTGAGCTAGCTGGTCCCACACACACACTCGTGGTGGCGGTAGGTTACGTGTACAGAACTGCGTTGTTTAGTTGCTTCTAAACAAAAGTCCTTCAGGACTAAGCACTACTGTCTGTTTCCCTGAACTAGACATGTGCACCAACGTATTAGTTGGTTGGTTAATTCACTTAACCAAATAGCTACACTATTAAAATAGAGGCTATAATAAAAGGCTCTTATGCTACTTTCCGTGAAGAGCTGGCCGAGGCAGATTACAACGTAAATGTCGGGGCAGCGGTGTTTCTGAGCACGCGCGTACCTCCGGTCAAACCTAGCCGCTTCCTTTGAGCTAGCTGGTCCCACACACACACTAGCAGCTATTTCACGAAAAACAATTGAATACGCACACAGCCACTGTAGCCCAGGCACAGTAGTATTAAATACATGGTGCTACATACAGTTAGAGCTCGCTCTATTTTAACAGTTCGTTTCACAAAAGTTACGATTGCTCATTTCAATCTATCTTAGCCTCACACGGGGCGCCATTATGTAGCGGGGTTTGCTCGTTTAAGATTAGCAATACTTAATTTATAATAAAGTATGTAGTTCTTGGGGCACCACCTCTTATTGTTAAAGGGATAGAGGAAACCTTATTGAATAATATTTAAATAATAGCCTTCGTAATAATCAGTCTAATCTTAAGGAATGAATTCGTTCTAAGAGTAGAGCCAATCGTAACATCAGTGAACACGCACGTCAAAATATCTTTACAATGAATTTATTCAAGTAAGGTAAACAGATCTTATGAAAAGTTGGATTATGGGTTTGATATGAGAGATTGGTTTCAATGAACAGAATGAAATGGTCTAACTTAAAGAAAGGCAGAAATTGTACAGTCAGTGATTACATCCTTACAAATCATAAACAGAGCTCACGCCAATGCCATGTCGAGGAGGAAAGAGCGTTAGCCATAGTTACGTTTGATCAGGGGTTGATCAATGATGTTGAGGGCGGTTTGCGCCAAAGGTCCATTTGAAGAATCTGAAGTCACAGCGCGGCTGCGCTGGGTCATGTGACTGAGTCTGCGGGATCTCAGTGAAGTCGCATTTGGAATTGCGTTTTTGGTCCTTCTGTTGAAACGTCCCGATAGTGACGCGTTCACTATGAAGTTGAATCTCAGGAGAAGCTTGGCGACGTCCTTTGGACGCCAATCCTGATGGCGTTCATGCCATGGTCGGTTTCGCTGGAGTCCGAGATTGATGGTCATCTTAGGGCTTTATACAGTTCGAGGGAGGACCCGTCTGGGGTCAGATGTGGATTGGGGGAAGCTGGGTTCTCAACTCCCCCCTCCTTCCTTCACACCTACCAAAGGTGTGATCTGATCTTTGGCTGGTTCATTCGATGGTTCAAATATTGTTCTGGACATCTTGGTACAGTTACAAAATATAGTTGAATGATTGTTTTATTATGATAGCTTCGTGTAGATACCAAGAATGACGTGGTTATCTTTCAGGAAGAAGGAGTTGTTACTAGAATCAAGATTTCAGTGAACACAACATTAAAACAAAGTAACAAACATAACACAAATATCCCTCTCATAATTCTCCACCTTGTACTCTTGTGGTAAAGGTGAAGTCTCAAGACTTTCCTCAAAAGTTCTGATCAAGGTATGTTCTTTGTTCAAATCGCCGCCGAAACGGATAGCAAATGGTCGCTGGAGACGTGTTGTCTAAATCAGGCCCTTTGAAGCTTGCAAGCTAGCAGGAGGGCTGATTAGGTAGATTGGGGAGGCCCCCCCCCCCATTCTATGGTTCCTTTGCATCGGCGTTTGGTGGGTAATCAGCATACTGAGGGTGTCACAAGGGCTGATTCTGATGTGATTGAATCACTCTTCAGGTGTGGCAAGATGTTGGCTCCGTGTGGTCTTGTGGACCTCACTACAACAGCAAACTACAAAACTGCCAGATTAAAACTTCCTCAAGCTGAAACAAACACGGATGTTCAAACAGCAGAGGAAGAAATCGAAGAAGACATCCAAAAGAAAAAGCGAAAAAGGCTGTAAGTATTAAAGTGCTATTTTACCTATTATAGATGTTGAATGTTTCTTTCATTGTATTGTACAAATAATGTACAAAATATTAAAAAGATGCACAGGGAACTGGAAACTTATTCTGCAATGCATCGCTTTCTGCAAGTGTGGCACAACATTTAAATTAATTCTGCTATCATTTTCTGTGTTCCCCTCACCCCACAAGACCAAACAACCGATTTTAGAGTGATAGTGAAGATGAAGTCCCTGTCAACAATTATTTTTATTTGCCTCCAGCCCCAAAGATAAAAAGGCCAGACATAATTGGTGCATTAAGAAAAACCCTTGAAACACGACGGACCAGCACTGTATCCCGACGGACCAGCCCTGTATCCCGACGGACCAGCCCTGTACCCCGACGGACCAGCCCTGTACCCCGACTGACCAGCCCTGTATCCCAACGGACCAGCTCTGTACCCCAACTGACCAGCCCTGAACGACAGTCAGCAACAACTTCAGCAACAACTTCAGCAACAACTTCAGCAACAACTTCAGTTGGCCTTGCTTGTAAGTATTTCTAAATTGTAGAAAATAATGTAGAAAGCCTTCCCAGATGAGTGGAAACCTTTATAGTTTTAAAGGGGGGTCCAACTCCATATTAAAGGCAGGATAGAACCTAGCAATTTTTGCTTGAGTTTGAAAGGATTCAAACCAAAATATCTCACCCCCTCCTTTCAAAACACATGAACTGACCACTGTTGGGAGGTAGGTGCACAGACAAGTAGCCCGTCTAATCATTGCATTCGGTCCAAATCGGTATAAATCAATTGTTTTATATATCTGGGACTTCCCTCAAAAGCATTATTTATTAGTTACTTTATTTCAACAGCTGAAAAGAGTAATCTTGCAATGCCTTTATGTGTTCTTATTTTTTTTAGCTATTCTGAATAAAATTCTTGCCAACCAAGAAATTATAATGGATGAACTGAAAGCTGTTCAGTTGACAATGCAGAACAACCAGGGAAAACCTTCTAGTGGGCAGGATCCCCTGGAAAAAGATATACTGCCAGTGACCAATGTAACCTCCCTTCTGGCTGTGGAGGACCGTCTCAGGCAAGAGGCAGACCTTAAAAACAAAATGGTAAGTGCTGTAGATTTAGGCTTTAGGGTATTCAAAAATATTTCTAGCTGGGATTGGGGATCTACCTAGTTTCAGGTGGCTAACAGTTCATTGTTGAAACATTCAGCCAGTATCCAGAAATTAAAACAAGGTTACATGACTACTGTTCCAAATACCAACCTGTGAAAAGTGAAATGTAAATATTTAAGAATTGCGTTACTATGTATACATGGCTTTTAAATTGTCTTTTTCAGATGACTTCATTGAGTGTTATTGGAGGAGTGGACATTAAAGATTGTGTGTGGCGGGTAATGAAGCACTGTTTTACCAACGCCCTGGCCAAACAGCTCATCTGGAAAAACTGCAGCTAAAAGATATAATAACTGGTAAGTGTTACATTGCACTCTCATCAGTCTAACAAGTACATTGTTTTTATAAGTAAACTCAACTCTAAACGGTCAAGCATTTGTACAATTCACGAACCCACACACAGCTGTGCATCACCACACACCGGCGGCGGCTCCCATCCAGTGAGAGACAGAAGCATAATGTAATTGATACATCCTCCGTCATCTGTTGCATGGTATCTTTAGCCATCATCTCTTCACGAGTTCAGTAATCACACCATAGATTGAATAGATAGCTTTTATTGAAGCAGAGCTGGTAGCAGAGCCAAGCCCGATGGTGGAGGAGGCTGGTTGCAGAGCCGAGCCTGGAGCGGTTGGTGGAGGCCGGTAGCAGAGCCGGGCCTGGTGTCCGGGCATGGACTCGGGGTGTGGCGGAGAGTCCTAATGGGTCACGGCCGAGCAGCAGCTCAAGCAGATCCCCTGGGAAGCCTGGATAGATGACAGGGGCAGAGAAGAAAGGGAAGGGTGGGAGGGTGACAACAACATGCTAGCACAGGGACCAGAGGAATGGAAGATAGTTTATACAGAACTCTTAATTGACCAAGGGGAGTTTGGTCGCATTCTTCCGTGCTTTACTGGGCTGATGCGTATTAGTTTGATTGGATAAGGAGGAGTTGGTGTGCCACCTTCCTCCCGAACTTTAGTTAACCCTTTCAGGCCTAACTCCAATTGGTGTAATCCATCCGAGACTTAACAATGTTTTCTATTTTTAGGGACAGTCAGAAACAACCGCTTAACTAAAAACGCAGACCAGGAGGTGGAAGCCTTCATTAAAAGGTGGCTTCACCTTGCGGGTGACAGAGACAGGGGTAGAAGAGAAAGAGAGGGACGGAGACGGACTGTCCAAGAAACCTCTAAGTCAGTTACAGTATCTAGGATATTCTATAAAAGACACATTTTAATTATACTATAAAAGTCATTGTATGTATCTGTCCTTGTTTAACATATTCCCTTAAAAATATATATACATATTTTGACCAATAACAAAAAGAGGAAACATATTGAGGAATCATATTGAGTAATCTTGTTCTGTTACTGAGTTTATTCCTTTGTGCATTCCTTAAAGGCCTGCAAGATTGCCAGGATGCTTGAGGGGCCCAGTCAAGATCCATTCAAGATCAGTTATGTTTTCTGAAGCAAAAAATAAAACATTGCAAATATAATTTAGTTAGAAACTGTGTGGCTGTTTAATTTCAATGTTTTAAGGTCTGGAGTAGTTTAGCCCTACCTGGCTGGTACTGTAGGTTGTAATTTGCATTGTTATTTTTTGGGTGGACAAAGTGTGCAATCATATTACCATACATGAGGAACGTGGGCCAGATCAACATGAAAATGAAATGTGTCCCAGATTAGGGCCAGGTCCAGTTTATTTGGTTAGTTCTTGGTTGACATGAGGCAGTGCTATGGCATGCTTGTGGCCCAGATCTGGCCATCATTCTATGCGGTATGTGGGCCACTTAAGTTATCGGATGTGTGCCGGATATGGGCCAAAATAAAAATGACCTGTGGCCCAGATTAGGGCCAGTTCTGGTTTATTTGGTTAGATCTTGGTTGACATGCGGCATTGCTATGGCTTCCTTGTGGCCCAGATCTGGCAAACAGGAGCGGACCACCCAAGTGCCATCATTCCATGCGGTATGTGGGCCGGATGAAAGTGTTGAATGTGAGCCGGATCTGGGCCAGAGTAATTTTGTTATCTGGGTTCTACCCATCTAAGTCGATCCAGTTTGCTTCGACAACAGAAGTGGAAACAACTAACGTAATCATTTCAAATGATATCTAGTCAATCTGTTGAAAACAGTGTTGTGTAGACACAATAGATTTATTTGTACATTTTTATTTCAAGTCTCCACCTTTGTTGTTTCAGTGAGTGTTGGCCGTGTTGCGTCTTTGCTCCACAGCTTCACTCATTGTAAACCAACCCCAACCAATCAGCGCGCAGCTCATCTATATATTCATGAGCATACCATAAAAGGAGAAAACCTAGCGTTTTTTCCCGGGAAAATTTCAGATGATGTATCAGGGGGCATAAAACAGCACCTGGGCCGTTTTCAGCCCAACCAATGTTACATACCCTATTCGGAGACTTTAAGGACCTTAAGGACTCCGAACCCGGAAGTTTGTGAAATACCCAAAAAACCCAGTCAATCACCCCTTTGAATTTCTCGCTTATTTTAGAAATCGACTTGGGGGTTCTTTCTTGGTAGGCTATATCTGCACGCGTATGTGTTGCATGCAACGCGTGACAGCTTGTTTCTCTCAAACAATCAAAACAACTACGGGAATGCTAGCTCAACAGATCAATCCGTTTATTTTCATTCGTTTTCATCAGGGTAACCACATGGAAAGGCTGTTCGTTACCAACATTGTGTAGGTAGGTTTAATATAGGGTGAATATTGGTACGTAGGCCTCCAAAGTAATATAAAAAAAAATATTATAAAGTCTACAACTTTACAAATGTTCACCGTAGTCTAAAATTAATGTAGTAAAATCTTAATAACATGTTTTTTTATTCAAATATATCAACTAATATGATTTATTTTATCATCCTGCAGCCGATTTCGCTCTGGCCGTACAAACTGTATTTACATTTACACATTTACATTTATTCATTTAGCAGACGCTTTTATCCAAAGCGACTTCCAAGAGAGAGCTTTACAAAGGGCATAGGTCACTGATAAGAACAACAAGATAGCCCCAAAAACATTGCGGGTAGCCAAAACATGAAGCACATAATGGGAACAAACAAAATAAGTGCCAAAGGGAGCATGTAGTTAAACAAGTTACAATTAAACAACATGAATCGCTATAAGTGCAAGTGTACCTGTAGAAAAGCAAGTAAAAGTATGTATGACGTCATTGACATTTTAAAAGGCTTTGTAGAACAAAAGGCGACTTAAAAAAAATCTAAAACCCAGCAGTGTGTATTTTTTTGCCTCCCCTTTCAAATTCAACATTCAAATTACTAAACAAAGAATTATATCCTGAGAAAATTGGATTTTGAGGTGTATACCTCCATAGACCTCCATTCATTCTGCACTCGACCGTTAGCGCCGTCATATGGAACTAGTGGAGTGGAACTGCAGAACCCGGAAGTTTCCCGAGAGTGGGAGTTCTCCCCATATTAGACATTCTCTGGTATGACGTGTACAGCTAGTTGCAAGCATGCATGAGTTTCGGAGCTAGGTGGTGTTGTCGAGCTTAAGACAGACAAGGATGGAAAATATTTCATTATTAATCTTTTATTCCTACTCGCAAAATATCACATCCATAAATGTAAGTTCAGGGGCTCTAAACCTTTCTTTCCTGTGTTTGAGAGTGAAGTCAATGAATATTTGGACTCCATCACGTGACTGAATGAAATTGTAATTCTTCTTACTCTAAGTGATGCTATGATTTGGACTGCTTGCTAATTAGCCTTGCTGGACTTTGCAGACTCCCTGGGATATGATTTGTTTATGCATTATTTTGTAGTTGTGTGTATATGTACTTGTATGTGTTGTTTGTAACTGCAAATGCTTTCAATAAATTAATAAATAAAATAAAAAAGGTTTCGGAGCTAGGAACAAGCTTCTGCGCAAGACCGGACGAGTGAGTCTGGAAAGATGGCACGGTCCATTTTGCGCTCTCGCTTGCCTCTGATGTTGATAACAAACCAAATCGTAAAAAAATCGGTTGAAAATTGAGTAAGTTATGGTAATTTAAAAAGTATATATATTATGGGGAGGACTGCCTTTTGTAGATACAAGCCTGCTGAAGATAGCCAGCATCTCGGATTTCTTTAACCAAGCTTGTTTCATTCATCATTTGCCTGAGAAAGCGACCTCCGTTAGCCAAGCTAATTTTGCCCGAGCCAGCCTACTTTTGCCCGTTCACTCCATTCTACACTAAAAACGTCAGGGAGGACTGCCTTTTGTAGATACGAGCCTGCTGAAGATAGCCAGCATCTCGGATTTCTTTAACCGAGCCTGTTTCATTCTAACCTGTCTCTGCCCTCCTACGTACTTCTTCTCAATTTGGATTTTGCTTCTGTACTAGGTCTGGCCATGAGGTAAGTAAGTCAGATGTCTCTGGTTAATTTTCTACCGGCCAATCAACGAACAGAGGGAGTGGCTGTCGTGCGCTAGTTTGTGTTGTAGTTCCGTAATGGCAGCGGAGAAAGATGCGAGCGAAGCCATTCGGTCCGTTGTGGCAACGCTGCCGAATATCCATAAGCTAAAGCCAGAGCAAGAAAGTTTTGCTGAGTGTTGTTGGTGGCCATGATGTTGTGGCCCTCCTCCAAACGGGGTTTGGGAACAGTTTGATTTTCCAGCTACGGCAGCTAGCTCTGTTACAGTAGTGGTGAAGGAATTGGCTAAGGCGAACGCTAGCGATTGGTTATGGCAGATCAGAGTGGCTTTGGGCAGATCCAATAGTTTTAAACTTCAACAGAGTACCCGCCTACAACGCTTGTCAATGGAGCGAGGCCAGACTCTCTGTACAAATGAAATGTACGAGTCTGGTTAGGACCAGGCTAGTTTCATTCGTCATTTGCCTGAGAAAGTGACCTCCGTTAGCCACGCTAGTTTTGCCCAATCACTTGGTCAGGCTATTTAAAGGTATCGAGGTCAAGTGACTTTTGTGCATCGACAAATGAAACATAAATGTACTTGTCCAAAGTGCCTCAAACAGTTAATGTCAAGCCCTGAAATCCAGTGGCCAAAGATATATGATGACCTGATCGACACTCCCAAGTGTATTATACCCGGGAGAAGTTCGTCTTTTGCATCCGACATGCGCAGTTGAGCATACTTGACAGTCGTGTGACGTAGGGTGATAATTGGTCTATTGCAGTGGTTTCCAAACTATTCTGGCTCACGTCACCCCTAAACATATCTCTCCATCCACGGCACCCCTATTTTTTACTTCTTACTCTCAACCTCCTTTGTGTCATATTTATACTTTATGCCATTTGATTTAACCTTGTGATATGTTGAATAGGCTATAACTGCTTTTATTATAGGCATTACATTGAAAAAGTGAGGTTTATCTAATTTTTGTTATATTCAAATGAACCACTCTCTTTAATTCAACTCATTTAATAGAACTTTTGAATAAATAGTGAACAGAATATGAACAGACAACGTCTGTCCCTGTCACAACTATATCACTGTCACCCTGAATATCTCATCTCCGGTAACTTGTTCAACTACATGCAACATGTAACTTGTTCAACTACATGCTCTTATGGTTCTTCCCTTTGGGACTTATTTAGTTTTCACAATGTATGCTTCATGTTTTGGCTACCCGCAATGTTTGGGACGGGGATCTCGTTGTTATGATCAGTGACCTATGCACTTTTGTAACTCTCTTTTGGAAGTCGCTTTGGATAAACGCGTCTGAAAGCATAAACGTAATGTAATGGTAGCATGGTTGTCCAGTTCTTTGAAAACTAAAAAGTTATCTGTAAATTTGTCCTCATTGAAGGATTCTTATTCTATGTGTCTATTCCAATATGTAATGATGGTATCCAATGACACAAATCTGTGTTCTAGAAAGAGTGGTCTGGAGTCGCAGAGGTCCGATAATATCAGCTTTAATGCAGCAGTTGGAAATCAACAAGTACAGAGCTCTGGGGTTGTCTGAGTTTCCCTACCCGCAACAGAGTTTGGGCTGGTTCACGAAGTCCAACTGGCTATCTGTCCCTCCCCAGCATATATTTATACAGTGCAATTGAAACACAAGTATTAAAAAAGGGTTGAGCTTGTTCTCTCGTGCATCAGGGAGTTGTTCTTGCCTACGCGTCCCACCTGCTCGGGTGCCGTCTCCACCCGGTTTCAAGGTTGTTTCTGAAAATGAAGAGATAGAGACACAAAGAACAGCCTGCTTCCCACACCCAGTGTGAGACCCAATGTTTGAGCCTGAGCACACTTCTAAGTTCATAACTTTAATAAGCACAATGCATAACTTTAATAAGCACAATATATTCTTTAATCCCTCTTTTGATCTCTGAAAACACCAGAGATCAATCAACATAGCCCGGACCAACCACCGCCTCCTCGTCCTGGTCAGCCAGCCCCAGCAACGGCATTTGGAACCCCTTCGTCGGGTTCTCCTCAGCCGAGACAATGATCCTGTTACACAGGGACCTGATACATGGGATACAGCAACAATCATGTTGATATTGATATAGCACACTCTTAAGTAAAATAGCAGAAACCTTCTTAGTCCAGTACAATTCTAGTGTGGTCAAGCAGTATCACTCTTGGCCTAGTCGTAACCCTCTTTTCTGGACTCTCACATTCGTAGCAATAGCAAACGGTTCACTGGCCCTTCTCCACCAACTCCTGCAACGTACGACTGGATTCTGGAGCAGCACAACACATGCTGCAGTGGTACCACGTACTTCATTTCCCCAGCACCCTTAGGGCGTGCAAGGTTCTCTCGATGACCTTGAATGGTCCTGTCCATAAATGTACAACAGGCTTCCCCGAACACCTGATGACGTATTGGGGCAGGTGGGTAAGGTGGGGCAGGGTCTTCAAGGGGAAGGGGGGGGGGGCAGACCACTCCTAGGTCTGATGGGGCATAGGGGCAGATGGGGCAGGGTCTCCAAGGGGAAGGGGTAGATCATCCAGTGAGAAGGGGGGGGGACAGGGTCTCCAGGGGAATGGGGCCTTAGAACAGGGGTTAGGTAGTCAGACCCGCCGGTCTGACTCGTCCTGAAGCAGAAAAGAGTTACAGTCCCAGCATCACCTTATCTCCCATGATCAAGCAGTAACTGAGTCAAATGAGATGCGAACAGTCGAACACCAATGATTAAACACAGATATTGAAATCAAGAACCCATTTCAGGATTTAAAGTGGATATTTTTAAAGTTCAAATAAATCCCTCCTTTCACACCCTTATAGGGTGTGACAACAAACCCAAATTCAAAAAATATCCCATTACCGATTACACAATGTTGACATACAATAATGATGAGACTATGCAGCGTTATAGCCAAGTGGTGTGGACACACTGGACACAGTGGGAAAACCCTAATGATGTTATAGGGGAAAGCCCACCGTCACTCCAGAGTGGACATTCGACATCCATGTATCCACGGCAGACCTGGACATGCTCACAGGCCCCCTTCACCACATACATACAACTTTAGCCAAGCTTTTAGAATTGTAATAAAATAAACTAAATTCGAAACAAATAGAAAAACCATAAATTAGACAGGATATTTTAAAGTTCTCATAAGATCCCTCCTTTCATTGATAACTTTAATCAATACCCAATCTCCTCGTTTGACTCTCCACTCTTTGGTTTACTGCTTCACCTGGAACAGAATTTGGCAGAAGACATCTCTTTTCTAGTTAGCATTTTTTTTAATAAAATTGGTTAACCATTTGATTCGCCTCTTCATCATGCTATGTGAAAGGTTTAAGTTGTGGTATTACATATGATCTCCAATAAATCAATTCAAATGGTGTTATGCACCTGGTATAGGACTGGGAAAGACTTCAATTCACATAGTAAACATACTGTATCTATAATTACCAGGCAGTATTTTCCCGTCAGTTTTCTTATTGTTGAGCAAACACATGTAACAGCATCTAATAACAAGCCCCCATATTCAACTCCTATTAGTCATGCCTAGAAATGACAATCTGTTTCTTTGTTCCCTTCTTTAGAAAATCAACTGTTAGTCTAATTTCTTTCACTCCAAAAAACCTTTTCTGTCTTTTAAAACAGTTAAGTTTAAGACCAATATTGTTTTAGATTCTCTATTTTACCAAATCACACCTCTTTTTATCAAAGATATGATAAAAGCAATTTTCATTATGCCAAACCAGAATCCGTATGCTTCTTAAATGAAATATAGACCAAATAATGTTCTTAATGCAGCTATTAACCAAACATTTTTCCCAAATATATTTTCTATAAAGGTCAGATAGGTAGAACTTCATAACTCGTTTTGCTGCAGTTCAAAACGAGCCAATTAGCTCAAACCATCATAACCACAATTAATCAGACTTGATGAGTGTTCCCAAATTATTTCAGAACTGAATGTTATAATAACCCTCTTCATGCACTAATACCATTTATTAATACAACATTATCACAGCCTAACTGTTTATACCAAACAGTATAACCCTAACCCTAACCCTCTGATACACTCTCAAATAAAACTTAAAACCAAATTACAATTAAACTCCAAATAAAAGTACATTTAGTTATGTTCTCTTTCTCATTTTTAACCAAATTATATCTATTACCTTTATCAAAACTCTTAAAAACCCTAGATTTTACTATTTTGACTTAAAATGTTATCCCATATACCATCAAAGTATATTCATAGTTTCCTCTTCAAAACATCAGTGTTTAAACCAATCATCTCTTCACATCCACAAAACGTTCTTGTTTTATTTCATAACCTTCCATGATCCTCTCTAAACCAATCCTTTATGTAACTTTCCAATTGCTTCCTCATAATTTTTCACATACATTTCCTCAAACCATTCTTTGACCAACACAGCTGGTTTGCTCTAGTATAACTCTTCCAATTGTATTAGAACCAATTTATAAACCTGGGGTTCAATTTCTGCATTTTTACTGAATACCGTCACACATCACAGATTTTCCGCCTATAAATCCAAGTTCTGTTTGGAAAGGCTTCAAAAAACCTCCCTGTTTGGCTAGGAATTATAACAAATGTTGATCACGCATTTGTTAACCACCAAACTTGGGATTCATCTAAACGAACACATCTATCAGCATTAATACTCACATAATTATGCAGAACTATACCCTCTGGGATCACCTTTGTAAGAGCTCAAGTAACAGGACTCTTTTAGCCCCCACCTTTCTCCAACTCTCCTCGGGATTTCTGTAACTTCTTGGTCAAAGAAAAAAGCACGAGATTGATAAAAGTGAGTGATTTCACAATTTAAAAACTTGTTAGACTTTGCACCGAAGGCAATTATGGTCCTTGGAGGACACCTAGTGGATCTTTTTATTTTTTATTTTATTTTTTAAAGAACGACAGATCTGTTTAAAATACCGTTCAGCTCAACCCGACTCCACACAAATAGACAGTGAAAAAGACAAAGACAACGAGTTTAGGGACTCTAACCCCTGGAAAGGACTCTAACCTTCCCTTGGACAAGGACAACGAGTTTAGGGACTCTAACCCCTGGAAAGGACTCGAACCTCCCCTTGGACAAGGACAACGAGTTTAGGGACTCTAACTCCTGGAAAGGACTCGAACCTCCCCTTGGACAAGGACAACGAGTTTAGGGACTCTAACCCCTGGAAAGGACTCGAACCTCCCCTTGGACAAGGACAACGAGTTTAGGGACTCTAACCCCTGGAAAGGACTCGAACCTCCCCTTAGACAAGGACAACGAGTTTAGGGACTCTAACCCCTGGAAAGGACTCGAACCTCCCCTTGGACAAGGACAACGAGTTTAGGGACTCTAACCCCTGGAAAGGACTCGAACCTCCCCTTGGACAAGGACAACGAGTTTAGGGACTCTAACCCCTGGAAAGGACTCGAACCTCCCCTTAGACAAGGACAACGAGTTTAGGGACTCTAACCCCTGGAAAGGACTCGAACCTCCCCTTAGACAAGGACAACGAGTTTAGGGACTCTAACCCCTGGAAAGGACTCGAACCTCCCCTTAGACAAGGACAACGAGTTTAGGGACTCTAACCCCTGGAAAGGACTCGAACCTCCCCTTAGACAAGGACAAAACACAAAAACGGTTGATTTCCCACCACTGTTGGTTTGACTAGGTACGATGAAACATAGTAATCGTCTAAATTTGGTTCTCAGTTCCAAATAGCAGTACTTTGAATTAACAGGTGTCTGCTTACCTTTTTTTATGTTGAGGCGCCTCTGACGATTACGTCTGCCTCCTCGTACCGGTGTATGGGTCTCTCCCCCGATCCGTCGGTCGGGCCGGAACCCTCTGGACTCCCTCTTTTCAGCGTCGGGGTCACCATTTGAAGGATTCTTATTCTATGTGTCTATTCCAATATGTAATGATGGTATCCAATGACACAAATCTGTGTTCTAGAAAGAGTGGTCTGGAGTCGCAGCTTTAATGCAGCAGTTGGAAATCAACAAGTACAGAGCTCTGGGGTTGTCTAAGTTTCCCTACCCGCAACAGAGTTTGGGCTGGTTCACGAAGTCCAACTGGCTATCTGTCCCTCCCCAGCATATATTTATACAGTGCAATTGAAACACAAGTATTAAAAAAGGGTTGAGCTTGTTCTCTCGTGCATCAGGGAGTTGTTCTTGCCTACGCGTCCCACCTGCTCGGGTGCCGTCTCCACCCGGTTTCAAGGTTGTTTCTGAAAATGAAGAGATAGAGACACAAAGAACAGCCTGCTTCCCACACCCAGTGTGAGACCCAATGTTTGAGCCTGAGCACACTTCTAAGTTCATAACTTTAATAAGCACAATGCATAACTTTAATAAGCACAATATATTCTTTATCATCCACGTATCTCACGTTAGCGATCAGCTGGCAAAGGCCACTAGCATCAGTGGACTCGTCTATTTGAAGCGCAAATTTCCACCTTAGCCGTAGTTTCTCATTCAGTATACAGATTTCATGTCCTCCGACATATCATCAATGCGACGTTTGATCGTGTTATCAGAGATGGGGATTTTTTCTTTTGTAGCATCTGGCCCTAGCATTACCTCATCCATTTTTTGCAGGCTGGTAATATGAGCGACTCTGCTAAAGTGTGTGGCTTTTTAGATTTAGCAAACAACTCTGCAACTCAAAAAACTAGCCTTTTGTGCCTTCTCATACACGCACCACGGTAGAAAGCATATGTTCGCTCTGTGTGGTATTCTGTGTTTTAAGTCTTTTAAAATATTCAATGTCTTTGTTCTGGTGTGCCGGGTGCTTGGTCTCCAGGTGCCTTGCCAATTTGCTAGGCACCATGGCTGCATTAGCCAACGTCTCCCTGTAGACCAGGCATACTGGTATGGGGCACGTTACCTACTGGAGGTACGAGTCGTTATAATGCCTCACTTTTCTCTTTGCTGAATTCGATTCCGATGTCTGTTCCTGTGGAGGTGGATGCAAAAACGTATCCATTGCCCCTACCTACACTCCTCCATCTGCTGTCAATACGGAATAACGAACGAAGTCAACGAAAGAACTGTTGTTGACGTTAAGCCCTGAATCAACTGTAAACTGTAGCCGATTGTTGTTTGTGCCGCAAATAGCCTACATTTTTATTGATATAATATCAATAAAATGAACAAAAAAATGTATTATGTTATTTTATTTTTTTATGTCATTAAATGATCAAGCCTTGGGCCATTCCGCGGCACCCCTGAGCATGCGTCACGGCGCCCCAGGTTGCCGCGGCACCCACTTTGAAAATCCCTGGGGCCTCATGTATAAAGGATTGCGCAGCTTTCATACCAGAAGATGGCGTACGGCCAAAACTCGAAAAGTACCTACGCACAGAAATATTCACATGTATAAAACCGGTCGTACGCCAGGTCCTGCGCACCTTTCCTTTATAAATCACAATCAACGTGAGATTGACCGCACGTGAACGAGCCACTGACCCCGCCTTACCTCCTCTCATAAATGAATATGCAGATGGACTATAAATGCGCTCCTGAGGTCATTTCTTTGTCTGAATTACCGTATTTCTTCGAATAAACGCCGCCCTCGAATAAACGGCGCATCAAAAATGAACGTTATTTAATAAACGCCGCAGCGTTTATTCGAAGAAATACGGTGACTGTGAGATTGAGGTTCTGACAACAGAGGTGGAGGCAAGAAATTGCGTCCTGTTTGTCGGCCTGTCATGGACTGTCAGGTATTAGCGACAAAAGAAAGTCGGCGGAGTGGAAAACTGTCACTATTTGCGCCCTTTCTTGTTTTTAACCTGTAGCCCTTTGAGATTTAGCTAAATTTAAAGTGCATTACAAATAAAATCATTATTATTATTTAGTGGTGGGCCGTTATCGGCGTTAACGCGCGTTATCGCGCTGCGACTTATCGGCTATAAAAAGAATATTGCCGTTAATCTATTCTCAAAGTTGGCTTGGGAGCTGGGTCTATACTACGCAAGCTATGATGACTTTCACCTTGATATTTTAGCGCGGATGTATACCTAGCCGAATTGCACTGTAGGGGGCGAGAACGAGTTTTCGAACCTGTGTGTATATGAAATTATCACATCAAACGTGACGTGCTAACATGGATGCAGTTATGAAGCCGCTTGGTTTGCTTCAGGGAAAATTTATTTTTAAGAAGCTTCCCAATGGAAACCTCGACAAGACTAAGGTTGTTTGCACCTTGTGCTATGCGGAATTAGTTTACTGTAGGAGTTCTTCCAGTCTCAAATACCACCTAAACGCAAAGCATCCCTCAGCTAATGTGGAAGATGCCGGGCCAAGCACTGATGTAGCGCAGGGGAAGAGTCATCGTCAAACTACAATGTTTGAGTGCAACCGAGGCAAGCCCGTCAGCACAGCTCTATCAGCCAAGCTAACTAATCTAATAAACAGGTAATAAACACAAGTACATTTTATTGAACATTTATTTTCATCACCAATTATCATAGTAGAACAGCTTTCTCAAGCACTTTGTGATGCATTTTGGAAACAGGAGATGAGCTCCTGGTCTAATGCGCCACCTGGCTTGAGAAACCCGTTCTCAAAGACTTACTTTTAGTCATTATTTGGGTAGCACACATATTCTGAATGCCTTCGGAGGAATTAAAATGAGCCATTTTAATCTAGATTAATCTAGATTAACGCCAATATTACAGTAAGATTAATCTAGATTTTAAAAATTAATCTATGCCCACCACTATTATTATTATAGGGCCATAAATGATGTGGGTTCAGAGAACCGGACCATGGCAGAAATTAAGAAGAAATGGTCCGATGTAAAACTTTAAATGAAGAAACGAGTGGTGGCGCATCGTAACAGCATGGCAGCTATAGTATTAGCGTGACATGCATTTCCTGAGTGATTTTGTCGTTCGTTTGACACCCTCAAGTTTAACATGTTATTAAGTGGTGGCGGATTAAACAGAAGGCTATATAGCATTTCCCGTTTTGGATTTTGGCATTTTGATGTGATCATCCACATTAATGATCAAACTTTTATTTCTATTTTTTTTTAATAGTCAACATCATAAACGTAATAGTGGAAACTTTATTTTGTAATGTTTGGTGAGTTTCTGCACTTTTCAGTTAAAATTCGCCATGTTACAGAGCCAGACAAGACTTTGCGGACGGTCCGCACATTCTCACGTCTGCTCAAAAGTTTCTGTGACGGCCCGCACATTCTCACGTCAAGTCAATTTTTATACATCACACCGTGTGTGTGAAAACCAGCATACGCAAGCTTTTCGTGCGTACGCAACGTTTATACATGAGGCCCCAGGCCCCTGTGAAAAGAGGATTTAGTGACTCCTATCTGTCCAAATGGAAGTGCATCCACAGACCCAAAAGCTCATGAATCCCATGGAAACAAAGGCAAATGTCTGAGATGTACTGATGTGGAGCACAAATCATCCAAGAAGCAGTACTTCTCTTGAGTGGTTTTTATTCAGATGAATAATCATTGGATTCAGGTCAAAAGTCTATCACTTGAACTGGTTTCATCACTTAAGACACTAAAAGTCAGCAGCTTGGCATGCTGGGACATGGAAAGGATAAAACATTTAGACTTTCATCAAAGTAAAAAATGTTGGTTTGTCCTTTTTCATCAATGTCCTCAAAAAAGCAGTCTGCAGAGCTACTGTGTCTGTGGGGTGACTGTCTGTCTCTGGAACTGGCAGGCAGAGGCAGGCAGGGCCGGCAGGCATGCAGGCAGGGCAGGCCAGCTGGATTAATCTGTCATGGGGTCAGGGCTGAAGAGAAGCTGTACAGCTAGAGAGGGGTAGTACAGCAAGGGGTCTGTGTTGCTCTCAGCATCTTCTGTTGCATCCAGTTTTACACTCAGCATCCTCTGTTGTTGCTCTCAGCATCCTCTGTTGTACTCTGTTGAGCAGGCCTCTGCATGACCCTCCAGACCTTTAAAAGTGAAGAAAGGGTCCATGTCAATTGTGAAAAAGGAAGCTTTTTCCATCTACACTTGATACTGCATGCTCTTATGGTTCTTCCCTTTGGCACTTATTTGGTTTTTCACAATGTATGCTTCATATTTTGGCTGCTCACAATGTTTGGGAATATCTCGTTGTTATGATCAGTGACCTATGCACTTTTGTAAAGCTCTCTCTTGGAAGTCGCTGGACCATGATGCCATATAAAACAACATATAACAGTAATTGGTGCCAGTGCAAACGGATGTAGCCTACAGTGACAGGACAGTATGTACAGTGACAGGACAGTATGTACAGTGACAGGACAGTATGTACAGTGATTGGAGGTAGCAGTTATGAAGTGATAGGTTCTCGTGCCAATATATTGTGATGCCAATTTGTTGAGCGGTCATCTTCCTTGTATAGACCTAGAAAAGTGAAATACACAGCCAAGGTGACAGAAATAAAGGTTCATCGGCTGTCCTTTACATTCACACACTGTTGTCTTTATATTTAACAGATCATCTATGATGTCAGCTTGTTAGGGCACAGCTGACGTGGAAAAATTCTAGTGGCACTGTGTAGATTTGAATAGTCAAGAGATGGTGGTTTCAATAAATTTATTTAGCTTGTACAAATTAAGAATTAACAAAGTACTTTGTGATCAGTCATAACGAAGGGGGTGCTAGCCACAGATCGTTCGCAAGAGTGATGAAGAACAACCCTAAAACCCTGCCTTATATAAACTTTAGATCAAATGGTTCTTCTGATGGTCAATCCATCAATGTAGCAAACTCTGTGATTGGTCAGCACTGCTCAGTGACAGTTTGACTCCATACCAAGTACCATACCCACAGTTCTTTGATGTGGCATCTCTCCCCAAACCAGTAGATACTAAAGCCACAGGAGTTCACCAGTCAAATGGTCAACTGTCCTTTGTGTGGACATCTTCAAACAAGTATTTAATTAACACCACCCATGCAACAGGAAGGGTCAGAGCAGCTT
The DNA here is from genome assembly GCF_963692335.1 of Osmerus eperlanus. Lineage (NCBI taxonomy): Eukaryota > Metazoa > Chordata > Actinopteri > Osmeriformes > Osmeridae > Osmerus > Osmerus eperlanus. The sequence goes on from NC_085031.1 coordinate 2,308,128, forward strand.
GATCAGTTTATCTTAAACTACTCCCTCAGATCACAATAACAATACATTGAATCCACATTGTCTCCAGACCAGCTGTCTCATCCCCCCCAGGTGTCATAAACTGCAAATGGCATCTCTACCAAATGATGAGTTGATTCAACATTCATTGTATCAAGCTTCTTAACCAACTTTAAACTTCTCTTAAAACACTGTATTGTAAATTTCCACCACACAGCTTATTAAGGACCAAGGCACAGATCACAGGTGTGCCCCTGCAGCAATCACAGCTCCTCTACCTGCCTGCCATCCTGCAACAGAACCAAAGACAAAACAGAAGACAATGGAGAGGAGACCCAAACAATGCACATAGAGCCAACAATCTAACATGGTTTAACAGCGTTCAACTCAAGTTAACCCTTGTGCTGCCTTCGGGTCACATGACCCAAAGGTTCATAACGAACCATCGTTGTGTTTACCCTATTTTACCCAATACAAAAACAAATAAAAATAATTTTCTTTTAACCTTTGCAATGTGGGGGGGGTCTGAGACAACCCGACGGTTAAAAGAAAATGCTTCACTTTGTTTTTGTATGCGGTAAAGTTGTCGCAATACGACGGTGGGTCACAATGACTGATGGGTCAGAATGACCCGAAGATAACACAAGGGTTAAAAGCAGTAGGCCTACATCTTACACAGCAGAAAGACAAATATTTATTTCAGGTAATCTGCAAGTCCCAGTGTGCCATTACAATCAGCCCTTGGCCCAGCAGCAGCTTGGTAGGCCTGGTTGCACAGTGAAACCCAGCTGCAAGGTTGCTGCCAGAAGGTGACCTGAGAAGGAGTTGGGCCTTTGGGACATCGTATGTTTACATTTACATTTAGTCATTTAGCAGACGCTCTTATCCAGAGCAACTTACAGTAAGTACAGGGACATTCTCCCCGAGGCAAGTAGGGTGAAGTGCCTTGCCCAAGGACACAACGTCATTTGGCATTTATATGGCATCATGGTCCTGGAGAAATAGGTTTCGTCCTGTGGTCCTATAGGTTTAGTATACTCTATTGTTTATTTTGTATTTATTTAGGAGGTTTATTACATTATATGTTTGCTTGTCATAGGTGTAAACTTGTTCTGAGTACTTATATGTCATGTTATTGCCTTCTGAGTAGCCTACTTATATGTCATGTTATGCCAGGTTGCTTTGCGTTATCTTGTCCTAAGAATTTCAGTGCCCAGTCTGACCCTGTGTTGGTCTGTGCATCTTGAACTTGAAACTCTGTTTCGTTTTTAGTATGTACAACCATATGTAATTGAAAATGACAATAAAATACACTTGACTTGAATAGTAGCCTAACAACAGTTGTATATTGCCACCAACTGAGTTTGCGCATTGCCTCTTACATTAAGGGATGTTGGCAGTGAAACCAAATTGCGCACAACACTGAGGCAACGCAAACGCAGCGCAAGGGAAGTTCACAAAGCTCCAGCCAGCCTGATATTACTGTATTTATTTGTCTGCACCCCTTTTTATATCCTACAGTATTGCAATTGTGACCACCAACTTCATATTAATAGCTAACTAGCTAACCAACATTGTATTTGATAGTAGCTCGCACGTGCATCCTTAGACCTACTTTACTTACGTATTAGTTGTTACAATTGTTGTCATAATTTCCCATCGGAGATTCAAGCCAGCAGACTTTAATTTTAGAAACCCAGACGCTGATTGAGTCAAACCAGGCGTTAATTTTGTGTGGTTTGCTAGACACGTCTCAAAAAAGCACACGTTTATTTAGACGCGTGCTTTGTGACACGTTAAAAGGATGCGTCTAAATAAACGCGTGCTTTGAACGTGTCACGTGACACGGTTCAATTTGAGGCGAAAAAGACGCCGTCTTTGCATGCAAAGTCGGCGTTAATTACGCGTGATGGACACACGGGGGCATCTTAATACTTGCCCACTAGGCCTTCCATACAATATACCCTGACCCACATCCTTTATGTAAATTGCGTGCTGACCAAGCCCCCACCCTCGGTTTTTAGCTCCTGTTTCATTTCGCTTCCAATCGCAGCTCGCCGTTACGTATATAAATTATTTTTCGGCGGCCATTATTATTATTTTCAACTGGAATCGCCTGATAGTGTTGGAGGCAGCCACGTTCGGTAAGTCATATCACCTATTTTGACACATTTTAAGCTAGAATCAATGATTGGGTTGGTGAAAGTACACTACTCTTGAATTATGGTGAAGGTTTTAGCACTTTTAGACCTTTAGATCGTGAGTCTGAAGTGACGGAAAACCGAACTTGAAAAGTAGCTAGCTTTAGCTTTTTTCCTCTGTTTTTAATTAGTGAATCATTTTGCATCTCGGGGAATTGTTCATCAAAAAGGTCGAGGAGGGCAGCCTATAGGAGAAAAAGCGATTCCCCACAGACCTGTCAGCTCAGAATTTTGATTTGGGCCGATAATAAGCCTATGCGCCAGGAAGACCGCATAGGCTTAGGCGGCAGCCATGTTTTGGTCGTGTCATTAGGTGCGTTCGACATGGACTGCGGCTGCATGAAATGACCGGCGAGAGTAGCCGCTTGCAGTCGGGGAGGAGTTGAAAACGTCTCTTTGAAGTCGGACATTCCAGCTTCTCGTGGTTTGCTGCGTTGACGTCAGTCATGGCCGATCAAGCGCTGTTTGCTTACTTTACTTTATTTAAAGTAAGTTTAATTAAACTTAGTCTTTCCGTTAGTGAAGCGGCGGACTAAAACCCTTTCTTCAACAAATTTTTTATTCAATTAAACTGTTTGGTCCGGATTTGAGCATTGGCGAAACTGAAGGTGTCAGAATAATTACAAAACACGCGTCAAAGTTGTCGTGTGTAAGTCTGGCCAGTCATAAAATAGCTGTGTCGTCATTAGAATCCGTGCAGTTGCTCTTGAGAAAATGCGCTCGGCTACACAGCCGGCAGTTCTCTAATCGATCTCACGGTACTTTGATGGCTACGTCACAGTGACCTAGCCTCGGCGTCGTCTCAAGTCAGACAAAAAGTCTAACCATAATTCACTGTTTCAAGTCAGCCGCCTGCAGCCGCTGCATGAAGTCAGTTCATGTCGAACGCACCTATAGACATATCAAGGTGAAATTGCGTAGGGTACTTCAGAATGATGTCATCGTGAAGTCACAAAGGTTTGAAAAACCATCAGTCAAAATGATATTTTATTTATTAACGCAAAGATATTGTGGCAATGTGGACATTTACATAAATACACTTTCAGCCATTTTGTATTGCATTCCTTATTCAATTTTACCCTATAGAAAGACATGTGTTCTACAAATCTGTAACAATTTTCAAGCCGATTGGATCTATGGTTCATGAGGAGAAGGGGTTTGAAGGTTGTACCAAATTTGGCAGTACAGCAAAATCTATCATGGCAGACCTTATGAGACCTCTTGAGGCTTTTTTGTTCCCCATGAGAAATAAGGCATGTATACCAATTTTCAGGCATTTTGGAATAATGGGGCGCTGGGGAAATCACGTAGACTTTGGGCGTGGCTTACAGCGCCACCTATGGGCGTACATGGGCCATTAGCGGTCTGGGAGTAGAGTGACCTGGTGTATCATTGGGCCAAATTTGAAAAAATCGGGTCAAGGACTTTTTGAGCTATTGGGCCATTTAGCGGAGAAGAGGAAAAATAATAATAATAATAGGAATACTAACAAAAACAATAGGTTCCCTCCTACCGGAGGAACCCTAAATATAGCTGCAAGCAGCGATGCGGGTTCCTCCGCAAAATGGCAAAATATTATAAACATGTACACTGTTGAAGATGGAGAGTTGGACAACAAGAGAGCAAAACTACTTAATGTTTGGCCAACAACAATAGTCTGAATGGGGATTTGAACTCATGAGCATAAGGTCACAAGTCAGTCTCTCTATCCTCTCTGCTACACACCAACTGTTGAGATTGTATGAGTAGAAAGGGCAGAGTATGAGCTTTGGTCAGCTTTGGGACAAAGGTTAAGAAACGGTTGACATTTCAAGGTAAAATTGCATAAAATTGCGCATGTACATCAGAATGATGTCACCTTGAAGCCAATAAGGTTTGAAAAACCATCAGTCAAAATTATATTTGATTTATTGACACAAAGATAGGAAAGGGAAAGTCTATTCAGGGGTGCTGGAGAGGAGGGTCCGTCGGATTGTCGAACCTTGGATTCAGGAGGAGCAATGTGGTTTTCGTCCTGGCCGTGGAACTGTGGACCAGCTCTATACCCTCGGCAGGGTTCTGGAGGGTGCATGGGAATTCGCCCAACCAGTCTACACATGTTTTGTGGATTTGGAAAAGGCGTTCGACCGTGTCCCTCGGGGGCTCATGTGGGGGGTGCTCCGGGAGTACGGGGTACCGGACTCCCTGATCGGGGCTGTTCGGTCCCTGTACGACCGGTGCCAGAGTTTGGTCCGCATTGCCGGTAGTAAGTCGAACTTGTTCCCGGTGAGGGTTGGACTCCGCCAGGGCTGCCCTTTGTCACCGATTCTGTTCATAACTTATATGGACAGAATTTCTAGGCGCAGGATCGGGTCGCTGCTTTTTGAGGATGATGTGGTCCTGTTGGCTTCATCGGGCCGTGACCTCCAGCTCTCACTGGAGCGGTTCGCAACCGAATGCGAAGCGGCTGGGATGGGAATCAGCACCTCCAAATCTGAGGCCATGGTTATCAACCGGAAAAAGGTGGAGTGCAATCTCCGGGTCGGGGAGGAGATCTTGTCCCAAGCGGAGGAGTTCAAGTATCTCGGGGTCTTGTTCACGAGTGAGGGAAGGATGGAGCGCGAGATCGACAGGCGGATCGGTGCGGCGTCCGCAGTGATGCGGGCTCTGCATCGGTCCGTTGTGGTGAAGAAGGAGCTGAGTCGAAAGGCGAAGCTCTCTATTTACCAGTCGATCTACGTTCCTACCCTCACCTATGGTCACGAACTGTGGGTAGTGACCGAAAGAACGAGATCGCGAATACAAGCGGCCGAAATGAGTTTTCTCCGCAGGGTGTCCGGGCTCTCCCTTAGAGATAGGGTGAGAAGCTCGGTCATCCGGGAGGGGCTCAGAGTAGAACCGCTGCTCCTCCGCGTCGAGAGGGGCCAGTTGAGGTGGCTCGGGCATCTGATAAGGATGCCTCCTGGACGCCTCCCTGGTGAGGTGTTCTGGGCACGTCCCACTGGGAAGAGGCCCCGGGGAAGACCCAGGACACGCTGGAGGGACTATGTCTCTCGGCTGGCCTGGGAACGCCTCGGGGTCCCCCAGGAAGAGCTGGTGGAAGTGGCCGGGGAGAGGAAAGTCTGGGCCTCCCTGCTTAGGTTGCTGCCCCCGCGACCCGACCCCCGGACAAGCGGAAGATGATGGATGGATGGACACAAAGATATTGAGGCAATGTGGACACTTACATAAATACACCCCTTTCAGACATTTTGTATTGCATTTCTCATTCCATTTTACCCTATATACAGACACATCTGCCCACACGCTATCCCCATCCATGCTGTTTCCCTCTCTCCCAGCGCAGGTCATTCCTAAGCAGAAATGCTGCAGCAACCACATGAGGTTTAGATGTAGTCCAAAAATTACCTCCCACAATCAATACATACCAACCACAACATTGTTTTCAAACTTTCTCAAAGATGGCTTGAAAACCACGGATATTCACTTTCTTCTTGAGTAGAGCTCAAGAATAGCCTCATAGGCAACTGGCTGGGGTACAGCCACCATACCACTCCTTGCGAGTGTAGCCTCTGATACCCCCTTTCCACCAAAGTGAACCGGGAGCTAGTTCGGAGCTGGTGCTAGAGCCAGTTCGGAGCTGGTTCAAGAACGGAGCCTACTAAGAACCGGTTTGCTTTTCCATGGGCTAAAGAGCCACCACAGAGCCACGTCATGATGTCACTGTATACGTCTCATCTTTCCTAGCAACGCTAGCGCGGCAGCGCCAAACACAAAGCAGAGCTCGTCTAAAGGCTATTTATTAATCCGAAGAACGTGTTTTCTTGGCTATTGCGCAATACCCTGCACTCGCAGCAGTATGGCAACACTGGCATTATCAGCGCAACATTTTATAAACTTTTGCTGTATACTGCTTGTGTATTACATTTGTGTTAAATATAGGCTCAATAGCTCATAACATTTGTGTTTGTCATTTCACTCATTTGATAGGATTATGATAAAACGCAGCAACTAGTGTCTGCACTGCACTGCGATGCTAGCTAGGTTATCGAAAAGTCGGAGCAAGTTTAAAAATGAGCAGTTTCATCAATAAAATAAGCACATTTTCAGCAACTACACTGCCCACTTCTCGTTACATTTGAATTCAGATGCTGATTTACAAGTACCGTTTAGCTGAAATATGAATTGTAAAAACTTAGAGCAATGGCGGTCAAAGGATTCTGTTTGTCTTGTTGGTCACGGTAACCCCGCCCCTGACGCAAGCGGTTCTTTCTTGGTTCACAATCTAGCCCAGCTCCGAAGTGGTGCTTTTAGCGAACCACGTACGAACCACTTTTCTATGGAAGCAAATCATTACCAAAATTCAAATGCATTTCCAGAAATGCATTTGCATTTTAAGAATGTGGCTGCATTATTTGACTCATAAATGAAATTAGTAATCAATCATCCTATTTGCATTTTAATTTTCTTCTTCAAGAGTGCTCAATCTTTCACTTAATTAAAATGAAAAAGAAATAGACATTTGAGATTTGATTTTCAAAACATGCCCCAGCAAATAGATACCAAAATTCAATTTGAAATGTAAAATTTGAAAATGAAAATGCAATTTTAAGAACGTGGCTGCAAAATCGTGACCACAATTCAAATTCAAATGCATTTCCAGAAATGCATTTTCATTTTAAGAACGTGGCTGCAAAATCGTGACCACAATTCAAATTCAAATGCATTTGCAGAAATGCAAAATGAACGAAAAAGCATTCTGAGCGGCGCAGCAGAGTGACGTCAGTAGCCGCTCTTCTTCAGCTCCCTGCTGACCGAGCTACCCATCTTGTTCGGTAGGGAGCGGTGTGCACATCTGCATTGCATTACATTGCAAATGTGCCGGGAAATTGATTGAATTGCCGGGTCTTTAGAGGACGCATCACAGACTGAGCAACTTGATGTCAAACAATGAATAAAACAGTGGCAGAGCTACTATTAATGTGTAAATCTGTGACGGCAGAGTATGCGGCCAAGCTCTCTATGACTTGTTCTACTCGGTCACGGGCATCAGACTCAGATATATTATTAGATTCTACCTGTTCAGCTAATTCTAACAGTGTTTGCACAATTTGAGGGAGCGCCATGGTCTGTGATGCGTCCTCTAAAGCAGCGGTCCCCAACCTTTTTTGCGCCACGGACCGCTTTCATGTAAGACATATTTTCACGGACCGGCAGAACGGACTGGGAGGAAAGATAGGCCCTGGACAGCTGCGCTGCTAATGCATGTACATTCTGGGTTTGATGTGATCCTAGTTAGTGACTTCCACACCTAATGTGAGCGCGCGGAGCGCGCGAGAAAAATAGTTTAGCTGATTTGAGCGAAAAATCGTTTTTTGAGTTTTATGTAAAATAAACAGCCGTTTTTTCAATTGACCCATCTTTAAGTTTCTTAGCCTGGTTTTCCATCGTTATATTGTTACTAGCTAGCTTTCGATGTGTCAGTTCCACTGTTGTGTGTGACTATAAGCTACGACAGTGACACCCGAAGTGCGTTCCTTATATCCAGTTCAGGCCTATTCCAAAACATTTTTGATTGCTGTCACGGCAGAAAATCCCGCTTGATGTTGGAAATGGAAGCAGGGTTTTCAGTGCTTTAGTGGCGATCTCAGGATAGCCTTCATCCAAAACACCAATAGAGTTGTTGTCTCAAACAGGCTTCATTGAGTGGTAACTATCACTTGTCATGTGTCAAGAGGAAGAGACGCGCATGATACCGTTCAATAAAGCCCACAAACTTGCTAAAAAATGAGTAAACACACGTCTTTGCAGAGCTTTTTTGCTCAGGGGAAAAGGCCCACGGAGAAGGAGAGAATCAGGTCATTTTTCAGAATAAAACGTCTTTCAGACTCTGATAATCAATTAAAAGGAAATAATGTTATTAATTCTTTTTTGTGCGGCCCGGTACGAAATGACCCACGGACCGGTACCGGTCCGCGGACCGGTGGGCACCGGTTGGGGAACGCTGCTCTAAAGACCCGGCAATTCAATCAATTTACCGGCACATTTGCAATGTAATGCAATGCAGATGTGCACACCGCCCCCTACCGAACAAGATGGATAGCTCGGTCAGCAGGGAGCTGAAGAAGAGCGGCTACTGACGTCACTCTGCTGCGCCGCTCAGAATGCTTTTTCGTTCATTTTGCATTTCTGCAAATGCATTTGAATTTGAATTGTGGTCACGATTTTACAGCCACGTTCTTAAAATGAAAATGCATTTCTGGAAATGCATTTGAATTTGAATTGTGGTCACGATTTTGCAGCCACGTTCTTAAAATGAAAATGCATTTCTGGAAATGCATTTGAATTTGAATTGTGGTCACGATTTTGCAGCCACGTTCTTTTTTTTGCTGGGGCATGTTTTGAAATTAAATCTCAAATGTCTATTTCTTTTTCATTTTAATTAAGTGAAAGATTGAGCACTCTTGAAGAAGAAAATTAAAATGCAAATAGGATGATTGATTACTAATTTCATTTATGAGTCAAATAATGCAGCCACATTCTTAAAATGCAAATGCATTTCTGGAAATGCATTTTCATTTGAATTTTGGTAACAATTTGCTTCCATACTTTTCCGGTTCTCAGTCTGTCGAAAGAGAAAGAACTGGTTCGCGATTAAGCACCGGCTCCGAACCGGCCCCCAAAATGCGTTGGTGGAAAAGGGGTATGACAGCAAACTTGCCGACTCTCTGTTCCCATTAAAATACACGACATGCACACTCAGGGTCACCAACAAGATTATATTAACTAACAAACAATAACATTACAAACATCTAACTGAACGAACACAACAACTGAAATCCCAACAAATCAGATCAGTCTTACTTTATTCAGAAAGGGGGGATCTGTATTTTTTACTCTACTCTTAAAGGGGCTATTGATTGCAAAACCGATTTTACCTTGTCATAGTTGAATAACGACAGTTCGGTGGGTAAAATGAACATACAGTGAATATCAAAGTCCATTGACACCTCTTTCCTATGCAAATCTCAAAATGAAAAGATTTGGCTGTAAAACGCTAGCTTTTCAACAAAGCCACCGGAGTGACGTAGGATGGGGGACCGCCCTTTTTGGCTCTGGTCTGTATCTTTGTCACGCCCCAAAATTTACATCCAGACCAGCCCACTCACTGGTGTTCCTGCCCAGTCCGAGGTAGCGTAGATCTTAGTGATGGGCATTCCGGCTCTTTTTCGTGAGCCGGCTCGTATGGCTCAGCTCACCAAAAAGAGCCGGGTCGTATGGCTCAGCTCACCAAAAAGAGCCGGCTCTTTTGACTCCCGAACGGCTCTTTAAAAAATACATGTTTTAACTATGAATTTGACTATGATGGGTGTGAAAACAATTTGAATTAAATTATGAAATGAAATCATACTCGACCGTAACCAAATATCTTTACAAATGCATTGATTTGTCATGGCTCTCCTCCGAGTTTTGACTACTCTTTGACTGTGTGTGTTGGCTCGGCCCTCCCTCATGCAGGATTGACAGGAACAGAATGTGAGGATGATCGTGTGCGCCTTTAAGCCTACAAGTATTTTTTTGTTGTTCTTTGAATTAGTCAATTATTTTAAATACAATTAAAATTCATTATTTCATGATCATTTCGTTTTTATAGGCTGTATTAATCTATTAAAAATAGAGTCGGCTCTTCAGATATGCGAGTCAGCTCCCGACGTTCACCTTCAAGAGCCGGCTCTTAGAGCCGGATCGTTCACGAACGACCCATCACTAGTAGATCTCCGATGCTAGTTTAGCTGCGCGCTGCTCTGTGTATGCTACTTCTAAGCAATTACAAAGAATAACGTTTTGAAGTATAACAAGGATATTGAAAATGGACCACGGTCGTAAATGCTGTGTTCCAGGCTGTAAAGGGAAGGCTAATAGTCTTCCCAAGGAGCCAAACATTCGACAGGCATGGCTGCTGTTTGTCTATGAGAAGATCCCGGCTTAGTTCGACCCTCAATTATTAATTTGCTCTGAACATTTCACCCAAGACAGTTTTGACAACCTTGGACAATTTCAAGCAGGATTTGCTAAGAAGCTGAACCTGAAAAGATGTGCCGTTCCGACCATCGCTCATCGCAAGCTGTAAGTAGGCTACAGTATGATTTTGTCGCTACTGTAACAGTTATTAGCAATGCTAACGTCTCCTGTATCTAGCATAGGTAGAATGCTAAATACGTTTCTAAACACATCAACATACTTTACTTAGCAAATGACTAGCTGTAGTCAGCATTAGAAGGGAAGCTTCCGAAAAAATAGCCAGAAAACAAATAGCAGTCTGGCCTATTGCTAACGCCTGTCTAGATTATCTATTTGAAAGAACTGGAGAAAGGCAGGTGCTAGATACAGGATAGGATACGTTAGCATTGCTAATACCTGTTACCGACAAAATCATACTACAGCTTGCGGTTGTGATGAACGTAAGGTAACGCACCTCTTTTCAGCAACAGCTTCATAAGCAAATCCTGCTTTAGCTACATTGTCCCAGGTTTTCAAAACCGTCCTTGGTGAAATGGTTCGCACAAATGTGTCCAGGGTCAAACTGCACAGGGATCTTCTACGCTTCGGTATAGAACATCTGCCATGCCCGTCTAGTCAATGTTAGCTAGACTCTAGCTCATCTGCTTTTTATTAATGCTGATTTGCAAGGAATGCAAGAACAGCTAGATACCGAAAACACCTAGACTGTAGGCATGTAAACTAGTTTAGCTTGCTAACGCAAGAGCATAGGTAGAATGATTTAGCCTAATTTATTGGCAATGGGGCTAACGTTGTTTCATGTTCCTGACTGTTTCATTCAAATAAATAACTCGTGTTGTTATGTAAATCTACAATTCACGATGCATGTTTGTCCAGATCTTTGTCAGGTTATTTTTCAGCAAGATGTCTAGAGTAAGCTAACTGAAGCTGAGTTGAATAACGATATAGTTTGGTTGCTAAGCTGTAACGTTCTACCCACCTAAGTCAATCCAGTTTGCTTCGACAACAGAAGTGGAAACAACTACGTTATAATTTCAAATGATATCCAGTCAATCTGTTGAAAACAGTGTTGTGTAGACACAATAGATTTATTTGCGCGTTTTTATTTCAAGTCTCCACCTTCGGTGTTTCAGTGAGTGCTGTTGGCCGTGTTGCGTTTTTGCTCCCCAGCTTCACTCGTTGAAAACCAACCAAAATGAAATCTTAGTCATGTAATGTGAACTACTACAATGCCAAACATTGTAAATGCATTGAAAACGCTATTCAGGAGCTGAAAAGCACTTTAAAGCAGTAAGAGAATAAAAGTCTCAAAACTCTGAATCTACTGGCTAAATCTTTTCAGTAGTATGGATTACGTGATTTACAGTTGATTCGTTTTTTAGGCTGAAATCGAAGTCAAAGTCGTGTAATGTGAGCTAGTACAATGCCAAACATTGTAAATGCATTGAAAACGCTATTCAGGAGCTGGAAAGCACTTTAAAGCAATAAAAGAATGAAAGTCTCAAAACTCGGAATCTAATGGCTAAATCTTGTCAGTAGTATGGATTAGATGATTTACAGTTGATTTGAGTCAGTGTGGCCTGTTTTCGGCTGAAATCGAAGTCAAAGTCATGTAATGTGAACTGGTACGATGCCAAACATTGTAAATGCATTGAAAACGCTATTCAGGAGCTGAAAAGCACTTTAAAGCAGTAAAAGAATAAAAGTCTCAAAACTCTGAATCTAATGGCTAAATATTGTCAGTATTATGGATTAGGTGATTTACAGTTGATTTGTTTTTTAGGCTGAAATCGAAGTCAAAGTCATGTAATGTAAACTAGTACAATGCCAAACATTGTAAATGCATTGAAAACGCTATTCAGGAGCTGAAAATCACTTTAAAGCAATAAAAGAATGAAAGTCTCAAAACTCTGGAAGTAATGGCTGAATCTTGTCAGTATTATGGATTAGGTGATTTACAGTTGATTTGAGTCAGTGAGGCCTGTTTTAGGCTGAAATCGAAGTCAAAGTCATGTAATGTGAACAAGTACAATGCCAAACATTGTAAATGCATTGAAAACGCTATTCAGGAGCTGAAAAGCACTTTAAAGCAATAAAAGAATGAAAGTCTTAAAACTCTGAATCTACTGGCTAAATCTTTTCAGTATTATGGATTAGGTGATTTACAGTTGATTCGTTTTTTAGGCTGAAATCGAAGTCAAAGTCATGTAATGTGAGCTAGTACAATGCCAAACATTGTAAATGCATTGAAAACGCTATTCAGGAGCTGAAAAGCACTTTAAAGCAATAAAAGAATGAAAGTCTCAAAACTCGGAATCTAATGGCTAAATCTTGACAATAGTATGGATTAGATGATTTACAGTTGATTTGAGTCAGTGTGGCCTGTTTTAGGCTGAGATCTAAGTCAAAGTCATGTAATGTGAACTAGTAGAATGCCAAACATTGTAAATGCATTGAAAACGCTATTCAGGAGCTGAAAAGCACTTTAAAGCAATAAAAGAATGAAAGTCTCAAAACTCTGAATCTACTGGCAAAATCTTTTCAGTAGTATGGATTAGGTGATTTACAGTTGATTCGTTTTTTAGGCTGAAATCGAAGTCAAAGTCATGTAATGTGAGCTAGTACAATGCCAAACATTGTAAATGCATTGAAAACGCTATTCAGGAGCTGAAAGGCACTTTAAAGCAGTAAAAGAATAAAAGTCTCAAAACTCGGAATCTAATGGCTAAATATTGTCAGTATTATGGATTAGGTGATTTACAGTTGATTTGTTTTTTAGGCTGAAATCTTAGTCAAAGTCATGTAATGTAAACTAGTACAATGCCAAACATTGTAAATGCATTGAAAACGCTATCAGGAGCCGAAAAGCACTTTAAAGCAATAAAAGAATGACAGTCTCAAAACTCGGAATCTAATGGCTAAATCTTGTCAGTAGTATGGATTAGATGATTTACAGTTGATTTGAGTCAGTGTGGCCTGTTTTCGGCTGAAATCGAAGTCAAAGTCATGTAATGTGAACTGGTACAATGCCAAACATTGTAAATGCATTGAAAACGCTATTCAGGAGCTGAAAAGCACTTTAAATCAGTAAAAGAATAAAAGTCTCAAAACTCTGAATCTAATGGCTAAATATTGTCAGTATTATGGATTAGGTGATTTACAGTTGATTTGTTTTTTAGGCTGAAATCGAAGTCAAAGTCATGTAATGTAAACTGGTACAATGCCAAACATTGTAAATGCATTGAAAACGCTATTCAGGAGCTGAAAATCACTTTAAAGCAATAAAAGAATGAAAGTCTCAAAACTCTGGAAGTAATGGCTGAATCTTGTCAGTATTATGGATTAGGTGATTTACAGTTGATTTGAGTCAGTGAGGCCTGTTTTAGGCTGAAATCGAAGTCAAAGTCATGTAATGTGAACAAGTACAATGCCAAACATTGTAAATGCATTGAAAACGCTATTCAGGAGCTGAAAAGCACTTTAAAGCAATAAAAGAATGAAAGTCTTAAAACTCTGAATCTACTGGCTAAATCTTTTCAGTAGTATGGATTAGGTGATTTACAGTTGATTCGTTTTTTAGGCTGAAATCGAAGTCAAAGTCATGTAATGTGAGCTAGTACAATGCCAAACATTGTAAATGCATTGAAAACGCTATTCAGGAGCTGAAAAGCACTTTAAAGCAATAAAAGAATGAAAGTCTCAAAACTCGGAATCTAATGGCTAAATCTTGTCAATAGTATGGATTAGATTATTTACAGTTGATTTGAGTCAGTGTGGCCTGTTTTAGGCTGAGATCTAAGTCAAAGTCATGTAATGTGAACTAGTAGAATGCCAAACATTGTAAATGCATTGAAAACGCTATTCAGGAGCTGAAAAGCACTTTAAAGCAATAAAAGAATGAAAGTCTCAAAACTCTGGAAGTAATGGCTGAATCTTGTCAGTAGTATGGATTAGGTGATTTACAGTTTATTTGTTTTTTAGGCTGAAATCTTAGTCAAAGTCATGTAATGTGAACTAGTAGAATGCCAAACATTGTAAATTCATTGAAAACGATATTCAGGAGCTGAAAAGCACTTTAAAGCAATAAAAGAATGAAAGTCTTAAAACTCTGAATCTACTGGCTAAATCTTTTCAGTAGTATGGATTAGGTGATTTACAGTTGATTCGTTTTTTAGGCTGAAATCGAAGTCAAAGTCATGTAATGTAATGTGAGCTAGTACAATGCCAAACATTGTAAATGCATTGAAAACGCTATTCAGGAGCTGAAAAGCACTTTAAAGCAATAAAAGAATGACAGTCTCAAAACTCGGAATCTAATGGCTAAATCTTGTCAGTAGTATGGATTAGATGATTTACAGTTGATTTGAGTCAGTGTGGCCTGCTTTAGGCTGAGATCTAAGTCAAAGTCATGTAATGGGACCTGGTACAATGCCAAACATTGTAAATGCATTGAAAACGCTATTCAGGAGCTGAAAGGCACTTTAAAGCAGTAAAAGAATAAAAGTCTCAAAACTCTGAATCTAATGGCTAAATATTGTCAGTATTATGGATTAGGTGATTTACAGTTGATTTGTTTTTTAGGCTGAAATCGAAGTCAAAGGCATGTAATGTAAACTAGTACAATGCCAAACATTGTAAATGCATTGAAAACGCTATTCAGGAGCTGAAAAGCACTTTAAAGCAATAAAAGAATGAAAGTCTCAAAACTCTGGAAGTAATGGCTGAATCTTGTCAGTATTATGGATTAGGTTATTTACAGTTGATTTGAGTCAGTGAGGCCTGTTTTAGGCTGAAATCGAAGTCAAAGTCATGTAATGTGAACTAGTAGAATGCCAAACATTGTAAATGCATTGAAAACGCTATTCAGGAGCTGAAAAGCACTTTAAAGCAATAAAAGAATGAAAGTCTCAAAACTCTGAATCTACTGGCTAAATCTTGTCAGTAGTGTGGATTAGGTGATTTACAGTTGATTTGAGTCAGTGTGGACTTTTTTTTAGGTTGAAATCGAAGTCAAAGTCATGTAATGTGAACTAGTACAATGCCAAACATTGTAAATTCATTGAAAACGCTATTCAGGAGCTGAAAAGCACTTTAAAGCAGTAAAAGAATGAAAGTCTCAAAACTCTGGAAGTAATGGCTGAATCTTGTCAGTATTATGGATTAGGTGATTTACAGTTGATTTGAGTCAGTGACGCCTGTTTTAGGCTGAAATCGAAGTCAAAAGTCATGTAATGTGAACAAGTACAATGCCAAACATTGTAAATGCATTGAAAACGCTATTCAGGAGCTGAAAAGCACTTTAAAGCAATAAAAGAATGAAAGTCTTAAAACTCTGAATCTACTGGCTAAATCTTTTCAGTAGTATGGATTAGGTGATTTACAGTTGATTCGTTTTTTAGGCTGAAATCGAAGTCAAAGTCATGTAATGTGAGCTAGTAGAATGCCAAACATTGTAAATGCATTGAAAACGCTATTCAGGAGCTGAAAAGCACTTTAAAGCAATAAAAGAATGACAGTCTCAAAACTCGGAATCTAACGGCTAAATCTTGTCAGTAGTATGGATTAGATGATTTACTGTTGATTTGAGTCAGTGTGGCCTGCTTTAGGCTGAGATCTAAGTCAAAGTCATGTAATGTGAACTGGTACAATGCCAAACATTGTAAATGCATTGAAAACGCTATTCAGGAGCTGAAAAGCACTTTAAAGCAGTAAAAGAATAAAAGTCTCAAAACTCTGAATCTAATGGCTAAATATTGTCAGTATTATGGATTAGGTGATTTACAGTTGATTTGTTTTTTAGGCTTAAATCTTAGTCAAAGTCATGTAATGTAAACTAGTACAATGCCAAACATTGTAAATGCATTGAAAACGCTATTCAGGAGCTGAAAAGCACTTTAAAGCAATAAAAGAATGAAAGTCTCAAAACTCGGAATCTAATGGCTAAATCTTGACAATAGTATGGATTAGATGATTTACAGTTGATTTGAGTCAGTGTGGCCTGTTTTAGGCTGAGATCTAAGTCAAAGTCATGTAATGTGAACTAGTAGAATGCCAAACATTGTAAATGCATTGAAAACGCTATTCAGGAGCTGAAAAGCACTTTAAAGCAATAAAAGAATGAAAGTCTCAAAACTCTGAATCTACTGGCTAAATCTTTTCAGTAGTATGGATTAGGTGATTTACAGTTGATTCGTTTTTTAGGCTGAAATCGAAGTCAAAGTCATGTAATGTGAGCTAGTACAATGCCAAACATTGTAAATGCATTGAAAACGCTATTCAGGAGCTGAAAGGCACTTTAAAGCAGTAAAAGAATAAAAGTCTCAAAACTCGGAATCTAATGGCTAAATATTGTCAGTATTATGGATTAGGTGATTTACAGTTGATTTGTTTTTTAGGCTGAAATCTTAGTCAAAGTCATGTAATGTAAACTAGTACAATGCCAAACATTGTAAATGCATTGAAAACGCTATCAGGAGCCGAAAAGCACTTTAAAGCAATAAAAGAATGACAGTCTCAAAACTCGGAATCTAATGGCTAAATCTTGTCAGTAGTATGGATTAGATGATTTACAGTTGATTTGAGTCAGTGTGGCCTGTTTTCGGCTGAAATCGAAGTCAAAGTCATGTAATGTGAACTGGTACAATGCCAAGCATTGTAAATGCATTGAAAACGCTATTCAGGAGCTGAAAAGCACTTTAAAGCAGTAAAAGAATAAAAGTCTCAAAACTCGGAATCTAATGGCTAAATCTTTTCAGTAGTATGGATTAGGTGATTTACAGTTGATTCGTTTTTTAGGCTGAAATCGAAGTCAAAGTCATGTAATGTGAGCTAGTACAATGCCAAACATTGTAAATGCATTGAAAACGCTATTCAGGAGCTGAAAGGCACTTTAAAGCAGTAAAAGAATAAAAGTCTCAAAACTCGGAATCTAATGGCTAAATATTGTCAGTATTATGGATTAGGTGATTTACAGTTGATTTGTTTTTTAGGCTGAAATCTTAGTCAAAGTCATGTAATGTAAACTAGTACAATGCCAAACATTGTAAATGCATTGAAAACGCTATCAGGAGCCGAAAAGCACTTTAAAGCAATAAAAGAATGACAGTCTCAAAACTCGGAATCTAATGGCTAAATCTTGTCAGTAGTATGGATTAGATGATTTACAGTTGATTTGAGTCAGTGTGGCCTGTTTTCGGCTGAAATCGAAGTCAAAGTCATGTAATGTGAACTGGTACAATGCCAAACATTGTAAATGCATTGAAAACGCTATTCAGGAGCTGAAAAGCACTTTAAATCAGTAAAAGAATAAAAGTCTCAAAACTCTGAATCTAATGGCTAAATATTGTCAGTATTATGGATTAGGTGATTTACAGTTGATTTGTTTTTTAGGCTGAAATCGAAGTCAAAGTCATGTAATGTAAACTAGTACAATGCCAAACATTGTAAATGCATTGAAAACGCTATTCAGGAGCTGAAAATCACTTTAAAGCAATAAAAGAATGAAAGTCTCAAAACTTTGGAAGTAATGGCTGAATCTTGTCAGTATTATGGATTAGGTGATTTACAGTTGATTTGAGTCAGTGAGGCCTGTTTTAGGCTGAAATCGAAGTCAAAGTCATGTAATGTGAACAAGTACAATGCCAAACATTGTAAATGCATTGAAAACGCTATTCAGGAGCTGAAAAGCACTTTAAAGCAATAAAAGAATGAAAGTCTTAAAACTCTGAATCTACTGGCTAAATCTTTTCAGTAGTATGGATTAGGTGATTTACAGTTGATTCGTTTTTTAGGCTGAAATCGAAGTCAAAGTCATGTAATGTGAGCTAGTACAATGCCAAACATTGTAAATGCATTGAAAACGCTATTCAGGAGCTGAAAAGCACTTTAAAGCAATAAAAGAATGAAAGTCTCAAAACTCGGAATCTAATGGCTAAATCTTGTCAATAGTATGGATTAGATTATTTACAGTTGATTTGAGTCAGTGTGGCCTGTTTTAGGCTGAGATCTAAGTCAAAGTCATGTAATGTGAACTAGTAGAATGCCAAACATTGTAAATGCATTGAAAACGCTATTCAGGAGCTGAAAAGCACTTTAAAGCAATAAAAGAATGAAAGTCTCAAAACTCTGGAAGTAATGGCTGAATCTTGTCAGTAGTATGGATTAGGTGATTTACAGTTTATTTGTTTTTTAGGCTGAAATCTTAGTCAAAGTCATGTAATGTGAACTAGTAGAATGCCAAACATTGTAAATTCATTGAAAACGATATTAAGGAGCTGAAAAGCACTTTAAAGCAATAAAAGAATGAAAGTCTTAAAACTCTGAATCTACTGGCTAAATCTTTTCAGTAGTATGGATTAGGTGATTTACAGTTGATTCGTTTTTTAGGCTGAAATCGAAGTCAAAGTCATGTAATGTAATGTGAGCTAGTACAATGCCAAACATTGTAAATGCATTGAAAACGCTATTCAGGAGCTGAAAAGCACTTTAAAGCAATAAAAGAATGACAGTCTCAAAACTCGGAATCTAATGGCTAAATCTTGTCAGTAGTATGGATTAGATGATTTACAGTTGATTTGAGTCAGTGTGGCCTGCTTTAGGCTGAGATCTAAGTCAAAGTCATGTAATGGGACCTGGTACAATGCCAAACATTGTAAATGCATTGAAAACGCTATTCAGGAGCTGAAAGGCACTTTAAAGCAGTAAAAGAATAAAAGTCTCAAAACTCTGAATCTAATGGCTAAATATTGTCAGTATTATGGATTAGGTGATTTACAGTTGATTTGTTTTTTAGGCTGAAATCGAAGTCAAAGTCATGTAATGTAAACTAGTACAATGCCAAACATTGTAAATGCATTGAAAACGCTATTCAGGAGCTGAAAAGCACTTTAAAGCAATAAAAGAATGAAAGTCTCAAAACTCTGGAAGTAATGGCTGAATCTTGTCAGTATTATGGATTAGGTTATTTACAGTTGATTTGAGTCAGTGAGGCCTGTTTTAGGCTGAAATCGAAGTCAAAGTCATGTAATGTGAACTAGTAGAATGCCAAACATTGTAAATGCATTGAAAACGCTATTCAGGAGCTGAAAAGCACTTTAAAGCAATAAAAGAATGAAAGTCTCAAAACTCTGAATCTACTGGCTAAATCTTGTCAGTAGTGTGGATTAGGTGATTTACAGTTGATTTGAGTCAGTGTGGACTTTTTTTTAGGTTGAAATCGAAGTCAAAGTCATGTAATGTGAACTAGTACAATGCCAAACATTGTAAATTCATTGAAAACGCTATTCAGGAGCTGAAAAGCACTTTAAAGCAGTAAAAGAATGAAAGTCTCAAAACTCTGGAAGTAATGGCTGAATCTTGTCAGTATTATGGATTAGGTGATTTACAGTTGATTTGAGTCAGTGACGCCTGTTTTAGGCTGAAATCGAAGTCAAAAGTCATGTAATGTGAACAAGTACAATGCCAAACATTGTAAATGCATTGAAAACGCTATTCAGGAGCTGAAAAGCACTTTAAAGCAATAAAAGAATGAAAGTCTTAAAACTCTGAATCTACTGGCTAAATCTTTTCAGTAGTATGGATTAGGTGATTTACAGTTGATTCGTTTTTTAGGCTGAAATCGAAGTCAAAGTCATGTAATGTGAGCTAGTAGAATGCCAAACATTGTAAATGCATTGAAAACGCTATTCAGGAGCTGAAAAGCACTTTAAAGCAATAAAAGAATGACAGTCTCAAAACTCGGAATCTAACGGCTAAATCTTGTCAGTAGTATGGATTAGATGATTTACTGTTGATTTGAGTCAGTGTGGCCTGCTTTAGGCTGAGATCTAAGTCAAAGTCATGTAATGTGAACTGGTACAATGCCAAACATTGTAAATGCATTGAAAACGCTATTCAGGAGCTGAAAAGCACTTTAAAGCAGTAAAAGAATAAAAGTCTCAAAACTCTGAATCTAATGGCTAAATATTGTCAGTATTATGGATTAGGTGATTTACAGTTGATTTGTTTTTTAGGCTTAAATCTTAGTCAAAGTCATGTAATGTAAACTAGTACAATGCCAAACATTGTAAATGCATTGAAAACGCTATTCAGGAGCTGAAAAGCACTTTAAAGCAATAAAAGAATGAAAGTCTCAAAACTCGGAATCTAATGGCTAAATCTTGACAATAGTATGGATTAGATGATTTACAGTTGATTTGAGTCAGTGTGGCCTGTTTTAGGCTGAGATCTAAGTCAAAGTCATGTAATGTGAACTAGTAGAATGCCAAACATTGTGAATGCATTGAAAACGCTATTCAGGAGCTGAAAAGCACTTTAAAGCAATAAAAGAATGAAAGTCTCAAAACTCTGAATCTACTGGCTAAATCTTTTCAGTAGTATGGATTAGGTGATTTACAGTTGATTCGTTTTTTAGGCTGAAATCGAAGTCAAAGTCATGTAATGTGAGCTAGTACAATGCCAAACATTGTAAATGCATTGAAAACGCTATTCAGGAGCTGAAAGGCACTTTAAAGCAGTAAAAGAATAAAAGTCTCAAAACTCGGAATCTAATGGCTAAATATTGTCAGTATTATGGATTAGGTGATTTACAGTTGATTTGTTTTTTAGGCTGAAATCTTAGTCAAAGTCATGTAATGTAAACTAGTACAATGCCAAACATTGTAAATGCATTGAAAACGCTATCAGGAGCCGAAAAGCACTTTAAAGCAATAAAAGAATGACAGTCTCAAAACTCGGAATCTAATGGCTAAATCTTGTCAGTAGTATGGATTAGATGATTTACAGTTGATTTGAGTCAGTGTGGCCTGTTTTCGGCTGAAATCGAAGTCAAAGTCATGTAATGTGAACTGGTACAATGCCAAGCATTGTAAATGCATTGAAAACGCTATTCAGGAGCTGAAAAGCACTTTAAAGCAGTAAAAGAATAAAAGTCTCAAAACTCGGAATCTAATGGCTAAATCTTTTCAGTAGTATGGATTAGGTGATTTACAGTTGATTCGTTTTTTAGGCTGAAATCGAAGTCAAAGTCATGTAATGTGAGCTAGTACAATGCCAAACATTGTAAATGCATTGAAAACGCTATTCAGGAGCTGAAAGGCACTTTAAAGCAGTAAAAGAATAAAAGTCTCAAAACTCGGAATCTAATGGCTAAATATTGTCAGTATTATGGATTAGGTGATTTACAGTTGATTTGTTTTTTAGGCTGAAATCTTAGTCAAAGTCATGTAATGTAAACTAGTACAATGCCAAACATTGTAAATGCATTGAAAACGCTATCAGGAGCCGAAAAGCACTTTAAAGCAATAAAAGAATGACAGTCTCAAAACTCGGAATCTAATGGCTAAATCTTGTCAGTAGTATGGATTAGATGATTTACAGTTGATTTGAGTCAGTGTGGCCTGTTTTCGGCTGAAATCGAAGTCAAAGTCATGTAATGTGAACTGGTACAATGCCAAACATTGTAAATGCATTGAAAACGCTATTCAGGAGCTGAAAAGCACTTTAAAGCAGTAAAAGAATAAAAGTCTCAAAACTCTGAATCTAATGGCTAAATATTGTCAGTATTATGGATTAGGTGATTTACAGTTGATTTGTTTTTTAGGCTGAAATCGAAGTCAAAGTCATGTAATGTAAACTAGTACAATGCCAAACATTGTAAATGCATTGAAAACGCTATTCAGGAGCTGAAAATCACTTTAAAGCAATAAAAGAATGAAAGTCTCAAAACTCTGGAAGTAATGGCTGAATCTTGTCAGTATTATGGATTAGGTGATTTACAGTTGATTTGAGTCAGTGAGGCCTGTTTTAGGCTGAAATCGAAGTCAAAGTCATGTAATGTGAACAAGTACAATGCCAAACATTGTAAATGCATTGAAAACGCTATTCAGGAGCTGAAAAGCACTTTAAAGCAATAAAAGAATGAAAGTCTTAAAACTCTGAATCTACTGGCTAAATCTTTTCAGTATTATGGATTAGGTGATTTACAGTTGATTCGTTTTTTAGGCTGAAATCGAAGTCAAAGTCATGTAATGTGAGCTAGTACAATGCCAAACATTGTAAATGCATTGAAAACGCTATTCAGGAGCTGAAAAGCACTTTAAAGCAATAAAAGAATGAAAGTCTCAAAACTCGGAATCTAATGGCTAAATCTTGACAATAGTATGGATTAGATGATTTACAGTTGATTTGAGTCAGTGTGGCCTGTTTTAGGCTGAGATCTAAGTCAAAGTCATGTAATGTGAACTAGTAGAATGCCAAACATTGTAAATGCATTGAAAACGCTATTCAGGAGCTGAAAAGCACTTTAAAGCAATAAAAGAATGAAAGTCTCAAAACTCTGAATCTACTGGCAAAATCTTTTCAGTAGTATGGATTAGGTGATTTACAGTTGATTCGTTTTTTAGGCTGAAATCGAAGTCAAAGTCATGTAATGTGAGCTAGTACAATGCCAAACATTGTAAATGCATTGAAAACGCTATTCAGGAGCTGAAAGGCACTTTAAAGCAGTAAAAGAATAAAAGTCTCAAAACTCGGAATCTAATGGCTAAATATTGTCAGTATTATGGATTAGGTGATTTACAGTTGATTTGTTTTTTAGGCTGAAATCTTAGTCAAAGTCATGTAATGTAAACTAGTACAATGCCAAACATTGTAAATGCATTGAAAACGCTATCAGGAGCCGAAAAGCACTTTAAAGCAATAAAAGAATGACAGTCTCAAAACTCGGAATCTAATGGCTAAATCTTGTCAGTAGTATGGATTAGATGATTTACAGTTGATTTGAGTCAGTGTGGCCTGTTTTCGGCTGAAATCGAAGTCAAAGTCATGTAATGTGAACTGGTACAATGCCAAACATTGTAAATGCATTGAAAACGCTATTCAGGAGCTGAAAAGCACTTTAAATCAGTAAAAGAATAAAAGTCTCAAAACTCTGAATCTAATGGCTAAATATTGTCAGTATTATGGATTAGGTGATTTACAGTTGATTTGTTTTTTAGGCTGAAATCGAAGTCAAAGTCATGTAATGTAAACTGGTACAATGCCAAACATTGTAAATGCATTGAAAACGCTATTCAGGAGCTGAAAATCACTTTAAAGCAATAAAAGAATGAAAGTCTCAAAACTCTGGAAGTAATGGCTGAATCTTGTCAGTATTATGGATTAGGTGATTTACAGTTGATTTGAGTCAGTGAGGCCTGTTTTAGGCTGAAATCGAAGTCAAAGTCATGTAATGTGAACAAGTACAATGCCAAACATTGTAAATGCATTGAAAACGCTATTCAGGAGCTGAAAAGCACTTTAAAGCAATAAAAGAATGAAAGTCTTAAAACTCTGAATCTACTGGCTAAATCTTTTCAGTAGTATGGATTAGGTGATTTACAGTTGATTCGTTTTTTAGGCTGAAATCGAAGTCAAAGTCATGTAATGTGAGCTAGTACAATGCCAAACATTGTAAATGCATTGAAAACGCTATTCAGGAGCTGAAAAGCACTTTAAAGCAATAAAAGAATGAAAGTCTCAAAACTCGGAATCTAATGGCTAAATCTTGTCAATAGTATGGATTAGATTATTTACAGTTGATTTGAGTCAGTGTGGCCTGTTTTAGGCTGAGATCTAAGTCAAAGTCATGTAATGTGAACTAGTAGAATGCCAAACATTGTAAATGCATTGAAAACGCTATTCAGGAGCTGAAAAGCACTTTAAAGCAATAAAAGAATGAAAGTCTCAAAACTCTGGAAGTAATGGCTGAATCTTGTCAGTAGTATGGATTAGGTGATTTACAGTTTATTTGTTTTTTAGGCTGAAATCTTAGTCAAAGTCATGTAATGTGAACTAGTAGAATGCCAAACATTGTAAATTCATTGAAAACGATATTCAGGAGCTGAAAAGCACTTTAAAGCAATAAAAGAATGAAAGTCTTAAAACTCTGAATCTACTGGCTAAATCTTTTCAGTAGTATGGATTAGGTGATTTACAGTTGATTCGTTTTTTAGGCTGAAATCGAAGTCAAAGTCATGTAATGTAATGTGAGCTAGTACAATGCCAAACATTGTAAATGCATTGAAAACGCTATTCAGGAGCTGAAAAGCACTTTAAAGCAATAAAAGAATGACAGTCTCAAAACTCGGAATCTAATGGCTAAATCTTGTCAGTAGTATGGATTAGATGATTTACAGTTGATTTGAGTCAGTGTGGCCTGCTTTAGGCTGAGATCTAAGTCAAAGTCATGTAATGGGACCTGGTACAATGCCAAACATTGTAAATGCATTGAAAACGCTATTCAGGAGCTGAAAGGCACTTTAAAGCAGTAAAAGAATAAAAGTCTCAAAACTCTGAATCTAATGGCTAAATATTGTCAGTATTATGGATTAGGTGATTTACAGTTGATTTGTTTTTTAGGCTGAAATCGAAGTCAAAGGCATGTAATGTAAACTAGTACAATGCCAAACATTGTAAATGCATTGAAAACGCTATTCAGGAGCTGAAAAGCACTTTAAAGCAATAAAAGAATGAAAGTCTCAAAACTCTGGAAGTAATGGCTGAATCTTGTCAGTATTATGGATTAGGTTATTTACAGTTGATTTGAGTCAGTGAGGCCTGTTTTAGGCTGAAATCGAAGTCAAAGTCATGTAATGTGAACTAGTAGAATGCCAAACATTGTAAATGCATTGAAAACGCTATTCAGGAGCTGAAAAGCACTTTAAAGCAATAAAAGAATGAAAGTCTCAAAACTCTGAATCTACTGGCTAAATCTTGTCAGTAGTGTGGATTAGGTGATTTACAGTTGATTTGAGTCAGTGTGGACTTTTTTTTAGGTTGAAATCGAAGTCAAAGTCATGTAATGTGAACTAGTACAATGCCAAACATTGTAAATTCATTGAAAACGCTATTCAGGAGCTGAAAAGCACTTTAAAGCAGTAAAAGAATGAAAGTCTCAAAACTCTGGAAGTAATGGCTGAATCTTGTCAGTATTATGGATTAGGTGATTTACAGTTGATTTGAGTCAGTGACGCCTGTTTTAGGCTGAAATCGAAGTCAAAAGTCATGTAATGTGAACAAGTACAATGCCAAACATTGTAAATGCATTGAAAACGCTATTCAGGAGCTGAAAAGCACTTTAAAGCAATAAAAGAATGAAAGTCTTAAAACTCTGAATCTACTGGCTAAATCTTTTCAGTAGTATGGATTAGGTGATTTACAGTTGATTCGTTTTTTAGGCTGAAATCGAAGTCAAAGTCATGTAATGTGAGCTAGTAGAATGCCAAACATTGTAAATGCATTGAAAACGCTATTCAGGAGCTGAAAAGCACTTTAAAGCAATAAAAGAATGACAGTCTCAAAACTCGGAATCTAACGGCTAAATCTTGTCAGTAGTATGGATTAGATGATTTACTGTTGATTTGAGTCAGTGTGGCCTGCTTTAGGCTGAGATCTAAGTCAAAGTCATGTAATGTGAACTGGTACAATGCCAAACATTGTAAATGCATTGAAAACGCTATTCAGGAGCTGAAAAGCACTTTAAAGCAGTAAAAGAATAAAAGTCTCAAAACTCTGAATCTAATGGCTAAATATTGTCAGTATTATGGATTAGGTGATTTACAGTTGATTTGTTTTTTAGGCTTAAATCTTAGTCAAAGTCATGTAATGTAAACTAGTACAATGCCAAACATTGTAAATGCATTGAAAACGCTATTCAGGAGCTGAAAAGCACTTTAAAGCAATAAAAGAATGAAAGTCTCAAAACTCGGAATCTAATGGCTAAATCTTGACAATAGTATGGATTAGATGATTTACAGTTGATTTGAGTCAGTGTGGCCTGTTTTAGGCTGAGATCTAAGTCAAAGTCATGTAATGTGAACTAGTAGAATGCCAAACATTGTAAATGCATTGAAAACGCTATTCAGGAGCTGAAAAGCACTTTAAAGCAATAAAAGAATGAAAGTCTCAAAACTCTGAATCTACTGGCTAAATCTTTTCAGTAGTATGGATTAGGTGATTTACAGTTGATTCGTTTTTTAGGCTGAAATCGAAGTCAAAGTCATGTAAT
Organism: Osmerus eperlanus; assembly: GCF_963692335.1. Taxonomy (NCBI): domain Eukaryota; kingdom Metazoa; phylum Chordata; class Actinopteri; order Osmeriformes; family Osmeridae; genus Osmerus; species Osmerus eperlanus. Next base: position 2,334,372 of record NC_085031.1, read on the forward strand.
GTGAGCTAGTACAATGCCAAACATTGTAAATGCATTGAAAACGCTATTCAGGAGCTGAAAGGCACTTTAAAGCAGTAAAAGAATAAAAGTCTCAAAACTCGGAATCTAATGGCTAAATATTGTCAGTATTATGGATTAGGTGATTTACAGTTGATTTGTTTTTTAGGCTGAAATCTTAGTCAAAGTCATGTAATGTAAACTAGTACAATGCCAAACATTGTAAATGCATTGAAAACGCTATCAGGAGCCGAAAAGCACTTTAAAGCAATAAAAGAATGACAGTCTCAAAACTCGGAATCTAATGGCTAAATCTTGTCAGTAGTATGGATTAGATGATTTACAGTTGATTTGAGTCAGTGTGGCCTGTTTTCGGCTGAAATCGAAGTCAAAGTCATGTAATGTGAACTGGTACAATGCCAAGCATTGTAAATGCATTGAAAACGCTATTCAGGAGCTGAAAAGCACTTTAAAGCAGTAAAAGAATAAAAGTCTCAAAACTCGGAATCTAATGGCTAAATCTTTTCAGTAGTATGGATTAGGTGATTTACAGTTGATTCGTTTTTTAGGCTGAAATCGAAGTCAAAGTCATGTAATGTGAGCTAGTACAATGCCAAACATTGTAAATGCATTGAAAACGCTATTCAGGAGCTGAAAGGCACTTTAAAGCAGTAAAAGAATAAAAGTCTCAAAACTCGGAATCTAATGGCTAAATATTGTCAGTATTATGGATTAGGTGATTTACAGTTGATTTGTTTTTTAGGCTGAAATCTTAGTCAAAGTCATGTAATGTAAACTAGTACAATGCCAAACATTGTAAATGCATTGAAAACGCTATCAGGAGCCGAAAAGCACTTTAAAGCAATAAAAGAATGACAGTCTCAAAACTCGGAATCTAATGGCTAAATCTTGTCAGTAGTATGGATTAGATGATTTACAGTTGATTTGAGTCAGTGTGGCCTGTTTTCGGCTGAAATCGAAGTCAAAGTCATGTAATGTGAACTGGTACAATGCCAAACATTGTAAATGCATTGAAAACGCTATTCAGGAGCTGAAAAGCACTTTAAATCAGTAAAAGAATAAAAGTCTCAAAACTCTGAATCTAATGGCTAAATATTGTCAGTATTATGGATTAGGTGATTTACAGTTGATTTGTTTTTTAGGCTGAAATCGAAGTCAAAGTCATGTAATGTAAACTAGTACAATGCCAAACATTGTAAATGCATTGAAAACGCTATTCAGGAGCTGAAAATCACTTTAAAGCAATAAAAGAATGAAAGTCTCAAAACTCTGGAAGTAATGGCTGAATCTTGTCAGTATTATGGATTAGGTGATTTACAGTTGATTTGAGTCAGTGAGGCCTGTTTTAGGCTGAAATCGAAGTCAAAGTCATGTAATGTGAACAAGTACAATGCCAAACATTGTAAATGCATTGAAAACGCTATTCAGGAGCTGAAAAGCACTTTAAAGCAATAAAAGAATGAAAGTCTTAAAACTCTGAATCTACTGGCTAAATCTTTTCAGTAGTATGGATTAGGTGATTTACAGTTGATTCGTTTTTTAGGCTGAAATCGAAGTCAAAGTCATGTAATGTGAGCTAGTACAATGCCAAACATTGTAAATGCATTGAAAACGCTATTCAGGAGCTGAAAAGCACTTTAAAGCAATAAAAGAATGAAAGTCTCAAAACTCGGAATCTAATGGCTAAATCTTGTCAATAGTATGGATTAGATTATTTACAGTTGATTTGAGTCAGTGTGGCCTGTTTTAGGCTGAGATCTAAGTCAAAGTCATGTAATGTGAACTAGTAGAATGCCAAACATTGTAAATGCATTGAAAACGCTATTCAGGAGCTGAAAAGCACTTTAAAGCAATAAAAGAATGAAAGTCTCAAAACTCTGGAAGTAATGGCTGAATCTTGTCAGTAGTATGGATTAGGTGATTTACAGTTTATTTGTTTTTTAGGCTGAAATCTTAGTCAAAGTCATGTAATGTGAACTAGTAGAATGCCAAACATTGTAAATTCATTGAAAACGATATTCAGGAGCTGAAAAGCACTTTAAAGCAATAAAAGAATGAAAGTCTTAAAACTCTGAATCTACTGGCTAAATCTTTTCAGTAGTATGGATTAGGTGATTTACAGTTGATTCGTTTTTTAGGCTGAAATCGAAGTCAAAGTCATGTAATGTAATGTGAGCTAGTACAATGCCAAACATTGTAAATGCATTGAAAACGCTATTCAGGAGCTGAAAAGCACTTTAAAGCAATAAAAGAATGACAGTCTCAAAACTCGGAATCTAATGGCTAAATCTTGTCAGTAGTATGGATTAGATGATTTACAGTTGATTTGAGTCAGTGTGGCCTGCTTTAGGCTGAGATCTAAGTCAAAGTCATGTAATGGGACCTGGTACAATGCCAAACATTGTAAATGCATTGAAAACGCTATTCAGGAGCTGAAAGGCACTTTAAAGCAGTAAAAGAATAAAAGTCTCAAAACTCTGAATCTAATGGCTAAATATTGTCAGTATTATGGATTAGGTGATTTACAGTTGATTTGTTTTTTAGGCTGAAATCGAAGTCAAAGTCATGTAATGTAAACTAGTACAATGCCAAACATTGTAAATGCATTGAAAACGCTATTCAGGAGCTGAAAAGCACTTTAAAGCAATAAAAGAATGAAAGTCTCAAAACTCTGGAAGTAATGGCTGAATCTTGTCAGTATTATGGATTAGGTTATTTACAGTTGATTTGAGTCAGTGAGGCCTGTTTTAGGCTGAAATCGAAGTCAAAGTCATGTAATGTGAACTAGTAGAATGCCAAACATTGTAAATGCATTGAAAACGCTATTCAGGAGCTGAAAAGCACTTTAAAGCAATAAAAGAATGAAAGTCTCAAAACTCTGAATCTACTGGCTAAATCTTGTCAGTAGTGTGGATTAGGTGATTTACAGTTGATTTGAGTCAGTGTGGACTTTTTTTTAGGTTGAAATCGAAGTCAAAGTCATGTAATGTGAACTAGTACAATGCCAAACATTGTAAATTCATTGAAAACGCTATTCAGGAGCTGAAAAGCACTTTAAAGCAGTAAAAGAATGAAAGTCTCAAAACTCTGGAAGTAATGGCTGAATCTTGTCAGTATTATGGATTAGGTGATTTACAGTTGATTTGAGTCAGTGACGCCTGTTTTAGGCTGAAATCGAAGTCAAAAGTCATGTAATGTGAACAAGTACAATGCCAAACATTGTAAATGCATTGAAAACGCTATTCAGGAGCTGAAAAGCACTTTAAAGCAATAAAAGAATGAAAGTCTTAAAACTCTGAATCTACTGGCTAAATCTTTTCAGTAGTATGGATTAGGTGATTTACAGTTGATTCGTTTTTTAGGCTGAAATCGAAGTCAAAGTCATGTAATGTGAGCTAGTAGAATGCCAAACATTGTAAATGCATTGAAAACGCTATTCAGGAGCTGAAAAGCACTTTAAAGCAATAAAAGAATGACAGTCTCAAAACTCGGAATCTAACGGCTAAATCTTGTCAGTAGTATGGATTAGATGATTTACTGTTGATTTGAGTCAGTGTGGCCTGCTTTAGGCTGAGATCTAAGTCAAAGTCATGTAATGTGAACTGGTACAATGCCAAACATTGTAAATGCATTGAAAACGCTATTCAGGAGCTGAAAAGCACTTTAAAGCAGTAAAAGAATAAAAGTCTCAAAACTCTGAATCTAATGGCTAAATATTGTCAGTATTATGGATTAGGTGATTTACAGTTGATTTGTTTTTTAGGCTTAAATCTTAGTCAAAGTCATGTAATGTAAACTAGTACAATGCCAAACATTGTAAATGCATTGAAAACGCTATTCAGGAGCTGAAAAGCACTTTAAAGCAATAAAAGAATGAAAGTCTCAAAACTCGGAATCTAATGGCTAAATCTTGACAATAGTATGGATTAGATGATTTACAGTTGATTTGAGTCAGTGTGGCCTGTTTTAGGCTGAGATCTAAGTCAAAGTCATGTAATGTGAACTAGTAGAATGCCAAACATTGTAAATGCATTGAAAACGCTATTCAGGAGCTGAAAAGCACTTTAAAGCAATAAAAGAATGAAAGTCTCAAAACTCTGAATCTACTGGCTAAATCTTTTCAGTAGTATGGATTAGGTGATTTACAGTTGATTCGTTTTTTAGGCTGAAATCGAAGTCAAAGTCATGTAATGTGAGCTAGTACAATGCCAAACATTGTAAATGCATTGAAAACGCTATTCAGGAGCTGAAAGGCACTTTAAAGCAGTAAAAGAATAAAAGTCTCAAAACTCGGAATCTAATGGCTAAATATTGTCAGTATTATGGATTAGGTGATTTACAGTTGATTTGTTTTTTAGGCTGAAATCTTAGTCAAAGTCATGTAATGTAAACTAGTACAATGCCAAACATTGTAAATGCATTGAAAACGCTATCAGGAGCCGAAAAGCACTTTAAAGCAATAAAAGAATGACAGTCTCAAAACTCGGAATCTAATGGCTAAATCTTGTCAGTAGTATGGATTAGATGATTTACAGTTGATTTGAGTCAGTGTGGCCTGTTTTCGGCTGAAATCGAAGTCAAAGTCATGTAATGTGAACTGGTACAATGCCAAGCATTGTAAATGCATTGAAAACGCTATTCAGGAGCTGAAAGGCACTTTAAAGCAGTAAAAGAATAAAAGTCTCAAAACTCGGAATCTAATGGCTAAATCTTTTCAGTAGTATGGATTAGGTGATTTACAGTTGATTCGTTTTTTAGGCTGAAATCGAAGTCAAAGTCATGTAATGTGAGCTAGTACAATGCCAAACATTGTAAATGCATTGAAAACGCTATTCAGGAGCTGAAAAGCACTTTAAAGCAATAAAAGAATGAAAGTCTCAAAACTCGGAATCTAATGGCTAAATCTTGTCAATAGTATGGATTAGATTATTTACAGTTGATTTGAGTCAGTGTGGCCTGTTTTAGGCTGAGATCTAAGTCAAAGTCATGTAATGTGAACTAGTAGAATGCCAAACATTGTAAATGCATTGAAAACGCTATTCAGGAGCTGAAAAGCACTTTAAAGCAATAAAAGAATGAAAGTCTCAAAACTCTGGAAGTAATGGCTGAATCTTGTCAGTAGTATGGATTAGGTGATTTACAGTTTATTTGTTTTTTAGGCTGAAATCTTAGTCAAAGTCATGTAATGTGAACTAGTAGAATGCCAAACATTGTAAATTCATTGAAAACGATATTCAGGAGCTGAAAAGCACTTTAAAGCAATAAAAGAATGAAAGTCTTAAAACTCTGAATCTACTGGCTAAATCTTTTCAGTAGTATGGATTAGGTGATTTACAGTTGATTCGTTTTTTAGGCTGAAATCGAAGTCAAAGTCATGTAATGTAATGTGAGCTAGTACAATGCCAAACATTGTAAATGCATTGAAAACGCTATTCAGGAGCTGAAAAGCACTTTAAAGCAATAAAAGAATGACAGTCTCAAAACTCGGAATCTAATGGCTAAATCTTGTCAGTAGTATGGATTAGATGATTTACAGTTGATTTGAGTCAGTGTGGCCTGCTTTAGGCTGAGATCTAAGTCAAAGTCATGTAATGGGACCTGGTACAATGCCAAACATTGTAAATGCATTGAAAACGCTATTCAGGAGCTGAAAGGCACTTTAAAGCAGTAAAAGAATAAAAGTCTCAAAACTCTGAATCTAATGGCTAAATATTGTCAGTATTATGGATTAGGTGATTTACAGTTGATTTGTTTTTTAGGCTGAAATCGAAGTCAAAGTCATGTAATGTAAACTAGTACAATGCCAAACATTGTAAATGCATTGAAAACGCTATTCAGGAGCTGAAAAGCACTTTAAAGCAATAAAAGAATGAAAGTCTCAAAACTCTGGAAGTAATGGCTGAATCTTGTCAGTATTATGGATTAGGTTATTTACAGTTGATTTGAGTCAGTGAGGCCTGTTTTAGGCTGAAATCGAAGTCAAAGTCATGTAATGTGAACTAGTAGAATGCCAAACATTGTAAATGCATTGAAAACGCTATTCAGGAGCTGAAAAGCACTTTAAAGCAATAAAAGAATGAAAGTCTCAAAACTCTGAATCTACTGGCTAAATCTTGTCAGTAGTGTGGATTAGGTGATTTACAGTTGATTTGAGTCAGTGTGGACTTTTTTTTAGGTTGAAATCGAAGTCAAAGTCATGTAATGTGAACTAGTACAATGCCAAACATTGTAAATTCATTGAAAACGCTATTCAGGAGCTGAAAAGCACTTTAAAGCAGTAAAAGAATGAAAGTCTCAAAACTCTGGAAGTAATGGCTGAATCTTGTCAGTATTATGGATTAGGTGATTTACAGTTGATTTGAGTCAGTGACGCCTGTTTTAGGCTGAAATCGAAGTCAAAAGTCATGTAATGTGAACAAGTACAATGCCAAACATTGTAAATGCATTGAAAACGCTATTCAGGAGCTGAAAAGCACTTTAAAGCAATAAAAGAATGAAAGTCTTAAAACTCTGAATCTACTGGCTAAATCTTTTCAGTAGTATGGATTAGGTGATTTACAGTTGATTCGTTTTTTAGGCTGAAATCGAAGTCAAAGTCATGTAATGTGAGCTAGTAGAATGCCAAACATTGTAAATGCATTGAAAACGCTATTCAGGAGCTGAAAAGCACTTTAAAGCAATAAAAGAATGACAGTCTCAAAACTCGGAATCTAACGGCTAAATCTTGTCAGTAGTATGGATTAGATGATTTACTGTTGATTTGAGTCAGTGTGGCCTGCTTTAGGCTGAGATCTAAGTCAAAGTCATGTAATGTGAACTGGTACAATGCCAAACATTGTAAATGCATTGAAAACGCTATTCAGGAGCTGAAAAGCACTTTAAAGCAGTAAAAGAATAAAAGTCTCAAAACTCTGAATCTAATGGCTAAATATTGTCAGTATTATGGATTAGGTGATTTACAGTTGATTTGTTTTTTAGGCTTAAATCTTAGTCAAAGTCATGTAATGTAAACTAGTACAATGCCAAACATTGTAAATGCATTGAAAACGCTATTCAGGAGCTGAAAAGCACTTTAAAGCAATAAAAGAATGAAAGTCTCAAAACTCGGAATCTAATGGCTAAATCTTGACAATAGTATGGATTAGATGATTTACAGTTGATTTGAGTCAGTGTGGCCTGTTTTAGGCTGAGATCTAAGTCAAAGTCATGTAATGTGAACTAGTAGAATGCCAAACATTGTAAATGCATTGAAAACGCTATTCAGGAGCTGAAAAGCACTTTAAAGCAATAAAAGAATGAAAGTCTCAAAACTCTGAATCACTGGCTAAATCTTTTCAGTAGTATGGATTAGGTGATTTACAGTTGATTCGTTTTTTAGGCTGAAATCGAAGTCAAAGTCATGTAATGTGAGCTAGTACAATGCCAAACATTGTAAATGCATTGAAAACGCTATTCAGGAGCTGAAAGGCACTTTAAAGCAGTAAAAGAATAAAAGTCTCAAAACTCGGAATCTAATGGCTAAATATTGTCAGTATTATGGATTAGGTGATTTACAGTTGATTTGTTTTTTAGGCTGAAATCTTAGTCAAAGTCATGTAATGTAAACTAGTACAATGCCAAACATTGTAAATGCATTGAAAACGCTATCAGGAGCCGAAAAGCACTTTAAAGCAATAAAAGAATGACAGTCTCAAAACTCGGAATCTAATGGCTAAATCTTGTCAGTAGTATGGATTAGATGATTTACAGTTGATTTGAGTCAGTGTGGCCTGTTTTCGGCTGAAATCGAAGTCAAAGTCATGTAATGTGAACTGGTACAATGCCAAGCATTGTAAATGCATTGAAAACGCTATTCAGGAGCTGAAAAGCACTTTAAAGCAGTAAAAGAATAAAAGTCTCAAAACTCGGAATCTAATGGCTAAATCTTTTCAGTAGTATGGATTAGGTGATTTACAGTTGATTCGTTTTTTAGGCTGAAATCGAAGTCAAAGTCATGTAATGTGAGCTAGTACAATGCCAAACATTGTAAATGCATTGAAAACGCTATTCAGGAGCTGAAAAGCACTTTAAAGCAATAAAAGAATGAAAGTCTCAAAACTCGGAATCTAATGGCTAAATCTTGTCAATAGTATGGATTAGATTATTTACAGTTGATTTGAGTCAGTGTGGCCTGTTTTAGGCTGAGATCTAAGTCAAAGTCATGTAATGTGAACTAGTAGAATGCCAAACATTGTAAATGCATTGAAAACGCTATTCAGGAGCTGAAAAGCACTTTAAAGCAATAAAAGAATGAAAGTCTCAAAACTCTGGAAGTAATGGCTGAATCTTGTCAGTAGTATGGATTAGGTGATTTACAGTTTATTTGTTTTTTAGGCTGAAATCTTAGTCAAAGTCATGTAATGTGAACTAGTAGAATGCCAAACATTGTAAATTCATTGAAAACGATATTCAGGAGCTGAAAAGCACTTTAAAGCAATAAAAGAATGAAAGTCTTAAAACTCTGAATCTACTGGCTAAATCTTTTCAGTAGTATGGATTAGGTGATTTACAGTTGATTCGTTTTTTAGGCTGAAATCGAAGTCAAAGTCATGTAATGTAATGTGAGCTAGTACAATGCCAAACATTGTAAATGCATTGAAAACGCTATTCAGGAGCTGAAAAGCACTTTAAAGCAATAAAAGAATGACAGTCTCAAAACTCGGAATCTAATGGCTAAATCTTGTCAGTAGTATGGATTAGATGATTTACAGTTGATTTGAGTCAGTGTGGCCTGCTTTAGGCTGAGATCTAAGTCAAAGTCATGTAATGGGACCTGGTACAATGCCAAACATTGTAAATGCATTGAAAACGCTATTCAGGAGCTGAAAGGCACTTTAAAGCAGTAAAAGAATAAAAGTCTCAAAACTCTGAATCTAATGGCTAAATATTGTCAGTATTATGGATTAGGTGATTTACAGTTGATTTGTTTTTTAGGCTGAAATCGAAGTCAAAGTCATGTAATGTAAACTAGTACAATGCCAAACATTGTAAATGCATTGAAAACGCTATTCAGGAGCTGAAAAGCACTTTAAAGCAATAAAAGAATGAAAGTCTCAAAACTCTGGAAGTAATGGCTGAATCTTGTCAGTATTATGGATTAGGTTATTTACAGTTGATTTGAGTCAGTGAGGCCTGTTTTAGGCTGAAATCGAAGTCAAAGTCATGTAATGTGAACTAGTAGAATGCCAAACATTGTAAATGCATTGAAAACGCTATTCAGGAGCTGAAAAGCACTTTAAAGCAATAAAAGAATGAAAGTCTCAAAACTCTGAATCTACTGGCTAAATCTTGTCAGTAGTGTGGATTAGGTGATTTACAGTTGATTTGAGTCAGTGTGGACTTTTTTTTAGGTTGAAATCGAAGTCAAAGTCATGTAATGTGAACTAGTACAATGCCAAACATTGTAAATTCATTGAAAACGCTATTCAGGAGCTGAAAAGCACTTTAAAGCAATAAAAGAATGAAAGTCTCAAAACTCTGGAAGTAATGGCTGAATCTTGTCAGTATTATGGATTAGGTGATTTACAGTTGATTTGAGTCAGTGACGCCTGTTTTAGGCTGAAATCGAAGTCAAAAGTCATGTAATGTGAACAAGTACAATGCCAAACATTGTAAATGCATTGAAAACGCTATTCAGGAGCTGAAAAGCACTTTAAAGCAATAAAAGAATGAAAGTCTTAAAACTCTGAATCTACTGGCTAAATCTTTTCAGTAGTATGGATTAGGTGATTTACAGTTGATTCGTTTTTTAGGCTGAAATCGAAGTCAAAGTCATGTAATGTGAGCTAGTAGAATGCCAAACATTGTAAATGCATTGAAAACGCTATTCAGGAGCTGAAAAGCACTTTAAAGCAATAAAAGAATGACAGTCTCAAAACTCGGAATCTAACGGCTAAATCTTGTCAGTAGTATGGATTAGATGATTTACTGTTGATTTGAGTCAGTGTGGCCTGCTTTAGGCTGAGATCTAAGTCAAAGTCATGTAATGTGAACTGGTACAATGCCAAACATTGTAAATGCATTGAAAACGCTATTCAGGAGCTGAAAAGCACTTTAAAGCAGTAAAAGAATAAAAGTCTCAAAACTCTGAATCTAATGGCTAAATATTGTCAGTATTATGGATTAGGTGATTTACAGTTGATTTGTTTTTTAGGCTTAAATCTTAGTCAAAGTCATGTAATGTAAACTAGTACAATGCCAAACATTGTAAATGCATTGAAAACGCTATTCAGGAGCTGAAAAGCACTTTAAAGCAATAAAAGAATGAAAGTCTCAAAACTCGGAATCTAATGGCTAAATCTTGACAATAGTATGGATTAGATGATTTACAGTTGATTTGAGTCAGTGTGGCCTGTTTTAGGCTGAGATCTAAGTCAAAGTCATGTAATGTGAACTAGTAGAATGCCAAACATTGTAAATGCATTGAAAACGCTATGCAGGAGCTGAAAAGCACTTTAAAGCAATAAAAGAATGAAAGTCTCAAAACTCTGAATCTACTGGCTAAATCTTTTCAGTAGTATGGATTAGGTGATTTACAGTTGATTCGTTTTTTAGGCTGAAATCGAAGTCAAAGTCATGTAATGTGAGCTAGTACAATGCCAAACATTGTAAATGCATTGAAAACGCTATTCAGGAGCTGAAAGGCACTTTAAAGCAGTAAAAGAATAAAAGTCTCAAAACTCGGAATCTAATGGCTAAATATTGTCAGTATTATGGATTAGGTGATTTACAGTTGATTTGTTTTTTAGGCTGAAATCTTAGTCAAAGTCATGTAATGTAAACTAGTACAATGCCAAACATTGTAAATGCATTGAAAACGCTATCAGGAGCCGAAAAGCACTTTAAAGCAATAAAAGAATGACAGTCTCAAAACTCGGAATCTAATGGCTAAATCTTGTCAGTAGTATGGATTAGATGATTTACAGTTGATTTGAGTCAGTGTGGCCTGTTTTCGGCTGAAATCGAAGTCAAAGTCATGTAATGTGAACTGGTACAATGCCAAGCATTGTAAATGCATTGAAAACGCTATTCAGGAGCTGAAAAGCACTTTAAAGCAGTAAAAGAATAAAAGTCTCAAAACTCTGAATCTAATGGCTAAATATTGTCAGTATTATGGATTAGGTGATTTACAGTTGATTTGTTTTTTAGGCTGAAATCGAAGTCAAAGTCATGTAATGTAAACTAGTACAATGCCAAACATTGTAAATGCATTGAAAACGCTATTCAGGAGCTGAAAAGCACTTTAAAGCAATAAAAGAATGAAAGTCTCAAAACTCTGGAAGTAATGGCTGAATCTTGTCAGTATTATGGATTAGGTTATTTACAGTTGATTTGAGTCAGTGAGGCCTGTTTTAGGCTGAAATCGAAGTCAAAGTCATGTAATGTGAACTAGTAGAATGCCAAACATTGTAAATGCATTGAAAACGCTATTCAGGAGCTGAAAAGCACTTTAAAGCAATAAAAGAATGAAAGTCTCAAAACTCTGAATCTACTGGCTAAATCTTGTCAGTAGTGTGGATTAGGTGATTTACAGTTGATTTGAGTCAGTGTGGACTTTTTTTTAGGTTGAAATCGAAGTCAAAGTCATGTAATGTGAGCTAGTACAATGCCAAACATTGTAAATGCATTGAAAACGCTATTCAGGAGCTGAAAAGCACTTTAAAGCAATAAAAGAATGAAAGTCTCAAAACTCGGAATCTAATGGCTAAATCTTGACAATAGTATGGATTAGATGATTTACAGTTGATTTGAGTCAGTGTGGCCTGCTTTAGGCTGAGATCTAAGTCAAAGTCATGTAATGTGACCTGGTACAATGCCAAACATTGTAAATGCATTGAAAACGCTATTCAGGAGCTGAAAAGCACTTTAAAGCACACTGTAAAAAATAACCGTTTTTTTTACCATGAAATGCACTGTATTTTTTACAGATATTTCCTCTTTTTCCATAAAACAATGATATGCCTGCGGATTTACCAATATTTGATGTCAAATAAATGTTACACCCTTAAAATCACAGGCATTTTACCTTAATTTAAGATAACATGAATATTATGTTTATTTAATGACAATTCATTGTAATTGTACAGATTCAAATGTAATTTTACATTAAATGGGAGGTAATATTTAACAGATTTTTTCAGGTTAATAATAATGAAGAAATGCATGTGAAATTACAGAAATCGTTGGTCATTGGGTTTTCTTTAAAATTGTGATTTTATGTTTTTTAAACTAATTAGTAGTATTTGTACAGACACAAAAGTAATTTATTATTGGGAATAAACAGCAGAAAGGATGCACCCATGCTTCCCCTGGCAGGACAGAAATATCTATATGGTCCAGTGCCTCTTTAATGACTTCAATGCATGTATTGTCACCAAGCCTGCCTCACGTTTAAAAAAAATAGTCAAGAGTCTAAACTTTATGTAACACCTTTTATTCCATATTACAAAAACATTGGGCCAGTATCAAAAGTGCTGTGTTGAAATTTTTAAAACAGACAATGGTCTGTTAATTACTGTGTTAACAGCTCTAAAACAAAAAAAATGCCAACATAATAGTCAATAGCCAACTGTCTTTCTATGAGTCTGTGACCTTCATGAACTTCAGGGGACTCTGGGGCTCTTGACTTCTGGATCTCTTCTAGACAAACCGATGCTACCATGCACATTATCCTCCTTGGAGATAGAGAACATACATTTATTGAGACATGGTTGAGGTGTATTTGTCTTCACAAGAATGGATGGTGGATACAAGTTCTATTCATCATTGCCCATTAAACAGAACTTTGTTATGTTTTAGTACAATATATAGTTGAGTTGTACTTGTTTACTTAGAGTTGTTTAACTGTAAATGTAAGCACCTATTGTAAGTAAGGAAAGAAACTGTTCTTATGACGTGAGGTTTTGGTCTTGATGGACCGCAGTCTTCTGTGTGTCCAGGGTGGGAGGGGTCGGCCACAATCTTCCTCGCTCGCCTCAGGGTCCTCGAGGTGTGCAGGTCCTTGAGGGTAGGCATATTGCAGCCGATCACCTTCTCAGCAGTGCAGATGATACGCTGCTGCCACTGCCAAGGACAAGAGCAGACTGCAGCGTATCATCCGATGGATGATCTGATCATAACAGATCAGTGATGGAAGAGGTGAGGATGGACTCAATGATGGCTGTGTAGAATGCACCATAGTTGTCTTTGGCAAGTTTAATTTCTTCCGCTGCCGCATGAAGTAAATCCTCTGTTGTGCTTTCTTGGTGAGGGAGCTGATGTTCAGTTCCCACTTGAGGTCCTGGGAGAGGATAGTGCCCAGGAAGCGGAAGGACTCCACAGGGTTTACTGGGGCTGTATTCTTAGTAGTCCACAAACATCTCCACTGTCTTAAGAGCATTAGCTCTTGGTTGTTCTGGCTACACAAGGTCACCAGGTTATTTTAACTACTGATAGTGGTAGGTTATCTTGCTAACACATATCCAAAAATGCACAGTGTCCAAAACACTAAGAACATTATTCTAGTTTTCTAATACTTTACCATTGTGTTGGCCGGTAGGATTTGTAACGCAAATAGGCCTAATGTCAGTTTTCTGGTCATTTCCACAAAATTATGCATAAAGTAACTCTGCGATTGGGGCCACTATAAAATGCATTCTGAGTAAAACCTTTCACTTTGGCACCAACCTTTTAGTCCAGCATATGATCTGGACAAGTCATGGGATAAAGCCCCAGTTTATAAAAAAGTAACTTATTTGTTGCACAAATTTACCCTGTAACCAACACAGAAATGTATGATATGACTTGTGCTTGGTTTGGAAAGATGTACATTTTTTCGAACATATAGGGGTACAAATGCAATAAGAAAGATGTCAGTGTGTGACCCATGGTGTGACCAAATTTATGTTGGGGGATGGTATGACTACTGCCTCAGGGCTGTCAAGGAATTTCCTAGGAGATTAGAAACAGTAAGTCTATTGTTATTAATGCTAGTAAACAGAAAACTCTGTGAAATCAACAATGAACTGTCCAATATAATAATTGGACAGTAAATTGGACAGTAAAAATATTTATCTCGGAGACAACATTGAATGTTGATTTTTGAATGAGGAAGGTTCACACATGCGCAGTGGTTGTAGCAGTAGCACTTTGCTTCTCCCAACTGTCACTGCCGCACATGGCGCGAAAACCGGAGAAGAATGGAGGTTTCAGCTGCTCCAGAAGTTATAGGATTCAGGAATTATACTGACTGAAGAAGAGACAAAGAGATTCAGAGGTAACGTTAATGTTAAGCTGATATAGTGCGTTATATGTTTTTCACAACCTTTTTTTGTCAAAACGGAATGGACTTTTACCAAACTGAAGGCAAATTGCTAGCTGACGTTAGCATTAGCTATTTAGAGTGACTATTAGCTAGCTCAGGGGTTATAGAGCTCAGCTAGCGTTAGCTATCTAATGTCAGTTAATTAAATCTGCCATTTGCAATCCTAAAATTCGGTTAACGTTATGACCTGCATGACTAATGTGTGGCTTTGTAGACCATCTCTACTATAACGTTATGTTGATTTTATTTTTTTCCTCTTACCTCAGTATAATGTTAGCTGCTAGCTAGCTAGGTCGGTAGGAAATATTTTATGAAAAACGAAGGCACTTGTTCAATGTTAGTGTTGTACATAGTTGATAAAAGCATGTTAATTCATTAGATAATTAATTGTGAAGCTGGCAAAGTGCCGCTGTACAGAGAACTGTCTAAATAGGGGTGTTTTGTTGAGTAATGTTGAGTTAGGGGAATTGTGTAGGCTAACTTAAGTTTGGTTAAGTGAAGCCCTCGTGTGTTTTTCTGTTGCTGCAGATTTACATTTTCTCACACTCTACATTGTCACCTGGAGTCAGCTCTGTAACCGTGGCCCCAAGTTTTTGTGGTGAGTATTACATGAAATTGCAATTGCCATTATTGTTGTGTGGACTGTTTATGTCAAGACCGTTGATGGAGGTTCTTTCTGTCACAGACATTCACTTGCATGTATTTCAAAACACAAAACCTAAGGCGATGAAAAACAATCTGATCTCGGTAATCATTAGTTTTAGCAACGTTTTAACATGGGAGTGAACTAGTGTTGCACAGTAAACCTGTACTAAAAAGAGACACTTACATTGCTTCAGTGTTCCTGTGCATACATGGGAGACTCTGACAGAACGCTATCTCTGTAGCATTCCATCCAGTCCAGAACCCGGGGTCCTGAAGTCTCGACTTTTACGATACTCAAACGATGCGATGTTAATATACCTCTCTGATCTAACGAGTCTGACTAGCTGTCGTGACCTCTCAGGTGGGATTTGGCTACGATGGAGAGATGGTTGTTCTGCTAAGTTCTCCTGTCTCTGCACAGGAACTGCAGTGATCGTTAAGGAGCCTAATGACGAATCATGGTCAGAATTATGTTGTCCCATGCTACACCCCTTCACCAAGTTTCATACAAATCGGGCTGGTAGTTTTTGCTTAATCCTGTTCACACACAAACAAACCGACATTCAAACACTCACACGGGAGAAATTGCTTGCATGATACTTGTGTTTTTCTGTTGCTGCAGATTTACATTTTCTCACACTACATTGTCACCTGGAGTCAGCTCTGTAACCGTGGGCCCAAGTTTTTGTGGTGAGTACTACATGAAATTGCAATTGCCATTATTGTTGTGTGGACGGTTTATGTCAAGACCGTTGATGGAGGTTCTTTCTGTCACAGACATTCACTTGCATGTATTTCAAAACACAAAACCTAAGGCGATGAAAAACAATCTGATCTCGGTAATCATGAGTTTTAGCAACGTTTTAACATGGGAGTGAACTAGTGTTGCACAGTAAACCTGTACTAAAAAGAGACACTTACATTGCTTCAGTGTTCCTGTGCATACATAGGAGACTCTGACAGAACGCCATCTCTGTAGGATTCCATCCAGTCCAGACCCGGGGTCCTGAAGTCTCGACTTTTACGATACTCAAACGATGCGATGTTAATATACCTCTCTGATCTAACGAGTCTGACTAGCTGTCGTGACCTCTCAGGTGGGATTTGGCTACGATGGAGAGATGGTTGTTCTGCTAAGTTCTCCTGTCTCTGCACAGGAACTGCAGTGATCGTTAAGGAGCCTAATGACGAATCATGGTCAGAATTATGTTGTCCCATGCTACACCCCTTCACCAAGTTTCATACAAATCGGGCTGGTAGTTTTTGCTTAATCCTGTTCACACACAAACAAACCGACATTCAAACACTCACACGGGAGAAATTGCTTGCATGATACTTGTGTTTTTCTGTTGCTGCAGATTTACATTTTCTCACACTACATTGTCACCTGGAGTCAGCTCTGTAACCGTGGGCCCAAGTTTTTGTGGTGAGTACTACATGAAATTGCAATTGCCATTATTGTTGTGTGGACTGTTTATGTCAAGACCGTTGATGGAGGTTCTTTCTGTCACAGACATTCACTTGCATGTATTTCAAAACACAAAACCTACGGCGATGAAAAACAATCTGATCTCGGTAATCATGAGTTTTAGCAACGTTTTAACATGGGAGTGAACTAGTGTTGCACAGTAAACCTGTACTAAAA
This sequence comes from Osmerus eperlanus, assembly GCF_963692335.1. NCBI lineage: Eukaryota > Metazoa > Chordata > Actinopteri > Osmeriformes > Osmeridae > Osmerus > Osmerus eperlanus. The sequence continues at coordinate 2,351,021 of NC_085031.1, forward strand.
AGAGACACTTACATTGCTTCAGTGTTCCTGTGCATACATAGGAGACTCTGACAGAACGCCATCTCTGTAGGATTCCATCCAGTCCAGACCCGGGGTCCTGAAGTCTCGACTTTTACGATACTCAAACGATGCGATGTTAATATACCTCTCTGATCTAACGAGTCTGGCTAACTGTCGTGACCTCTCAGGTGGGCTATGGCTGCGATGGAGAGGTGGAGAGATGGTTGTTCTGCTCAGTTCTCCTGTCTCTGCACAGGAACTGCAGCTCTTTTGCACTGATCGTTAAGGAGCCTAATGACGAATCATGGTCAGAATTATGTTGTCCCATGCTACACCCCTTCACCAAGTTTCATACAAATCGGGCTGGTAGTTTTTCGTAATCCTGTTCACACACATACAGACCGACATTCAAACACAGAAGGAAGACTGCCAATGGAAACTAGCCTTTTGGATATAATTGGGTGCATTTACATTTTAATGTTCATGAATGTACACTGTCCCTCTTGATCAAATAAATTGAATTGAAAAAATTGAAGAGAAAACATTACCTTTCATCCTGCAGCGGCTTTGCCTGGGTCGGAGGTCATAAACAGTGGGGCATCGGATCTATTTACGTTTTTTTTTAAACTATTTTCGGATATGGTTTGTCCTTAATGGAAGGTAGAAATTATTAACCGGTTGTTTTCAAGCCAAGTGAAAAGATGCTGAACATATCATTAAAGAATTGTATCTTTTCTTTTGACCAGGAAATGGCTGAGACCGATTTCCTCAGTGCCATGGAGAGAACGACAGTGGGGATCTATGTTGTGAAAGACACTGCCAGCAGTGAACCCTCTGATGTCAGGATAGTCCTCGAAGGTGTGATGGTGCTTCAAGATCTTGAGAATGTAGCACTTGCTTCTGCAATGTTGTTTGGGCTCTTATGCCTTGAACATGCAGCACCCTACAAAGCTCCGCTACACCTTTGAGGCATTTCAAAAGATCATCATGGAGCCTCAGCATCAGACACTTAATAATATGAGCCTGTCAGCTGCAAAAACAGAACTTTTAGTGACACTAACTGACCATGCACAGTTGCCCTATATAACGTTGCAGCCCGGTTCACAGCAATCTTGCTCAATGCTGGACCAATTTTCATGAATTAACCACTAGATAGCCTAAATTTATATTGATTGGCTGTAAATGTAGCTGTTTTTTAAGTATGCTTGTTTTTCCACTGTCCAATTAACATTTTTATATCTATAATTTCTTTAAATTGACTGATTAATACTGTAAATGTGCTGACATTCCTTTTTGATTAAAAGTACATATTCAGTATTTATACATTGTTGTAGTTTTTTTTTTGTTGGCACAACCACAATTCTACAGGGAATCACTGTTGGTACACAGGGCATTTTCATAAATTAACTACTAGAAAGCCTACATTTACATTGATTGGCCGTAAATGTAGCTATCTTTATGTACTAAGCTTGTTTTTCCACTGTCCAATGAACATTTTTATATCTATAAATTCTTTAAATTGACTGAGTAATACCGTAAATTTACAGACATTTGTCTTGGGGTTTATGTATTTCTTGCGTTTTTATACATTTCTTCTTAGTCATTATACAAAAAAAAAAAAAAAATCATAAGAAATTACTGTAAATAGACAGGAATGTTTCATTTAGCAACAAACAAATGCCCTAAAATTACGGAGATTAACCTTAAAGTTAGTTGTTTTTAAATGTATTTTAACATAGTATTTTTGTTTTTCTGCGGTTTAATTAACATTTAAGAACAGTACTAAACTGTAATTTAATTCATTTTGGCTGTAGACCATGCACTGTATTTTTACAGCTTATTACATGTAATTTTGTGGTATGATTATTTACTGTAATTTTACAGAATCGGTCTGGAAACTTTGCTGCCAGTGCTTTCTCTGTTTTTTTACGTGATTTTTTTTTACAGTGCAGTACAAGAATGAAAGTCTCAAAACTCTGGAAGTAATGGCTGAATCTTGTCAGTATTATGGATTAGGTGATTTACAGTTGATTTGAGTCAGTGAGGCCTGTTTTAGGCTGAAATCGAAGTCAAAGTCATGTAATGTGAACAAGTACAATGCCAAACATTGTAAATGCATTGAAAACGCTATTCAGGAGCTGAAAAGCACTTTAAAGCAATAAAAGAATGAAAGTCTTAAAACTCTGAAGCTACTGGCTAAATCTTTTCAGTAGTATGGATTAGGTGATTTACAGTTGATTCGTTTTTTAGGCTGAAATCGAAGTCAAAGTCATGTAATGTGAGCTAGTACAATGCCAAACATTGTAAATGCATTGAAAACGCTATTCAGGAGCTGAAAAGCACTTTAAAGCAATAAAAGAATGACAGTCTCAAAACTCGGAATCTAATGGCTAAATCTTGTCAGTAGTATGGATTAGATGATTTACAGTTGATTTGAGTCAGTGTGGCCTGCTTTAGGCTGAGATCTAAGTCAAAGTCATGTAATGTGACCTGGTACAATGCCAAACATTGTAAATGCATTGAAAACGCTATTCAGGAGCTGAAAAGCACTTTAAAGCAATAAAAGAATGAAAGTCTCAAAACTCTGGAAGTAATGGCTGAATCTTGTCAGTAGTATGGATTAGGTGATTTACAGTTTATTTGTTTTTTAGGCTGAAATCTTAGTCAAAGTCATGTAATGTGAACTAGTAGAATGCCAAACATTGTAAATTCATTGAAAACGATAGAAAGAATAAAAGTCTCAAAACTCTGAATCTAATGGCTAAATATTGTCAGTATTATGGATTAGGTGATTTACAGTTGATTTGTTTTTTAGGCTGAAATCGAAGTCAAAGTCATGTAATGTAAACTAGTACAATGCCAAACATTGTAAATGCATTGAAAACGCTATTCAGGAGCTGAAAAGCACTTTAAAGCAATAAAAGAATGAAAGTCTCAAAACTCTGGAAGTAATGGCTGAATCTTGTCAGTATTATGGATTAGGTTATTTACAGTTGATTTGAGTCAGTGAGGCCTGTTTTAGGCTGAAATCGAAGTCAAAGTCATGTAATGTGAACTAGTAGAATGCCAAACATTGTAAATGCATTGAAAACGCTATTCAGGAGCTGAAAAGCACTTTAAAGCAATAAAAGAATGAAAGTCTCAAAACTCTGAATCTACTGGCTAAATCTTGTCAGTAGTGTGGATTAGGTGATTTACAGTTGATTTGAGTCAGTGTGGACTTTTTTTTTAGGTTGAAATCGAAGTCAAAGTCATGTAATGTGAACTAGTACAATGCCAAACATTGTAAATTCATTGAAAACGCTATTCAGGAGCTGAAAAGCACTTTAAAGCAGTAAAAGAATGAAAGTCTCAAAACTCTGGAAGTAATGGCTGAATCTTGTCAGTATTATGGATTAGGTGATTTACAGTTGATTTGAGTCAGTGACGCCTGTTTTAGGCTGAAATCGAAGTCAAAGTCATGTAATGTGAACAAGTACAATGCCAAACATTGTAAATGCATTGAAAACGCTATTCAGGAGCTGAAAAGCACTTTAAAGCAATAAAAGAATGAAAGTCTTAAAACTCTGAATCTACTGGCTAAATCTTTTCAGTAGTATGGATTAGGTGATTTACAGTTGATTCGTTTTTTAGGCTGAAATCGAAGTCAAAGTCATGTAATGTGAGCTAGTACAATGCCAAACATTGTAAATGCATTGAAAACGCTATTCAGGAGCTGAAAAGCACTTTAAAGCAATAAAAGAATGACAGTCTCAAAACTCGGAATCTAATGGCTAAATCTTGTCAGTAGTATGGATTAGATGATTTACAGTTGATTTGAGTCAGTGTGGCCTGCTTTAGGCTGAGATCTAAGTCAAAGTCATGTAATGTGACCTGGTACAATGCCAAACATTGTAAATGCATTGAAAACGCTATTCAGGAGCTGAAAAGCACTTTAAAGCAGTAAAAGAATAAAAGTCTCAAAACTCTGGAAGTAATGGCTGAATCTTTTCAGTAGTATGGATTAGGTGATTTACAGTTGATTCGTTTTTTAGTCTGAAATCGAAGTCAAAGTCATGTAATGTGAACTAGTAGAATGCCAAACATTGTAAATGCATTGAAAACGCTATTCAGGAGCTGAAAAGCACTTTAAAGCAGTAAAAGAATGAAAGTCTCAAAACTCTGGAAGTAATGGCTGAATCTTGTCAGTATTATGGATTAGGTGATTTACAGTTGATTTGAGTCAGTGAGGCCTGTTTTAGGCTGAAATCGAAGTCAAAGTCATGTAATGTGAGCTAGTACAATGCCAAACATTGTAAATGCATTGAAAACGCTATTCAGGAGCTGAAAAGCACTTTAAAGCAATAAAAGAATGAAAGTCTCAAAACTCTGGAAGTAATGGCTGAATCTTGTCAGTAGTATGGATTAGGTGATTTACAGTTTATTTGTTTTTTAGGCTGAAATCTTAGTCAAAGTCATGTAATGTGAACTAGTAGAATGCCAAACATTGTAAATTCATTGAAAACGATATTCAGGAGCTGAAAAGCACTTTAAAGCAATAAAAGAATGAAAGTCTTAAAACTCTGAATCTACTGGCTAAATCTTTTCAGTAGTATGGTTTAGGTGATTTACAGTTGATTCGTTTTTTAGGCTGAAATCGAAGTCAAAGTCATGTAATGTAATGTGAGCTAGTACAATGCCAAACATTGTAAATGCATTGAAAACGCTATTCAGGAGCTGAAAAGCACTTTAAAGCAATAAAAGAATGACAGTCTTAAAACTCGGAATCTAATGGCTAAATCTTGTCAGTAGTATGGATTAGATGATTTACAGTTGATTTGAGTCAGTGTGGCCTGCTTTAGGCTGAGATCTAAGTCAAAGTCATGTAATGGGACCTGGTACAATGCCAAACATTGTAAATGCATTGAAAACGCTATTCAGGAGCTGAAAGGCACTTTAAAGCAGTAAAAGAATAAAAGTCTCAAAACTCGGAATCTAATGGCTAAATATTGTCAGTATTATGGATTAGTTGATTTACAGTTGATTTGTTTTTTAGGCTGAAATCTTAGTCAAAGTCATGTAATGTAAACTAGTACAATGCCAAACATTGTAAATGCATTGAAAACGCTATCAGGAGCCGAAAAGCACTTTAAAGCAATAAAAGAATGACAGTCTCAAAACTCGGAATCTAATGGCTAAATCTTGTCAGTAGTATGGATTAGATGATTTACAGTTGATTTGAGTCAGTGTGGCCTGTTTTCGGCTGAAATCGAAGTCAAAGTCATGTAATGTGAACTGGTACAATGCCAAACATTGTAAATGCATTGAAAACGCTATTCAGGAGCTGAAAAGCACTTTAAAGCAGTAAAAGAATAAAAGTCTCAAAACTCTGAATCTAATGGCTAAATATTGTCAGTATTATGGATTAGGTGATTTACAGTTGATTTGTTTTTTAGGCTGAAATCGAAGTCAAAGTCATGTAATGTAAACTAGTACAATGCCAAACATTGTAAATGCATTGAAAACGCTATTCAGGAGCTGAAAAGCACTTTAAAGCAATAAAAGAATGAAAGTCTCAAAACTCTGGAAGTAATGGCTGAATCTTGTCAGTATTATGGATTAGGTTATTTACAGTTGATTTGAGTCAGTGAGGCCTGTTTTAGGCTGAAATCGAAGTCAAAGTCATGTAATGTGAACTAGTAGAATGCCAAACATTGTAAATGCATTGAAAACGCTATTCAGGAGCTGAAAAGCACTTTAAAGCAATAAAAGAATGAAAGTCTCAAAACTCTGAATCTACTGGCTAAATCTTGTCAGCAGTGTGGATTAGGTGATTTACAGTTGATTTGAGTCAGTGTGGACTTTTTTTTAGGTTGAAATCGAAGTCAAAGTCATGTAATGTGAACTAGTACAATGCCAAACATTGTAAATTCATTGAAAACGCTATTCAGGAGCTGAAAAGCACTTTAAAGCAGTAAAAGAATGAAAGTCTCAAAACTCTGAATCTACTGGCTAAATCTTTTCAGTAGTATGGATTAGGTGATTTACAGTTGATTCGTTTTTTAGGCTGAAATCGAAGTCAAAGTCATGTAATGTGAGCTAGTAGAATGCCAAACATTGTAAATGCATTGAAAACGCTATTCAGGAGCTGAAAAGCACTTTAAAGCAATAAAAGAATGAAAGTCTCAAAACTCTGAATCTACTGGCTAAATCTTGTCAGTAGTGTGGATTAGGTGATTTACAGTTGATTTGAGTCAGTGTGGACTTTTTTTTAGGTTGAAATCGAAGTCAAAGTCATGTAATGTGAACTAGTACAATGCCAAACATTGTAAATTCATTGAAAACGCTATTCAGGAGCTGAAAAGCACTTTAAAGCAGTAAAAGAATGAAAGTCTCAAAACTCTGGAAGTAATGGCTGAATCTTGTCAGTATTATGGATTAGGTGATTTACAGTTGATTTGAGTCAGTGACGCCTGTTTTAGGCTGAAATCGAAGTCAAAGTCATGTAATGTGAACAAGTACAATGCCAAACATTGTAAATGCATTGAAAACGCTATTCAGGAGCTGAAAAGCACTTTAAAGCAATAAAAGAATGAAAGTCTTAAAACTCTGAATCTACTGGCTAAATCTTTTCAGTAGTATGGATTAGGTGATTTACAGTTGATTCGTTTTTTAGGCTGAAATCGAAGTCAAAGTCATGTAATGTGAGCTAGTAGAATGCCAAACATTGTAAATGCATTGAAAACGCTATTCAGGAGCTGAAAAGCACTTTAAAGCAATAAAAGAATGACAGTCTCAAAACTCGGAATCTAACGGCTAAATCTTGTCAGTAGTATGGATTAGATGATTTACAGTTGATTTGAGTCAGTGTGGCCTGCTTTAGGCTGAGATCTAAGTCAAAGTCATGTAATGTGAACTGGTACAATGCCAAACATTGTAAATGCATTGAAAACGCTATTCAGGAGCTGAAAAGCACTTTAAAGCAGTAAAAGAATAAAAGTCTCAAAACTCTGAATCTAATGGCTAAATATTGTCAGTATTATGGATTAGGTGATTTACAGTTGATTTGTTTTTTAGGCTTAAATCTTAGTCAAAGTCATGTAATGTAAACTAGTACAATGCCAAACATTGTAAATGCATTGAAAACGCTATTCAGGAGCTGAAAAGCACTTTAAAGCAATAAAAGAATGAAAGTCTCAAAACTCGGAATCTAATGGCTAAATCTTGACAATAGTATGGATTAGATGATTTACAGTTGATTTGAGTCAGTGTGGCCTGTTTTAGGCTGAGATCTAAGTCAAAGTCATGTAATGTGAACTAGTAGAATGCCAAACATTGTAAATGCATTGAAAATGCTATTCAGGAGCTGAAAAGCACTTTAAAGCAATAAAAGAATGAAAGTCTCAAAACTCTGAATCTACTGGCTAAATCTTTTCAGTAGTATGGATTAGGTGATTTACAGTTGATTCGTTTTTTAGGCTGAAATCGAAGTCAAAGTCATGTAATGTGAGCTAGTACAATGCCAAACATTGTAAATGCATTGAAAACGCTATTCAGGAGCTGAAAAGCACTTTAAAGCAATAAAAGAATGACAGTCTCAAAACTCGGAATCTAATGGCTAAATCTTGTCAGTAGTATGGATTAGATGATTTACAGTTGATTTGAGTCAGTGTGGCCTGCTTTAGGCTGAGATCTAAGTCAAAGTCATGTAATGGGACCTGGTACAATGCCAAACATTGTAAATGCATTGAAAACGCTATTCAGGAGCTGAAAGGCACTTTAAAGCAGTAAAAGAATAAAAGTCTCAAAACTCGGAATCTAATGGCTAAATATTGTCAGTATTATGGATTAGGTGATTTACAGTTGATTTGTTTTTTAGGCTGAAATCTTAGTCAAAGTCATGTAATGTAAACTAGTACAATGCCAAACATTGTAAATGCATTGAAAACGCTATCAGGAGCCGAAAAGCACTTTAAAGCAATAAAAGAATGACAGTCTCAAAACTCGGAATCTAATGGCTAAATCTTGTCAGTAGTATGGATTAGATGATTTACAGTTGATTTGAGTCAGTGTGGCCTGTTTTCGGCTGAAGTCGAAGTCAAAGTCATGTAATGTGAACTGGTACAATGCCAAACATTGTAAATGCATTGAAAACGCTATTCAGGAGCTGAAAAGCACTTTAAAGCAGTAAAGAATAAAAGTCTCAAAACTCTGAATCTAATGGCTAAATATTGTCAGTATTATGGATTAGGTGATTTACAGTTGATTTGTTTTTTAGGCTGAAATCGAAGTCAAAGTCATGTAATGTAAACTAGTACAATGCCAAACATTGTAAATGCATTGAAAACGCTATTCAGGAGCTGAAAAGCACTTTAAAGCAATAAAAGAATGAAAGTCTCAAAACTCTGGAAGTAATGGCTGAATCTTGTCAGTATTATGGATTAGGTTATTTACAGTTGATTTGAGTCAGTGAGGCCTGTTTTAGGCTGAAATCGAAGTCAAAGTCATGTAATGTGAACTAGTAGAATGCCAAACATTGTAAATGCATTGAAAACGCTATTCAGGAGCTGAAAAGCACTTTAAAGCAGTAAAGAATAAAAGTCTCAAAACTCTGAATCTAATGGCTAAATATTGTCAGTATTATGGATTAGGTGATTTACAGTTGATTTGTTTTTTAGGCTGAAATCGAAGTCAAAGTCATGTAATGTAAACTAGTACAATGCCAAACATTGTAAATGCATTGAAAACGCTATTCAGGAGCTGAAAAGCACTTTAAAGCAATAAAAGAATGAAAGTCTCAAAACTCTGGAAGTAATGGCTGAATCTTGTCAGTATTATGGATTAGGTTATTTACAGTTGATTTGAGTCAGTGAGGCCTGTTTTAGGCTGAAATCGAAGTCAAAGTCATGTAATGTGAACTAGTAGAATGCCAAACATTGTAAATGCATTGAAAACGCTATTCAGGAGCTGAAAAGCACTTTAAAGCAATAAAAGAATGAAAGTCTCAAAACTCTGAATCTACTGGCTAAATCTTGTCAGTAGTATGGATTAGGTGATTTACAGTTGATTTGAGTCAGTGTGGACTTTTTTTTTAGGTTGAAATCGAAGTCAAAGTCATGTAATGTGAACTAGTACAATGCCAAACATTGTAAATTCATTGAAAACGCTATTCAGGAGCTGAAAAGCACTTTAAAGCAGTAAAAGAATGAAAGTCTCAAAACTCTGGAAGTAATGGCTGAATCTTGTCAGTATTATGGATTAGGTGATTTACAGTTGATTTGAGTCAGTGAGGCCTGTTTTAGGCTGAAATCGAAGTCAAAGTCATGTAATGTGAACAAGTACAATGCCAAACATTGTAAATGCATTGAAAACGCTATTCAGGAGCTGAAAAGCACTTTAAAGCAATAAAAGAATGAAAGTCTTAAAACTCTGAATCTACTGGCTAAATCTTTTCAGTAGTATGGATTAGGTGATTTACAGTTGATTCGTTTTTTAGGCTGAAATCGAAGTCAAAGTCATGTAATGTGAGCTAGTACAATGCCAAACATTGTAAATGCATTGAAAACGCTATTCAGGAGCTGAAAAGCACTTTAAAGCAATAAAAGAATGACAGTCTCAAAACTCGGAATCTAATGGCTAAATCTTGTCAGTAGTATGGATTAGATGATTTACAGTTGATTTGAGTCAGTGTGGCCTGCTTTAGGCTGAGATCTAAGTCAAAGTCATGTAATGTGACCTGGTACAATGCCAAACATTGTAAATGCATTGAAAACGCTATTCAGGAGCTGAAAAGCACTTTAAAGCAATAAAAGAATGAAAGTCTCAAAACTCTGGAAGTAATGGCTGAATCTTGTCAGTAGTATGGATTAGGTGATTTACAGTTTATTTGTTTTTTAGGCTGAAATCTTAGTCAAAGTCATGTAATGTGAACTAGTAGAATGCCAAACATTGTAAATTCATTGAAAACGATATTCAGGAGCTGAAAAGCACTTTAAAGCAATAAAAGAATGAAAGTCTTAAAACTCTGAATCTACTGGCAAAATCTTTTCAGTAGTATGGATTAGGTGATTTACAGTTGATTCGTTTTTTAGGCTGAAATCGAAGTCAAAGTCATGTAATGTAATGTGAGCTAGTACAATGCCAAACATTGTAAATGCATTGAAAACGCTATTCAGGAGCTGAAAAGCACTTTAAAGCAGTAAAAGAATGAAAGTCTCAAAACTCTGGAAGTAATGGCTGAATCTTGTCAGTATTATGGATTAGGTGATTTACAGTTGATTTGAGTCAGTGAGGCCTGTTTTAGGCTGAAATCGAAGTCAAAGTCATGTAATGTGAACAAGTACAATGCCAAACATTGTAAATGCATTGAAAACGCTATTCAGGAGCTGAAAAGCACTTTAAAGCAATGCAAGAATGAAAGTCTTAAAACTCTGAATCTACTGGCTAAATCTTTTCAGTAGTATAGATTAGGTGATTTACAGTTGATTCGTTTTTTCGGCTGAAATCGAAGTCAAAGTCATGTAATGTGAGCTAGTACAATGCCAAACATTGTAAATGCATTGAAAACGCTATTCAGGAGCTGAAAAGCACTTTAAAGCAATAAAAGAATGACAGTCTCAAAACTCGGAATCTAATGGCTAAATCTTGTCAGTAGTATGGATTAGATGATTTACAGTTGATTTGAGTCAGTGTGGCCTGCTTTAGGCTGAGATCTAAGTCAAAGTCATGTAATGTGACCTGGTACAATGCCAAACATTGTAAATGCATTGAAAACGCTATTCAGGAGCTGAAAAGCACTTTAAAGCAATAAAAGAATAAAAGTCTCAAAACTCTGAATCTACTGGCTAAATCTTTTCAGTAGTATGGATTAGGTGATTTACAGTTTATTTGTTTTTTAGGCTGAAATCTTAGTCAAAGTCATGTAATGTGAACTAGTACAATGCCAAACATTGTAAATGCATTGAAAACGCTATTCAGGAGCTGAAAAGCACTTTAAAGCAATAAAAGAATGAAAGTCTCAAAACTCTGAATCTACTGGCTAAATCTTTTCAGTAGTATGGATTAGGTGATTTACAGTTGATTCGTTTTTTAGGCTGAAATTGAAGTCAAAGTCATGTAATGTGAGCTAGTACAATGCCAAACATTGTAAATGCATTGAAAACGCTATTCAGGAGCTGAAAAGCACTTTAAAGCAATAAAAGAATGAAAGTCTCAAAACTCTGGAAGTAATGGCTGAATCTTGTCAGTAGTATGGATTAGGTGATTTACAGTTTATTTGTTTTTTAGGCTGAAATCTTAGTCAAAGTCATGTAATGTGAACTAGTAGAATGCCAAACATTGTAAATTCATTGAAAACGATATTCAGGAGCTGAAAAGCACTTTAAAGCAATAAAAGAATGAAAGTCTTAAAACTCTGAATCTACTGGCTAAATCTTTTCAGTAGTATGGATTAGGTGATTTACAGTTGATTCGTTTTTAGGCTGAAATCGAAGTCAAAGTCATGTAATGTAATGTGAGCTAGTACAATGCCAAACATTGTAAATGCATTGAAAACGCTATTCAGGAGCTGAAAAGCACTTTAAAGCAATAAAAGAATGACAGTCTTAAAACTCGGAATCTAATGGCTAAATCTTGTCAGTAGTATGGATTAGATGATTTACAGTTGATTTGAGTCAGTGTGGCCTGCTTTAGGCTGAGATCTAAGTCAAAGTCATGTAATGTGAACTAGTAGAATGCCAAACATTGTAAATGCATTGAAAATGCTATTCAGGAGCTGAAAAGCACTTTAAAGCAATAAAAGAATGAAAGTCTCAAAACTCTGAATCTACTGGCTAAATCTTTTCAGTAGTATGGATTAGGTGATTTACAGTTGATTCGTTTTTTAGGCTGAAATCGAAGTCAAAGTCATGTAATGTGAGCTAGTACAATGCCAAACATTGTAAATGCATTGAAAACGCTATTCAGGAGCTGAAAAGCACTTTAAAGCAATAAAAGAATGACAGTCTCAAAACTCGGAATCTAATGGCTAAATCTTGTCAGTAGTATGGATTAGATGATTTACAGTTGATTTGAGTCAGTGTGGCCTGCTTTAGGCTGAGATCTAAGTCAAAGTCATGTAATGGGACCTGGTACAATGCCAAACATTGTAAATGCATTGAAAACGCTATTCAGGAGCTGAAAGGCACTTTAAAGCAGTAAAAGAATAAAAGTCTCAAAACTCGGAATCTAATGGCTAAATATTGTCAGTATTATGGATTAGGTGATTTACAGTTGATTTGTTTTTTAGGCTGAAATCTTAGTCAAAGTCATGTAATGTAAACTAGTACAATGCCAAACATTGTAAATGCATTGAAAACGCTATCAGGAGCCGAAAAGCACTTTAAAGCAATAAAAGAATGACAGTCTCAAAACTCGGAATCTAATGGCTAAATCTTGTCAGTAGTATGGATTAGATGATTTACAGTTGATTTGAGTCAGTGTGGCCTGTTTTCGGCTGAAGTCGAAGTCAAAGTCATGTAATGTGAACTGGTACAATGCCAAACATTGTAAATGCATTGAAAACGCTATTCAGGAGCTGAAAAGCACTTTAAAGCAGTAAAGAATAAAAGTCTCAAAACTCTGAATCTAATGGCTAAATATTGTCAGTATTATGGATTAGGTGATTTACAGTTGATTTGTTTTTTAGGCTGAAATCGAAGTCAAAGTCATGTAATGTAAACTAGTACAATGCCAAACATTGTAAATGCATTGAAAACGCTATTCAGGAGCTGAAAAGCACTTTAAAGCAATAAAAGAATGAAAGTCTCAAAACTCTGGAAGTAATGGCTGAATCTTGTCAGTATTATGGATTAGGTTATTTACAGTTGATTTGAGTCAGTGAGGCCTGTTTTAGGCTGAAATCGAAGTCAAAGTCATGTAATGTGAACTAGTAGAATGCCAAACATTGTAAATGCATTGAAAACGCTATTCAGGAGCTGAAAAGCACTTTAAAGCAGTAAAGAATAAAAGTCTCAAAACTCTGAATCTAATGGCTAAATATTGTCAGTATTATGGATTAGGTGATTTACAGTTGATTTGTTTTTTAGGCTGAAATCGAAGTCAAAGTCATGTAATGTAAACTAGTACAATGCCAAACATTGTAAATGCATTGAAAACGCTATTCAGGAGCTGAAAAGCACTTTAAAGCAATAAAAGAATGAAAGTCTCAAAACTCTGGAAGTAATGGCTGAATCTTGTCAGTATTATGGATTAGGTTATTTACAGTTGATTTGAGTCAGTGAGGCCTGTTTTAGGCTGAAATCGAAGTCAAAGTCATGTAATGTGAACTAGTAGAATGCCAAACATTGTAAATGCATTGAAAACGCTATTCAGGAGCTGAAAAGCACTTTAAAGCAATAAAAGAATGAAAGTCTCAAAACTCTGAATCTACTGGCTAAATCTTGTCAGTAGTATGGATTAGGTGATTTACAGTTGATTTGAGTCAGTGTGGACTTTTTTTTTAGGTTGAAATCGAAGTCAAAGTCATGTAATGTGAACTAGTACAATGCCAAACATTGTAAATTCATTGAAAACGCTATTCAGGAGCTGAAAAGCACTTTAAAGCAGTAAAAGAATGAAAGTCTCAAAACTCTGGAAGTAATGGCTGAATCTTGTCAGTATTATGGATTAGGTGATTTACAGTTGATTTGAGTCAGTGAGGCCTGTTTTAGGCTGAAATCGAAGTCAAAGTCATGTAATGTGAACAAGTACAATGCCAAACATTGTAAATGCATTGAAAACGCTATTCAGGAGCTGAAAAGCACTTTAAAGCAATAAAAGAATGAAAGTCTTAAAACTCTGAATCTACTGGCTAAATCTTTTCAGTAGTATGGATTAGGTGATTTACAGTTGATTCGTTTTTTAGGCTGAAATCGAAGTCAAAGTCATGTAATGTGAGCTAGTACAATGCCAAACATTGTAAATGCATTGAAAACGCTATTCAGGAGCTGAAAAGCACTTTAAAGCAATAAAAGAATGACAGTCTCAAAACTCGGAATCTAATGGCTAAATCTTGTCAGTAGTATGGATTAGATGATTTACAGTTGATTTGAGTCAGTGTGGCCTGCTTTAGGCTGAGATCTAAGTCAAAGTCATGTAATGTGACCTGGTACAATGCCAAACATTGTAAATGCATTGAAAACGCTATTCAGGAGCTGAAAAGCACTTTAAAGCAATAAAAGAATGAAAGTCTCAAAACTCTGGAAGTAATGGCTGAATCTTGTCAGTAGTATGGATTAGGTGATTTACAGTTTATTTGTTTTTTAGGCTGAAATCTTAGTCAAAGTCATGTAATGTGAACTAGTAGAATGCCAAACATTGTAAATTCATTGAAAACGATATTCAGGAGCTGAAAAGCACTTTAAAGCAATAAAAGAATGAAAGTCTTAAAACTCTGAATCTACTGGCAAAATCTTTTCAGTAGTATGGATTAGGTGATTTACAGTTGATTCGTTTTTTAGGCTGAAATCGAAGTCAAAGTCATGTAATGTAATGTGAGCTAGTACAATGCCAAACATTGTAAATGCATTGAAAACGCTATTCAGGAGCTGAAAAGCACTTTAAAGCAGTAAAAGAATGAAAGTCTCAAAACTCTGGAAGTAATGGCTGAATCTTGTCAGTATTATGGATTAGGTGATTTACAGTTGATTTGAGTCAGTGAGGCCTGTTTTAGGCTGAAATCGAAGTCAAAGTCATGTAATGTGAACAAGTACAATGCCAAACATTGTAAATGCATTGAAAACGCTATTCAGGAGCTGAAAAGCACTTTAAAGCAATGCAAGAATGAAAGTCTTAAAACTCTGAATCTACTGGCTAAATCTTTTCAGTAGTATAGATTAGGTGATTTACAGTTGATTCGTTTTTTCGGCTGAAATCGAAGTCAAAGTCATGTAATGTGAGCTAGTACAATGCCAAACATTGTAAATGCATTGAAAACGCTATTCAGGAGCTGAAAAGCACTTTAAAGCAGTAAAAGAATGAAAGTCTCAAAACTCTGGAAGTAATGGCTGAATCTTGTCAGTATTATGGATTAGGTGATTTACAGTTGATTTGAGTCAGTGAGGCCTGTTTTAGGCTGAAATCGAAGTCAAAGTCATGTAATGTGAACAAGTACAATGCCAAACATTGTAAATGCATTGAAAACGCTATTCAGGAGCTGAAAAGCACTTTAAAGCAATAAAAGAATGAAAGTCTTAAAACTCTGAATCTACTGGCTAAATCTTTTCAGTAGTATGGATTAGGTGATTTACAGTTGATTCGTTTTTTAGGCTGAAATCGAAGTCAAAGTCATGTAATGTGAGCTAGTACAATGCCAAACATTGTAAATGCATTGAAAACGCTATTCAGGAGCTGAAAAGCACTTTAAAGCAATAAAAGAATGACAGTCTCAAAACTCGGAATCTAATGGCTAAATCTTGTCAGTAGTATGGATTAGATGATTTACAGTTGATTTGAGTCAGTGTGGCCTGCTTTAGGCTGAGATCTAAGTCAAAGTCATGTAATGTGACCTGGTACAATGCCAAACATTGTAAATGCATTGAAAACGCTATTCAGGAGCTGAAAAGCACTTTAAAGCAATAAAAGAATGAAAGTCTCAAAACTCTGGAAGTAATGGCTGAATCTTGTCAGTAGTATGGATTAGGTGATTTACAGTTTATTTGTTTTTTAGGCTGAAATCTTAGTCAAAGTCATGTAATGTGAACTAGTAGAATGCCAAACATTGTAAATTCATTGAAAACGATATTCAGGAGCTGAAAAGCACTTTAAAGCAATAAAAGAATGAAAGTCTTAAAACTCTGAATCTACTGGCAAAATCTTTTCAGTAGTATGGATTAGGTGATTTACAGTTGATTCGTTTTTTAGGCTGAAATCGAAGTCAAAGTCATGTAATGTAATGTGAGCTAGTACAATGCCAAACATTGTAAATGCATTGAAAACGCTATTCAGGAGCTGAAAAGCACTTTAAAGCAGTAAAAGAATGAAAGTCTCAAAACTCTGGAAGTAATGGCTGAATCTTGTCAGTATTATGGATTAGGTGATTTACAGTTGATTTGAGTCAGTGAGGCCTGTTTTAGGCTGAAATCGAAGTCAAAGTCATGTAATGTGAACAAGTACAATGCCAAACATTGTAAATGCATTGAAAACGCTATTCAGGAGCTGAAAAGCACTTTAAAGCAATGCAAGAATGAAAGTCTTAAAACTCTGAATCTACTGGCTAAATCTTTTCAGTAGTATAGATTAGGTGATTTACAGTTGATTCGTTTTTTCGGCTGAAATCGAAGTCAAAGTCATGTAATGTGAGCTAGTACAATGCCAAACATTGTAAATGCATTGAAAACGCTATTCAGGAGCTGAAAAGCACTTTAAAGCAATAAAAGAATGACAGTCTCAAAACTCGGAATCTAATGGCTAAATCTTGTCAGTAGTATGGATTAGATGATTTACAGTTGATTTGAGTCAGTGTGGCCTGCTTTAGGCTGAGATCTAAGTCAAAGTCATGTAATGTGACCTGGTACAATGCCAAACATTGTAAATGCATTGAAAACGCTATTCAGGAGCTGAAAAGCACTTTAAAGCAATAAAAGAATAAAAGTCTCAAAACTCTGAATCTACTGGCTAAATCTTTTCAGTAGTATGGATTAGGTGATTTACAGTTTATTTGTTTTTTAGGCTGAAATCTTAGTCAAAGTCATGTAATGTGAACTAGTACAATGCCAAACATTGTAAATGCATTGAAAACGCTATTCAGGAGCTGAAAAGCACTTTAAAGCAATAAAAGAATGAAAGTCTCAAAACTCTGAATCTACTGGCTAAATCTTTTCAGTAGTATGGATTAGGTGATTTACAGTTGATTCGTTTTTTAGGCTGAAATTGAAGTCAAAGTCATGTAATGTGAGCTAGTACAATGCCAAACATTGTAAATGCATTGAAAACGCTATTCAGGAGCTGAAAAGCACTTTAAAGCAATAAAAGAATGAAAGTCTCAAAACTCTGGAAGTAATGGCTGAATCTTGTCAGTAGTATGGATTAGGTGATTTACAGTTTATTTGTTTTTTAGGCTGAAATCTTAGTCAAAGTCATGTAATGTGAACTAGTAGAATGCCAAACATTGTAAATTCATTGAAAACGATATTCAGGAGCTGAAAAGCACTTTAAAGCAATAAAAGAATGAAAGTCTTAAAACTCTGAATCTACTGGCTAAATCTTTTCAGTAGTATGGATTAGGTGATTTACAGTTGATTCGTTTTTAGGCTGAAATCGAAGTCAAAGTCATGTAATGTAATGTGAGCTAGTACAATGCCAAACATTGTAAATGCATTGAAAACGCTATTCAGGAGCTGAAAAGCACTTTAAAGCAATAAAAGAATGACAGTCTTAAAACTCGGAATCTAATGGCTAAATCTTGTCAGTAGTATGGATTATATGATTTACAGTTGATTTGAGTCAGTGTGGCCTGCTTTAGGCTGAGATCTAAGTCAAAGTCATGTAATGGGACCTGGTACAATGCCAAACATTGTAAATGCATTGAAAACGCTATTCAGGAGCTGAAAGGCACTTTAAAGCAGTAAAAGAATAAAAGTCTCAAAACTCGGAATCTAATGGCTAAATATTGTCAGTATTATGGATTAGTTGATTTACAGTTGATTTGTTTTTTAGGCTGAAATCTTAGTCAAAGTCATGTAATGTAAACTAGTACAATGCCAAACATTGTAAATGCATTGAAAACGCTATCAGGAGCCGAAAAGCACTTTAAAGCAATAAAAGAATGACAGTCTCAAAACTCGGAATCTAATGGCTAAATCTTGTCAGTAGTATGGATTAGATGATTTACAGTTGATTTGAGTCAGTGTGGCCTGTTTTCGGCTGAAATCGAAGTCAAAGTCATGTAATGTGAACTGGTACAATGCCAAACATTGTAAATGCATTGAAAACGCTATTCAGGAGCTGAAAAGCACTTTAAAGCAGTAAAAGAATAAAAGTCTCAAAACTCTGAATCTAATGGCTAAATATTGTCAGTATTATGGATTAGGTGATTTACAGTTGATTTGTTTTTTAGGCTGAAATCGAAGTCAAAGTCATGTAATGTAAACTAGTACAATGCCAAACATTGTAAATGCATTGAAAACGCTATTCAGGAGCTGAAAAGCACTTTAAAGCAATAAAAGAATGAAAGTCTCAAAACTCTGGAAGTAATGGCTGAATCTTGTCAGTATTATGGATTAGGTTATTTACAGTTGATTTGAGTCAGTGAGGCCTGTTTTAGGCTGAAATCGAAGTCAAAGTCATGTAATGTGAACTAGTAGAATGCCAAACATTGTAAATGCATTGAAAACGCTATTCAGGAGCTGAAAAGCACTTTAAAGCAATAAAAGAATGAAAGTCTCAAAACTCTGAATCTACTGGCTAAATCTTGTCAGTAGTGTGGATTAGGTGATTTACAGTTGATTTGAGTCAGTGTGGACTTTTTTTTAGGTTGAAATCGAAGTCAAAGTCATGTATTGTGAACTAGTACAATGCCAAACATTGTAAATTCATTGAAAACGCTATTCAGGAGCTGAAAAGCACTTTAAAGCAGTAAAAGAATGAAAGTCTCAAAACTCTGAATCTACTGGCTAAATCTTTTCAGTAGTATGGATTAGGTGATTTACAGTTGATTCGTTTTTTAGGCTGAAATCGAAGTCAAAGTCATGTAATGTGAGCTAGTAGAATGCCAAACATTGTAAATGCATTGAAAACGCTATTCAGGAGCTGAAAAGCACTTTAAAGCAATAAAAGAATGAAAGTCTCAAAACTCTGAATCTACTGGCTAAATCTTGTCAGTAGTGTGGATTAGGTGATTTACAGTTGATTTGAGTCAGTGTGGACTTTTTTTTAGGTTGAAATCGAAGTCAAAGTCATGTAATGTGAACTAGTACAATGCCAAACATTGTAAATTCATTGAAAACGCTATTCAGGAGCTGAAAAGCACTTTAAAGCAGTAAAAGAATGAAAGTCTCAAAACTCTGGAAGTAATGGCTGAATCTTGTCAGTATTATGGATTAGGTGATTTACAGTTGATTTGAGTCAAACTCATGTAATGTGAACAAGTACAATGCCAAACATTGTAAATGCATTGAAAACGCTATTCAGGAGCTGAAAAGCACTTTAAAGCAATAAAAGAATGAAAGTCTTAAAACTCTGAATCTACTGGCTAAATCTTTTCAGTAGTATGGATTAGGTGATTTACAGTTGATTCGTTTTTTAGGCTGAAATCGAAGTCAAAGTCATGTAATGTGAGCTAGTAGAATGCCAAACATTGTAAATGCATTGAAAACGCTATTCAGGAGCTGAAAAGCACTTTAAAGCAATAAAAGAATGACAGTCTCAAAACTCGGAATCTAACGGCTAAATCTTGTCAGTAGTATGGATTAGATGATTTACAGTTGATTTGAGTCAGTGTGGCCTGCTTTAGGCTGAGATCTAAGTCAAAGTCATGTAATGTGAACTGGTACAATGCCAAACATTGTAAATGCATTGAAAACGCTATTCAGGAGCTGAAAAGCACTTTAAAGCAGTAAAAGAATAAAAGTCTCAAAACTCTGAATCTAATGGCTAAATATTGTCAGTATTATGGATTAGGTGATTTACAGTTGATTTGTTTTTTAGGCTTAAATCTTAGTCAAAGTCATGTAATGTAAACTAGTACAATGCCAAACATTGTAAATGCATTGAAAACGCTATTCAGGAGCTGAAAAGCACTTTAAAGCAATAAAAGAATGAAAGTCTCAAAACTCGGAATCTAATGGCTAAATCTTGACAATAGTATGGATTAGATGATTTACAGTTGATTTGAGTCAGTGTGGCCTGTTTTAGGCTGAGATCTAAGTCAAAGTCATGTAATGTGAACTAGTAGAATGCCAAACATTGTAAATGCATTGAAAATGCTATTCAGGAGCTGAAAAGCACTTTAAAGCAATAAAAGAATGAAAGTCTCAAAACTCTGAATCTACTGGCTAAATCTTTTCAGTAGTATGGATTAGGTGATTTACAGTTGATTCGTTTTTTAGGCTGAAATCGAAGTCAAAGTCATGTAATGTGAGCTAGTACAATGCCAAACATTGTAAATGCATTGAAAACGCTATTCAGGAGCTGAAAAGCACTTGAAAGCAATAAAAGAATGACAGTCTCAAAACTCGGAATCTAATGGCTAAATCTTGTCAGTAGTATGGATTAGATGATTTACAGTTGATTTGAGTCAGTGTGGCCTGCTTTAGGCTGAGATCTAAGTCAAAGTCATGTAATGGGACCTGGTACAATGCCAAACATTGTAAATGCATTGAAAACGCTATTCAGGAGCTGAAAGGCACTTTAAAGCAGTAAAAGAATAAAAGTCTCAAAACTCGGAATCTAATGGCTAAATATTGTCAGTATTATGGATTAGGTGATTTACAGTTGATTTGTTTTTTAGGCTGAAATCTTAGTCAAAGTCATGTAATGTAAACTAGTACAATGCCAAACATTGTAAATGCATTGAAAACGCTATCAGGAGCCGAAAAGCACTTTAAAGCAATAAAAGAATGACAGTCTCAAAACTCGGAATCTAATGGCTAAATCTTGTCAGTAGTATGGATTAGATGATTTACAGTTGATTTGAGTCAGTGTGGCCTGTTTTCGGCTGAAGTCGAAGTCAAAGTCATGTAATGTGAACTGGTACAATGCCAAACATTGTAAATGCATTGAAAACGCTATTCAGGAGCTGAAAAGCACTTTAAAGCAGTAAAGAATAAAAGTCTCAAAACTCTGAATCTAATGGCTAAATATTGTCAGTATTATGGATTAGGTGATTTACAGTTGATTTGTTTTTTAGGCTGAAATCGAAGTCAAAGTCATGTAATGTAAACTAGTACAATGCCAAACATTGTAAATGCATTGAAAACGCTATTCAGGAGCTGAAAAGCACTTTAAAGCAATAAAAGAATGAAAGTCTCAAAACTCTGGAAGTAATGGCTGAATCTTGTCAGTATTATGGATTAGGTTATTTACAGTTGATTTGAGTCAGTGAGGCCTGTTTTAGGCTGAAATCGAAGTCAAAGTCATGTAATGTGAACTAGTAGAATGCCAAACATTGTAAATGCATTGAAAACGCTATTCAGGAGCTGAAAAGCACTTTAAAGCAATAAAAGAATGAAAGTCTCAAAACTCTGAATCTACTGGCTAAATCTTGTCAGTAGTGTGGATTAGGTGATTTACAGTTGATTTGAGTCAGTTTGGACTTTTTTTTAGGTTGAAATCGAAGTCAAAGTCATGTAATGTGAACTAGTACAATGCCAAACATTGTAAATTCATTGAAAACGCTATTCAGGAGCTGAAAAGCACTTTAAAGCAGTAAAAGAATGAAAGTCTCAAAACTCTGAATCTACTGGCTAAATCTTTTCAGTAGTATGGATTAGGTGATTTACAGTTGATTCGTTTTTTAGGCTGAAATCGAAGTCAAAGTCATGTAATGTGAGCTAGTAGAATGCCAAACATTGTAAATGCATTGAAAACGCTATTCAGGAGCTGAAAAGCACTTTAAAGCAATAAAAGAATGAAAGTCTCAAAACTCTGAATCTACTGGCTAAATCTTGTCAGTAGTGTGGATTAGGTGATTTACAGTTGATTTGAGTCAGTGTGGACTTTTTTTTAGGTTGAAATCGAAGTCAAAGTCATGTAATGTGAACTAGTACAATGCCAAACATTGTAAATTCATTGAAAACGCTATTCAGGAGCTGAAAAGCACTTTAAAGCAGTAAAAGAATGAAAGTCTCAAAACTCTGGAAGTAATGGCTGAATCTTGTCAGTATTATGGATTAGGTGATTTACAGTTGATTTGAGTCAGTGACGCCTGTTTTAGGCTGAAATCGAAGTCAAAGTCATGTAATGTGAACAAGTACAATGCCAAACATTGTAAATGCATTGAAAACGCTATTCAGGAGCTGAAAAGCACTTTAAAGCAATAAAAGAATGAAAGTCTTAAAACTCTGAATCTACTGGCTAAATCTTTTCAGTAGTATGGATTAGGTGATTTACAGTTGATTCGTTTTTTAGGCTGAAATCGAAGTCAAAGTCATGTAATGTGAGCTAGTAGAATGCCAAACATTGTAAATGCATTGAAAACGCTATTCAGGAGCTGAAAAGCACTTTAAAGCAATAAAAGAATGACAGTCTCAAAACTCGGAATCTAACGGCTAAATCTTGTCAGTAGTATGGATTAGATGATTTACAGTTGATTTGAGTCAGTGTGGCCTGCTTTAGGCTGAGATCTAAGTCAAAGTCATGTAATGTGAACTGGTACAATGCCAAACATTGTAAATGCATTGAAAACGCTATTCAGGAGCTGAAAAGCACTTTAAAGCAGTAAAAGAATAAAAGTCTCAAAACTCTGAATCTAATGGCTAAATATTGTCAGTATTATGGATTAGGTGATTTACAGTTGATTTGTTTTTTAGGCTTAAATCTTAGTCAAAGTCATGTAATGTAAACTAGTACAATGCCAAACATTGTAAATGCATTGAAAACGCTATTCAGGAGCTGAAAAGCACTTTAAAGCAATAAAAGAATGAAAGTCTCAAAACTCGGAATCTAATGGCTAAATCTTGACAATAGTATGGATTAGATGATTTACAGTTGATTTGAGTCAGTGTGGCCTGTTTTAGGCTGAGATCTAAGTCAAAGTCATGTAATGTGAACTAGTAGAATGCCAAACATTGTAAATGCATTGAAAAGCTATTCAGGAGCTGAAAAGCACTTTAAAGCAATAAAAGAATGAAAGTCTCAAAACTCTGAATCTACTGGCTAAATCTTTTCAGTAGTATGGATTAGGTGATTTACAGTTGATTCGTTTTTTAGGCTGAAATCGAAGTCAAAGTCATGTAATGTGAGCTAGTACAATGCCAAACATTGTAAATGCATTGAAAACGCTATTCAGGAGCTGAAAAGCACTTTAAAGCAATAAAAGAATGACAGTCTCAAAACTCGGAATCTAATGGCTAAATCTTGTCAGTAGTATGGATTAGATGATTTACAGTTGATTTGAGTCAGTGTGGCCTGCTTTAGGCTGAGATCTAAGTCAAAGTCATGTAATGGGACCTGGTACAATGCCAAACATTGTAAATGCATTGAAAACGCTATTCAGGAGCTGAAAGGCACTTTAAAGCAGTAAAAGAATAAAAGTCTCAAAACTCGGAATCTAATGGCTAAATATTGTCAGTATTATGGATTAGGTGATTTACAGTTGATTTGTTTTTTAGGCTGAAATCTTAGTCAAAGTCATGTAATGTAAACTAGTACAATGCCAAACATTGTAAATGCATTGAAAACGCTATCAGGAGCCGAAAAGCACTTTAAAGCAATAAAAGAATGACAGTCTCAAAACTCGGAATCTAATGGCTAAATCTTGTCAGTAGTATGGATTAGATGATTTACAGTTGATTTGAGTCAGTGTGGCCTGTTTTCGGCTGAAGTCGAAGTCAAAGTCATGTAATGTGAACTGGTACAATGCCAAACATTGTAAATGCATTGAAAACGCTATTCAGGAGCTGAAAAGCACTTTAAAGCAGTAAAGAATAAAAGTCTCAAAACTCTGAATCTAATGGCTAAATATTGTCAGTATTATGGATTAGGTGATTTACAGTTGATTTGTTTTTTAGGCTGAAATCGAAGTCAAAGTCATGTAATGTAAACTAGTACAATGCCAAACATTGTAAATGCATTGAAAACGCTATTCAGGAGCTGAAAAGCACTTTAAAGCAATAAAAGAATGAAAGTCTCAAAACTCTGGAAGTAATGGCTGAATCTTGTCAGTATTATGGATTAGGTTATTTACAGTTGATTTGAGTCAGTGAGGCCTGTTTTAGGCTGAAATCGAAGTCAAAGTCATGTAATGTGAACTAGTAGAATGCCAAACATTGTAAATGCATTGAAAACGCTATTCAGGAGCTGAAAAGCACTTTAAAGCAGTAAAGAATAAAAGTCTCAAAACTCTGAATCTAATGGCTAAATATTGTCAGTATTATGGATTAGGTGATTTACAGTTGATTTGTTTTTTAGGCTGAAATCGAAGTCAAAGTCATGTAATGTAAACTAGTACAATGCCAAACATTGTAAATGCATTGAAAACGCTATTCAGGAGCTGAAAAGCACTTTAAAGCAATAAAAGAATGAAAGTCTCAAAACTCTGGAAGTAATGGCTGAATCTTGTCAGTATTATGGATTAGGTTATTTACAGTTGATTTGAGTCAGTGAGGCCTGTTTTAGGCTGAAATCGAAGTCAAAGTCATGTAATGTGAACTAGTAGAATGCCAAACATTGTAAATGCATTGAAAACGCTATTCAGGAGCTGAAAAGCACTTTAAAGCAATAAAAGAATGAAAGTCTCAAAACTCTGAATCTACTGGCTAAATCTTGTCAGTAGTATGGATTAGGTGATTTACAGTTGATTTGAGTCAGTGTGGACTTTTTTTTTAGGTTGAAATCGAAGTCAAAGTCATGTAATGTGAACTAGTACAATGCCAAACATTGTAAATTCATTGAAAACGCTATTCAGGAGCTGAAAAGCACTTTAAAGCAGTAAAAGAATGAAAGTCTCAAAACTCTGGAAGTAATGGCTGAATCTTGTCAGTATTATGGATTAGGTGATTTACAGTTGATTTGAGTCAGTGAGGCCTGTTTTAGGCTGAAATCGAAGTCAAAGTCATGTAATGTGAACAAGTACAATGCCAAACATTGTAAATGCATTGAAAACGCTATTCAGGAGCTGAAAAGCACTTTAAAGCAATAACAGAATGAAAGTCTTAAAACTCTGAATCTACTGGCTAAATCTTTTCAGTAGTATGGATTAGGTGATTTACAGTTGATTCGTTTTTTAGGCTGAAATCGAAGTCAAAGTCATGTAATGTGAGCTAGTACAATGCCAAACATTGTAAATGCATTGAAAACGCTATTCAGGAGCTGAAAAGCACTTTAAAGCAATAAAAGAATGACAGTCTCAAAACTCGGAATCTAATGGCTAAATCTTGTCAGTAGTATGGATTAGATGATTTACAGTTGATTTGAGTCAGTGTGGCCTGCTTTAGGCTGAGATCTAAGTCAAAGTCATGTAATGTGACCTGGTACAATGCCAAACATTGTAAATGCATTGAAAACGCTATTCAGGAGCTGAAAAGCACTTTAAAGCAATAAAAGAATGAAAGTCTCAAAACTCTGGAAGTAATGGCTGAATCTTGTCAGTAGTATGGATTAGGTGATTTACAGTTTATTTGTTTTTTAGGCTGAAATCTTAGTCAAAGTCATGTAATGTGAACTAGTAGAATGCCAAACATTGTAAATGCATTGAAAACGCTATTCAGGAGCTGAAAAGCACTTTAAAGCAATAAAAGAATGAAAGTCTCAAAACTCTGGAAGTAATGGCTGAATCTTGTCAGTATTATGGATTAGGTTATTTACAGTTGATTTGAGTCAGTGAGGCCTGTTTTAGGCTGAAATCGAAGTCAAAGTCATGTAATGTGAACTAGTACAATGCCAAACATTGTAAATGCATTGAAAACGCTATTCAGGAGCTGAAAAGCACTTTAAAGCAATAAAAGAATGAAAGTCTTAAAACTCTGAATCTACTGGCTAAATCTTTTCAGTAGTATGGATTAGGTGATTTACAGTTGATTCGTTTTTTAGGCTGAAATCGAAGTCAAAGTCATGTAATGTGAGCTAGTACAATGCCAAACATTGTAAATGCATTGAAAACGCTATTCAGGAGCTGAAAAGCACTTTAAAGCAATAAAAGAATGACAGTCTCAAAACTCGGAATCTAATGGCTAAATCTTGTCAGTAGTATGGATTAGATGATTTACAGTTGATTTGAGTCAGTGTGGCCTGCTTTAGGCTGAGATCGAAGTCAAAGTCATGTAATGTGACCTGGTACAATGCCAAACATTGTAAATGCATTGAAAACGCTATTCAGGAGCTGAAAAGCACTTTAAAGCAATAAAAGAATAAAAGTCTCAAAACTCGGAATCTAATGGCTGAATCTTGTCAGTAGTATGGATTAGGTGATTTACAGTTGATTTGTTTTTTAGGCTGAAATCGAAGTCAAAGTCATGTAATGTGAACTAGTAGAATGCCAAACATTGTAAATTCATTGAAAACGATATTCAGGAGCTGAAAAGCACTTTAAAGCAATAAAAGAATGAAAGTCTCAAAACTCGGAATCTAATGGCTAAATCTTGTCAATAGTATGGATTAGATTATTTACAGTTGATTTGAGTCAGTGTGGCCTGCTTTAGGCTGAGATCTAAGTCAAAGTCATGTAATGGGACCTGGTACAATGCCAAACATTGTAAATGCATTGAAAACGCTATTCAGGAGCTGAAAGGCACTTTAAAGCAGTAAAAGAATAAAAGTCTCAAAACTCGGAATCTAATGGCTAAATATTGTCAGTATTATGGATTAGGTGATTTACAGTTGATTTGTTTTTTAGGCTGAAATCTTAGTCAAAGTCATGTAATGTAAACTAGTACAATGCCAAACATTGTAAATGCATTGAAAACGCTATCAGGAGCCGAAAAGCACTTTAAAGCAATAAAAGAATGACAGTCTCAAAACTCGGAATCTAATGGCTAAATCTTGTCAGTAGTATGGATTAGATGATTTACAGTTGATTTGAGTCAGTGTGGCCTGTTTTCGGCTGAAATCGAAGTCAAAGTCATGTAATGTGAACTGGTACAATGCCAAACATTGTAAATGCATTGAAAACGCTATTCAGGAGCTGAAAAGCACTTTAAAGCAGTAAAAGAATAAAAGTCTCAAAACTCTGAATCTAATGGCTAAATATTGTCAGTATTATGGATTAGGTGATTTACAGTTGATTTGTTTTTTAGGCTGAAATCGAAGTCAAAGTCATGTAATGTAAACTAGTACAATGCCAAACATTGTAAATGCATTGAAAACGCTATTCAGGAGCTGAAAAGCACTTTAAAGCAATAAAAGAATGAAAGTCTCAAAACTCTGGAAGTAATGGCTGAATCTTGTCAGTATTATGGATTAGGTTATTTACAGTTGATTTGAGTCAGTGAGGCCTGTTTTAGGCTGAAATCGAAGTCAAAGTCATGTAATGTGAACTAGTAGAATGCCAAACATTGTAAATGCATTGAAAACGCTATTCAGGAGCTGAAAAGCACTTTAAAGCAATAAAAGAATGAAAGTCTCAAAACTCTGAATCTACTGGCTAAATCTTGTCAGTAGTGTGGATTAGGTGATTTACAGTTGATTTGAGTCAGTGTGGACTTTTTTTTAGGTTGAAATCGAAGTCAAAGTCATGTAATGTGAACTAGTACAATGCCAAACATTGTAAATTCATTGAAAACGCTATTCAGGAGCTGAAAAGCACTTTAAAGCAGTAAAAGAATGAAAGTCTCAAAACTCTGGAAGTAATGGCTGAATCTTGTCAGTATTATGGATTAGGTGATTTACAGTTGATTTGAGTCAGTGACGCCTGTTTTAGGCTGAAATCGAAGTCAAAGTCATGTAATGTGAACAAGTACAATGCCAAACATTGTAAATGCATTGAAAACGCTATTCAGGAGCTGAAAAGCACTTTAAAGCAATAAAAGAATGAAAGTCTTAAAACTCTGAATCTACTGGCTAAATCTTTTCAGTAGTATGGATTAGGTGATTTACAGTTGATTCGTTTTTTAGGCTGAAATCGAAGTCAAAGTCATGTAATGTGAGCTAGTAGAATGCCAAACATTGTAAATGCATTGAAAACGCTATTCAGGAGCTGAAAAGCACTTTAAAGCAATAAAAGAATGACAGTCTCAAAACTCGGAATCTAACGGCTAAATCTTGTCAGTAGTATGGATTAGATGATTTACAGTTGATTTGAGTCAGTGTGGCCTGCTTTAGGCTGAGATCTAAGTCAAAGTCATGTAATGTGACCTGGTACAATGCCAAACATTGTAAATGCATTGAAAACGCTATTCAGGAGCTGAAAAGCACTTTAAAGCAGTAAAAGAATAAAAGTCTCAAAACTCTGAATCTAATGGCTAAATATTGTCAGTATTATGGATTAGGTGATTTACAGTTGATTTGTTTTTTAGGCTTAAATCTTAGTCAAAGTCATGTAATGTAAACTAGTACAATGCCAAACATTGTAAATGCATTGAAAACGCTATTCAGGAGCTGAAAAGCACTTTAAAGCAATAAAAGAATGAAAGTCTCAAAACTCGGAATCTAATGGCTAAATCTTGACAATAGTATGGATTAGATTATTTACAGTTGATTTGAGTCAGTGTGGCCTGTTTTAGGCTGAGATCTAAGTCAAAGTCATGTAATGTGAACTAGTAGAATGCCAAACATTGTAAATGCATTGAAAACGCTATTCAGGAGCTGAAAAGCACTTTAAAGCAATAAAAGAATGAAAGTCTCAAAACTCTGAATCTACTGGCTAAATCTTTTCAGTAGTATGGATTAGGTGATTTACAGTTGATTCGTTTTTTAGGCTGAAATCGAAGTCAAAGTCATGTAATGTGAGCTAGTACAATGCCAAACATTGTAAATGCATTGAAAACGCTATTCAGGAGCTGAAAAGCACTTTAAAGCAATAAAAGAATGACAGTCTCAAAACTCGGAATCTAATGGCTAAATCTTGTCAGTAGTATGGATTAGATGATTTACAGTTGATTTGAGTCAGTGTGGCCTGCTTTAGGCTGAGATCTAAGTCAAAGTCATGTAATGGGACCTGGTACAATGCCAAACATTGTAAATGCATTGAAAACGCTATTCAGGAGCTGAAAGGCACTTTAAAGCAGTAAAAGAATAAAAGTCTCAAAACTCGGAATCTAATGGCTAAATATTGTCAGTATTATGGATTAGGTGATTTACAGTTGATTTGTTTTTTAGGCTGAAATCTTAGTCAAAGTCATGTAATGTAAACTAGTACAATGCCAAACATTGTAAATGCATTGAAAACGCTATCAGGAGCCGAAAAGCACTTTAAAGCAATAAAAGAATGACAGTCTCAAAACTCGGAATCTAATGGCTAAATCTTGTCAGTAGTATGGATTAGATGATTTACAGTTGATTTGAGTCAGTGTGGCCTGTTTTCGGCTGAAATCGAAGTCAAAGTCATGTAATGTGAACTGGTACAATGCCAAACATTGTAAATGCATTGAAAACGCTATTCAGGAGCTGAAAAGCACTTTAAAGCAGTAAAAGAATAAAAGTCTCAAAACTCTGAATCTAATGGCTAAATATTGTCAGTATTATGGATTAGGTGATTTACAGTTGATTTGTTTTTTAGGCTGAAATCGAAGTCAAAGTCATGTAATGTAAACTAGTACAATGCCAAACATTGTAAATGCATTGAAAACGCTATTCAGGAGCTGAAAAGCACTTTAAAGCAATAAAAGAATGAAAGTCTCAAAACTCTGGAAGTAATGGCTGAATCTTGTCAGTATTATGGATTAGGTTATTTACAGTTGATTTGAGTCAGTGAGGCCTGTTTTAGGCTGAAATCGAAGTCAAAGTCATGTAATGTGAACTAGTAGAATGCCAAACATTGTAAATGCATTGAAAACGCTATTCAGGAGCTGAAAAGCACTTTAAAGCAATAAAAGAATGAAAGTCTCAAAACTCTGAATCTACTGGCTAAATCTTGTCAGTAGTGTGGATTAGGTGATTTACAGTTGATTTGAGTCAGTGTGGACTTTTTTTTAGGTTGAAATCGAAGTCAAAGTCATGTAATGTGAACTAGTACAATGCCAAACATTGTAAATTCATTGAAAACGCTATTCAGGAGCTGAAAAGCACTTTAAAGCAGTAAAAGAATGAAAGTCTCAAAACTCTGGAAGTAATGGCTGAATCTTGTCAGTATTATGGATTAGGTGATTTACAGTTGATTTGAGTCAGTGACGCCTGTTTTAGGCTGAAATCGAAGTCAAAGTCATGTAATGTGAACAAGTACAATGCCAAACATTGTAAATGCATTGAAAACGCTATTCAGGAGCTGAAAAGCACTTTAAAGCAATAAAAGAATGAAAGTCTTAAAACTCTGAATCTACTGGCTAAATCTTTTCAGTAGTATGGATTAGGTGATTTACAGTTGATTCGTTTTTTAGGCTGAAATCGAAGTCAAAGTCATGTAATGTGAGCTAGTAGAATGCCAAACATTGTAAATGCATTGAAAACGCTATTCAGGAGCTGAAAAGCACTTTAAAGCAATAAAAGAATGACAGTCTCAAAACTCGGAATCTAACGGCTAAATCTTGTCAGTAGTATGGATTAGATGATTTACAGTTGATTTGAGTCAGTGTGGCCTGCTTTAGGCTGAGATCTAAGTCAAAGTCATGTAATGTGACCTGGTACAATGCCAAACATTGTAAATGCATTGAAAACGCTATTCAGGAGCTGAAAAGCACTTTAAAGCAATAAAAGAATAAAAGTCTCAAAACTCTGAATCTAATGGCTAAATATTGTCAGTATTATGGATTAGGTGATTTACAGTTGATTTGTTTTTTAGGCTTAAATCTTAGTCAAAGTCATGTAATGTAAACTAGTACAATGCCAAACATTGTAAATGCATTGAAAACGCTATTCAGGAGCTGAAAAGCACTTTAAAGCAATAAAAGAATGAAAGTCTCAAAACTCGGAATCTAATGGCTAAATCTTGACAATAGTATGGATTAGATGATTTACAGTTGATTTGAGTCAGTGTGGCCTGTTTTAGGCTGAGATCTAAGTCAAAGTCATGTAATGTGAACTAGTAGAATGCCAAACATTGTAAATGCATTGAAAACGCTATTCAGGAGCTGAAAAGCACTTTAAAGCAATAAAAGAATGAAAGTCTCAAAACTCTGAATCTACTGGCTAAATCTTTTCAGTAGTATGGATTAGGTGATTTACAGTTGATTCGTTTTTTAGGCTGAAATCGAAGTCAAAGTCATGTAATGTGAGCTAGTACAATGCCAAACATTGTAAATGCATTGAAAACGCTATTCAGGAGCTGAAAAGCACTTTAAAGCAATAAAAGAATGACAGTCTCAAAACTCGGAATCTAATGGCTAAATCTTGTCAGTAGTATGGATTAGATGATTTACAGTTGATTTGAGTCAGTGTGGCCTGCTTTAGGCTGAGATCTAAGTCAAAGTCATGTAATGGGACCTGGTACAATGGCAAACATTGTAAATGCATTGAAAACGCTATTCAGGAGCTGAAAGGCACTTTAAAGCAGTAAAAGAATAAAAGTCTCAAAACTCGGAATCTAATGGCTAAATATTGTCAGTATTATGGATTAGGTGATTTACAGTTGATTTGTTTTTTAGGCTGAAATCTTAGTCAAAGTCATGTAATGTAAACTAGTACAATGCCAAACATTGTAAATGCATTGAAAACGCTATCAGGAGCCGAAAAGCACTTTAAAGCAATAAAAGAATGACAGTCTCAAAACTCGGAATCTAATGGCTAAATCTTGTCAGTAGTATGGATTAGATGATTTACAGTTGATTTGAGTCAGTGTGGCCTGTTTTTGGCTGAAGTCGAAGTCAAAGTCATGTAATGTGAACTGGTACAATGCCAAACATTGTAAATGCATTGAAAACGCTATTCAGGAGCTGAAAAGCACTTTAAAGCAGTAAAGAATAAAAGTCTCAAAACTCTGAATCTAATGGCTAAATATTGTCAGTATTATGGATTAGGTGATTTACAGTTGATTTGTTTTTTAGGCTGAAATCGAAGTCAAAGTCATGTAATGTAAACTAGTACAATGCCAAACATTGTAAATGCATTGAAAACGCTATTCAGGAGCTGAAAAGCACTTTAAAGCAATAAAAGAATGAAAGTCTCAAAACTCTGGAAGTAATGGCTGAA
This sequence comes from Osmerus eperlanus, assembly GCF_963692335.1. NCBI lineage: Eukaryota > Metazoa > Chordata > Actinopteri > Osmeriformes > Osmeridae > Osmerus > Osmerus eperlanus. The sequence goes on from NC_085031.1 coordinate 2,382,911, forward strand.
TCTTGTCAGTATTATGGATTAGGTTATTTACAGTTGATTTGAGTAAGTGAGGCCTGTTTTAGGCTGAAATCGAAGTCAAAGTCATGTAATGTGAACTAGTACAATGCCAAACATTGTAAATGCATTGAAAACGCTATTCAGGAGCTGAAAAGCACTTTAAAGCAATAAAAGAATGAAAGTCTTAAAACTCTGAATCTACTGGCTAAATCTTTTCAGTAGTATGGATTAGGTGATTTACAGTTGATTCGTTTTTTAGGCTGAAATCGAAGTCAAAGTCATGTAATGTGAGCTAGTACAATGCCAAACATTGTAAATGCATTGAAAACGCTATTCAGGAGCTGAAAAGCACTTTAAAGCAATAAAAGAATGACAGTCTCAAAACTCGGAATCTAATGGCTAAATCTTGTCAGTAGTATGGATTAGATGATTTACAGTTGATTTGAGTCAGTGTGGCCTGCTTTAGGCTGAGATCTAAGTCAAAGTCATGTAATGGGACCTGGTACAATGCCAAACATTGTAAATGCATTGAAAACGCTATTCAGGAGCTGAAAAGCACTTTAAAGCAGTACAAGAATGAAAGTCTCAAAACTCTGGAAGTAATGGCTGAATCTTGTCAGTATTATGGATTAGGTGATTTACAGTTGATTTGAGTCAGTGAGGCCTGTTTTAGGCTGAAATCGAAGTCAAAGTCATGTAATGTGAACAAGTACAATGCCAAACATTGTAAATGCATTGAAAACGCTATTCAGGAGCTGAAAAGCACTTTAAAGCAATAAAAGAATGAAAGTCTTAAAACTCTGAAGCTACTGGCTAAATCTTTTCAGTAGTATGGATTAGGTGATTTACAGTTGATTTGTTTTTTAGGCTGAAATCGAAGTCAAAGTCATGTAATGTGAACTAGTAGAATGCCAAACATTGTAAATTCATTGAAAACGATATTCAGGAGCTGAAAAGCACTTTAAAGCAATAAAAGAATGAAAGTCTCAAAACTCGGAATCTAATGGCTAAATCTTGTCAATAGTATGGATTAGATTATTTACAGTTGATTTGAGTCAGTGTGGCCTGCTTTAGGCTGAGATCTAAGTCAAAGTCATGTAATGGGACCTGGTACAATGCCAAACATTGTAAATGCATTGAAAACGCTATTCAGGAGCTGAAAGGCACTTTAAAGCAGTAAAAGAATAAAAGTCTCAAAACTCGGAATCTACTGGCTAAATCTTTTCAGTAGTATGGATTAGGTGATTTACAGTTGATTCGTTTTTTAGGCTGAAATCGAAGTCAAAGTCATGTAATGTGAGCTAGTACAATGCCAAACATTGTAAATGCATTGAAAACGCTATTCAGGAGCTGAAAAGCACTTTAAAGCAATAAAAGAATGAAAGTCTCAAAACTCTGGAAGTAATGGCTGAATCTTGTCAGTAGTATGGATTAGGTGATTTACAGTTTATTTGTTTTTTAGGCTGAAATCTTAGTCAAAGTCATGTAATGTGAACTAGTAGAATGCCAAACATTGTAAATTCATTGAAAACGATATTCAGGAGCTGAAAAGCACTTTAAAGCAATAAAAGAAGGAAAGTCTTAAAACTCTGAATCTACTGGCTAAATCTTTTCAGTAGTATGGATTAGGTGATTTACAGTTGATTCGTTTTTTAGGCTGAAATCGAAGTCAAAGTCATGTAATGTAATGTGAGCTAGTACAATGCCAAACATTGTAAATGCATTGAAAACGCTATTCAGGAGCTGAAAAGCACTTTAAAGCAATAAAAGAATGACAGTCTCAAAACTCGGAATCTAATGGCTAAATCTTGTCAGTAGTATGGATTAGATGATTTACAGTTGATTTGAGTCAGTGTGGCCTGCTTTAGGCTGAGATCTAAGTCAAAGTCATGTAATGGGACCTGGTACAATGCCAAACATTGTAAATGCATTGAAAACGCTATTCAGGAGCTGAAAGGCACTTTAAAGCAGTAAAAGAATAAAAGTCTCAAAACTCGGAATCTAATGGCTAAATATTGTCAGTATTATGGATTAGGTGATTTACAGTTGATTTGTTTTTTAGGCTGAAATCTTAGTCAAAGTCATGTAATGTAAACTAGTACAATGCCAAACATTGTAAATGCATTGAAAACGCTATCAGGAGCCGAAAAGCACTTTAAAGCAATAAAAGAATGACAGTCTCAAAACTCGGAATCTAATGGCTAAATCTTGTCAGTAGTATGGATTAGATGATTTACAGTTGATTTGAGTCAGTGTGGCCTGTTTTCGGCTGAAATCGAAGTCAAAGTCATGTAATGTGAACTGGTACAATGCCAAACATTGTAAATGCATTGAAAACGCTATTCAGGAGCTGAAAAGTACTTTAAAGCAGTAAAAGAATAAAAGTCTCAAAACTCTGAAACTAATGGCTAAATATTGTCAGTATTATGGATTAGGTGATTTACAGTTGATTTGTTTTTTAGGCTGAAATCGAAGTCAAAGTCATGTAATGTAAACTAGTACAATGCCAAACATTGTAAATGCATTGAAAACGCTATTCAGGAGCTGAAAAGCACTTTAAAGCAATAAAAGAATGAAATTCTCAAAACTCTGGAAGTAATGGCTGAATCTTGTCAGTATTATGGATTAGGTTATTTACAGTTGATTTGAGTCAGTGAGGCCTGTTTTAGGCTGAAATCGAAGTCAAAGTCATGTAATGTGAACTAGTAGAATGCCAAACATTGTAAATGCATTGAAAACGCTATTCAGGAGCTGAAAAGCACTTTAAAGCAATAAAAGAATGAAAGTCTCAAAACTCTGAATCTACTGGCTAAATCTTGTCAGTAGTGTGGATTAGGTGATTTACAGTTGATTTGAGTCAGTGTGGACTTTTTTTTAGGTTGAAATCGAAGTCAAAGTCATGTAATGTGAACTAGTACAATGCCAAACATTGTAAATTCATTGAAAACGCTATTCAGGAGCTGAAAAGCACTTTAAAGCAGTAAAAGAATGAAAGTCTCAAAACTCTGGAAGTAATGGCTGAATCTTGTCAGTATTATGGATTAGGTGATTTACAGTTGATTTGAGTCAGTGACGCCTGTTTTAGGCTGAAATCGAAGTCAAAGTCATGTAATGTGAACAAGTACAATGCCAAACATTGTTAATGCATTGAAAACGCTATTCAGGAGCTGAAAAGCACTTTAAAGCAATAAAAGAATGAAAGTCTTAAAACTCTGAATCTACTGGCTAAATCTTTTCAGTAGTATGGATTAGGTGATTTACAGTTGATTCGTTTTTTAGGCTGAAATAGAAGTCAAAGTCATGTAATGTGAGCTAGTAGAATGCCAAACATTGTAAATGCATTGAAAACGCTATTCAGGAGCTGAAAAGCACTTTAAAGCAATAAAAGAATGACAGTCTCAAAACTCGGAATCTAACGGCTAAATCTTGTCAGTAGTATGGATTAGATGATTTACAGTTGATTTGAGTCAGTGTGGCCTGCTTTAGGCTGAGATCTAAGTCAAAGTCATGTAATGTGAACTGGTACAATGCCAAACATTGTAAATGCATTGAAAACGCTATTCAGGAGCTGAAAAGCACTTTAAAGCAGTAAAAGAATAAAAGTCTCAAAACTCTGAATCTAATGGCTAAATATTGTCAGTATTATGGATTAGGTGATTTACAGTTGATTTGTTTTTTAGGCTTAAATCTTAGTCAAAGTCATGTAATGTAAACTAGTACAATGCCAAACATTGTAAATGCATTGAAAACGCTATTCAGGAGCTGAAAAGCACTTTAAAGCAATAAAAGAATGAAAGTCTCAAAACTCGGAATCTAATGGCTAAATCTTGACAATAGTATGGATTAGATGATTTACAGTTGATTTGAGTCAGTGTGGCCTGTTTTAGGCTGAGATCTAAGTCAAAGTCATGTAATGTGAACTAGTAGAATGCCAAACATTGTAAATGCATTGAAAACGCTATTCAGGAGCTGAAAAGCACTTTAAAGCAATAAAAGAATGAAAGTCTCAAAACTCTGAATCTACTGGCTAAATCTTTTCAGTAGTATGGATTAGGTGATTTACAGTTGATTCGTTTTTTAGGCTGAAATCGAAGTCAAAGTCATGTAATGTGAGCTAGTACAATGCCAAACATTGTAAATGCATTGAAAACGCTATTCAGGAGCTGAAAAGCACTTTAAAGCAATAAAAGAATGACAGTCTCAAAACTCGGAATCTAATGGCTAAATCTTGTCAGTAGTATGGATTAGATGATTTACAGTTGATTTGAGTCAGTGTGGCCTGCTTTAGGCTGAGATCTAAGTCAAAGTCATGTAATGGGACCTGGTACAATGCCAAACATTGTAAATGCATTGAAAACGCTATTCAGGAGCTGAAAGGCACTTTAAAGCAGTAAAAGAATAAAAGTCTCAAAACTCGGAATCTAATGGCTAAATATTGTCAGTATTATGGATTAGGTGATTTACAGTTGATTTGTTTTTTAGGCTGAAATCTTAGTCAAAGTCATGTAATGTAAACTAGTACAATGCCAAACATTGTAAATGCATTGAAAACGCTATCAGGAGCCGAAAAGCACTTTAAAGCAATAAAAGAATGACAGTCTCAAAACTCGGAATCTAATGGCTAAATCTTGTCAGTAGTATGGATTAGATGATTTACAGTTGATTTGAGTCAGTGTGGCCTGTTTTCGGCTGAAATCGAAGTCAAAGTCATGTAATGTGAACTGGTACAATGCCAAACATTGTAAATGCATTGAAAACGCTATTCAGGAGCTGAAAAGTACTTTAAAGCAGTAAAAGAATAAAAGTCTCAAAACTCTGAAACTAATGGCTAAATATTGTCAGTATTATGGATTAGGTGATTTACAGTTGATTTGTTTTTTAGGCTGAAATCGAAGTCAAAGTCATGTAATGTAAACTAGTACAATGCCAAACATTGTAAATGCATTGAAAACGCTATTCAGGAGCTGAAAAGCACTTTAAAGCAATAAAAGAATGAAATTCTCAAAACTCTGGAAGTAATGGCTGAATCTTGTCAGTATTATGGATTAGGTTATTTACAGTTGATTTGAGTCAGTGAGGCCTGTTTTAGGCTGAAATCGAAGTCAAAGTCATGTAATGTGAACTAGTAGAATGCCAAACATTGTAAATGCATTGAAAACGCTATTCAGGAGCTGAAAAGCACTTTAAAGCAATAAAAGAATGAAAGTCTCAAAACTCTGAATCTACTGGCTAAATCTTGTCAGTAGTGTGGATTAGGTGATTTACAGTTGATTTGAGTCAGTGTGGACTTTTTTTTAGGTTGAAATCGAAGTCAAAGTCATGTAATGTGAACTAGTACAATGCCAAACATTGTAAATTCATTGAAAACGCTATTCAGGAGCTGAAAAGCACTTTAAAGCAGTAAAAGAATGAAAGTCTCAAAACTCTGGAAGTAATGGCTGAATCTTGTCAGTATTATGGATTAGGTGATTTACAGTTGATTTGAGTCAGTGACGCCTGTTTTAGGCTGAAATCGAAGTCAAAGTCATGTAATGTGAACAAGTACAATGCCAAACATTGTTAATGCATTGAAAACGCTATTCAGGAGCTGAAAAGCACTTTAAAGCAATAAAAGAATGAAAGTCTTAAAACTCTGAATCTACTGGCTAAATCTTTTCAGTAGTATGGATTAGGTGATTTACAGTTGATTCGTTTTTTAGGCTGAAATCGAAGTCAAAGTCATGTAATGTGAGCTAGTAGAATGCCAAACATTGTAAATGCATTGAAAACGCTATTCAGGAGCTGAAAAGCACTTTAAAGCAATAAAAGAATGACAGTCTCAAAACTCGGAATCTAATGGCTAAATCTTGTCAGTAGTATGGATTAGATGATTTACAGTTGATTTGAGTCAGTGTGGCCTGCTTTAGGCTGAGATCTAAGTCAAAGTCATGTAATGGGACCTGGTACAATGCCAAACATTGTAAATGCATTGAAAACGCTATTCAGGAGCTGAAAGGCACTTTAAAGCAGTAAAAGAATAAAAGTCTCAAAACTCGGAATCTAATGGCTAAATATTGTCAGTATTATGGATTAGGTGATTTACAGTTGATTTGTTTTTTAGGCTGAAATCTTAGTCAAAGTCATGTAATGTAAACTAGTACAATGCCAAACATTGTAAATGCATTGAAAACGCTATCAGGAGCCGAAAAGCACTTTAAAGCAATAAAAGAATGACAGTCTCAAAACTCGGAATCTAATGGCTAAATCTTGTCAGTAGTATGGATTAGATGATTTACAGTTGATTTGAGTCAGTGTGGCCTGTTTTCGGCTGAAGTCGAAGTCAAAGTCATTTAATGTGAACTGGTACAATGCCAAACATTGTAAATGCATTGAAAACGCTATTCAGGAGCTGAAAAGCACTTTAAAGCAGTAAAGAATAAAAGTCTCAAAACTCTGAATCTAATGGCTAAATATTGTCAGTATTATGGATTAGGTGATTTACAGTTGATTTGTTTTTTAGGCTGAAATCGAAGTCAAAGTCATGTAATGTAAACTAGTACAATGCCAAACATTGTAAATGCATTGAAAACGCTATTCAGGAGCTGAAAAGCACTTTAAAGCAATAAAAGAATGAAAGTCTCAAAACTCTGGAAGTAATGGCTGAATCTTGTCAGTATTATGGATTAGGTTATTTACAGTTGATTTGAGTCAGTGAGGCCTGTTTTAGGCTGAAATCGAAGTCAAAGTCATGTAATGTGAACTAGTACAATGCCAAACATTGTAAATGCATTGAAAACGCTATTCAGGAGCTGAAAAGCACTTTAAAGCAATAAAAGAATGAAAGTCTTAAAACTCTGAATCTACTGGCTAAATCTTTTCAGTAGTATGGATTAGGTGATTTACAGTTGATTCGTTTTTTAGGCTGAAATTGAAGTCAAAGTCATGTAATGTGAGCTAGTACAATGCCAAACATTGTAAATGCATTGAAAACGCTATTCAGGAGCTGAAAAGCACTTTAAAGCAATAAAAGAATGACAGTCTCAAAACTCGGAATCTAATTGCTAAATCTTGTCAGTAGTATGGATTAGATGATTTACAGTTGATTTGAGTCAGTGTGGCCTGCTTTAGGCTGAGATCTAAGTCAAAGTCATGTAATGTGACCTGGTACAATGCCAAACATTGTAAATGCATTGAAAACGCTATTCAGGAGCTGAAAAGCACTTTAAAGCAGTACAAGAATGAAAGTCTCAAAACTCTGGAAGTAATGGCTGAATCTTGTCAGTATTATGGATTAGGTGATTTACAGTTGATTTGAGTCAGTGAGGCCTGTTTTAGGCTGAAATCGAAGTCAAAGTCATGTAATGTGAACAAGTACAATGCCAAACATTGTAAATGCATTGAAAACGCTATTCAGGAGCTGAAAAGCACTTTAAAGCAATAAAAGAATGAAAGTCTTAAAACTCTGAAGCTACTGGCTAAATCTTTTCAGTAGTATGGATTAGGTGATATACAGTTGATTCGTTTTTTAGGCTGAAATCGAAGTCAAAGTCATGTAATGTGAGCTAGTACAATGCCAAACATTGTAAATGCATTGAAAACGCTATTCAGGAGCTGAAAAGCACTTTAAAGCAATAAAAGAATGACAGTCTCAAAACTCGGAATCTAATGGCTAAATCTTGTCAGTAGTATGGATTAGATGATTTACAGTTGATTTGAGTCAGTGTGGCCTGCTTTAGGCTGAGATCTAAGTCAAAGTCATGTAATGTGACCTGGTACAATGCCAAACATTGTAAATGCATTGAAAACGCTATTCAGGAGCTGAAAAGCACTTTAAAGCAATAAAAGAATAAAAGTCTCAAAACTCGGAATCTAATGGCTGAATCTTGTCAGTAGTATGGATTAGGTGATTTACAGTTGATTTGTTTTTTAGGCTGAAATCGAAGTCAAAGTCATGTAATGTGAACTAGTAGAATGCCAAACATTGTAAATTCATTGAAAACGATATTCAGGAGCTGAAAAGCACTTTAAAGCAATAAAAGAATGAAAGTCTCAAAACTCGGAATCTAATGGCTAAATCTTGTCAATAGTATGGATTAGATTATTTACAGTTGATTTGAGTCAGTGTGGCCTGCTTTAGGCTGAGATCTAAGTCAAAGTCATGTAATGGGACCTGGTACAATGCCAAACATTGTAAATGCATTGAAAACGCTATTCAGGAGCTGAAAGGCACTTTAAAGCAGTAAAAGAATAAAAGTCTCAAAACTCGGAATCTACTGGCTAAATCTTTTCAGTAGTATGGATTAGGTGATTTACAGTTGATTCGTTTTTTAGGCTGAAATCGAAGTCAAAGTCATGTAATGTGAGCTAGTACAATGCCAAACATTGTAAATGCATTGAAAACGCTATTCAGGAGCTGAAAAGCACTTTAAAGCAATAAAAGAATGAAAGTCTCAAAACTCTGGAAGTAATGGCTGAATCTTGTCAGTAGTATGGATTAGGTGATTTACAGTTTATTTGTTTTTTAGGCTAAAATCTTAGTCAAAGTCATGTAATGTGAACTAGTAGAATGCCAAACATTGTAAATTCATTGAAAACGATATTCAGGAGCTGAAAAGCACTTTAAAGCAATAAAAGAAGGAAAGTCTTAAAACTCTGAATCTACTGGCTAAATCTTTTCAGTAGTATGGATTAGGTGATTTACAGTTGATTCGTTTTTTAGGCTGAAATCGAAGTCAAAGTCATGTAATGTAATGTGAGCTAGTACAATGCCAAACATTGTAAATGCATTGAAAACGCTATTCAGGAGCTGAAAGGCACTTTAAAGCAGTAAAAGAATAAAAGTCTCAAAACTCGGAATCTAATGGCTAAATATTGTCAGTATTATGGATTAGGTGATTTACAGTTGATTTGTTTTTTAGGCTGAAATCTTAGTCAAAGTCATGTAATGTAAACTAGTACAATGCCAAACATTGTAAATGCATTGAAAACGCTATCAGGAGCCGAAAAGCACTTTAAAGCAATAAAAGAATGACAGTCTCAAAACTCGGAATCTAATGGCTAAATCTTGTCAGTAGTATGGATTAGATGATTTACAGTTGATTTGAGTCAGTGTGGCCTGTTTTCGGCTGAAATCGAAGTCAAAGTCATATAATGTGAACTGGTACAATGCCAAACATTGTAAATGCATTGAAAACGCTATTCAGGAGCTGAAAAGCACTTTAAAGCAGTAAAAGAATAAAAGTCTCAAAACTCTGAATCTAATGGCTAAATATTGTCAGTATTATGGATTAGGTGATTTACAGTTGATTTGTTTTTTAGGCTGAAATCGAAGTCAAAGTCATGTAATGTAAACTAGTACAATGCCAAACATTGTAAATTCATTGAAAACGCTATTCAGGAGCTGAAAAGCACTTTAAAGCAATAAAAGAATGAAAGTCTCAAAACTCTGAATCTACTGGCTAAATCTTGTCAGTAGTATGGATTAGGTGATTTACAGTTGATTTGAGTCAGTGTGGACTTTTTTTTAGGTTGAAATCGAAGTCAAAGTCATGTAATGTGAACTAGTATAATGCCAAACATTGTAAATTCATTGAAAACGCTATTCAGGAGCTGAAAAGCACTTTAAAGCAGTAAAAGAATGAAAGTCTCAAAACTCTGGAAGTAATGGCTGAATCTTGTCAGTATTATGGATTAGGTTATTTACAGTTGATTTGAGTCAGTGAGGCCTGTTTTAGGCTGAAATCGAAGTCAAAGTCATGTAATGTGAACTAGTAGAATGCCAAACATTGTAAATGCATTGAAAACGCTATTCAGGAGCTGAAAAGCACTTTAAAGCAATAAAAGAATGAAAGTCTCAAAACTCTGAATCTACTGGCTAAATCTTGTCAGTAGTATGGATTAGGTGATTTACAGTTGATTTGAGTCAGTGTGGACTTTTTTTTAGGTTGAAATCGAAGTCAAAGTCATGTAATGTGAACTAGTACAATGCCAAACATTGTAAATTCATTGAAAACGCTATTCAGGAGCTGAAAAGCACTTTAAAGCAGTAAAAGAATGAAAGTCTCAAAACTCTGGAAGTAATGGCTGAATCTTGTCAGTATTATGGATTAGGTTATTTACAGTTGATTTGAGTCAGTGAGGCCTGTTTTAGGCTGAAATCGAAGTCAAAGTCATGTAATGTGAACAAGTACAATGCCAAACATTGTAAATGCATTGAAAACGCTATTCAGGAGCTGAAAAGCACTTTAAAGCAGTAAAAGAATAAAAGTCTCAAAACTCTGAATCTAATGGCTAAATATTGTCAGTATTATGGATTAGGTGATTTACAGTTGATTTGTTTTTTAGGCTTAAATCTTAGTCAAAGTCATGTAATGTAAACTAGTACAATGCCAAACATTGTAAATGCATTGAAAACGCTATTCAGGAGCTGAAAAGCACTTTAAAGCAATAAAAGAATGAAAGTCTCAAAACTCGGAATCTAATGGCTAAATCTTGACAATAGTATGGATTAGATGATTTACAGTTGATTTGAGTCAGTGTGGCCTGTTTTAGGCTGAGATCTAAGTCAAAGTCATGTAATGTGAACTAGTAGAATGCCAAACATTGTAAATGCATTGAAAACGCTATTCAGGAGCTGAAAAGCACTTTAAAGCAATAAAAGAATGAAAGTCTCAAAACTCTGGAAGTAAATGCTGAATCTTGTCAGTAGTATGGATTAGGTGATTTACAGTTGATTTGTTTTTTAGGCTGAAATCGAAGTCAAAGTCATGTAATGTGAACTAGTAGAATGCCAAACATTGTAAATTCATTGAAAACGATATTCAGGAGCTGAAAAGCACTTTAAAGCAATAAAAGAATGAAAGTCTCAAAACTCGGAATCTAATGGCTAAATCTTGTCAATAGTATGGATTAGATTATTTACAGTTGATTTGAGTCAGTGTGGCCTGCTTTAGGCTGAGATCTAAGTCAAAGTCATGTAATGGGACCTGGTACAATGCCAAACATTGTAAATGCATTGAAAACGCTATTCAGGAGCTGAAAGGCACTTTAAAGCAGTAAAAGAATAAAAGTCTCAAAACTCGGAATCTACTGGCTAAATATTGTCAGTATTATGGATTAGGTGATTTACAGTTGATTTGTTTTTTAGGCTGAAATCTTAGTCAAAGTCATGTAATGTAAACTAGTACAATGCCAAACATTGTAAATGCATTGAAAACGCTATCAGGAGCCGAAAAGCACTTTAAAGCAATAAAAGAATGACAGTCTCAAAACTCGGAATCTAATGGCTAAATCTTGTCAGTAGTATGGATTATATGATTTACAGTTGATTTGAGTCAGTGTGGCCTGTTTTCGGCTGAAATCGAAGTCAAAGTCATGTAATGTGAACTGGTACAATGCCAAACATTGTAAATGCATTGAAAACGCTATTCAGGAGCTGAAAAGCACTTTAAAGCAGTAAAAGAATAAAAGTCTCAAAACTCTGAATCTAATGGCTAAATATTGTCAGTATTATGGATTAGGTGATTTACAGTTGATTTGTTTTTTAGGCTGAAATCGAAGTCAAAGTCATGTAATGTAAACTAGTACAATGCCAAACATTGTAAATGCATTGAAAACGCTATTCAGGAGCTGAAAAGCACTTTAAAGCAATAAAAGAATGAAAGTCTCAAAACTCTGGAAGTAATGGCTGAATCTTGTCAGTATTATGGATTAGGTTATTTACAGTTGATTTGAGTCAGTGAGGCCTGGTTTAGGCTGAAATCGAGGTCAAAGTCATGTAATGTGAACTAGTAGAATGCCAAACATTGTAAATGCATTGAAAACGCTATTCAGGAGCTGAAAAGCACTTTAAAGCAATAAAAGAATGAAAGTCTCAAAACTCTGAATCTACTGGCTAAATCTTGTCAGTAGTATGGATTAGGTGATTTACAGTTGATTTGAGTCAGTGTGGACTTTTTTTTAGGTTGAAATCGAAGTCAAAGTCATGTAATGTGAACTAGTACAATGCCAAACATTGTAAATTCATTGAAAACGCTATTCAGGAGCTGAAAAGCACTTTAAAGCAGTAAAAGAATGAAAGTCTCAAAACTCTGGAAGTAATGGCTGAATCTTGTCAGTATTATGGATTAGGTGATTTACAGTTGATTTGAGTCAGTGACGCCTGTTTTAGGCTGAAATCGAAGTCAAAGTCATGTAATGTGAACAAGTACAATGCCAAACATTGTAAATGCATTGAAAACGCTATTCAGGAGCTGAAAAGCACTTTAAAGCAATAAAAGAATGAAAGTCTTAAAACTCTGAATCTACTGGCTAAATCTTTTCAGTAGTATGGATTAGGTGATTTACAGTTGATTCGTTTTTTAGGCTGAAATCGAAGTCAAAGTCATGTAATGTGAGCTAGTAGAATGCCAAACATTGTAAATGCATTGAAAACGCTATTCAGGAGCTGAAAAGCACTTTAAAGCAATAAAAGAATGACAGTCTCAAAACTCGGAATCTAATGGCTAAATCTTGTCAGTAGTATGGATTAGATGATTTACAGTTGATTTGAGTCAGTGTGGCCTGCTTTAGGCTGAGATCTAAGTCAAAGTCATGTAATGTGAACTGGTACAATGCCAAACATTGTAAATGCATTGAAAACGCTATTCAGGAGCTGAAAAGCACTTTAAAGCAGTAAAAGAATAAAAGTCTCAAAACTCTGAATCTAATGGCTAAATATTGTCAGTATTATGGATTAGGTGATTTACAGTTGATTTGTTTTTTAGGCTTAAATCTTAGTCAAAGTCATGTAATGTAAACTAGTACAATGCCAAACATTGTAAATGCATTGAAAACGCTATCAGGAGCCGAAAAGCACTTTAAAGCAATAAAAGAATGACAGTCTCAAAACTCGGAATCTAATGGCTAAATCTTGTCAGTAGTATGGATTATATGATTTACAGTTGATTTGAGTCAGTGTGGCATGTTTTCGGCTGAAATCGAAGTCAAAGTCATGTAATGTGAACTGGTACAATGCCAAACATTGTAAATGCATTGAAAACGCTATTCAGGAGCTGAAAAGCACTTTAAAGCAATAAAAGAATGAAAGTCTCAAAACTCTGAATCTAATGGCTAAATATTGTCAGTATTATGGATTAGGTGATTTACAGTTGATTTGTTTTTTAGGCTGAAATCGAAGTCAAAGTCATGTAATGTAAACTAGTACAATGCCAAACATTGTAAATGCATTGAAAACGCTATTCAGGAGCTGAAAAGCACTTTAAAGCAATAAAAGAATGAAAGTCTCAAAACTCTGGAAGTAATGGCTGAATCTTGTCAGTATTATGGATTAGGTTATTTACAGTTGATTTGAGTCAGTGAGGCCTGGTTTAGGCTGAAATCGAGGTCAAAGTCATGTAATGTGAGCTAGTAGAATGCCAAACATTGTAAATGCATTGAAAACGCTATTCAGGAGCTGAAAAGCACTTTAAAGCAATAAAAGAATGACAGTCTCAAAACTCGGAATCTAACGGCTAAATCTTGTCAGTAGTATGGATTAGATGATTTACAGTTGATTTGAGTCAGTGTGGCCTGCTTTAGGCTGAGATCTAAGTCAAAGTCATGTAATGTGAACTGGTACAATGCCAAACATTGTAAATGCATTGAAAACGCTATTCAGGAGCTGAAAAGCACTTTAAAGCAGTAAAAGAATAAAAGTCTCAAAACTCTGAATCTAATGGCTAAATATTGTCAGTATTATGGATTAGGTGATTTACAGTTGATTTGTTTTTTAGGCTTAAATCTTAGTCAAAGTCATGTAATGTAAACTAGTACAATGCCAAACATTGTAAATGCATTGAAAACGCTATTCAGGAGCTGAAAAGCACTTTAAAGCAATAAAAGAATGAAAGTCTCAAAACTCGGAATCTAATGGCTAAATCTTGACAATAGTATGGATTAGATGATTTACAGTTGATTTGAGTCAGTGTGGCCTGTTTTAGGCTGAGATCTAAGTCAAAGTCATGTAATGTGAACTAGTAGAATGCCAAACATTGTAAATGCATTGAAAACGCTATTCAGGAGCTGAAAAGCACTTTAAAGCAATAAAAGAATGAAAGTCTCAAAACTCTGAATCTACTGGCTAAATCTTTTCAGTAGTATGGATTAGGTGATTTACAGTTGATTCGTTTTTTAGGCTGAAATCAAAGTCAAAGTCATGTAATGTGAGCTAGTACAATGCCAAACATTGTAAATGCATTGAAAACGCTATTCAGGAGCTGAAAAGCACTTTAAAGCAATAAAAGAATGACAGTCTCAAAACTCGGAATCTAATGGCTAAATCTTGTCAGTAGTATGGATTAGATGATTTACAGTTGATTTGAGTCAGTGTGGCCTGCTTTAGGCTGAGATCTAAGTCAAAGTCATGTAATGGGACCTGGTACAATGACAAACATTGTAAATGCATTGAAAACGCTATTCAGGAGCTGAAAGGCACTTTAAAGCAGTAAAAGAATAAAAGTCTCAAAACTCGGAATCTAATGGCTAAATATTGTCAGTATTATGGATTAGGTGATTTACAGTTGATTTGTTTTTTAGGCTGAAATCTTAGTCAAAGTCATGTAATGTAAACTAGTACAATGCCAAACATTGTAAATGCATTGAAAACGCTATCAGGAGCCGAAAAGCACTTTAAAGCAATAAAAGAATGACAGTCTCAAAACTCGGAATCTAATGGCTAAATCTTGTCAGTAGTATGGATTAGATGATTTACAGTTTATTTGAGTCAGTGTGGCCTGTTTTCGTCTGAAATCGAAGTCAAAGTCATGTAATGTGAACTGGTACAATGCCAAACATTGTAAATGCATTGAAAACGCTATTCAGGAGCTGAAAAGCACTTTAAAGCAGTAAAAGAATAAAAGTCTCAAAACTCTGAATCTAATGGCTAAATATTGTCAGTATTATGGATTAGGTGATTTACAGTTGATTTGTTTTTTAGGCTGAAATCGAAGTCAAAGTCATGTAATGTAAACTAGTACAATGCCAAACATTGTAAATGCATTGAAAACGCTATTCAGGAGCTGAAAAGCACTTTAAAGCAATAAAAGAATGAAAGTCTCAAAACTCTGGAAGTAATGGCTGAATCTTGTCAGTATTATGGATTAGGTTATTTACAGTTGATTTGAGTCAGTGAGGGCTGTTTTAGGCTGAAATCGAAGTCAAAGTCATGTAATGTGAACTAGTAGAATGCCAAACATTGTAAATGCATTGAAAACGCTATTCAGGAGCTGAAAAGCACTTTAAAGCAGTAAAGAATAAAAGTCTCAAAACTCTGAATCTAATGGCTAAATATTGTCAGTATTATGGATTAGGTGATTTACAGTTGATTTGTTTTTTAGGCTGAAATCGAAGTCAAAGTCATGTAATGTAAACTAGTACAATGCCAAACATTGTAAATGCATTGAAAACGCTATTCAGGAGCTGAAAAGCACTTTAAAGCAATAAAAGAATGAAAGTCTCAAAACTCTGGAAGTAATGGCTGAATCTTGTCAGTATTATGGATTAGGTTATTTACAGTTGATTTGAGTCAGTGAGGCCTGTTTTAGGCTGAAATCGAAGTCAAAGTCATGTAATGTGAACAAGTACAATGCCAAACATTGTAAATGCATTGAAAACGCTATTCAGGAGCTGAAAAGCACTTTAAAGCAATAAAAGAATGAAAGTCTTAAAACTCTGAATCTACTGGCTAAATCTTTTCAGTAGTATGGATTAGGTGATTTACAGTTGATTCGTTTTTTAGGCTGAAATCGAAGTCAAAGTCATGTAATGTGAGCTAGTACAATGCCAAACATTGTAAATGCATTGAAAACGCTATTCAGGAGCTGAAAAGCACTTTAAAGCAATAAAAGAATGACAGTCTCAAAACTCGGAATCTAATGGCTAAATCTTGTCAGTAGTATGGATTAGATGATTTACAGTTGATTTGAGTCAGTGTGGCCTGCTTTAGGCTGAGATCTAAGTCAAAGTCATGTAATGTGACCTGGTACAATGCCAAACATTGTAAATGCATTGAAAACGCTATTCAGGAGCTGAAAAGCACTTTAAAGCAATAAAAGAATGAAAGTCTCAAAACTCTGGAAGTAATGGCTGAATCTTGTCAGTAGTATGGATTAGGTGATTTACAGTTTATTTGTTTTTTAGGCTGAAATCTTAGTCAAAGTCATGTAATGTGAACTAGTAGAATGCCAAACATTGTAAATTCATTGAAAACGATATTCAGGAGCTGAAAAGCACTTTAAAGCAATAAAAGAATGAAAGTCTTAAAACTCTGAATCTACTGGCTAAATCTTTTCAGTAGTATGGATTAGGTGATTTACAGTTGATTCGTTTTTTAGGCTGAAATCGAAGTCAAAGTCATGTAATGTAATGTGAGCTAGTACAATGCCAAACATTGTAAATGCATTGAAAACGCTATTCAGGAGCTGAAAAGCACTTTAAAGCAATAAAAGAATGACAGTCTTAACACTCGGAATCTAATGGCTAAATCTTGTCAGTAGTATGGATTAGATGATTTACAGTTGATTTGAGTCAGTGTGGCCTGCTTTAGGCTGAGATCTAAGTCAAAGTCATGTAATGGGACCTGGTACAATGCCAAACATTGTAAATGCATTGAAAACGCTATTCAGGAGCTGAAAGGCACTTTAAAGCAGTAAAAGAATAAAAGTCTCAAAACTCGGAATCTAATGGCTAAATATTGTCAGTATTATGGATTAGTTGATTTACAGTTGATTTGTTTTTTAGGCTGAAATCTTAGTCAAAGTCATGTAATGTAAACTAGTACAATGCCAAACATTGTAAATGCATTGAAAACGCTATCAGGAGCCGAAAAGCACTTTAAAGCAATAAAAGAATGACAGTCTCAAAACTCGGAATCTAATGGCTAAATCTTGTCAGTAGTATGGATTAGATGATTTACAGTTGATTTGAGTCAGTGTGGCCTGTTTTCGGCTGAAATCGAAGTCAAAGTCATGTAATGTGAACTGGTACAATGTCAAACATTGTAAATGCATTGAAAACGCTATTCAGGAGCTGAAAAGCACTTTAAAGCAGTAAAAGAATAAAAGTCTCAAAACTCTGAATCTAATGGCTAAATATTGTCAGTATTATGGATTAGGTGATTTACAGTTGATTTGTTTTTTAGGCTGAAATCGAAGTCAAAGTCATGTAATGTAAACTAGTACAATGCCAAACATTGTAAATGCATTGAAAACGCTATTCAGGAGCTGAAAAGCACTTTAAAGCAATAAAAGAATGAAAGTCTCAAAACTCTGAATCTACTGGCTAAATCTTGTCAGTAGTGTGGATTAGGTGATTTACAGTTGATTTGAGTCAGTGTGGACTTTTTTTTAGGTTGAAATCGAAGTCAAAGTCATGTAATGTGAACTAGTACAATGCCAAACATTGTAAATTCATTGAAAACGCTATTCAGGAGCTGAAAAGCACTTTAAAGCAGTAAAAGAATGAAAGTCTCAAAACTCTGAATCTACTGGCTAAATCTTTTCAGTAGTATGGATTAGGTGATTTACAGTTGATTCGTTTTTTAGGCTGAAATCGAAGTCAAAGTCATGTAATGTGAGCTAGTAGAATGCCAAACATTGTAAATGCATTGAAAACGCTATTCAGGAGCTGAAAAGCACTTTAAAGCAATAAAAGAATGACAGTCTCAAAACTCGGAATCTAACGGCTAAATCTTGTCAGTAGTATGGATTAGATGATTTACAGTTGATTTGAGTCAGTGTGGCCTGCTTTAGGCTGAGATCTAAGTCAAAGTCATGTAATGTGAACTGGTACAATGCCAAACATTGTAAATGCATTGAAAACGCTATTCAGGAGCTGAAAAGCACTTTAAAGCAGTAAAAGAATAAAAGTCTCAAAACTCTGAATCTAATGGCTAAATATTGTCAGTATTATGGATTAGGTGATTTACAGTTGATTTGTTTTTTAGGCTTAAATCTTAGTCAAAGTCATGTAATGTAAACTAGTACAATGCCAAACATTGTAAATGCATTGAAAACGCTATTCAGGAGCTGAAAAGCACTTTAAAGCAATAAAAGAATGAAAGTCTCAAAACTCGGAATCTAATGGCTAAATCTTGACAATAGTATGGATTAGATGATTTACAGTTGATTTGAGTCAGTGTGGCCTGTTTTAGGCTGAGATCTAAGTCAAAGTCATGTAATGTGAACTAGTAGAATGCCAAACATTGTAAATGCATTGAAAACGCTATTCAGGAGCTGAAAAGCACTTTAAAGCAATAAAAGAATGAAAGTCTCAAAACTCTGAATCTACTGGCTAAATCTTTTCAGTAGTATGGATTAGGTGATTTACAGTTGATTCGTTTTTTAGGCTGAAATCGAAGTCAAAGTCATGTAATGTGAGCTAGTACAATGCCAAACATTGTAAATGCATTGAAAACGCTATTCAGGAGCTGAAAAGCACTTTAAAGCAATAAAAGAATGACAGTCTTAACACTCGGAATCTAATGGCTAAATCTTGTCAGTAGTATGGATTAGATGATTTACAGTTGATTTGAGTCAGTGTGGCCTGCTTTAGGCTGAGATCTAAGTCAAAGTCATGTAATGGGACCTGGTACAATGCCAAACATTGTAAATGCATTGAAAACGCTATTCAGGAGCTGAAAGGCACTTTAAAGCAGTAAAAGAATAAAAGTCTCAAAACTCGGAATCTAATGGCTAAATATTGTCAGTATTATGGATTAGTTGATTTACAGTTGATTTGTTTTTTAGGCTGAAATCTTAGTCAAAGTCATGTAATGTAAACTAGTACAATGCCAAACATTGTAAATGCATTGAAAACGCTATCAGGAGCCGAAAAGCACTTTAAAGCAATAAAAGAATGACAGTCTCAAAACTCGGAATCTAATGGCTAAATCTTGTCAGTAGTATGGATTAGATGATTTACAGTTGATTTGAGTCAGTGTGGCCTGTTTTCGGCTGAAATCGAAGTCAAAGTCATGTAATGTGAACTGGTACAATGTCAAACATTGTAAATGCATTGAAAACGCTATTCAGGAGCTGAAAAGCACTTTAAAGCAGTAAAAGAATAAAAGTCTCAAAACTCTGAATCTAATGGCTAAATATTGTCAGTATTATGGATTAGGTGATTTACAGTTGATTTGTTTTTTAGGCTGAAATCGAAGTCAAAGTCATGTAATGTAAACTAGTACAATGCCAAACATTGTAAATGCATTGAAAACGCTATTCAGGAGCTGAAAAGCACTTTAAAGCAATAAAAGAATGAAAGTCTCAAAACTCTGAATCTACTGGCTAAATCTTGTCAGTAGTGTGGATTAGGTGATTTACAGTTGATTTGAGTCAGTGTGGACTTTTTTTTAGGTTGAAATCGAAGTCAAAGTCATGTAATGTGAACTAGTACAATGCCAAACATTGTAAATTCATTGAAAACGCTATTCAGGAGCTGAAAAGCACTTTAAAGCAGTAAAAGAATGAAAGTCTCAAAACTCTGAATCTACTGGCTAAATCTTTTCAGTAGTATGGATTAGGTGATTTACAGTTGATTCGTTTTTTAGGCTGAAATCGAAGTCAAAGTCATGTAATGTGAGCTAGTAGAATGCCAAACATTGTAAATGCATTGAAAACGCTATTCAGGAGCTGAAAAGCACTTTAAAGCAATAAAAGAATGACAGTCTCAAAACTCGGAATCTAACGGCTAAATCTTGTCAGTAGTATGGATTAGATGATTTACAGTTGATTTGAGTCAGTGTGGCCTGCTTTAGGCTGAGATCTAAGTCAAAGTCATGTAATGTGAACTGGTACAATGCCAAACATTGTAAATGCATTGAAAACGCTATTCAGGAGCTGAAAAGCACTTTAAAGCAGTAAAAGAATAAAAGTCTCAAAACTCTGAATCTAATGGCTAAATATTGTCAGTATTATGGATTAGGTGATTTACAGTTGATTTGTTTTTTAGGCTTAAATCTTAGTCAAAGTCATGTAATGTAAACTAGTACAATGCCAAACATTGTAAATGCATTGAAAACGCTATTCAGGAGCTGAAAAGCACTTTAAAGCAATAAAAGAATGAAAGTCTCAAAACTCGGAATCTAATGGCTAAATCTTGACAATAGTATGGATTAGATGATTTACAGTTGATTTGAGTCAGTGTGGCCTGTTTTAGGCTGAGATCTAAGTCAAAGTCATGTAATGTGAACTAGTAGAATGCCAAACATTGTAAATGCATTGAAAACGCTATTCAGGAGCTGAAAAGCACTTTAAAGCAATAAAAGAATGAAAGTCTCAAAACTCTGAATCTACTGGCTAAATCTTTTCAGTAGTATGGATTAGGTGATTTACAGTTGATTCGTTTTTTAGGCTGAAATCGAAGTCAAAGTCATGTAATGTGAGCTAGTACAATGCCAAACATTGTAAATGCATTGAAAACGCTATTCAGGAGCTGAAAAGCACTTTAAAGCAATAAAAGAATGACAGTCTCAAAACTCGGAATCTAATGGCTAAATCTTGTCAGTAGTATGGATTAGATGATTTACAGTTGATTTGAGTCAGTGTGGCCTGCTTTAGGCTGAGATCTAAGTCAAAGTCATGTAATGGGACCTGGTACAATGCCAAACATTGTAAATGCATTGAAAACGCTATTCAGGAGCTGAAAGGCACTTTAAAGCAGTAAAAGAATAAAAGTCTCAAAACTCGGAATCTAATGGCTAAATATTGTCAGTATTATGGATTAGGTGATTTACAGTTGATTTGTTTTTTAGGCTGAAATCTTAGTCAAAGTCATGTAATGTAAACTAGTACAATGCCAAACATTGTAAATGCATTGAAAACGCTATCAGGAGCCGAAAAGCACTTTAAAGCAATAAAAGAATGACAGTCTCAAAACTCGGAATCTAATGGCTAAATCTTGTCAGTAGTATGGATTAGATGATTTACAGTTGATTTGAGTCAGTGTGGCCTGTTTTCGGCTGAAGTCGAAGTCAAAGTCATGTAATGTGAACTGGTACAATGCCAAACATTGTAAATGCATTGAAAACGCTATTCAGGAGCTGAAAAGCACTTTAAAGCAGTAAAGAATAAAAGTCTCAAAACTCTGAATCTAATGGCTAAATATTGTCAGTATTATGGATTAGGTGATTTACAGTTGATTTGTTTTTTAGGCTGAAATCGAAGTCAAAGTCATGTAATGTAAACTAGTACAATGCCAAACATTGTAAATGCATTGAAAACGCTATTCAGGAGCTGAAAAGCACTTTAAAGCAATAAAAGAATGAAAGTCTCAAAACTCTGGAAGTAATGGCTGAATCTTGTCAGTATTATGGATTAGGTTATTTACAGTTGATTTGAGTCAGTGAGGCCTGTTTTAGGCTGAAATCGAAGTCAAAGTCATGTAATGTGAACTAGTACAATGCCAAACATTGTAAATGCATTGAAAACGCTATTCAGGAGCTGAAAAGCACTTTAAAGCAATAAAAGAATGAAAGTCTTAAAACTCTGAATATACTGGCTAAATCTTTTCAGTAGTATGGATTAGGTGATTTACAGTTGATTCGTTTTTTAGGCTGAAATCGAAGTCAAAGTCATGTAATGTGAGCTAGTACAATGCCAAACATTGTAAATGCATTGAAAACGCTATTCAGGAGCTGAAAAGCACTTTAAAGCAATAAAAGAATGACAGTCTCAAAACTCGGAATCTAATGGCTAAATCTTGTCAGTAGTATGGATTGGATGATTTACAGTTGATTTGAGTCAGTGTGGCCTGCTTTAGGCTGAGATCTAAGTCAAAGTCATGTAATGTGACCTGGTACAATGCCAAACATTGTAAATGCATTGAAAACGCTATTCAGGAGCTGAAAAGCACTTTAAAGCAGTACAAGAATGAAAGTCTCAAAACTCTGGAAGTAATGGCTGAATCTTGTCAGTATTATGGATTAGGTGATTTACAGTTGATTTGAGTCAGTGAGGCCTGTTTTAGGCTGAAATCGAAGTCAAAGTCATGTAATGTGAACAAGTACAATGCCAAACATTGTAAATGCATTGAAAACGCTATTCAGGAGCTGAAAAGCACTTTAAAGCAATAAAAGAATGAAAGTCTTAAAACTCTGAAGCTACTGGCTAAATCTTTTCAGTAGTATGGATTAGGTGATATACAGTTGATTCGTTTTTTAGGCTGAAATCGAAGTCAAAGTCATGTAATGTGAGCTAGTACAATGCCAAACATTGTAAATGCATTGAAAACGCTATTCAGGAGCTGAAAAGCACTTTAAAGCAATAAAAGAATGACAGTCTCAAAACTCGGAATCTAATGGCTAAATCTTGTCAGTAGTATGGATTAGATGATTTACAGTTGATTTGAGTCAGTGTGGCCTGCTTTAGGCTGAGATCTAAGTCAAAGTCATGTAATGTGACCTGGTACAATGCCAAACATTGTAAATGCATTGAAAACGCTATTCAGGAGCTGAAAAGCACTTTAAAGCAATAAAAGAATAAAAGTCTCAAAACTCGGAATCTAATGGCTGAATCTTGTCAGTAGTATGGATTAGGTGATTTACAGTTGATTTGTTTTTTAGGCTGAAATCTTAGTCAAAGTCATGTAATGTAAACTAGTACAATGCCAAACATTGTAAATGCATTGAAAACGCTATTCAGGAGCTGAAAAGCACTTTAAAGCAATAAAAGAATGACAGTCTCAAAACTCGGAATCTAACGGCTAAATCTTGTCAGTAGTATGGATTAGATGATTTACAGTTGATTTGAGTCAGTGTGGCCTGCTTTAGGCTGAGATCTAAGTCAAAGTCATGTAATGTGAACTGGTACAATGCCAAACATTGTAAATGCATTGAAAACGCTATTCAGGAGCTGAAAAGCACTTTAAAGCAGTAAAAGAATAAAAGTCTCAAAACTCTGAATCTAATGGCTAAATATTGTCAGTATTATGGATTAGGTGATTTACAGTTGATTTGTTTTTTAGGCTTAAATCTTAGTCAAAGTCATGTAATGTAAACTAGTACAATGCCAAACATTGTAAATGCATTGAAAACGCTATTCAGGAGCTGAAAAGCACTTTAAAGCAATAAAAGAATGAAAGTCTCAAAACTCGGAATCTAATGGCTAAATCTTGACAATAGTATGGATTAGATGATTTACAGTTGATTTGAGTCAGTGTGGCCTGTTTTAGGCTGAGATCTAAGTCAAAGTCATGTAATGTGAACTAGTAGAATGCCAAACATTGTAAATGCATTGAAAACGCTATTCAGGAGCTGAAAAGCACTTTAAAGCAATAAAAGAATGAAAGTCTCAAAACTCTGAATCTACTGGCTAAATCTTTTCAGTAGTATGGATTAGGTGATTTACAGTTGATTCGTTTTTTAGGCTGAAATCGAAGTCAAAGTCATGTAATGTGAGCTAGTACAATGCCAAACATTGTAAATGCATTGAAAACGCTATTCAGGAGCTGAAAAGCACTTTAAAGCAATAAAAGAATGACAGTCTCAAAACTCGGAATCTAATGGCTAAATCTTGTCAGTAGTATGGATTAGATGATTTACAGTTGATTTGAGTCAGTGTGGCCTGCTTTAGGCTGAGATCTAAGTCAAAGTCATGTAATGGGACCTGGTACAATGACAAACATTGTAAATGCATTGAAAACGCTATTCAGGAGCTGAAAGGCACTTTAAAGCAGTAAAAGAATAAAAGTCTCAAAACTCGGAATCTAATGGCTAAATATTGTCAGTATTATGGATTAGGTGATTTACAGTTGATTTGTTTTTTAGGCTGAAATCTTAGTCAAAGTCATGTAATGTAAACTAGTACAATGCCAAACTTTGTAAATGCATTGAAAACGCTATCAGGAGCCGAAAAGCACTTTAAAGCAATAAAAGAATGACAGTCTCAAAACTCGGAATCTAATGGCTAAATCTTGTCAGTAGTATGGATTAGATGATTTACAGTTTATTTGAGTCAGTGTGGCCTGTTTTCGGCTGAAATCGAAGTCAAAGTCATGTAATGTGAACTGGTACAATGCCAAACATTGTAAATGCATTGAAAACGCTATTCAGGAGCTGAAAAGCACTTTAAAGCAATAAAAGAATGACAGTCTCAAAACTCGGAATCTAATGGCTAAATCTTGTCAGTAGTATGGATTAGATTATTTACAGTTGATTTGAGTCAGTGTGGCCTGCTTTAGGCTGAGATCTAAGTCAAAGTCATGTAATGGGACCTGGTACAATGCCAAACATTGTAAATGCATTGAAAACGCTATTCAGGAGCTGAAAGGCACTTTAAAGCAGTAAAAGAATAAAAGTCTCAAAACTCGGAATCTAATGGCTAAATATTGTCAGTATTATGGATTAGGTGATTTACAGTTGATTTGTTTTTTAGGCTGAAATCTTAGTCAAAGTCATGTAATGTAAACTAGTACAATGCCAAACATTGTAAATGCATTGAAAACGCTATCAGGAGCCGAAAAGCACTTTAAAGCAATAAAAGAATGACAGTCTCAAAACTCGGAATCTAATGGCTAAATCTTGTCAGTAGTATGGATTAGATGATTTACAGTTGATTTGAGTCAGTGTGGCCTGTTTTCGGCTGAAATCGAAGTCAAAGTCATGTAATGTGAACTGGTACAATGCCAAACATTGTAAATGCATTGAAAACGCTATTCAGGAGCTGAAAAGCACTTTAAAGCAGTAAAAGAATAAAAGTCTCAAAACTCTGAATCTAATGGCTAAATATTGTCAGTATTATGGATTAGGTGATTTACAGTTGATTTGTTTTTTAGGCTGAAATCGAAGTCAAAGTCATGTAATGTAAACTAGTACAATGCCAAACATTGTAAATGCATTGAAAACGCTATTCAGGAGCTGAAAAGCACTTTAAAGCAATAAAAGAATGAAAGTCTCAAAACTCTGGAAGTAATGGCTGAATCTTGTCAGTATTATGGATTAGGTTATTTACAGTTGATTTGAGTCAGTGAGGCCTGTTTTAGGCTGAAATCGAAGTCAAAGTCATGTAATGTGAACTAGTAGAATGCCAAACATTGTAAATGCATTGAAAACGCTATTCAGGAGCTGAAAAGCACTTTAAAGCAATAAAAGAATGAAAGTCTCAAAACTCTGAATCTACTGGCTAAATCTTGTCAGTAGTGTGGATTAGGTGATTTACAGTTGATTTGAGTCAGTGTGGACTTTTTTTTAGGTTGAAATCGAAGTCAAAGTCATGTAATGTGAACTAGTACAATGCCAAACATTGTAAATTCATTGAAAACGCTATTCAGGAGCTGAAAAGCACTTTAAAGCAATAAAAGAATGAAAGTCTCAAAACTCTGGAAGTAATGGCTGAATCTTGTCAGTATTATGGATTAGGTGATTTACAGTTGATTTGAGTCAGTGACGCCTGTTTTAGGCTGAAATCGAAGTCAAAGTCATGTAATGTGAGCTAGTAGAATGCCAAACATTGTATATGCATTGAAAACGCTATTCAGGAGCTGAAAAGCACTTTAAAGCAATAAAAGAATGACAGTCTCAAAACTCGGAATCTAACGGCTAAATCTTGTCAGTAGTATGGATTAGATGATTTACAGTTGATTTGAGTCAGTGTGGCCTGCTTTAGGCTGAGATCTAAGTCAAAGTCATGTAATGTGACCTGGTACAATGCCAAACATTGTAAATGCATTGAAAACGCTATTCAGGAGCTGAAAAGCACTTTAAAGCAGTAAAAGAATAAAAGTCTCAAAACTCTGAATCTAATGGCTAAATATTGTCAGTATTATGGATTAGGTGATTTACAGTTGATTTGTTTTTTAGGCTTAAATCTTAGTCAAAGTCATGTAATGTAAACTAGTACAATGCCAAACATTGTAAATGCATTGAAAACGCTATTCAGGAGCTGAAAAGCACTTTAAAGCAATAAAAGAATGAAAGTCTCAAAACTCTGGAAGTAATGGCTGAATCTTGTCAGTATTATGGATTAGGTTATTTACAGTTGATTTGAGTAAGTGAGGCCTGTTTTAGGCTGAAATCGAAGTCAAAGTCATGTAATGTGAACTAGTACAATGCCAAACATTGTAAATGCATTGAAAACGCTATTCAGGAGCTGAAAAGCACTTTAAAGCAATAAAAGAATGAAAGTCTTAAAACTCTGAAACTACTGGCTAAATCTTTTCAGTAGTATGGATTAGGTGATTTACAGTTGATTCGTTTTTTAGGCTGAAATCGAAGTCAAAGTCATGTAATGTGAGCTAGTACAATGCCAAACATTGTAAATGCATTGAAAACGCTATTCAGGAGCTGAAAAGCACTTTAAAGCAATAAAAGAATGACAGTCTCAAAACTCGGAATCTAATGGCTAAATCTTGTCAGTAGTATGGATTAGATGATTTACAGTTGATTTGAGTCAGTGTGGCCTGCTTTAGGCTGAGATCTAAGTCAAAGTCATGTAATGGGACCTGGTACAATGCCAAACATTGTAAATGCATTGAAAACGCTATTCAGGAGCTGAAAAGCACTTTAAAGCAGTACAAGAATGAAAGTCTCAAAACTCTGGAAGTAATGGCTGAATCTTGTCAGTATTATGGATTAGGTGATTTACAGTTGATTTGAGTCAGTGACGCCTGTTTTAGGCTGAAATCGAAGTCAAAGTCATGTAATGTGAACAAGTACAATGCCAAACATTGTAAATGCATTGAAAACGCTATTCAGGAGCTGAAAAGCACTTTAAAGCAATAAAAGAATGAAAGTCTTAAAACTCTGAATCTACTGGCTAAATCTTTTCAGTAGTATGGATTAGGTGATTTACAGTTGATTCGTTTTTTAGGCTGAAATCGAAGTCAAAGTCATGTAATGTGAGCTAGTACAATGCCAAACATTGTAAATGCATTGAAAACGCTATTCAGGAGCTGAAAAGCACTTTAAAGCAATAAAAGAATGACAGTCTCAAAACTCGGAATCTAACGGCTAAATCTTGTCAGTAGTATGGATTAGATGATTTACAGTTGATTTGAGTCAGTGTGGCCTGCTTTAGGCTGAGATCTAAGTCAAAGTCATGTAATGTGAACTGGTACAATGCCAAACATTGTAAATGCATTGAAAACGCTATTCAGGAGCTGAAAAGCACTTTAAAGCAGTAAAAGAATAAAAGTCTCAAAACTCTGAATCTAATGGCTAAATATTGTCAGTATTATGGATTAGGTGATTTACAGTTGATTTGTTTTTTAGGCTTAAATCTTAGTCAAAGTCATGTAATGTAAACTAGTACAATGCCAAACATTGTAAATGCATTGAAAACGCTATTCAGGAGCTGAAAAGCACTTTAAAGCAATAAAAGAATGAAAGTCTCAAAACTCGGAATCTAATGGCTAAATCTTGACAATAGTATGGATTAGATGATTTACAGTTGATTTGAGTCAGTGTGGCCTGTTTTAGGCTGAGATCTAAGTCAAAGTCATGTAATGTGAACTAGTAGAATGCCAAACATTGTAAATGCATTGAAAACGCTATTCAGGAGCTGAAAAGCACTTTAAAGCAATAAAAGAATGAAAGTCTCAAAACTCTGAATCTACTGGCTAAATCTTTTCAGTAGTATGGATTAGGTGATTTACAGTTGATTTGAGTCAGTGTGGCCTGTTTTAGGCTGAGATCTAAGTCAAAGTCATGTAATGTGAACTAGTAGAATGCCAAACATTGTAAATGCATTGAAAACGCTATTCAGGAGCTGAAAAGCACTTTAAAGCAATAAAAGAATGAAAGTCTCAAAACTCTGAATCTACTGGCTAAATCTTTTCAGTAGTATGGATTAGGTGATTTACAGTTGATTCGTTTTTTAGGCTGAAATCGAAGTCAAAGTCATGTAATGTGAGCTAGTACAATGCCAAACATTGTAAATGCATTGAAAACGCTATTCAGGAGCTGAAAAGCACTTTAAAGCAATAAAAGAATGACAGTCTCAAAACTCGGAATCTAATGGCTAAATCTTGTCAGTAGTATGGATTAGATGATTTACAGTTGATTTGAGTCAGTGTGGCCTGCTTTAGGCTGAGATCTAAGTCAAAGTCATGTAATGGGACCTGGTACAATGCCAAACATTGTAAATGCATTGAAAACGCTATTCAGGAGCTGAAAGGCACTTTAAAGCAGTAAAAGAATAAAAGTCTCAAAACTCGGAATCTAATGGCTAAATATTGTCAGTATTATGGATTAGGTGATTTACAGTTGATTTGTTTTTTAGGCTGAAATCTTAGTCAAAGTCATGTAATGTAAACTAGTACAATGCCAAACATTGTAAATGCATTGAAAACGCTATCAGGAGCCGAAAAGCACTTTAAAGCAATAAAAGAATGACAGTCTCAAAACTCGGAATCTAATGGCTAAATCTTGTCAGTAGTATGGATTAGATGATTTACAGTTGATTTGAGTCAGTGTGGCCTGTTTTCGGCTGAAGTCGAAGTCAAAGTCATGTAATGTGAACTGGTACAATGCCAAACATTGTAAATGCATTGAAAACGCTATTCAGGAGCTGAAAAGCACTTTAAAGCAGTAAAGAATAAAAGTCTCAAAACTCTGAATCTAATGGCTAAATATTGTCAGTATTATGGATTAGGTGATTTACAGTTGATTTGTTTTTTAGGCTGAAATCGAAGTCAAAGTCATGTAATGTAAACTAGTACAATGCCAAACATTGTAAATGCATTGAAAACGCTATTCAGGAGCTGAAAAGCACTTTAAAGCAATAAAAGAATGAAAGTCTAAAAACTCTGGAAGTAATGGCTGAATCTTGTCAGTATTATGGATTAGGTTATTTACAGTTGATTTGAGTCAGTGAGGCCTGTTTTAGGCTGAAATCGAAGTCAAAGTCATGTAATGTGAACTAGTACAATGCCAAACATTGTAAAAGCATTGAAAACGCTATTCAGGAGCTGAAAAGCACTTTAAAGCAATAAAAGAATGAAAGTCTTAAAACTCTGAATCTACTGGCTAAATCTTTTCAGTAGTATGGATTAGGTGATTTACAGTTGATTCGTTTTTTAGGCTGAAATTGAAGTCAAAGTCATGTAATGTGAGCTAGTACAATGCCAAACATTGTAAATGCATTGAAAACGCTATTCAGGAGCTGAAAAGCACTTTAAAGCAATAAAAGAATGACAGTCTCAAAACTCGGAATCTAATTGCTAAATCTTGTCAGTAGTATGGATTAGATGATTTACAGTTGATTTGAGTCAGTGTGGCCTGCTTTAGGCTGAGATCTAAGTCAAAGTCATGTAATGTGACCTGGTACAATGCCAAACATTGTAAATGCATTGAAAACGCTATTCAGGAGCTGAAAAGCACTTTAAAGCAGTACAAGAATGAAAGTCTCAAAACTCTGGAAGTAATGGCTGAATCTTGTCAGTATTATGGATTAGGTGATTTACAGTTGATTTGAGTCAGTGAGGCCTGTTTTAGGCTGAAATCGAAGTCAAAGTCATGTAATGTGAACAAGTACAATGCCAAACATTGTAAATGCATTGAAAACGCTATTCAGGAGCTGAAAAGCACTTTAAAGCAATAAAAGAATGAAAGTCTTAAAACTCTGAAGCTACTGGCTAAATCTTTTCAGTAGTATGGATTAGGTGATATACAGTTGATTCGTTTTTTAGGCTGAAATCGAAGTCAAAGTCATGTAATGTGAGCTAGTACAATGCCAAACATTGTAAATGCATTGAAAACGCTATTCAGGAGCTGAAAAGCACTTTAAAGCAATAAAAGAATGAAAGTCTCAAAACTCGGAATCTAATGGCTAAATCTTGTCAGTAGTATGGATTAGATGATTTACAGTTGATTTGAGTCAGTGTGGCCTGCTTTAGGCTGAGATCTAAGTCAAAGTCATGTAATGTGACCTGGTACAATGCCAAACATTGTAAATGCATTGAAAACGCTATTCAGGAGCTGAAAAGCACTTTAAAGCAATAAAAGAATAAAAGTCTCAAAACTCGGAATCTAATGGCTGAATCTTGTCAGTAGTATGGATTAGGTGATTTACAGTTGATTTGTTTTTTAGGCTGAAATCGAAGTCAAAGTCATGTAATGTGAACTAGTAGAATGCCAAACATTGTAAATTCATTGAAAACGATATTCAGGAGCTGAAAAGCACTTTAAAGCAATAAAAGAATGAAAGTCTCAAAACTCGGAATCTAATGGCTAAATCTTGTCAATAGTATGGATTAGATTATTTACAGTTGATTTGAGTCAGTGTGGCCTGCTTTAGGCTGAGATCTAAGTCAAAGTCATGTAATGGGACCTGGTACAATGCCAAACATTGTAAATGCATTGAAAACGCTATTCAGGAGCTGAAAGGCACTTTAAAGCAGTAAAAGAATAAAAGTCTCAAAACTCGGAATCTAATGGCTAAATATTGTCAGTATTATGGATTAGGTGATTTACAGTTGATTTGTTTTTTAGGCTGAAATCTTAGTCAAAGTCATGTAATGTAAACTAGTACAATGCCAAACATTGTAAATGCATTGAAAACGCTATCAGGAGCCGAAAAGCACTTTAAAGCAATAAAAGAATGACAGTCTCAAAACTCGGAATCTAATGGCTAAATCTTGTCAGTAGTATGGATTAGATGATTTACAGTTGATTTGAGTCAGTGTGGCCTGCTTTAGGCTGAGATCTAAGTCAAAGTCATGTAATGTGAACTGGTACAATGCCAAACATTGTAAATGCATTGAAAACGCTATTCAGGAGCTG
This sequence comes from Osmerus eperlanus, assembly GCF_963692335.1. Lineage (NCBI taxonomy): Eukaryota > Metazoa > Chordata > Actinopteri > Osmeriformes > Osmeridae > Osmerus > Osmerus eperlanus. The sequence goes on from NC_085031.1 coordinate 2,413,638, forward strand.
AAAAGCACTTTAAAGCAGTAAAAGAATAAAAGTCTCAAAACTCTGAATCTAATGGCTAAATATTGTCAGTATTATGGATTAGGTGATTTACAGTTGATTTGTTTTTTAGGCTTAAATCTTAGTCAAAGTCATGTAATGTAAACTAGTACAATGCCAAACATTGTAAATGCATTGAAAACGCTATTCAGGAGCTGAAAAGCACTTTAAAGCAATAAAAGAATGAAAGTCTCAAAACTCGGAATCTAATGGCTAAATCTTGACAATAGTATGGATTAGATGATTTACAGTTGATTTGAGTCAGTGTGGCCTGTTTTAGGCTGAGATCTAAGTCAAAGTCATGTAATGTGAACTAGTAGAATGCCAAACATTGTAAATGCATTGAAAACGCTATTCAGGAGCTGAAAAGCACTTTAAAGCAAAAAAAGAATGAAAGTCTCAAAACTCTGGAAGTAATGGCTGAATCTTGTCAGTAGTATGGATTAGGTGATTTACAGTTGATTTGTTTTTTAGGCTGAAATCGAAGTCAAAGTCATGTAATGTGAACTAGTAGAATGCCAAACATTGTAAATTCATTGAAAACGCTATTCAGGAGCTGAAAAGCACTTTAAAGCAATAAAAGAATGAAAGTCTCAAAACTCGGAATCTAATGGCTAAATCTTGTCAATAGTATGGATTAGATTATTTACAGTTGATTTGAGTCAGTGTGGCCTGCTTTAGGCTGAGATCTAAGTCAAAGTCATGTAATGGGACCTGGTACAATGCCAAACATTGTAAATGCATTGAAAACGCTATTCAGGAGCTGAAAGGCACTTTAAAGCAGTAAAAGAATAAAAGTCTCAAAACTCGGAATCTACTGGCTAAATATTGTCAGTATTATGGATTAGGTGATTTACAGTTGATTTGTTTTTTAGGCTGAAATCTTAGTCAAAGTCATGTAATGTAAACTAGTACAATGCCAAACATTGTAAATGCATTGAAAACGCTATCAGGAGCCGAAAAGCACTTTAAAGCAATAAAAGAATGACAGTCTCAAAACTCGGAATCTAATGGCTAAATCTTGTCAGTAGTATGGATTATATGATTTACAGTTGATTTGAGTCAGTGTGGCCTGTTTTCGGCTGAAATCGAAGTCAAAGTCATGTAATGTGAACTGGTACAATGCCAAACATTGTAAATGCATTGAAAACGCTATTCAGGAGCTGAAAAGCACTTTAAAGCAGTAAAAGAATAAAAGTCTCAAAACTCTGAATCTAATGGCTAAATATTGTCAGTATTATGGATTAGGTGATTTACAGTTGATTTGTTTTTTAGGCTGAAATCGAAGTCAAAGTCATGTAATGTAAACTAGTACAATGCCAAACATTGTAAATGCATTGAAAACGCTATTCAGGAGCTGAAAAGCACTTTAAAGCAATAAAAGAATGAAAGTCTCAAAACTCTGGAAGTAATGGCTGAATCTTGTCAGTATTATGGATTAGGTTATTTACAGTTGATTTGAGTCAGTGAGGCCTGGTTTAGGCTGAAATCGAGGTCAAAGTCATGTAATGTGAACTAGTAGAATGCCAAACATTGTAAATGCATTGAAAACGCTATTCAGGAGCTGAAAAGCACTTTAAAGCAATAAAAGAATGAAAGTCTCAAAACTCTGAATCTACTGGCTAAATCTTGTCAGTAGTATGGATTAGGTGATTTACAGTTGATTTGAGTCAGTGTGGACTTTTTTTTAGGTTGAAATCGAAGTCAAAGTCATGTAATGTGAACTAGTACAATGCCAAACATTGTAAATTCATTGAAAACGCTATTCAGGAGCTGAAAAGCACTTTAAAGCAGTAAAAGAATGAAAGTCTCAAAACTCTGGAAGTAATGGCTGAATCTTGTCAGTATTATGGATTAGGTGATTTACAGTTGATTTGAGTCAGTGACGCCTGTTTTAGGCTGAAATCGAAGTCAAAGTCATGTAATGTGAACAAGTACAATGCCAAACATTGTAAATGCATTGAAAACGCTATTCAGGAGCTGAAAAGCACTTTAAAGCAATAAAAGAATGAAAGTCTTAAAACTCTGAATCTACTGGCTAAATCTTTTCAGTAGTATGGATTAGGTGATTTACAGTTGATTCGTTTTTTAGGCTGAAATCGAAGTCAAAGTCATGTAATGTGAGCTAGTAGAATGCCAAACATTGTAAATGCATTGAAAACGCTATTCAGGAGCTGAAAAGCACTTTAAAGCAATAAAAGAATGACAGTCTCAAAACTCGGAATCTAATGGCTAAATCTTGTCAGTAGTATGGATTAGATGATTTACAGTTGATTTGAGTCAGTGTGGCCTGCTTTAGGCTGAGATCTAAGTCAAAGTCATGTAATGTGAACTGGTACAATGCCAAACATTGTAAATGCATTGAAAACGCTATTCAGGAGCTGAAAAGCACTTTAAAGCAGTAAAAGAATAAAAGTCTCAAAACTCTGAATCTAATGGCTAAATATTGTCAGTATTATGGATTAGGTGATTTACAGTTCATTTGTTTTTTAGGCTTAAATCTTAGTCAAAGTCATGTAATGTAAACTAGTACAATGCCAAACATTGTAAATGCATTGAAAACGCTATTCAGGAGCTGAAAAGCACTTTAAAGCAATAAAAGAATGAAAGTCTCAAAACTCGGAATCTAATGGCTAAATCTTGACAATAGTATGGATTAGATGATTTACAGTTGATTTGAGTCAGTGTGGCCTGTTTTAGGCTGAGATCTAAGTCAAAGTCATGTAATGTGAACAAGTAGAATGCCAAACATTGTAAATGCATTGAAAACGCTATTCAGGAGCTGAAAAGCACTTTAAAGCAATAAAAGAATGAAAGTCTCAAAACTCTGAATCTACTGGCTAAATCTTTTCAGTAGTATGGATTAGGTGATTTACAGTTGATTCGTTTTTTAGGCTGAAATCGAAGTCAAAGTCATGTAATGTGAGCTAGTACAATGCCAAACATTGTAAATGCATTGAAAACGCTATTCAGGAGCTGAAAAGCACTTTAAAGCAATAAAAGAATGACAGTCTCAAAACTCGGAATCTAATGGCTAAATCTTGTCAGTAGTATGGATTAGATGATTTACAGTTGATTTGAGTCAGTGTGGCCTGCTTTAGGCTGAGATCTAAGTCAAAGTCATGTAATGGGACCTGGTACAATGCCAAACATTGTAAATGCATTGAAAACGCTATTCAGGAGCTGAAAGGCACTTTAAAGCAGTAAAAGAATAAAAGTCTCAAAACTCGGAATCTAATGGCTAAATATTGTCAGTATTATGGATTAGGTGATTTACAGTTGATTTGTTTTTTAGGCTGAAATCTTAGTCAAAGTCATGTAATGTAAACTAGTACAATGCCAAACATTGTAAATGCATTGAAAACGCTATCAGGAGCCGAAAAGCACTTTAAAGCAATAAAAGAATGACAGTCTCAAAACTCGGAATCTAATGGCTAAATCTTGTCAGTAGTATGGATTAGATGATTTACAGTTGATTTGAGTCAGTGTGGCCTGCTTTAGGCTGAGATCTAAGTCAAAGTCATGTAATGGGACCTGGTACAATGCCAAACATTGTAAATGCATTGAAAACGCTATTCAGGAGCTGAAAGGCACTTTAAAGCAGTAAAAGAATAAAAGTCTCAAAACTCGGAATCTAATGGCTAAATATTGTCAGTATTATGGATTAGGTGATTTACAGTTGATTTGTTTTTTAGGCTGAAATCTTAGTCAAAGTCATGTAATGTAAACTAGTACAATGCCAAACATTGTAAATGCATTGAAAACGCTATCAGGAGCCGAAAAGCACTTTAAAGCAATAAAAGAATGACAGTCTCAAAACTCGGAATCTAATGGCTAAATCTTGTCAGTAGTATGGATAAGATGATTTACAGTTGATTTGAGTCAGTGTGGCCTGTTTTCGGCTGAAATCGAAGTCAAAGTCATGTAATGTGAACTAGTACAATGCCAAACATTGTAAATGCATTGAAAACGCTATTCAGGAGCTGAAAAGCACTTTAAAGCAATAAAAGAATGAAAGTCTCAAAACTCTGGAAGTAATGGCTGAATCTTGTCAGTATTATGGATTAGGTTATTTACAGTTGATTTGAGTCAGTGAGGCCTGTTTTAGGCTGAAATCGAAGTCAAAGTCATGTAATGTGAACTAGTAGAATGCCAAACATTGTAAATGCATTGAAAACCCTATTCAGGAGCTGAAAAGCACTTTAAAGCAATAAAAGAATGAAAGTCTCAAAACTCTGAATCTACTGGCTAAATCTTGTCAGTAGTATGGATTAGGTGATTTACAGTTGATTTGAGTCAGTGTGGACTTTTTTTTAGGTTGAAATCGAAGTCAAAGTCATGTAATGTGAACTAGTATAATGCCAAACATTGTAAATTCATTGAAAACGCTATTCAGGAGCTGAAAAGCACTTTAAAGCAATAAAAGAATGAAAGTCTCAAAACTCTGGAAGTAATGGCTGAATCTTGTCAGTATTATGGATTAGGTTATTTACAGTTGATTTGAGTCAGTGAGGCCTGGTTTAGGCTGAAATCGAGGTCAAAGTCATGTAATGTGAACTAGTAGAATGCCAAACATTGTAAATGCATTGAAAACGCTATTCAGGAGCTGAAAAGCACTTTAAAGCAATAAAAGAATGAAAGTCTTAAAACTCTGAATCTACTGGCTAAATCTTTTCAGTAGTATGGATTAGGTGATTTACAGTTGATTCGTTTTTTCGGCTGAAATCGAAGTCAAAGTCATGTAATGTGAGCTAGTACAATGCCAAACATTGTAAATGCATTGAAAACGCTATTCAGGAGCTGAAAAGCACTTTAAAGCAATAAAAGAATGACAGTCTCAAAACTCGGAATCTAATGGCTAAATCTTGTCAGTAGTATGGATTAGATGATTTACAGTTGATTTGAGTCAGTGTGGCCTGCTTTAGGCTGAGATCTAAGTCAAAGTCATGTAATGTGACCTGGTACAATGCCAAACATTGTAAATGCATTGAAAACGCTATCAGGAGCCGAAAAGCACTTTAAAGCAATAAAAGAATGAAAGTCTCAAAACTCTGAATCTACTGGCTAAATCTTTTCAGTAGTATGGATTAGGTGATTTACAGTTGATTCGTTTTTTAGGCTGAAATCGAAGTCAAAGTCATGTAATGTGAGCTAGTAGAATGCCAAACATTGTAAATGCATTGAAAACGCTATTCAGGAGCTGAAAAGCACTTTAAAGCAATAAAAGAATGACAGTCTCAAAACTCGGAATCTAATGGCTAAATCTTGTCAGTAGTATGGATTAGATGATTTACAGTTGATTTGAGTCAGTGAGGCCTGTTTTAGGCTGAAATCGAAGTCAAAGTCATGTAATGTGAACTAGTAGAATGCCAAACATTGTAAATGCATTGAAAACCCTATTCAGGAGCTGAAAAGCACTTTAAAGCAATAAAAGAATGAAAGTCTCAAAACTCTGAATCTACTGGCTAAATCTTGTCAGTAGTATGGATTAGGTGATTTACAGTTGATTTGAGTCAGTGTGGCCTGTTTTAGGCTGAGATCTAAGTCAAAGTCATGTAATGTGAACAAGTAGAATGCCAAACATTGTAAATGCATTGAAAACGCTATTCAGGAGCTGAAAAGCACTTTAAAGCAATAAAAGAATGAAAGTCTCAAAACTCTGAATCTACTGGCTAAATCTTTTCAGTAGTATGGATTAGGTGATTTACAGTTGATTCGTTTTTTAGGCTGAAATCGAAGTCAAAGTCATGTAATGTGAGCTAGTACAATGCCAAACATTGTAAATGCATTGAAAACGCTATTCAGGAGCTGAAAAGCACTTTAAAGCAATAAAAGAATGACAGTCTCAAAACTCGGAATCTAATGGCTAAATCTTGTCAGTAGTATGGATTAGATGATTTACAGTTGATTTGAGTCAGTGTGGCCTGCTTTAGGCTGAGATCTAAGTCAAAGTCATGTAATGGGACCTGGTACAATGCCAAACATTGTAAATGCATTGAAAACGCTATTCAGGAGCTGAAAGGCACTTTAAAGCAGTAAAAGAATAAAAGTCTCAAAACTCGGAATCTAATGGCTAAATATTGTCAGTATTATGGATTAGGTGATTTACAGTTGATTTGTTTTTTAGGCTGAAATCTTAGTCAAAGTCATGTAATGTAAACTAGTACAATGCCAAACATTGTAAATGCATTGAAAACGCTATCAGGAGCCGAAAAGCACTTTAAAGCAATAAAAGAATGACAGTCTCAAAACTCGGAATCTAATGGCTAAATCTTGTCAGTAGTATGGATTAGATGATTTACAGTTGATTTGAGTCAGTGTGGCCTGTTTTCGGCTGAAATCGAAGTCAAAGTCATGTAATGTGAACTAGTACAATGCCAAACATTGTAAATGCATTGAAAACGCTATTCAGGAGCTGAAAAGCACTTTAAAGCAATAAAAGAATGAAAGTCTCAAAACTCTGGAAGTAATGGCTGAATCTTGTCAGTATTATGGATTAGGTTATTTACAGTTGATTTGAGTCAGTGAGGCCTGTTTTAGGCTGAAATCGAAGTCAAAGTCATGTAATGTGAACTAGTAGAATGCCAAACATTGTAAATGCATTGAAAACCCTATTCAGGAGCTGAAAAGCACTTTAAAGCAATAAAAGAATGAAAGTCTCAAAACTCTGAATCTACTGGCTAAATCTTGTCAGTAGTATGGATTAGGTGATTTACAGTTGATTTGAGTCAGTGTGGACTTTTTTTTAGGTTGAAATCGAAGTCAAAGTCATGTAATGTGAACTAGTATAATGCCAAACATTGTAAATTCATTGAAAACGCTATTCAGGAGCTGAAAAGCACTTTAAAGCAGTAAAAGAATGAAAGTCTCAAAACTCTGGAAGTAATGGCTGAATCTTGTCAGTATTATGGATTAGGTTATTTACAGTTGATTTGAGTCAGTGAGGCCTGTTTTAGGCTGAAATCGAAGTCAAAGTCATGTAATGTGAACTAGTAGAATGCCAAACATTGTAAATGCATTGAAAACGCTATTCAGGAGCTGAAAAGCACTTTAAAGCAATAAAAGAATGAAAGTCTCAAAACTCTGAATCTACTGGCTAAATCTTGTCAGTAGTATGGATTAGGTGATTTACAGTTGATTTGAGTCAGTGTGGACTTTTTTTTAGGTTGAAATCGAAGTCAAAGTCATGTAATGTGAACTAGTACAATGCCAAACATTGTAAATTCATTGAAAACGCTATTCAGGAGCTGAAAAGCACTTTAAAGCAGTACAAGAATGAAAGTCTCAAAACTCTGGAAGTAATGGCTGAATCTTGTCAGTATTATGGATTAGGTGATTTACAGTTGATTTGAGTCAGTGTGGCCTGCTTTAGGCTGAGATCTAAGTCAAAGTCATGTAATGTGACCTGGTACAATGCCAAACATTGTAAATGCATTGAAAACACTATTCAGGAGCTGAAAAGCACTTTAAAGCAGTACAAGAATGAAAGTCTCAAAACTCTGGAAGTAATGGCTGAATCTTGTCAGTATTATGGATTAGGTGATTTACAGTTGATTTGAGTCAGTGAGGCCTGTTTTAGGCTGAAATCGAAGTCAAAGTCATGTAATGTGAACAAGTACAATGCCAAACATTGTAAATGCATTGAAAACGCTATTCAGGAGCTGAAAAGCACTTTAAAGCAATAAAAGAATGAAAGTCTTAAAACTCTGAAGCTACTGGCTAAATCTTTTCAGTAGTATGGATTAGGTGATTTACAGTTGATTCGTTTTTTAGGCTGAAATCGAAGTCAAAGTCATGTAATGTGAGCTAGTACAATGCCAAACATTGTAAATGCATTGAAAACGCTATTCAGGAGCTGAAAAGCACTTTAAAGCAATAAAAGAATGACAGTCTCAAAACTCGGAATCTAATGGCTAAATCTTGTCAGTAGTATGGATTAGATGATTTACAGTTGATTTGAGTCAGTGTGGCCTGCTTTAGGCTGAGATCTAAGTCAAAGTCATGTAATGTGAACTGGTACAATGCCAAACATTGTAAATGCATTGAAAACGCTATTCAGGAGCTGAAAAGCACTTTAAAGCAGTAAAAGAATGAAAGTCTCAAAACTCGGAATCTAATGGCTAAATCTTGTCAATAGTATGGATTAGATTATTTACAGTTGATTTGAGTCAGTGTGGCCTGCTTTAGGCTGAGATCTAAGTCAAAGTCATGTAATGGGACCTGGTACAATGCCAAACATTGTAAATGCATTGAAAACGCTATTCAGGAGCTGAAAAGCACTTTAAAGCAGTACAAGAATGAAAGTCTCAAAACTCTGGAAGTAATGGCTGAATCTTGTCAGTATTATGGATTAGGTTATTTACAGTTGATTTGAGTCAGTGTGGCCTGCTTTAGGCTGAGATCTAAGTCAAAGTCATGTAATGGGACCTGGTACAATGCCAAACATTGTAAATGCATTGAAAACGCTATTCAAGAGCTGAAAGGCACTTTAAAGCAGTAAAAGAATAAAAGTCACAAAACTCGGAATCTACTGGCTAAATATTGTCAGTAGTATGGATTAGGTGATTTACAGTTGATTTGAGTCAGTGTGGACTTTTTTTTTAGTTGAAATCGAAGTCAAAGTCATGTAATGTGAACTAGTACAATGCCAAACATTGTAAATTCATTGAAAACGCTATTCAGGAGCTGAAAAGCACTTTAAAGCAATAAAAGAATGACAGTCTCAAAACTCGGAATCTAATGGCTAAATCTTGTCAGTAGTATGGATTAGATGATTTACAGTTGATTTGAGTCAGTGTGGCCTGCTTTAGGCTGAGATCTAAGTCAAAGTCATGTAATGTGAACTAGTAGAATGCCAAACATTGTAAATTCATTGAAAACGATATTCAGGAGCTGAAAAGCACTTTAAAGCAATAAAAGAATGAAAGTCTCAAAACTCGTAATCTAATGGCTAAATCTTGTCAATAGTATGGATTAGATGATTTAAAGTTGATTTGAGTCAGTGTGGCCTGTTTTAGGCTGAGATCTAAGTCAAAGTCATGTAATGTGAACTAGTAGAATGCCAAACATTGTAAATGCATTGAAAACGCTATTCAGGAGCTGAAAAGCACTTTAAAGCAATAAAAGAATGAAAGTCTCAAAACTCTGAATCTACTGGCTAAATCTTGTCAGTAGTATGGATTAGGTGATTTACAGTTGATTTGAGTCAGTGTGGACTTTTTTTTTAGTTGAAATCGAAGTCAAAGTCATGTAATGTGAACTAGTACAATGCCAAACATTGTAAATTCATTGAAAACGCTATTCAGGAGCTGAAAAGCACTTTAAAGCAATAAAAGAATGAAAGTAACTAAACTCGGAATCTAATGACTAAATCTTGTCAGTTTTATGGATTAGGTGATTTACAGTTGATTTGAGTCGGTGAGGCCTGTTTTAGGCTGAAATCGAAGTCAAAGTCATGTAATGTGAACAAGTACAATGCCAAACATTGTAAATGCATTGAAAACGCTATTCAGGAGCTGAAAAGCACTTTAAAGCAATAAAAGAATGAAAGTCTTAAAACTCTGAATCTACTGGCTAAATCTTTTCAGTAGTATGGATTAGGTGATTTACAGTTGATTCGTTTTTTCGGCTGAAATCGAAGTCAAAGTCATGTAATGTGAGCTAGTACAATGCCAAACATTGTAAATGCATTGAAAACGCTATTCAGGAGCTGAAAAGCACTTTAAAGCAATAAAAGAATGACAGTCTCAAAACTCGGAATCTAATGGCTAAATCTTGTCAGTAGTATGGATTAGATGATTTACAGTTGATTTGAGTCAGTGTGGCCTGCTTTAGGCTGAGATCTAAGTCAAAGTCATGTAATGTGACCTGGTACAATGCCAAACATTGTAAATGCATTGAAAACGCTATCAGGAGCCGAAAAGCACTTTAAAGCAATAAAAGAATGAAAGTCTCAAAAACTCTGGAAGTAATGGATGAATCTTGTCAGTAGTATGGATTAGGTGATTTACAGTTGATTTGTTTTTTAGGCTGAAATCGAAGTCATGTAATGTGAACTAGTAGAATGCCAAACATTGTAAATTCATTGAAAACGATATTCAGGAGCTGAAAAGCACTTTAAAGCAATAAAAGAATGAAAGTCTCAAAACTCGTAATCTAATGGCTAAATCTTGTCAATAGTATGGATTAGATGATTTACAGTTGATTTGAGTCAGTGTGGCCTGTTTTAGGCTGAGATCTAAGTCAAAGTCATGTAATGTGAACTAGTAGAATGCCAAACATTGTAAATGCATTGAAAACGCTATTCAGGAGCTGAAAAGCACTTTAAAGCAATAAAAGAATGAAAGTCTCAAAACTCTGAATCTACTGGCTAAATCTTGTCAGTAGTATGGATTAGGTGATTTACAGTTGATTTGAGTCAGTGTGGACTTTTTTTTTAGTTGAAATCGAAGTCAAAGTCATGTAATGTGAACTAGTACAATGCCAAACATTGTAAATTCATTGAAAACGCTATTCAGGAGCTGAAAAGCACTTTAAAGCAATAAAAGAATGAAAGTAACTAAACTCGGAATCTAATGACTAAATCTTGTCAGTTTTATGGATTAGGTGATTTACAGTTGATTTGAGTCAGTGAGGCCTGTTTTAGGCTGAAATCGAAGTCAAAGTCATGTAATGTGAACAAGTACAATGCCAAACATTGTAAATGCATTGAAAACGCTATTCAGGAGCTGAAAAGCACTTTAAAGCAATAAAAGAATGAAAGTCTCAAAACTCTGGAAGTAATGGCTGAATCGTAAGTAGTATGGATTAGGTGATTTACAGTTGATTCGTTTTTTAGGCTGAAATCGAAGTCAAAGTCATGTAATGTGAGCTAGTACAATGCCAAACATTGTAAATGCATTGAAAACGCTATTCAGGAGCTGAAAAGCACTTTAAAGCAATAAAAGAATGACAGTCTCAAAACTCGTAATCTAATGGCTAAATCTTGTCAGTAGTATGGATTAGATGATTTACAGTTGATTTGAGTCAGTGTGGCCTGCTTTAGGCTGAGATCTAAGTCAAAGTCATGTAATGGGACCTGGTACAATGCCAAACATTGTAAATGCATTGAAAACGCTATTCAAGAGCTGAAAGGCACTTCAAAGCAGTAAAAGAATAAAAGTCTCAAAACTCGGAATCTAATGGCTAAATATTGTCAGTATTATGGATTAGGTGATTTACAGTTGATTTGTTTTTTAGGCTGAAATCTTAGTCAAAGTCATGTAATGTAAACTAGTACAATGCCAAACATTGTAAATGCATTGAAAACGCTATCAGGAGCCGAAAAGCACTTTAAAGCAATAAAAGAATGAAAGTCTCAAAAACTCTGGAAGTAATGGCTGAATCTTGTCAGTAGTATGGATTAGGTGATTTACAGTTGATTTGTTTTTTAGGATGAAATCGAAGTCAAAGTCATGTAATGTGAACTAGTAGAATGCCAAACATTGTAAATTCATTGAAAACGATATTCAGGAGCTGAAAAGCACTCTAAAGCAATAAAAGAATGAAAGTCTCAAAACTCGGAATCTAATGGCTAAATCTTGTCAATAGTATGGATTAGATGATTTACAGTTGATTTGAGTCAGTGTGGCCTGTTTTAGGCTGAGATCTAAGTCAAAGTCATGTAATGTGAACTAGTAGAATGCCAAACATTGTAAATTCATTGAAAACGCTATTCAGGAGCTGAAAAGCACTTTAAAGCAATAAAAGAATGAAAGTCTCAAAACTCTGAATCTAATGGCTAAATCTTGTCAGTAGTATGGATTAGATGATTTACAGTTGATTTGAGTCAGTGTGGCCTGCTTTAGGCTGAGATCTAAGTCAAAGTCATGTAATGGGACCTGGTACAATGCCAAACATTGTAAATGCATTGAAAACGCTATTCAAGAGCTGAAAGGCACTTTAAAGCAGTAAAAGAATAAAAGTCTCAAAACTCGGAATCTACTGGCTAAATATTGTCAGTAGTATGGATTAGGTGATTTACAGTTGATTTGAGTCAGTGTGGACTTTTTTTTTGGTTGAAATCGAAGTCAAAGTCATGTAATGTGAACTAGTACAATGCCAAACATTGTAAATTCATTGAAAACGCTATTCAGGAGCTGAAAAGCACTTTAAAGCAATAAAAGAATGAAAGTAACTAAACTCGGAATCTAATGACTAAATCTTGTCAGTTTTATGGATTAGGTGATTTACAGTTGATTTGAGTCAGTGAGGCCTGTTTTAGGCTGAAATCGAAGTCAAAGTCATGTAATGTGAACAAGTACAATGCCAAACATTGTAAATGCATTGAAAACGCTATTCAGGAGCTGAAAAGCACTTTAAAGCAATAAAAGAATGGAAGTCTTAAAACTCTGAAGCTACTGGCTAAATCTTTTCAGTAGTATGGATTAGGTGATTTACAGTTGATTCGTTTTTTAGGCTGAAATCGAAGTCAAAGTCATGTAATGTGAGCTAGTACAATGCCAAACATTGTAAATGCATTGAAAACGCTATTCAGGAGCTGAAAAGCACTTTAAAGCAATAAAAGAATGACAGTCTCAAAACTCGGAATCTAATGGCTAAATCTTGTCAGTAGTATGGATTAGATGATTTACAGTTGATTTGAGTCAGTGTGGCCTGCTTTAGGCTGAGATCTAAGTCAAAGTCATGTAATGTGACCTGGTACAATGCCAAACATTGTAAATGCATTGAAAACGCTATCAGGAGCCGAAAAGCACTTTAAAGCAATAAAAGAATGAAAGTCTCAAAAACTCTGGAAGTAATGGATGAATCTTGTCAGTAGTATGGATTAGGTGATTTACAGTTGATTTGTTTTTTAGGCTGAAATCGAAGTCAAAGTCATGTAATGTGAACTAGTACAATGCCAAACATTGTAAATTCATTGAAAACGATATTCAGGAGCTGAAAAGCACTTTAAAGCAATAAAAGAATGAAAGTAACTAAACTCGGAATCTAATGACTAAATCTTGTCAGTTTTATGGATTAGGTGATTTACAGTTGATTTGAGTCAGTGAGGCCTGTTTTAGGCTGAAATCGAAGTCAAAGTCATGTAATGTGAACAAGTACAATGCCAAACATTGTAAATGCATTGAAAACGCTATTCAGGAGCTGAAAAGCACTTTAAAGCAATAAAAGAATGGAAGTCTTAAAACTCTGAAGCTACTGGCTAAATCTTTTCAGTAGTATGGATTAGGTGATTTACAGTTGATTCGTTTTTTAGGCTGAAATCGAAGTCAAAGTCATGTAATGTGAGCTAGTACAATGCCAAACATTGTAAATGCATTGAAAACGCTATTCAGGAGCTGAAAAGCACTTTAAAGCAATAAAAGAATGACAGTCTCAAAACTCGGAATCTAATGGCTAAATCTTGTCAGTAGTATGGATTAGATGATTTACAGTTGATTTGAGTCAGTGTGGCCTGCTTTAGGCTGAGATCTAAGTCAAAGTCATGTAATGTGACCTGGTACAATGCCAAACATTGTAAATGCATTGAAAACGCTATCAGGAGCCGAAAAGCACTTTAAAGCAATAAAAGAATGAAAGTCTCAAAAACTCTGGAAGTAATGGATGAATCTTGTCAGTAGTATGGATTAGGTGATTTACAGTTGATTTGTTTTTTAGGCTGAAATCGAAGTCAAAGTCATGTAATGTGAACTAGTAGAATGCCAAACATTGTAAATTCATTGAAAACGATATTCAGGAGCTGAAAAGCACTTTAAAGCAATAAAAGAATGAAAGTCTCAAAACTCGTAATCTAATGGCTAAATCTTGTCAATAGTATGGATTAGATGATTTAAAGTTGATTTGAGTCAGTGTGGCCTGTTTTAGGCTGAGATCTAAGTCAAAGTCATGTAATGTGAACTAGTAGAATGCCAAACATTGTAAATGCATTGGAAACGCTATTCAGGAGCTGAAAAGCACTTTAAAGCAATAAAAGAATGAAAGTCTCAAAACTCTGAATCTACTGGCTAAATCTTGTCAGTAGTATGGATTAGGTGATTTACAGTTGATTTGAGTCAGTGTGGACTTTTTTTTTAGTTGAAATCGAAGTCAAAGTCATGTAATGTGAACTAGTACAATGCCAAACATTGTAAATTCATTGAAAACGCTATTCAGGAGCTGAAAAGCACTTTAAAGCAATAAAAGAATGAAAGTAACTAAACTCGGAATCTAATGACTAAATCTTGTCAGTTTTATGGATTAGGTGATTTACAGTTGATTTGAGTCAGTGAGGCCTGTTTTAGGCTGAAATCGAAGTCAAAGTCATGTAATGTGAACAAGTACAATGCCAAACATTGTAAATGCATTGAAAACGCTATTCAGGAGCTGAAAAGCACTTTAAAGCAATAAAAGAATGAAAGTCTTAAAACTCTGAATCTACTGGCTAAATCTTTTCAGTAGTATGGATTAGGTGATTTACAGTTGATTCGTTTTTTCGGCTGAAATCGAAGTCAAAGTCATGTAATGTGAGCTAGTACAATGCCAAACATTGTAAATGCATTGAAAACGCTATTCAGGAGCTGAAAAGCACTTTAAAGCAATAAAAGAATGAAAGTCTCAAAACTCTGGAAGTAATGGCTGAATCTTGTCAGTAGTATGGATTAGATGATTTACAGTTGATTTGAGTCAGTGTGGCCTGCTTTAGGCTGAGATCTAAGTCAAAGTCATGTAATGTGACCTGGTACAATGCCAAACATTGTAAATGCATTGAAAACGCTATCAGGAGCCGAAAAGCACTTTAAAGCAATAAAAGAATGAAAGTCTCAAAAACTCTGGAAGTAATGGATGAATCTTGTCAGTAGTATGGATTAGGTGATTTACAGTTGATTTGTTTTTTAGGCTGAAATCGAAGTCAAAGTCATGTAATGTGAACTAGTACAATGCCAAACATTGTAAATTCATTGAAAACGATATTCAGGAGCTGAAAAGCACTTTAAAGCAATAAAAGAATGAAAGTCTCAAAACTCGTAATCTAATGGCTAAATCTTGTCAATAGTATGGATTAGATGATTTACAGTTGATTTGAGTCAGTGTGGCCTGTTTTAGGCTGAGATCTAAGTCAAAGTCATGTAATGTGAACTAGTAGAATGCCAAACATTGTAAATGCATTGAAAACGCTATTCAGGAGCTGAAAAGCACTTTAAAGCAATAAAAGAATGAAAGTCTTAAAACTCTGAAGCTACTGGCTAAATCTTTTCAGTAGTATGGATTAGGTGATTTACAGTTGATTCGTTTTTTAGGCTGAAATCGAAGTCAAAGTCATGTAATGTGAGCTAGTACAATGCCAAACATTGTAAATGCATTGAAAACGCTATTCAGGAGCTGAAAAGCACTTTAAAGCAATAAAAGAATGACAGTCTCAAAACTCGGAATCTAATGGCTAAATCTTGTCAGTAGTATGGATTAGATGATTTACAGTTGATTTGAGTCAGTGTGGCCTGCTTTAGGCTGAGATCTAAGTCAAAGTCATGTAATGTGACCTGGTACAATGCCAAACATTGTAAATGCATTGAAAACGCTATCAGGAGCCGAAAAGCACTTTTAAGCAATAAAAGAATGAAAGTCTCAAAAACTCTGGAAGTAATGGATGAATCTTGTCAGTAGTATGGATTAGGTGATTTACAGTTGATTTGTTTTTTAGGCTGAAATCGAAGTCAAAGTCATGTAATGTGAACTAGTAGAATGCCAAACATTGTAAATTCATTGAAAACGATATTCAGGAGCTGAAAAGCACTTTAAAGCAATAAAAGAATGAAAGTCTCAAAACTCGTAATCTAATGGCTAAATCTTGTCAATAGTATGGATTAGATGATTTAAAGTTGATTTGAGTCAGTGTGGCCTGTTTTAGGCTGAGATCTAAGTCAAAGTCATGTAATGTGAACTAGTAGAATGCCAAACATTGTAAATGCATTGAAAACGCTATTCAGGAGCTGAAAAGCACTTTAAAGCAATAAAAGAATGAAAGTCTCAAAACTCTGAATCTACTGGCTAAATCTTGTCAGTAGTATGGATTAGGTGATTTACAGTTGATTTGAGTCAGTGTGGACTTTTTTTTTAGTTGAAATCGAAGTCAAAGTCATGTAATGTGAACTAGTACAATGCCAAACATTGTAAATTCATTGAAAACGCTATTCAGGAGCTGAAAAGCACTTTAAAGCAATAAAAGAATGAAAGTAACTAAACTCGGAATCTAATGACTAAATCTTGTCAGTTTTATGGATTAGGTGATTTACAGTTGATTTGAGTCAGTGAGGCCTGTTTTAGGCTGAAATCGAAGTCAAAGTCATGTAATGTGAACAAGTACAATGCCAAACATTGTAAATGCATTGAAAACGCTATTCAGGAGCTGAAAAGCACTTTAAAGCAATAAAAGAATGAAAGTCTTAAAACTCTGAATCTACTGGCTAAATCTTTTCAGTAGTATGGATTAGGTGATTTACAGTTGATTCGTTTTTTCGGCTGAAATCGAAGTCAAAGTCATGTAATGTGAGCTAGTACAATGCCAAACATTGTAAATGCATTGAAAACGCTATTCAGGAGCTGAAAAGCACTTTAAAGCAATAAAAGAATGACAGTCTCAAAACTCGGAATCTAATGGCTAAATCTTGTCAGTAGTATGGATTAGATGATTTACAGTTGATTTGAGTCAGTGTGGCCTGCTTTAGGCTGAGATCTAAGTCAAAGTCATGTAATGTGACCTGGTACAATGCCAAACATTGTAAATGCATTGAAAACGCTATCAGGAGCCGAAAAGCACTTTAAAGCAATAAAAGAATGAAAGTCTCAAAAACTCTGGAAGTAATGGATGAATCTTGTCAGTAGTATGGATTAGGTGATTTACAGTTGATTTGTTTTTTAGGCTGAAATCGAAGTCATGTAATGTGAACTAGTAGAATGCCAAACATTGTAAATTCATTGAAAACGATATTCAGGAGCTGAAAAGCACTTTAAAGCAATAAAAGAATGAAAGTCTCAAAACTCGTAATCTAATGGCTAAATCTTGTCAATAGTATGGATTAGATGATTTACAGTTGATTTGAGTCAGTGTGGCCTGTTTTAGGCTGAGATCTAAGTCAAAGTCATGTAATGTGAACTAGTAGAATGCCAAACATTGTAAATGCATTGAAAACGCTATTCAGGAGCTGAAAAGCACTTTAAAGCAATAAAAGAATGAAAGTCTCAAAACTCTGAATCTACTGGCTAAATCTTGTCAGTAGTATGGATTAGGTGATTTACAGTTGATTTGAGTCAGTGTGGACTTTTTTTTTAGTTGAAATCGAAGTCAAAGTCATGTAATGTGAACTAGTACAATGCCAAACATTGTAAATTCATTGAAAACGCTATTCAGGAGCTGAAAAGCACTTTAAAGCAATAAAAGAATGAAAGTAACTAAACTCGGAATCTAATGACTAAATCTTGTCAGTTTTATGGATTAGGTGATTTACAGTTGATTTGAGTCAGTGAGGCCTGTTTTAGGCTGAAATCGAAGTCAAAGTCATGTAATGTGAACAAGTACAATGCCAAACATTGTAAATGCATTGAAAACGCTATTCAGGAGCTGAAAAGCACTTTAAAGCAATAAAAGAATGAAAGTCTCAAAACTCTGGAAGTAATGGCTGAATCTTGTAAGTAGTATGGATTAGGTGATTTACAGTTGATTCGTTTTTTCGGCTGAAATCGAAGTCAAAGTCATGTAATGTGAGCTAGTACAATGCCAAACATTGTAAATGCATTGAAAACGCTATTCAGGAGCTGAAAAGCACTTTAAAGCAATAAAAGAATGACAGTCTCAAAACTCGGAATCTAATGGCTAAATCTTGTCAGTAGTATGGATTAGATGATTTACAGTTGATTTGAGTCAGTGTGGCCTGCTTTAGGCTGAGATCTAAGTCAAAGTCATGTAATGGGACCTGGTACAATGCCAAACATTGTAAATGCATTGAAAACGCTATTCAAGAGCTGAAAGGCACTTCAAAGCAGTAAAAGAATAAAAGTCTCAAAACTCGGAATCTAATGGCTAAATATTGTCAGTATTATGGATTAGGTGATTTACAGTTGATTTGTTTTTTAGGCTGAAATCTTAGTCAAAGTCATGTAATGTAAACTAGTACAATGCCAAACATTGTAAATGCATTGAAAACGCTATCAGGAGCCGAAAAGCACTTTAAAGCAATAAAAGAATGAAAGTCTCAAAAACTCTGGAAGTAATGGCTGAATCTTGTCAGTAGTATGGATTAGGTGATTTACAGTTGATTTGTTTTTTAGGCTGAAATCGAAGTCAAAGTCATGTAATGTGAACTAGTAGAATGCCAAACATTGTAAATTCATTGAAAACGATATTCAGGAGCTGAAAAGCACTTTAAAGCAATAAAAGAATGAAAGTCTCAAAACTCGGAATCTAATGGCTAAATCTTGTCAATAGTATGGATTAGATGATTTACAGTTGATTTGAGTCAGTGTGGCCTGTTTTAGGCTGAGATCTAAGTCAAAGTCATGTAATGTGAACTAGTAGAATGCCAAACATTGTAAATTCATTGAAAACGCTATTCAGGAGCTGAAAAGCACTTTAAAGCAATAAAAGAATGAAAGTCTCAAAACTCGGAATCTAATGGCTAAATCTTGTCAGTAGTATGGATTAGATGATTTACAGTTGATTTGAGTCAGTGTGGCCTGCTTTAGGCTGAGATCTAAGTCAAAGTCATGTAATGGGACCTGGTACAATGCCAAACATTGTAAATGCATTGAAAACGCTATTCAAGAGCTGAAAGGCACTTTAAAGCAGTAAAAGAATAAAAGTCTCAAAACTCGGAATCTACTGGCTAAATATTGTCAGTAGTATGGATTAGGTGATTTACAGTTGATTTGAGTCAGTGTGGACTTTTTTTTAGGTTGAAATCGAAGTCAAAGTCATGTAATGTGAACTAGTACAATGCCAAACATTGTAAATTCATTGAAAACGCTATTCAGGAGCTGAAAAGCACTTTAAAGCAATAAAAGAATGAAAGTAACTAAACTCGGAATCTAATGACTAAATCTTGTCAGTTTTATGGATTAGGTGATTTACAGTTGATTTGAGTCAGTGAGGCCTGTTTTAGGCTGAAATCGAAGTCAAAGTCATGTAATGTGAACAAGTACAATGCCAAACATTGTAAATGCATTGAAAACGCTATTCAGGAGCTGAAAAGCACTTTAAAGCAATAAAAGAATGAAAGTCTCAAAACTCTGGAAGTAATGGCTGAATCTTGTCAGTAGTATGGATTAGGTGATTTACAGTTTATTTGTTTTTTAGGCTGAAATCTTAGTCAAAGTCATGTAATGTAAACTAGTAGAATGCCAAACATTGTAAATGCATTGAAAACGCTATCAGGAGCCGAAAAGCACTTTAAAAGAATGAAAGTCTCAAAAACTCTGGAAGTAATGGATGAATCTTGTCAGTAGTATGGATTAGGTGATTTACAGTTGATTTGTTTTTTAGGCTGAAATCGAAGTCAAAGTCATGTAATGTGAACTAGTAGAATGCCAAACATTGTAAATTCATTGAAAACGATATTCAGGAGCTGAAAAGCACTTTAAAGCAATAAAAGAATGAAAGTCTCAAAACTCGTAATCTAATGGCTAAATCTTGTCAATAGTATGGATTAGATGATTTACAGTTGATTTGAGTCAGTGTGGCCTGTTTTAGGCTGAGATCTAAGTCAAAGTCATGTAATGTGAACTAGTAGAATGCCAAACATTGTAAATGCATTGAAAACGCTATTCAGGAGCTGAAAAGCACTTTAAAGCAATAAAAGAATGAAAGTCTCAAAACTCTGAATCTACTGGCTAAATCTTGTCAGTAGTATGGATTAGGTGATTTACAGTTGATTTGAGTCAGTGTGGACTTTTTTTTTAGTTGAAATCGAAGTCAAAGTCATGTAATGTGAACTAGTACAATGCCAAACATTGTAAATTCATTGAAAACGCTATTCAGGAGCTGAAAAGCACTTTAAAGCAATAAAAGAATGAAAGTAACTAAACTCGGAATCTAATGACTAAATCTTGTCAGTTTTATGGATTAGGTGATTTACAGTTGATTTGAGTCAGTGAGGCCTGTTTTAGGCTGAAATCGAAGTCAAAGTCATGTAATGTGAACAAGTACAATGCCAAACATTGTAAATGCATTGAAAACGCTATTCAGGAGCTGAAAAGCACTTTAAAGCAATAAAAGAATGAAAGTCTTAAAACTCTGAAGCTACTGGCTAAATCTTTTCAGTAGTATGGATTAGGTGATTTACAGTTGATTCGTTTTTTAGGCTGAAATCGAAGTCAAAGTCATGTAATGTGAGCTAGTACAATGCCAAACATTGTAAATGCATTGAAAACGCTATTCAGGAGCTGAAAAGCACTTTAAAGCAATAAAAGAATGACAGTCTCAAAACTCGGAATCTAATGGCTAAATCTTGTCAGTAGTATGGATTAGATGATTTACAGTTGATTTGAGTCAGTGTGGCCTGCTTTAGGCTGAGATCTAAGTCAAAGTCATGTAATGTGACCTGGTACAATGCCAAACATTGTAAATGCATTGAAAACGCTATCAGGAGCCGAAAAGCACTTTAAAGCAATAAAAGAATGAAAGTCTCAAAAACTCTGGAAGTAATGGATGAATCTTGTCAGTAGTATGGATTAGGTGATTTACAGTTGATTTGTTTTTTAGGCTGAAATCTAAGTCAAAGTCATGTAATGTGAACTAGTAGAATGCCAAACATTGTAAATTCATTGAAAACGATATTCAGGAGCTGAAAAGCACTTTAAAGCAATAAAAGAATGAAAGTCTCAAAACTCGTAATCTAATGGCTAAATCTTGTCAATAGTATGGATTAGATGATTTACAGTTGATTTGAGTCAGTGTGGCCTGTTTTAGGCTGAGATCTAAGTCAAAGTCATGTAATGTGAACTAGTAGAATGCCAAACATTGTAAATGCATTGAAAACGCTATTCAGGAGCTGAAAAGCACTTTAAAGCAATAAAAGAATGAAAGTCTCAAAACTCTGAATCTACTGGCTAAATCTTGTCAGTAGTATGGATTAGGTGACTTACAGTTGATTTGAGTCAGTGTGGACTTTTTTTTTAGTTGAAATCGAAGTCAAAGTCATGTAATGTGAACTAGTACAATGCCAAACATTGTAAATTCATTGAAAACGCTATTCAGGAGCTGAAAAGCACTTTAAAGCAATAAAAGAATGAAAGTAACTAAACTCGGAATCTAATGACTAAATCTTGTCAGTTTTATGGATTAGGTGATTTACAGTTGATTTGAGTCAGTGAGGCCTGTTTTAGGCTGAAATCGAAGTCAAAGTCATGTAATGTGAACAAGTACAATGCCAAACATTGTAAATGCATTGAAAACGCTATTCAGGAGCTGAAAAGCACTTTAAAGCAATAAAAGAATGAAAGTCTCAAAACTCTGGAAGTAATGGCTGAATCTTGTAAGTAGTATGGATTAGGTGAATTACAGTTGATTCGTTTTTTCGGCTGAAATCGAAGTCAAAGTCATGTAATGTGAGCTAGTACAATGCCAAACATTGTAAATGCATTGAAAACGCTATTCAGGAGCTGAAAAGCACTTTAAAGCAATAAAAGAATGACAGTCTCAAAACTCGGAATCTAATGGCTAAATCTTGTCAGTAGTATGGATTAGATGATTTACAGTTGATTTGAGTCAGTGTGGCCTGCTTTAGGCTGAGATCTAAGTCAAAGTCATGTAATGGGACCTGGTACAATGCCAAACATTGTAAATGCATTGAAAACGCTATTCAAGAGCTGAAAGGCACTTTAAAGCAGTAAAAGAATAAAAGTCTCAAAACTCGGAATCTAATGGCTAAATATTGTCAGTATTATGGATTAGGTGATTTACAGTTGATTTGTTTTTTAGGCTGAAATCTTAGTCAAAGTCATGTAATGTAAACTAGTACAATGCCAAACATTGTAAATGCATTGAAAACGCTATCAGGAGCCGAAAAGCACTTTAAAGCAATAAAAGAATGAAAGTCTCAAAAACTCTGGAAGTAATGGCTGAAATTTGTCAGTAGTATGGATTAGGTGATTTACAGTTGATTTGTTTTTTAGGCTGAAATCGAAGTCAAAGTCATGTAATGTGAACTAGTAGAATGCCAAACATTGTAAATTCATTGAAAACGATATTCAGGAGCTGAAAAGCACTTTAAAGCAATAAAAGAATGAAAGTCTCAAAACTCGGAATCTAATGGCTAAATCTTGTCAATAGTATGGATTAGATGATTTACAGTTGATTTGAGTCAGTGTGGCCTGTTTTAGGCTGAGATCTAAGTCAAAGTCATGTAATGTGAACTAGTAGAATGCCAAACATTGTAAATTCATTGAAAACGATATTCAGGAGCTGAAAAGCACTTTAAAGCAATAAAAGAATGAAAGTCTCAAAACTCGGAATCTAATGGCTAAATCTTGTCAATAGGTATGGATTAGATGATTTACAGTTGATTTGAGTCAGTGTGGCTTGTTTTAGGCTGAGATCTAAGTCAAAGTCATGTAATGTGAACTAGTAGAATGCCAAACATTGTAAATGCATTGAAAACGCTATTCAGGAGCTGAAAAGCACTTTAAAGCAATAAAAGAATGACAGTCTCAAAACTCGGAATCTAATGGCTAAATCTTGTCAGTAGTATGGATTAGATGATTTACAGTTGATTTGAGTCAGTGTGGCCTGCTTTAGGCTGAGATATAAGTCAAAGTCATGTAATGGGACCTGGTACAATGCCAAACATTGTAAATGCATTGAAAACGCTATTCAAGAGCTGAAAGGCACTTTAAAGCAATAAAAGAATGAAAGTCTCAAAACTCGGAATCTAATGGCTAAATCTTGTCAATAGTATGGATTAGATGATTTACAGTTGATTTGAGTCAGTGTGGCCTGTTTTAGGCTGAGATCTAAGTCAAAGTCATGTAATGTGAACTAGTAGAATGCCAAACATTGTAAATGCATTGAAAACGCTATTCAGGAGCTGAAAATCACTTTAAAGCAATAAAAGAATGAAAGTCTTAAAACTCTGAATCTACTGGCTAAATCTTTTCAGTAGTATGGATTAGGTGATTTACAGTTGATTCGTTTTTTAGGCTGAAATCGAAGTCAAAGTCATGTAATGTGAGCTAGTACAATGCCAAACATTGTAAATGTATTGAAAACGCTATTCAGGAGCTGAAAAGCACTTTAAAGCAATAAAAGAATGACAGTCTCAAAACTCGGAATCTAATGGCTAAATCTTGTCAGTAGTATGGATTAGATGATTTACAGTTGATTTGAGTCAGTGTGGCCTGCTTTAGGCTGAGATCTAAGTCAAAGTCATGTAATGGGACCTGGTACAATGCCAAACATTGTAAATGCATTGAAAACGCTATTCAAGAGCTGAAAGGACTTTAAAGCAGTAAAAGAATAAAAGTCTCAAAACTCGGAATCTAATGGCTAAATATTGTCAGTATTATGGATTAGGTGATTTACAGTTGATTTGTTTTTTAGGCTGAAATCTTAGTCAAAGTCATGTAATGTAAACTAGTAGAATGCCAAACATTGTAAATGCATTGAAAACGCTATCAGGAGCCGAAAAGCACTTTAAAGCAATAAAAGAATGAAAGTCTCAAAAACTCTGGAAGTAATGGCTGAATCTTGTCAGTAGTATGGATTAGGTGATTTACAGTTGATTTGTTTTTTAGGCTGAAATCGAAGTCAAAGTCATGTAATGTGAACTAGTAGAATGCCAAACATTGTAAATTCATTGAAAACGATATTCAGGAGCTGAAAAGCACTTTAAAGCAATAAAAGAATGAAAGTCTCAAAACTCGGAATCTAATGGCTAAATCTTGTCAATAGTATGGATTAGATGATTTACAGTTGATTTGAGTCAGTGTGGCTTGTTTTAGGCTGAGATCTAAGTCAAAGTCATGTAATGTGAACTAGTAGAATGCCAAACATTGTAAATGCATTGAAAACGCTATTCAGGAGCTGAAAAGCACTTTAAAGCAATAAAAGAATGACAGTCTCAAAACTCGGAATCTAATGGCTAAATCTTGTCAGTAGTATGGATTAGATGATTTACAGTTGATTTGAGTCAGTGTGGCCTGCTTTAGGCTGAGATCTAAGTCAAAGTCATGTAATGTGAACTAGTACAATGCCAAACATTGTAAATGCATTGAAAACGCTATTCAGGAGCTGAAAAGCACTTTAAAGCAATAAAAGAATGACAGTCTCAAAACTCGGAATCTAATGGCTAAATCTTGTCAGTAGTATGGATTAGATGATTTACAGTTGATTTGAGTCAGTGTGGACTTTTTTTTAGGTTGAAATCGAAGTCAAAGTCATGTAATGTGAACTAGTACAATGCCAAACATTGTAAATTCATTGAAAACGCTATTCAGGAGCTGAAAAGCACTTTAAAGCAATAAAAGAATGAAAGTAACTAAACTCGGAATCTAATGACTAAATCTTGTCAGTTTTATGGATTAGGTGATTTACAGTTGATTTGAGTCAGTGAGGCCTGTTTTAGGCTGAAATCGAAGTCAAAGTCATGTAATGTGAACAAGTACAATGCCAAACATTGTAAATGCATTGAAAACGCTATTCAGGAGCTGAAAAGCACTTTAAAGCAATAAAAGAATGAAAGTCTCAAAACTCTGGAAGTAATGGCTGAATCTTGTCAGTAGTATGGATTAGGTGATTTACAGTTTATTTGTTTTTTAGGCTGAAATCTTAGTCAAAGTCATGTAATGTAAACTAGTAGAATGCCAAACATTGTAAATGCATTGAAAACGCTATCAGGAGCCGAAAAGCACTTTAAAGCAATAAAAGAATGACAGTCTCAAAACTCGGAATCTAATGGCTAAATCTTGTCAGTAGTATGGATTAGATGATTTACAGTTGATTTGAGTCAGTGTGGCCTGCTTTAGGCTGAGATCTAAGTCAAAGTCATGTAATGTGTCCTGGTACAATGCCAAACATTGTAAATGCATTGAAAACGCTATTCAAGAGCTGAAAGGCACTTTAAAGCAGTAAAAGAATAAAAGTCTCAAAACTCGGAATCTAATGGCTAAATATTGTCAGTATTATGGATTAGGTGATTTACAGTTGATTTGAGTCAGTGTGGCCTGTTTTAGGCTGAGATCTAAGTCAAAGTCATGTAATGTGAACTAGTAGAATGCCAAACATTGTAAATGCATTGAAAACGCTATTCAGGAGCTGAAAAGCACTTTAAAGCAATAAAAGAATGACAGTCTCAAAACTCTGAATCTACTGGCTAAATCTTGTCAGTAGTATGGATTTGGTGATTTACAGTTGATTTGAGTCAGTGTGGACTTTTTTTTTAGTTGAAATCGAAGTCAAAGTCATGTAATGTGAACTAGTACAATGCCAAACATTGTAAATTCATTGAAAACGCTATTCAGGAGCTGAAAAGCACTTTAAAGCAATAAAAGAATGAAAGTAACTAAACTCGGAATCTAATGACTAAATCTTGTCAGTTTTATGGATTAGGTGATTTACAGTTGATTTGAGTCAGTGAGGCCTGTTTTAGGCTGAAATCGAAGTCAAAGTCATGTAATGTGAACAAGTACAATGCCAAACATTGTAAATGCATTGAAAACGCTATTCAGGAGCTGAAAAGCACTTTAAAGCAATAAAAGAATGAAAGTCTTAAAACTCTGAATCTACTGGCTAAGTCTTTTCAGTAGTATGGATTAGGTGATTTACAGTTGATTCGTTTTTTCGGCTGAAATCGAAGTCAAAGTCATGTAATGTGAGCTAGTACAATGCCAAACATTGTAAATGCATTGAAAACGCTATCAGGAGCCGAAAAGCACTTTAAAGCAATAAAAGAATGAAAGTCTCAAAAACTATGGAAGTAATGGATGAATCTTGTCAGTAGTATGGATTAGGTGATTTACAGTTGATTTGTTTTTTAGGCTGAAATCGAAGTCAAAGTCATGTAATGTGAACTAGTAGAATGCCAAACATTGTAAATTCATTGAAAACGATATTCAGGAGCTGAAAAGCACTTTAAAGCAATAAAAGAATGAAAGTCTCAAAACTCGTAATCTAATGGCTAAATCTTGTCAATAGTATGGATTAGATGATTTACAGTTGATTTGAGTCAGTGTGGCCTGTTTTAGGCTGAGATCTAAGTCAAAGTCATGTAATGTGAACTAGTAGAATGCCAAACATTGTAAATGCATTGAAAACGCTATTCAGGAGCTGAAAAGCACTTTAAAGCAATAAAAGAATGAAAGTCTCAAAACTCTGAATCTACTGGCTAAATCTTGTCAGTAGTATGGATTAGGTGATTTACAGTTGATTTGAGTCAGTGTGGACTTTTTTTTTAGTTGAAATCAAAGTCAAAGTCATGTAATGTGAACTAGTACAATGCCAAACATTGTAAATTCATTGAAAACGCTATTCAGGAGCTGAAAAGCACTTTAAAGCAATAAAAGAATGAAAGTAACTAAACTCGGAATCTAATGACTAAATCTTGTCAGTTTTATGGATTAGGTGATTTACAGTTGATTTGAGTCAGTGAGGCCTGTTTTAGGCTGAAATCGAAGTCAAAGTCATGTAATGTGAACAAGTACAATGCCAAACATTGTAAATGCATTGAAAACGCTATTCAGGAGCTGAAAAGCACTTTAAAGCAATAAAAGAATGAAAGTCTTAAAACTCTGAAGCTACTGGCTAAATCTTTTCAGTAGTATGGATTAGGTGATTTACAGTTGATTCGTTTTTTAGGCTGAAATCGAAGTCAAAGTCATGTAATGTGAGCTAGTACAATGCCAAACATTGTAAATGCATTGAAAACGCTATTCAGGAGCTGAAAAGCACTTTAAAGCAATAAAAGAATGACAGTCTCAAAACTCGGAATCTAATGGCTAAATCTTGTCAGTAGTATGGATTAGATGATTTACAGTTGATTTGAGTCAGTGTGGCCTGCTTTAGGCTGAGATCTAAGTCAAAGTCATGTAATGTGACCTGGTACAATGCCAAACATTGTAAATGCATTGAAAACGCTATCAGGAGCCGAAAAGCACTTTAAAGCAATAAAAGAATGAAAGTCTCAAAAACTCTGGAAGTAATGGATGAATCTTGTCAGTAGTATGGATTAGGTGATTTACAGTTGATTTGTTTTTTAGGCTGAAATCTAAGTCAAAGTCATGTAATGTGAACTAGTAGAATGCCAAACATTGTAAATTCATTGAAAACGATATTCAGGAGCTGAAAAGCACTTTAAAGCAATAAAAGAATGAAAGTCTCAAAACTCGTAATCTAATGGCTAAATCTTGTCAATAGTATGGATTAGATGATTTACAGTTGATTTGAGTCAGTGTGGCCTGTTTTAGGCTGAGATCTAAGTCAAAGTCATGTAATGTGAACTAGTAGAATGCCAAACATTGTAAATGCATTGAAAACGCTATTCAGGAGCTGAAAAGCACTTTAAAGCAATAAAAGAATGAAAGTCTCAAAACTCTGAATCTACTGGCTAAATCTTGTCAGTAGTATGGATTAGGTGACTTACAGTTGATTTGAGTCAGTGTGGACTTTTTTTTTAGTTGAAATCGAAGTCAAAGTCATGTAATGTGAACTAGTACAATGCCAAACATTGTAAATTCATTGAAAACGCTATTCAGGAGCTGAAAAGCACTTTAAAGCAATAAAAGAATGAAAGTAACTAAACTCGGAATCTAATGACTAAATCTTGTCAGTTTTATGGATTAGGTGATTTACAGTTGATTTGAGTCAGTGAGGCCTGTTTTAGGCTGAAATCGAAGTCAAAGTCATGTAATGTGAACAAGTACAATGCCAAACATTGTAAATGCATTGAAAACGCTATTCAGGAGCTGAAAAGCACTTTAAAGCAATAAAAGAATGAAAGTCTCAAAACTCTGGAAGTAATGGCTGAATCTTGTAAGTAGTATGGATTAGGTGAATTACAGTTGATTCGTTTTTTCGGCTGAAATCGAAGTCAAAGTCATGTAATGTGAGCTAGTACAATGCCAAACATTGTAAATGCATTGAAAACGCTATTCAGGAGCTGAAAAGCACTTTAAAGCAATAAAAGAATGACAGTCTCAAAACTCGGAATCTAATGGCTAAATCTTGTCAGTAGTATGGATTAGATGATTTACAGTTGATTTGAGTCAGTGTGGCCTGCTTTAGGCTGAGATCTAAGTCAAAGTCATGTAATGGGACCTGGTACAATGCCAAACATTGTAAATGCATTGAAAACGCTATTCAAGAGCTGAAAGGCACTTTAAAGCAGTAAAAGAATAAAAGTCTCAAAACTCGGAATCTAATGGCTAAATATTGTCAGTATTATGGATTAGGTGATTTACAGTTGATTTGTTTTTTAGGCTGAAATCTTAGTCAAAGTCATGTAATGTAAACTAGTACAATGCCAAACATTGTAAATGCATTGAAAACGCTATCAGGAGCCGAAAAGCACTTTAAAGCAATAAAAGAATGAAAGTCTCAAAAACTCTGGAAGTAATGGCTGAAATTTGTCAGTAGTATGGATTAGGTGATTTACAGTTGATTTGTTTTTTAGGCTGAAATCGAAGTCAAAGTCATGTAATGTGAACTAGTAGAATGCCAAACATTGTAAATTCATTGAAAACGATATTCAGGAGCTGAAAAGCACTTTAAAGCAATAAAAGAATGAAAGTCTCAAAACTCGGAATCTAATGGCTAAATCTTGTCAATAGTATGGATTAGATGATTTACAGTTGATTTGAGTCAGTGTGGCCTGTTTTAGGCTGAGATCTAAGTCAAAGTCATGTAATGTGAACTAGTAGAATGCCAAACATTGTAAATTCATTGAAAACGATATTCAGGAGCTGAAAAGCACTTTAAAGCAATAAAAGAATGAAAGTCTCAAAACTCGGAATCTAATGGCTAAATCTTGTCAATAGGTATGGATTAGATGATTTACAGTTGATTTGAGTCAGTGTGGCTTGTTTTAGGCTGAGATCTAAGTCAAAGTCATGTAATGTGAACTAGTAGAATGCCAAACATTGTAAATGCATTGAAAACGCTATTCAGGAGCTGAAAAGCACTTTAAAGCAATAAAAGAATGACAGTCTCAAAACTCGGAATCTAATGGCTAAATCTTGTCAGTAGTATGGATTAGATGATTTACAGTTGATTTGAGTCAGTGTGGCCTGCTTTAGGCTGAGATCTAAGTCAAAGTCATGTAATGGGACCTGGTACAATGCCAAACATTGTAAATGCATTGAAAACGCTATTCAAGAGCTGAAAGGCACTTTAAAGCAATAAAAGAATGAAAGTCTCAAAACTCGGAATCTAATGGCTAAATCTTGTCAATAGTATGGATTAGATGATTTACAGTTGATTTGAGTCAGTGTGGCCTGTTTTAGGCTGAGATCTAAGTCAAAGTCATGTAATGTGAACTAGTAGAATGCCAAACATTGTAAATGCATTGAAAACGCTATTCAGGAGCTGAAAATCACTTTAAAGCAATAAAAGAATGAAAGTCTTAAAACTCTGAATCTACTGGCTAAATCTTTTCAGTAGTATGGATTAGGTGATTTACAGTTGATTCGTTTTTTAGGCTGAAATCGAAGTCAAAGTCATGTAATGTGAGCTAGTACAATGCCAAACATTGTAAATGTATTGAAAACGCTATTCAGGAGCTGAAAGGCACTTTAAAGCAATAAAAGAATGAAAGTCTCAAAACTCGGAATCTAATGGCTAAATCTTGTCAATAGTATGGATTAGATGATT
The DNA here is from genome assembly GCF_963692335.1 of Osmerus eperlanus. Lineage (NCBI taxonomy): Eukaryota > Metazoa > Chordata > Actinopteri > Osmeriformes > Osmeridae > Osmerus > Osmerus eperlanus. Next base: position 2,443,501 of record NC_085031.1, read on the forward strand.
TACAGTTGATTTGAGTCAGTGTGGCCTGTTTTAGGCTGAGATCTAAGTCAAAGTCATGTAATGTGAACTAGTAGAATGCCAAACATTGTAAATGCATTGAAAACGCTATTCAGGAGCTGAAAATCACTTTAAAGCAATAAAAGAATGAAAGTCTTAAAACTCTGAATCTACTGGCTAAATCTTTTCAGTAGTATGGATTAGGTGATTTACAGTTGATTCGTTTTTTAGGCTGAAATCGAAGTCAAAGTCATGTAATGTGAGCTAGTACAATGCCAAACATTGTAAATGTATTGAAAACGCTATTCAGGAGCTGAAAAGCACTTTAAAGCAATAAAAGAATGACAGTCTCAAAACTCGGAATCTAATGGCTAAATCTTGTCAGTAGTATGGATTAGGTGATTTACAGTTGATTCGTTTTTTCGGCTGAAATCGAAGTCAAAGTCATGTAATGTGAGCTAGTACAATGCCAAACATTGTAAATGCATTGAAAACGCTATCAGGAGCCGAAAAGCACTTTAAAGCAATAAAAGAATGAAAGTCTCAAAAACTATGGAAGTAATGGATGAATCTTGTCAGTAGTATGGATTAGGTGATTTACAGTTGATTTGTTTTTTAGGCTGAAATCGAAGTCAAAGTCATGTAATGTGAACTAGTAGAATGCCAAACATTGTAAATTCATTGAAAACGATATTCAGGAGCTGAAAAGCACTTTAAAGCAATAAAAGAATGAAAGTCTCAAAACTCGTAATCTAATGGCTAAATCTTGTCAATAGTATGGATTAGATGATTTACAGTTGATTTGAGTCAGTGTGGCCTGTTTTAGGCTGAGATCTAAGTCAAAGTCATGTAATGTGAACTAGTAGAATGCCAAACATTGTAAATGCATTGAAAACGCTATTCAGGAGCTGAAAAGCACTTTAAAGCAATAAAAGAATGAAAGTCTCAAAACTCTGAATCTACTGGCTAAATCTTGTCAGTAGTATGGATTAGGTGATTTACAGTTGATTTGAGTCAGTGTGGACTTTTTTTTTAGTTGAAATCAAAGTCAAAGTCATGTAATGTGAACTAGTACAATGCCAAACATTGTAAATTCATTGAAAACGCTATTCAGGAGCTGAAAAGCACTTTAAAGCAATAAAAGAATGAAAGTAACTAAACTCGGAATCTAATGACTAAATCTTGTCAGTTTTATGGATTAGGTGATTTACAGTTGATTTGAGTCAGTGAGGCCTGTTTTAGGCTGAAATCGAAGTCAAAGTCATGTAATGTGAACAAGTACAATGCCAAACATTGTAAATGCATTGAAAACGCTATTCAGGAGCTGAAAAGCACTTTAAAGCAATAAAAGAATGAAAGTCTTAAAACTCTGAAGCTACTGGCTAAATCTTTTCAGTAGTATGGATTAGGTGATTTACAGTTGATTCGTTTTTTAGGCTGAAATCGAAGTCAAAGTCATGTAATGTGAGCTAGTACAATGCCAAACATTGTAAATGCATTGAAAACGCTATTCAGGAGCTGAAAAGCACTTTAAAGCAATAAAAGAATGACAGTCTCAAAACTCGGAATCTAATGGCTAAATCTTGTCAGTAGTATGGATTAGATGATTTACAGTTGATTTGAGTCAGTGTGGCCTGCTTTAGGCTGAGATCTAAGTCAAAGTCATGTAATGTGACCTGGTACAATGCCAAACATTGTAAATGCATTGAAAACGCTATCAGGAGCCGAAAAGCACTTTAAAGCAATAAAAGAATGAAAGTCTCAAAAACTCTGGAAGTAATGGATGAATCTTGTCAGTAGTATGGATTAGGTGATTTACAGTTGATTTGTTTTTTAGGCTGAAATCTAAGTCAAAGTCATGTAATGTGAACTAGTAGAATGCCAAACATTGTAAATTCATTGAAAACGATATTCAGGAGCTGAAAAGCACTTTAAAGCAATAAAAGAATGAAAGTCTCAAAACTCGTAATCTAATGGCTAAATCTTGTCAATAGTATGGATTAGATGATTTACAGTTGATTTGAGTCAGTGTGGCCTGTTTTAGGCTGAGATCTAAGTCAAAGTCATGTAATGTGAACTAGTAGAATGCCAAACATTGTAAATGCATTGAAAACGCTATTCAGGAGCTGAAAAGCACTTTAAAGCAATAAAAGAATGAAAGTCTCAAAACTCTGAATCTACTGGCTAAATCTTGTCAGTAGTATGGATTAGGTGACTTACAGTTGATTTGAGTCAGTGTGGACTTTTTTTTTAGTTGAAATCGAAGTCAAAGTCATGTAATGTGAACTAGTACAATGCCAAACATTGTAAATTCATTGAAAACGCTATTCAGGAGCTGAAAAGCACTTTAAAGCAATAAAAGAATGAAAGTAACTAAACTCGGAATCTAATGACTAAATCTTGTCAGTTTTATGGATTAGGTGATTTACAGTTGATTTGAGTCAGTGAGGCCTGTTTTAGGCTGAAATCGAAGTCAAAGTCATGTAATGTGAACAAGTACAATGCCAAACATTGTAAATGCATTGAAAACGCTATTCAGGAGCTGAAAAGCACTTTAAAGCAATAAAAGAATGAAAGTCTCAAAACTCTGGAAGTAATGGCTGAATCTTGTAAGTAGTATGGATTAGGTGAATTACAGTTGATTCGTTTTTTCGGCTGAAATCGAAGTCAAAGTCATGTAATGTGAGCTAGTACAATGCCAAACATTGTAAATGCATTGAAAACGCTATTCAGGAGCTGAAAAGCACTTTAAAGCAATAAAAGAATGACAGTCTCAAAACTCGGAATCTAATGGCTAAATCTTGTCAGTAGTATGGATTAGATGATTTACAGTTGATTTGAGTCAGTGTGGCCTGCTTTAGGCTGAGATCTAAGTCAAAGTCATGTAATGGGACCTGGTACAATGCCAAACATTGTAAATGCATTGAAAACGCTATTCAAGAGCTGAAAGGCACTTTAAAGCAGTAAAAGAATAAAAGTCTCAAAACTCGGAATCTAATGGCTAAATATTGTCAGTATTATGGATTAGGTGATTTACAGTTGATTTGTTTTTTAGGCTGAAATCTTAGTCAAAGTCATGTAATGTAAACTAGTACAATGCCAAACATTGTAAATGCATTGAAAACGCTATCAGGAGCCGAAAAGCACTTTAAAGCAATAAAAGAATGAAAGTCTCAAAAACTCTGGAAGTAATGGCTGAAATTTGTCAGTAGTATGGATTAGGTGATTTACAGTTGATTTGTTTTTTAGGCTGAAATCGAAGTCAAAGTCATGTAATGTGAACTAGTAGAATGCCAAACATTGTAAATTCATTGAAAACGATATTCAGGAGCTGAAAAGCACTTTAAAGCAATAAAAGAATGAAAGTCTCAAAACTCGGAATCTAATGGCTAAATCTTGTCAATAGTATGGATTAGATGATTTACAGTTGATTTGAGTCAGTGTGGCCTGTTTTAGGCTGAGATCTAAGTCAAAGTCATGTAATGTGAACTAGTAGAATGCCAAACATTGTAAATTCATTGAAAACGATATTCAGGAGCTGAAAAGCACTTTAAAGCAATAAAAGAATGAAAGTCTCAAAACTCGGAATCTAATGGCTAAATCTTGTCAATAGGTATGGATTAGATGATTTACAGTTGATTTGAGTCAGTGTGGCTTGTTTTAGGCTGAGATCTAAGTCAAAGTCATGTAATGTGAACTAGTAGAATGCCAAACATTGTAAATGCATTGAAAACGCTATTCAGGAGCTGAAAAGCACTTTAAAGCAATAAAAGAATGACAGTCTCAAAACTCGGAATCTAATGGCTAAATCTTGTCAGTAGTATGGATTAGATGATTTACAGTTGATTTGAGTCAGTGTGGCCTGCTTTAGGCTGAGATCTAAGTCAAAGTCATGTAATGGGACCTGGTACAATGCCAAACATTGTAAATGCATTGAAAACGCTATTCAAGAGCTGAAAGGCACTTTAAAGCAATAAAAGAATGAAAGTCTCAAAACTCGGAATCTAATGGCTAAATCTTGTCAATAGTATGGATTAGATGATTTACAGTTGATTTGAGTCAGTGTGGCCTGTTTTAGGCTGAGATCTAAGTCAAAGTCATGTAATGTGAACTAGTAGAATGCCAAACATTGTAAATGCATTGAAAACGCTATTCAGGAGCTGAAAATCACTTTAAAGCAATAAAAGAATGAAAGTCTTAAAACTCTGAATCTACTGGCTAAATCTTTTCAGTAGTATGGATTAGGTGATTTACAGTTGATTCGTTTTTTAGGCTGAAATCGAAGTCAAAGTCATGTAATGTGAGCTAGTACAATGCCAAACATTGTAAATGTATTGAAAACGCTATTCAGGAGCTGAAAAGCACTTTAAAGCAATAAAAGAATGACAGTCTCAAAACTCGGAATCTAATGGCTAAATCTTGTCAGTAGTATGGATTAGATGATTTACAGTTGATTTGAGTCAGTGTGGCCTGCTTTAGGCTGAGATCTAAGTCAAAGTCATGTAATGGGACCTGGTACAATGCCAAACATTGTAAATGCATTGAAAACGCTATTCAAGAGCTGAAAGGACTTTAAAGCAGTAAAAGAATAAAAGTCTCAAAACTCGGAATCTAATGGCTAAATATTGTCAGTATTATGGATTAGGTGATTTACAGTTGATTTGTTTTTTAGGCTGAAATCTTAGTCAAAGTCATGTAATGTAAACTAGTAGAATGCCAAACATTGTAAATGCATTGAAAACGCTATTCAGGAGCTGAAAAGCACTTTAAAGCAATAAAAGAATGAAAGTCTCAAAACTCTGAATCTACTGGCTAAATCTTGTCAGTAGTATGGATTAGGTGACTTACAGTTGATTTGAGTCAGTGTGGACTTTTTTTTTAGTTGAAATCGAAGTCAAAGTCATGTAATGTGAACTAGTACAATGCCAAACATTGTAAATTCATTGAAAACGCTATTCAGGAGCTGAAAAGCACTTTAAAGCAATAAAAGAATGAAAGTAACTAAACTCGGAATCTAATGACTAAATCTTGTCAGTTTTATGGATTAGGTGATTTACAGTTGATTTGAGTCAGTGAGGCCTGTTTTAGGCTGAAATCGAAGTCAAAGTCATGTAATGTGAACAAGTACAATGCCAAACATTGTAAATGCATTGAAAACGCTATTCAGGAGCTGAAAAGCACTTTAAAGCAATAAAAGAATGAAAGTCTCAAAACTCTGGAAGTAATGGCTGAATCTTGTAAGTAGTATGGATTAGGTGAATTACAGTTGATTCGTTTTTTCGGCTGAAATCGAAGTCAAAGTCATGTAATGTGAGCTAGTACAATGCCAAACATTGTAAATGCATTGAAAACGCTATTCAGGAGCTGAAAAGCACTTTAAAGCAATAAAAGAATGACAGTCTCAAAACTCGGAATCTAATGGCTAAATCTTGTCAGTAGTATGGATTAGATGATTTACAGTTGATTTGAGTCAGTGTGGCCTGCTTTAGGCTGAGATCTAAGTCAAAGTCATGTAATGGGACCTGGTACAATGCCAAACATTGTAAATGCATTGAAAACGCTATTCAAGAGCTGAAAGGCACTTTAAAGCAGTAAAAGAATAAAAGTCTCAAAACTCGGAATCTAATGGCTAAATATTGTCAGTATTATGGATTAGGTGATTTACAGTTGATTTGTTTTTTAGGCTGAAATCTTAGTCAAAGTCATGTAATGTAAACTAGTACAATGCCAAACATTGTAAATGCATTGAAAACGCTATCAGGAGCCGAAAAGCACTTTAAAGCAATAAAAGAATGAAAGTCTCAAAAACTCTGGAAGTAATGGCTGAAATTTGTCAGTAGTATGGATTAGGTGATTTACAGTTGATTTGTTTTTTAGGCTGAAATCGAAGTCAAAGTCATGTAATGTGAACTAGTAGAATGCCAAACATTGTAAATTCATTGAAAACGATATTCAGGAGCTGAAAAGCACTTTAAAGCAATAAAAGAATGAAAGTCTCAAAACTCGGAATCTAATGGCTAAATCTTGTCAATAGTATGGATTAGATGATTTACAGTTGATTTGAGTCAGTGTGGCCTGTTTTAGGCTGAGATCTAAGTCAAAGTCATGTAATGTGAACTAGTAGAATGCCAAACATTGTAAATTCATTGAAAACGATATTCAGGAGCTGAAAAGCACTTTAAAGCAATAAAAGAATGAAAGTCTCAAAACTCGGAATCTAATGGCTAAATCTTGTCAATAGGTATGGATTAGATGATTTACAGTTGATTTGAGTCAGTGTGGCTTGTTTTAGGCTGAGATCTAAGTCAAAGTCATGTAATGTGAACTAGTAGAATGCCAAACATTGTAAATGCATTGAAAACGCTATTCAGGAGCTGAAAAGCACTTTAAAGCAATAAAAGAATGACAGTCTCAAAACTCGGAATCTAATGGCTAAATCTTGTCAGTAGTATGGATTAGATGATTTACAGTTGATTTGAGTCAGTGTGGCCTGCTTTAGGCTGAGATCTAAGTCAAAGTCATGTAATGGGACCTGGTACAATGCCAAACATTGTAAATGCATTGAAAACGCTATTCAAGAGCTGAAAGGCACTTTAAAGCAATAAAAGAATGAAAGTCTCAAAACTCGGAATCTAATGGCTAAATCTTGTCAATAGTATGGATTAGATGATTTACAGTTGATTTGAGTCAGTGTGGCCTGTTTTAGGCTGAGATCTAAGTCAAAGTCATGTAATGTGAACTAGTAGAATGCCAAACATTGTAAATGCATTGAAAACGCTATTCAGGAGCTGAAAATCACTTTAAAGCAATAAAAGAATGAAAGTCTTAAAACTCTGAATCTACTGGCTAAATCTTTTCAGTAGTATGGATTAGGTGATTTACAGTTGATTCGTTTTTTAGGCTGAAATCGAAGTCAAAGTCATGTAATGTGAGCTAGTACAATGCCAAACATTGTAAATGTATTGAAAACGCTATTCAGGAGCTGAAAAGCACTTTAAAGCAATAAAAGAATGACAGTCTCAAAACTCGGAATCTAATGGCTAAATCTTGTCAGTAGTATGGATTAGATGATTTACAGTTGATTTGAGTCAGTGTGGCCTGCTTTAGGCTGAGATCTAAGTCAAAGTCATGTAATGGGACCTGGTACAATGCCAAACATTGTAAATGCATTGAAAACGCTATTCAAGAGCTGAAAGGACTTTAAAGCAGTAAAAGAATAAAAGTCTCAAAACTCGGAATCTAATGGCTAAATATTGTCAGTATTATGGATTAGGTGATTTACAGTTGATTTGTTTTTTAGGCTGAAATCTTAGTCAAAGTCATGTAATGTAAACTAGTAGAATGCCAAACATTGTAAATGCATTGAAAACGCTATCAGGAGCCGAAAAGCACTTTAAAGCAATAAAAGAATGAAAGTCTCAAAAACTCTGGAAGTAATGGCTGAATCTTGTCAGTAGTATGGATTAGGTGATTTACAGTTGATTTGTTTTTTAGGCTGAAATCGAAGTCAAAGTCATGTAATGTGAACTAGTAGAATGCCAAACATTGTAAATTCATTGAAAACGATATTCAGGAGCTGAAAAGCACTTTAAAGCAATAAAAGAATGAAAGTCTCAAAACTCGGAATCTAATGGCTAAATCTTGTCAATAGTATGGATTAGATGATTTACAGTTGATTTGAGTCAGTGTGGCTTGTTTTAGGCTGAGATCTAAGTCAAAGTCATGTAATGTGAACTAGTAGAATGCCAAACATTGTAAATGCATTGAAAACGCTATTCAGGAGCTGAAAAGCACTTTAAAGCAATAAAAGAATGACAGTCTCAAAACTCGGAATCTAATGGCTAAATCTTGTCAGTAGTATGGATTAGATGATTTACAGTTGATTTGAGTCAGTGTGGCCTGCTTTAGGCTGAGATCTAAGTCAAAGTCATGTAATGGGACCTGGTACAATGCCAAACATTGTAAATGCATTGAAAACGCTATTCAAGAGCTGAAAGGCACTTTAAAGCAGTAAAAGAATAAAAGTCTCAAAACTCGGAATCTACTGGCTAAATATTGTCAGTAGTATGGATTAGGTGATTTACAGTTGATTTGAGTCAGTGTGGACTTTTTTTTAGGTTGAAATCGAAGTCAAAGTCATGTAATGTGAACTAGTACAATGCCAAACATTGTAAATTCATTGAAAACGCTATTCAGGAGCTGAAAAGCACTTTAAAGCAATAAAAGAATGAAAGTAACTAAACTCGGAATCTAATGACTAAATCTTGTCAGTTTTATGGATTAGGTGATTTACAGTTGATTTGAGTCAGTGAGGCCTGTTTTAGGCTGAAATCGAAGTCAAAGTCATGTAATGTCAACAAGTACAATGCCAAACATTGTAAATGCATTGAAAACGCTATTCAGGAGCTGAAAAGCACTTTAAAGCAATAAAAGAATGAAAGTCTCAAAACTCTGGAAGTAATGGCTGAATCTTGTCAGTAGTATGGATTAGGTGATTTACAGTTTATTTGTTTTTTAGGCTGAAATCTTAGTCAAAGTCATGTAATGTAAACTAGTAGAATGCCAAACATTGTAAATGCATTGAAAACGCTATCAGGAGCCGAAAAGCACTTTAAAGCAATAAAAGAATGACAGTCTCAAAACTCGGAATCTAATGGCTAAATCTTGTCAGTAGTATGGATTAGATGATTTACAGTTGATTTGAGTCAGTGTGGCCTGCTTTAGGCTGAGATCTAAGTCAAAGTCATGTAATGTGTCCTGGTACAATGCCAAACATTGTAAATGCATTGAAAACGCTATTCAAGAGCTGAAAGGCACTTTAAAGCAGTAAAAGAATAAAAGTCTCAAAACTCGGAATCTAATGGCTAAATATTGTCAGTATTATGGATTAGGTGATTTACAGTTGATTTGAGTCAGTGTGGCCTGTTTTAGGCTGAGATCTAAGTCAAAGTCATGTAATGTGAACTAGTAGAATGCCAAACATTGTAAATGCATTGAAAACGCTATTCAGGAGCTGAAAAGCACTTTAAAGCAATAAAAGAATGAAAGTCTCAAAACTCTGAATCTACTGGCTAAATCTTGTCAGTAGTATGGATTAGGTGATTTACAGTTGATTTGAGTCAGTGTGGACTTTTTTTTTAGTTGAAATCGAAGTCAAAGTCATGTAATGTGAACTAGTACAATGCCAAACATTGTAAATTCATTGAAAACGCTATTCAGGAGCTGAAAAGCACTTTAAAGCAATAAAAGAATGAAAGTAACTAAACTCGGAATCTAATGACTAAATCTTGTCAGTTTTATGGATTAGGTGATTTACAGTTGATTTGAGTCAGTGAGGCCTGTTTTAGGCTGAAATCGAAGTCAAAGTCATGTAATGTGAACAAGTACAATGCCAAACATTGTAAATGCATTGAAAACGCTATTCAGGAGCTGAAAAGCACTTTAAAGCAATAAAAGAATGAAAGTCTTAAAACTCTGAATCTACTGGCTAAGTCTTTTCAGTAGTATGGATTAGGTGATTTACAGTTGATTCGTTTTTTCGGCTGAAATCGAAGTCAAAGTCATGTAATGTGAGCTAGTACAATGCCAAACATTGTAAATGCATTGAAAACGCTATCAGGAGCCGAAAAGCACTTTAAAGCAATAAAAGAATGAAAGTCTCAAAAACTATGGAAGTAATGGATGAATCTTGTCAGTAGTATGGATTAGGTGATTTACAGTTGATTTGTTTTTTAGGCTGAAATCGAAGTCAAAGTCATGTAATGTGAACTAGTAGAATGCCAAACATTGTAAATTCATTGAAAACGATATTCAGGAGCTGAAAAGCACTTTAAAGCAATAAAAGAATGAAAGTCTCAAAACTCGTAATCTAATGGCTAAATCTTGTCAATAGTATGGATTAGATGATTTACAGTTGATTTGAGTCAGTGTGGCCTGTTTTAGGCTGAGATCTAAGTCAAAGTTATGTAATGTGAACTAGTAGAATGCCAAACATTGTAAATGCATTGAAAACGCTATTCAGGAGCTGAAAAGCACTTTAAAGCAATAAAAGAATGAAAGTCTCAAAACTCTGAATCTACTGGCTAAATCTTGTCAGTAGTATGGATTAGGTGATTTACAGTTGATTTGAGTCAGTGTGGACTTTTTTTTTAGTTGAAATCAAAGTCAAAGTCATGTAATGTGAACTAGTACAATGCCAAACATTGTAAATTCATTGAAAACGCTATTCAGGAGCTGAAAAGCACTTTAAAGCAATAAAAGAATGAAAGTAACTAAACTCGGAATATAATGACTAAATCTTGTCAGTTTTATGGATTAGGTGATTTACAGTTGATTTGAGTCAGTGAGGCCTGTTTTAGGCTGAAATCGAAGTCAAAGTCATGTAATGTGAACAAGTACAATGCCAAACATTGTAAATGCATTGAAAACGCTATTCAGGAGCTGAAAAGCACTTTAAAGCAATAAAAGAATGAAAGTCTCAAAACTCTGAATCTACTGGCTAAATCTTGTCAGTAGTATGGATTAGGTGATTTACAGTTGATTCGTTTTTTCGGCTGAAATCGAAGTCAAAGTCATGTAATGTGAGCTAGTACAATGCCAAACATTGTAAATGCATTGAAAACGCTATTCAGGAGCTGAAAAGCACTTTAAAGCAATAAAAGAATGACAGTCTCAAAACTCGGAATCTAATGGCTAAATCTTGTCAGTAGTATGGATTAGATGATTTACAGTTGATTTGAGTCAGTGTGGCCTGCTTTAGGCTGAGATCTAAGTCAAAGTCATGTAATGGGACCTGGTACAATGCCAAACATTGTAAATGCATTGAAAACGCTATTCAAGAGCTGAAAGGCACTTTAAAGCAGTAAAAGAATAAAAGTCTCAAAACTCGGAATCTAATGGCTAAATATTGTCAGTATTATGGATTAGGTGATTTACAGTTGATTTGTTTTTTAGGCTGAAATCTTAGTCAAAGTCATGTAATGTAAACTAGTACAATGCCAAACATTGTAAATGCATTGAAAACGCTATCAGGAGCCGAAAAGCACTTTAAAGCAATAAAAGAATGAAAGTCTCAAAAACTCTGGAAGTAATGGATGAATCTTGTCAGTAGTATGGATTAGGTGATTTACAGTTGATTTGTTTTTTAGGCTGAAATCGAAGTCAAAGTCATGTAATGTGAACTAGTAGAATGCCAAACATTGTAAATTCATTGAAAACGATATTCAGGAGCTGAAAAGCACTTTAAAGCAATAAAAGAATGAAAGTCTCAAAACTCGTAATCTAATGGCTAAATCTTGTCAATAGTATGGATTAGATGATTTACAGTTGATTTGAGTCAGTGTGGCCTGTTTTAGGCTGAGATCTAAGTCAAAGTCATGTAATGTGAACTAGTAGAATGCCAAACATTGTAAATGCATTGAAAACGCTATTCAGGAGCTGAAAAGCACTTTAAAGCAATAAAAGAATGAAAGTCTCAAAACTCTGAATCTACTGGCTAAATCTTGTCAGTAGTATGGATTAGGTGATTTACAGTTGATTTGAGTCAGTGTGGACTTTTTTTTTAGTTGAAATCGAAGTCAAAGTCATGTAATGTGAACTAGTACAATGCCAAACATTGTAAATTCATTGAAAACGCTATTCAGGAGCTGAAAAGCACTTTAAAGCAATAAAAGAATGAAAGTAACTAAACTCGGAATATAATGACTAAATCTTGTCAGTTTTATGGATTAGGTGATTTACAGTTGATTTGAGTCAGTGAGGCCTGTTTTAGGCTGAAATCGAAGTCAAAGTCATGTAATGTGAACAAGTACAATGCCAAACATTGTAAATGCATTGAAAACGCTATTCAGGAGCTGAAAAGCACTTTAAAGCAATAAAAGAATGAAAGTCTCAAAACTCTGGAAGTAATGGCTGAATCTTGTCAGTAGTATGGATTAGGTGATTTACAGTTTATTTGTTTTTTAGGCTGAAATCTTAGTCAAAGTCATGTAATGTAAACTAGTAGAATGCCAAACATTGTAAATGCATTGAAAACGCTATCAGGAGCCGAAAAGCACTTTAAAGCAATAAAAGAATGACAGTCTCAAAACTCGGAATCTAATGGCTAAATCTTGTCAGTAGTATGGATTAGATGATTTACAGTTGATTTGAGTCAGTGTGGCCTGCTTTAGGCTGAGATCTAAGTCAAAGTCATGTAATGTGTCCTGGTACAATGCCAAACATTGTAAATGCATTGAAAACGCTATTCAAGAGCTGAAAGGCACTTTAAAGCAGTAAAAGAATAAAAGTCTCAAAACTCGGAATCTAATGGCTAAATATTGTCAGTATTATGGATTAGGTGATTTACAGTTGATTTGAGTCAGTGTGGCCTGTTTTAGGCTGAGATCTAAGTCAAAGTCATGTAATGTGAACTAGTAGAATGCCAAACATTGTAAATGCATTGAAAACGCTATTCAGGAGCTGAAAAGCACTTTAAAGCAATAAAAGAATGAAAGTCTCAAAACTCTGAATCTACTGGCTAAATCTTGTCAGTAGTATGGATTAGGTGATTTACAGTTGATTTGAGTCAGTGTGGACTTTTTTTTTAGTTGAAATCGAAGTCAAAGTCATGTAATGTGAACTAGTACAATGCCAAACATTGTAAATTCATTGAAAACGCTATTCAGGAGCTGAAAAGCACTTTAAAGCAATAAAAGAATGAAAGTAACTAAACTCGGAATCTAATGACTAAATCTTGTCAGTTTTATGGATTAGGTGATTTACAGTTGATTTGAGTCAGTGAGGCCTGTTTTAGGCTGAAATCGAAGTCAAAGTCATGTAATGTGAACAAGTACAATGCCAAACATTGTAAATGCATTGAAAACGCTATTCAGGAGCTGAAAAGCACTTTAAAGCAATAAAAGAATGAAAGTCTTAAAACTCTGAATCTACTGGCTAAGTCTTTTCAGTAGTATGGATTAGGTGATTTACAGTTGATTCGTTTTTTCGGCTGAAATCGAAGTCAAAGTCATGTAATGTGAGCTAGTACAATGCCAAACATTGTAAATGCATTGAAAACGCTATCAGGAGCCGAAAAGCACTTTAAAGCAATAAAAGAATGAAAGTCTCAAAAACTATGGAAGTAATGGATGAATCTTGTCAGTAGTATGGATTAGGTGATTTACAGTTGATTTGTTTTTTAGGCTGAAATCGAAGTCAAAGTCATGTAATGTGAACTAGTAGAATGCCAAACATTGTAAATTCATTGAAAACGATATTCAGGAGCTGAAAAGCACTTTAAAGCAATAAAAGAATGAAAGTCTCAAAACTCTGAATCTACTGGCTAAATCTTGTCAGTAGTATGGATTAGGTGATTTACAGTTGATTTGAGTCAGTGTGGACTTTTTTTTTAGTTGAAATCAAAGTCAAAGTCATGTAATGTGAACTAGTACAATGCCAAACATTGTAAATTCATTGAAAACGCTATTCAGGAGCTGAAAAGCACTTTAAAGCAATAAAAGAATGAAAGTAACTAAACTCGGAATATAATGACTAAATCTTGTCAGTTTTATGGATTAGGTGATTTACAGTTGATTTGAGTCAGTGAGGCCTGTTTTAGGCTGAAATCGAAGTCAAAGTCATGTAATGTGAACAAGTACAATGCCAAACATTGTAAATGCATTGAAAACGCTATTCAGGAGCTGAAAAGCACTTTAAAGCAATAAAAGAATGAAAGTCTCAAAACTCTGAATCTACTGGCTAAATCTTGTCAGTAGTATGGATTAGGTGATTTACAGTTGATTCGTTTTTTCGGCTGAAATCGAAGTCAAAGTCATGTAATGTGAGCTAGTACAATGCCAAACATTGTAAATGCATTGAAAACGCTATTCAGGAGCTGAAAAGCACTTTAAAGCAATAAAAGAATGACAGTCTCAAAACTCGGAATCTAATGGCTAAATCTTGTCAGTAGTATGGATTAGATGATTTACAGTTGATTTGAGTCAGTGTGGCCTGCTTTAGGCTGAGATCTAAGTCAAAGTCATGTAATGGGACCTGGTACAATGCCAAACATTGTAAATGCATTGAAAACGCTATTCAAGAGCTGAAAGGCACTTTAAAGCAGTAAAAGAATAAAAGTCTCAAAACTCGGAATCTAATGGCTAAATATTGTCAGTATTATGGATTAGGTGATTTACAGTTGATTTGTTTTTTAGGCTGAAATCTTAGTCAAAGTCATGTAATGTAAACTAGTACAATGCCAAACATTGTAAATGCATTGAAAACGCTATCAGGAGCCGAAAAGCACTTTAAAGCAATAAAAGAATGAAAGTCTCAAAAACTCTGGAAGTAATGGATGAATCTTGTCAGTAGTATGGATTAGGTGATTTACAGTTGATTTGTTTTTTAGGCTGAAATCGAAGTCAAAGTCATGTAATGTGAACTAGTAGAATGCCAAACATTGTAAATTCATTGAAAACGATATTCAGGAGCTGAAAAGCACTTTAAAGCAATAAAAGAATGAAAGTCTCAAAACTCGTAATCTAATGGCTAAATCTTGTCAATAGTATGGATTAGATGATTTACAGTTGATTTGAGTCAGTGTGGCCTGTTTTAGGCTGAGATCTAAGTCAAAGTCATGTAATGTGAACTAGTAGAATGCCAAACATTGTAAATGCATTGAAAACGCTATCAGGAGCCGAAAAGCACTTTAAAGCAATAAAAGAATGAAAGTCTCAAAAACTCTGGAAGTAATGGATGAATCTTGTCAGTAGTATGGATTAGGTGATTTACAGTTGATTTGTTTTTTAGGCTGAAATCGAAGTCAAAGTCATGTAATGTGAACTAGTAGAATGCCAAACATTGTAAATTCATTGAAAACGATATTCAGGAGCTGAAAAGCACTTTAAAGCAATAAAAGAATGAAAGTCTCAAAACTCGTAATCTAATGGCTAAATCTTGTCAATAGTATGGATTAGATGATTTACAGTTGATTTGAGTCAGTGTGGCCTGTTTTAGGCTGAGATCTAAGTCAAAGTCATGTAATGTGAACTAGTAGAATGCCAAACATTGTAAATGCATTGAAAACGCTATTCAGGAGCTGAAAAGCACTTTAAAGCAATAAAAGAATGAAAGTCTCAAAACTCTGAATCTACTGGCTAAATCTTGTCAGTAGTATGGATTAGGTGATTTACAGTTGATTTGAGTCAGTGTGGACTTTTTTTTTAGTTGAAATCGAAGTCAAAGTCATGTAATGTGAACTAGTACAATGCCAAACATTGTAAATTCATTGAAAACGCTATTCAGGAGCTGAAAAGCACTTTAAAGCAATAAAAGAATGAAAGTAACTAAACTCGGAATATAATGACTAAATCTTGTCAGTTTTATGGATTAGGTGATTTACAGTTGATTTGAGTCAGTGAGGCCTGTTTTAGGCTGAAATCGAAGTCAAAGTCATGTAATGTGAACAAGTACAATGCCAAACATTGTAAATGCATTGAAAACGCTATTCAGGAGCTGAAAAGCACTTTAAAGCAATAAAAGAATGAAAGTCTCAAAACTCTGGAAATAATGGCTGAATCTTGTAAGTAGTATGGATTAGGTGATTTACAGTTGATTCGTTTTTTCTGCTGAAATCGAAGTCAAAGTCATGTAATGTGAGCTAGTACAATGCCAAACATTGTAAATGCATTGAAAACGCTATTCAGGAGCTGAAAAGCACTTTAAAGCAATAAAAGAATGACAGTCTCAAAACTCGGAATCTAATGGCTAAATCTTGTCAGTAGTATGGATTAGATGATTTACAGTTGATTTGAGTCAGTGTGGCCTGCTTTAGGCTGAGATCTAAGTCAAAGTCATGTAATGGGACCTGGTACAATGCCAAACATTGTAAATGCATTGAAAACGCTATTCAAGAGCTGAAAGGCACTTTAAAGCAGTAAAAGAATAAAAGTCTCAAAACTCGGAATCTAATGGCTAAATATTGTCAGTATTATGGATTAGGTGATTTACAGTTGTTTTGTTTTTTAGGCTGAAATCTTAGTCAAAGTCATGTAATGTAAACTAGTACAATGCCAAACATTGTAAATGCATTGAAAACGCTATTCAGGAGCTGAAAAGCACTTTAAAGCAATAAAAGAATGAAAGTCTCAAAAACTCTGGAAGTAATGGCTGAATCTTGTCAGTATTATGGATTAGGTGATTTACAGTTGATTTGTTTTTTAGGCTGAAATCTTAGTCAAAGTCATGTAATGTAAACTAGTAGAATGCCAAACATTGTAAATGCATTGAAAACGCTATCAGGAGCCGAAAAGCACTTTAAAGCAATAAAAGAATGAAAGTCTCAAAAACTCTGGAAGTAATGGCTGAATCTTGTCAGTAGTATGGATTAGGTGATTTACAGTTGATTTGTTTTTTAGGCTGAAATCGAAGTCAAAGTCATGTAATGTGAACTAGTAGAATGCCAAACATTGTAAATTCATTGAAAACGATATTCAGGAGCTGAAAAGCACTTTAAAGCAATAAAAGAATGAAAGTCTCAAAACTCGGAATCTAATGGCTAAATCTTGTCAATAGTATGGATTAGATGATTTACAGTTGATTTGAGTCAGTGTGGCTTGTTTTAGGCTGAGATCTAAGTCAAAGTCATGTAATGTGAACTAGTAGAATGCCAAACATTGTAAATGCATTGAAAACGCTATTCAGGAGCTGAAAAGCACTTTAAAGCAATAAAAGAATGACAGTCTCAAAACTCGGAATCTAATGGCTAAATCTTGTCAGTAGTATGGATTAGATGATTTACAGTTGATTTGAGTCAGTGTGGCCTGTTTTAGGCTGAGATCTAAGTCAAAGTCATGTAATGTGAACTAGTAGAATGCCAAACATTGTAAATGCATTGAAAACGCTATTCAGGAGCTGAAAAGCACTTTAAAGCAATAAAAGAATGAAAGTCTCAAAACTCTGAATCTACTGGCTAAATCTTGTCAGTAGTATGGATTAGGTGATTTACAGTTGATTTGAGTCAGTGTGGACTTTTTTTTTAGTTGAAATCGAAGTCAAAGTCATGTAATGTGAACTAGTACAATGCCAAACATTGTAAATTCATTGAAAACGCTATTCAGGAGCTGAAAAGCACTTTAAAGCAATAAAAGAATGAAAGTAACTAAACTCGGAATATAATGACTAAATCTTGTCAGTTTTATGGATTAGGTGATTTACAGTTGATTTGAGTCAGTGAGGCCTGTTTTAGGCTGAAATCGAAGTCAAAGTCATGTAATGTGAACAAGTACAATGCCAAACATTGTAAATGCATTGAAAACGCTATTCAGGAGCTGAAAAGCACTTTAAAGCAATAAAAGAATGAAAGTCTCAAAACTCTGGAAATAATGGCTGAATCTTGTAAGTAGTATGGATTAGGTGATTTACAGTTGATTCGTTTTTTCTGCTGAAATCGAAGTCAAAGTCATGTAATGTGAGCTAGTACAATGCCAAACATTGTAAATGCATTGAAAACGCTATTCAGGAGCTGAAAAGCACTTTAAAGCAATAAAAGAATGACAGTCTCAAAACTCGGAATCTAATGGCTAAATCTTGTCAGTAGTATGGATTAGATGATTTACAGTTGATTTGAGTCAGTGTGGCCTGCTTTAGGCTGAGATCTAAGTCAAAGTCATGTAATGGGACCTGGTACAATGCCAAACATTGTAAATGCATTGAAAACGCTATTCAAGAGCTGAAAGGCACTTTAAAGCAGTAAAAGAATAAAAGTCTCAAAACTCGGAATCTAATGGCTAAATATTGTCAGTATTATGGATTAGGTGATTTACAGTTGTTTTGTTTTTTAGGCTGAAATCTTAGTCAAAGTCATGTAATGTAAACTAGTACAATGCCAAACATTGTAAATGCATTGAAAACGATATTCAGGAGCTGAAAAGCACTTTAAAGCAATAAAAGAATGAAAGTCTCAAAACTCGTAATCTAATGGCTAAATCTTGTCAATAGTATGGATTAGATGATTTACAGTTGATTTGAGTCAGTGTGGCCTGTTTTAGGCTGAGATCTAAGTCAAAGTCATGTAATGTGAACTAGTAGAATGCCAAACATTGTAAATGCATTGAAAACGCTATTCAGGAGCTGAAAAGCACTTTAAAGCAATAAAAGAATGAAAGTCTCAAAAACTCTGGAAGTAATGGCTGAATCTTGTCAGTATTATGGATTAGGTGATTTACAGTTGATTTGTTTTTTAGGCTGAAATCTTAGTCAAAGTCATGTAATGTAAACTAGTAGAATGCCAAACATTGTAAATGCATTGAAAACGCTATCAGGAGCCGAAAAGCACTTTAAAGCAATAAAAGAATGAAAGTCTCAAAAACTCTGGAAGTAATGGCTGAATCTTGTCAGTAGTATGGATTAGGTGATTTACAGTTGATTTGTTTTTTAGGCTGAAATCGAAGTCAAAGTCATGTAATGTGAACTAGTAGAATGCCAAACATTGTAAATTCATTGAAAACGATATTCAGGAGCTGAAAAGCACTTTAAAGCAATAAAAGAATGAAAGTCTCAAAACTCGGAATCTAATGGCTAAATCTTGTCAATAGTATGGATTAGATGATTTACAGTTGATTTGAGTCAGTGTGGCTTGTTTTAGGCTGAGATCTAAGTCAAAGTCATGTAATGTGAACTAGTAGAATGCCAAACATTGTAAATGCATTGAAAACGCTATTCAGGAGCTGAAAAGCACTTTAAAGCAATAAAAGAATGACAGTCTCAAAACTCGGAATCTAATGGCTAAATCTTGTCAGTAGTATGGATTAGATGATTTACAGTTGATTTGAGTCAGTGTGGCCTGCTTTAGGTTGAGATCTAAGTCAAAGTCATGTAATGGGACCTGGTACAATGCCAAACATTGTAAATGCATTGAAAACGCTATTCAAGAGCTGAAAGGCACTTTAAAGCAGTAAAAGAATAAAAGTCTCAAAACTCGGAATCTACTGGCTAAATATTGTCAGTAGTATGGATTAGGTGATTTACAGTTGATTTGAGTCAGTGTGGCTTGTTTTAGGCTGAGATCTAAGTCAAAGTCATGTAATGTGAACAAGTACAATGCCAAACATTGTAAATGCATTGAAAACGCTATTCAGGAGCTGAAAAGCACTTTAAAGCAATAAAAGAATGAAAGTCTTAAAACTCTGAATCTACTGGCTAAGTCTTTTCAGTAGTATGGATTAGGTGATTTACAGTTGATTCGTTTTTTCGGCTGAAATCGAAGTCAAAGTCATGTAATGTGAGCTAGTACAATGCCAAACATTGTAAATGCATTGAAAACGCTATTCAGGAGCTGAAAAGCACTTTAAAGCAATAAAAGAATGAAAGTCTCAAAACTCTGGAAGTAATGGCTGAATCTTGTAAGTAGTATGGATTAGGTGATTTACAGTTGATTCGTTTTTTCGGCTGAAATCGAAGTCAAAGTCATGTAATGTGAGCTAGTACAATGCCAAACATTGTAAATGCATTGAAAACGCTATTCAAGAGCTGAAAGGCACTTTAAAGCAATAAAAGAATGAAAGTCTCAAAACTCGGAATCTAATGGCTAAATCTTGTCAATAGTATGGATTAGATGATTTACAGTTGATTTGAGTCAGTGTGGCCTGTTTTAGGCTGAGATCTAAGTCAAAGTCATGTAATGTGAACTAGTAGAATGCCAAACATTGTAAATGCATTGAAAACGCTATTCAGGAGCTGAAAATCACTTTAAAGCAATAAAAGAATGAAAGTCTTAAAACTCTGGAAGTAATGGCTGAAATTTGTCAGTAGTATGGATTAGGTGATTTACAGTTGATTTGTTTTTTAGGCTGAAATCGAAGTCAAAGTCATGTAATGTGAACTAGTAGAATGCCAAACATTGTAAATGCATTGAAAACGCTATTCAGGAGCTGAAAAGCACTTTAAAGCAATAAAAGAATGACAGTCTCAAAACTCGGAATCTAATGGCTAAATCTTGTCAGTAGTATGGATTAGATGATTTACAGTTGATTTGAGTCAGTGTGGCCTGCTTTAGGTTGAGATCTAAGTCAAAGTCATGTAATGGGACCTGGTACAATGCCAAACATTGTAAATGCATTGAAAACGCTATTCAAGAGCTGAAAGGCACTTTAAAGCAGTAAAAGAATAAAAGTCTCAAAACTCGGAATCTACTGGCTAAATATTGTCAGTAGTATGGATTAGGTGATTTACAGTTGATTTGAGTCAGTGTGGCTTGTTTTAGGCTGAGATCTAAGTCAAAGTCATGTAATGTGAACTAGTAGAATGCCAAACATTGTAAATGCATTGAAAACGCTATTCAGGAGCTGAAAAGCACTTTAAAGCAATAAAAGAATGACAGTCTCAAAACTCGGAATCTAATGGCTAAATCTTGTCAGTAGTATGGATTAGATGATTTACAGTTGATTTGAGTCAGTGTGGCCTGCTTTAGGCTGAG
Source organism: Osmerus eperlanus (assembly GCF_963692335.1). NCBI lineage: Eukaryota > Metazoa > Chordata > Actinopteri > Osmeriformes > Osmeridae > Osmerus > Osmerus eperlanus. The sequence continues at coordinate 2,463,950 of NC_085031.1, forward strand.
ATCTAAGTCAAAGTCATGTAATTGGACCTGGTACAATGCCAAACATTGTAAATGCATTGAAAACGCTATTCAAGAGCTGAAAGGCACTTTAAAGCAATAAAAGAATGAAAGTCTCAAAACTCGGAATCTAATGGCTAAATCTTGTCAATAGTATGGATTAGATGATTTACAGTTGATTTGAGTCAGTGTGGCCTGTTTTAGGCTGAGATCTAAGTCAAAGTCATGTAATGTGAACTAGTAGAATGCCAAACATTGTAAATGCATTGAAAACGCTATTCAGGAGCTGAAAATCACTTTAAAGCAATAAAAGAATGAAAGTCTCAAAACTCGTAATCTAATGGCTAAATCTTGTCAATAGTATGGATTAGATGATTTACAGTTGATTTGAGTCAGTGTGGCCTGCTTTAGGTTGAGATCTAAGTCAAAGTCATGTAATGGGACCTGGTACAATGCCAAACATTGTAAATGCATTGAAAACGCTATTCAAGAGCTGAAAGGCACTTTAAAGCAGTAAAAGAATAAAAGTCTCAAAACTCGGAATCTACTGGCTAAATATTGTCAGTAGTATGGATTAGGTGATTTACAGTTGATTTGAGTCAGTGTGGACTTTTTTTTAGGTTGAAATCGAAGTCAAAGTCATGTAATGTGAACTAGTACAATGCCAAACATTGTAAATTCATTGAAAACGCTATTCAGGAGCTGAAAAGCACTTTAAAGCAATAAAAGAATGAAAGTAACTAAACTCGGAATCTAATGACTAAATCTTGTCAGTTTTATGGATTAGGTAATTTACAGTTGATTTGAGTCAGTGAGGCCTGTTTTAGGCTGAAATCGAAGTCAAAGTCATGTAATGTGAACAAGTACAATGCCAAACATTGTAAATGCATTGAAAACGCTATTCAGGAGCTGAAAAGCACTTTAAAGCAATAAAAGAATGAAAGTCTCAAAACTCTGGAAGTAATGGCTGAATCTTGTCAGTAGTATGGATTAGGTGATTTACAGTTTATTTGTTTTTTAGGCTGAAATCGAAGTCAAAGTCATGTAATGTGAACTAGTAGAATGCCAAACATTGTAAATTCATTGAAAACGATATTCAGGAGCTGAAAAGCACTTTAAAGCAATAAAAGAATGAAAGTCTCAAAACTCGGAATCTAATGGCTAAATCTTGTCAATAGTATGGATTAGATGATTTACAGTTGATTTGAGTCTTTGTGGCCTGTTTTAGGCTGAGATCTAAGTCAAAGTCATGTAATGTGAACTAGTAGAATGCCAAACATTGTAAATGCATTGAAAACGCTATTCAGGAGCTGAAAATCACTTTAAAGCAATAAAAGAATGAAAGTCTTAAAACTCTGAATCTACTGGCTAAATCTTTTCAGTAGTATGGATTAGGTGATTTACAGTTGATTCGTTTTTTAGGCTGAAATCGAAGTCAAAGTCATGTAATGTGAGCTAGTACAATGCCAAACATTGTAAATGTATTGAAAACGCTATTCAGGAGCTGAAAAGCACTTTAAAGCAATAAAAGAATGACAGTCTCAAAACTTGGAATCTAATGGCTAAATCTTGTCAGTAGTATGGATTAGATGATTTACAGTTGATTTGAGTCAGTGTGGCCTGCTTTAGGCTGAGATCTAAGTCAAAGTCATGTAATGGGACCTGGTACAATGCCAAACATTGTAAATGCATTGAAAACGCTATTCAAGAGCTGAAAGGACTTTAAAGCAGTAAAAGAATAAAAGTCTCAAAACTCGGAATCTAATGGCTAAATATTGTCAGTATTATGGATTAGGTGATTTACAGTTGATTTGTTTTTTAGGCTGAAATCTTAGTCAAAGTCATGTAATGTAAACTAGTACAATGCCAAACATTGTAAATGCATTGAAAACGCTATCAGGAGCCGAAAAGCACTTTAAAGCAATAAAAGAATGACAGTCTCAAAACTCGGAATCTAATGGCTAAATCTTGTCAGTAGTATGGATTAGATGATTTACAGTTGATTTGAGTCAGTGTGGCCTGCTTTAGGCTGAGATCTAAGTCAAAGTCATGTAATGGGACCTGGTACAATGCCAAACATTGTAAATGCATTGAAAACGCTATCAGGAGCCGAAAAGCACTTTAAAGCAATAAAAGAATGAAAGTCTCAAAAACTCTGGAAGTAATGGCTGAAATTTGTCAGTAGTATGGATTAGGTGATTTACAGTTGATTTGTTTTTTAGGCTGAAATCGAAGTCAAAGTCATGTAATGTGAACTAGTAGAATGCCAAACATTGTAAATTCATTGAAAACGATATTCAGGAGCTGAAAAGCACTTTAAAGCAATAAAAGAATGAAAGTCTCAAAACTCGGAATCTAATGGCTAAATCTTGTCAATAGTATGGATTAGATGATTTACAGTTGATTTGAGTCAGTGTGGCTTGTTTTAGGCTGAGATCTAAGTCAAAGTCATGTAATGTGAACTAGTAGAATGCCAAACATTGTAAATGCATTGAAAACGCTATTCAGGAGCTGAAAAGCACTTTAAAGCAATAAAAGAATGACAGTCTCAAAACTCGGAATCTAATGGCTAAATCTTGTCAGTAGTATGGATTAGATGATTTACAGTTGATTTGAGTCAGTGTGGCCTGCTTTAGGCTGAGATCTAAGTCAAAGTCATGTAATTGGACCTGGTACAATGCCAAACATTGTAAATGCATTGAAAACGCTATTCAAGAGCTGAAAGGCACTTTAAAGCAATAAAAGAATGAAAGTCTCAAAACTCGGAATCTAATGGCTAAATCTTGTCAATAGTATGGATTAGATGATTTACAGTTGATTTGAGTCAGTGTGGCCTGTTTTAGGCTGAGATCTAAGTCAAAGTCATGTAATGTGAACAAGTACAATGCCAAACATTGTAAATGCATTGAAAACGCTATTCAGGAGCTGAAAAGCACTTTAAAGCAATAAAAGAATGAAAGTCTCAAAACTCTGGAAGTAATGGCTGAATCTTGTAAGTAGTATGGATTAGGTGATTTACAGTTGATTCGTTTTTTCGGCTGAAATCGAAGTCAAAGTCATGTAATGTGAGCTAGTACAATGCCAAACATTGTAAATGCATTGAAAACGCTATTCAAGAGCTGAAAGGCACTTTAAAGCAATAAAAGAATGAAAGTCTCAAAACTCGGAATCTAATGGCTAAATCTTGTCAATAGTATGGATTAGATGATTTACAGTTGATTTGAGTCAGTGTGGCCTGTTTTAGGCTGAGATCTAAGTCAAAGTCATGTAATGTGAACTAGTAGAATGCCAAACATTGTAAATGCATTGAAAACGCTATTCAGGAGCTGAAAATCACTTTAAAGCAATAAAAGAATGAAAGTCTTAAAACTCTGAATCTACTGGCTAAATCTTTTCAGTAGTATGGATTAGGTGATTTACAGTTGATTCGTTTTTTAGGCTGAAATCGAAGTCAAAGTCATGTAATGTGAACTAGTAGAATGCCAAACATTGTAAATGCATTGAAAACGCTATTCAGGAGCTGAAAAGCACTTTAAAGCAATAAAAGAATGACAGTCTCAAAACTCGGAATCTAATGGCTAAATCTTGTCAGTAGTATGGATTAGATGATTTACAGTTGATTTGAGTCAGTGTGGCCTGCTTTAGGTTGAGATCTAAGTCAAAGTCATGTAATGGGACCTGGTACAATGCCAAACATTGTAAATGCATTGAAAACGCTATTCAAGAGCTGAAAGGCACTTTAAAGCAGTAAAAGAATAAAAGTCTCAAAACTCGGAATCTACTGGCTAAATATTGTCAGTAGTATGGATTAGGTGATTTACAGTTGATTTGAGTCAGTGTGGCTTGTTTTAGGCTGAGATCTAAGTCAAAGTCATGTAATGTGAACTAGTAGAATGCCAAACATTGTAAATGCATTGAAAACGCTATTCAGGAGCTGAAAAGCACTTTAAAGCAATAAAAGAATGACAGTCTCAAAACTCGGAATCTAATGGCTAAATCTTGTCAGTAGTATGGATTAGATGATTTACAGTTGATTTGAGTCAGTGTGGCCTGCTTTAGGCTGAGATCTAAGTCAAAGTCATGTAATTGGACCTGGTACAATGCCAAACATTGTAAATGCATTGAAAACGCTATTCAAGAGCTGAAAGGCACTTTAAAGCAATAAAAGAATGAAAGTCTCAAAACTCGGAATCTAATGGCTAAATCTTGTCAATAGTATGGATTAGATGATTTACAGTTGATTTGAGTCAGTGTGGCCTGTTTTAGGCTGAGATCTAAGTCAAAGTCATGTAATGTGAACTAGTAGAATGCCAAACATTGTAAATGCATTGAAAACGCTATTCAGGAGCTGAAAATCACTTTAAAGCAATAAAAGAATGAAAGTCTCAAAACTCGTAATCTAATGGCTAAATCTTGTCAATAGTATGGATTAGATGATTTACAGTTGATTTGAGTCAGTGTGGCCTGCTTTAGGTTGAGATCTAAGTCAAAGTCATGTAATGGGACCTGGTACAATGCCAAACATTGTAAATGCATTGAAAACGCTATTCAAGAGCTGAAAGGCACTTTAAAGCAGTAAAAGAATAAAAGTCTCAAAACTCGGAATCTACTGGCTAAATATTGTCAGTAGTATGGATTAGGTGATTTACAGTTGATTTGAGTCAGTGTGGACTTTTTTTTAGGTTGAAATCGAAGTCAAAGTCATGTAATGTGAACTAGTACAATGCCAAACATTGTAAATTCATTGAAAACGCTATTCAGGAGCTGAAAAGCACTTTAAAGCAATAAAAGAATGAAAGTAACTAAACTCGGAATCTAATGACTAAATCTTGTCAGTTTTATGGATTAGGTAATTTACAGTTGATTTGAATCAGTGAGGCCTGTTTTAGGCTGAAATCGAAGTCAAAGTCATGTAATGTGAACAAGTACAATGCCAAACATTGTAAATGCATTGAAAACGCTATTCAGGAGCTGAAAAGCACTTTAAAGCAATAAAAGAATGAAAGTCTCAAAACTCTGGAAGTAATGGCTGAATCTTGTCAGTAGTATGGATTAGGTGATTTACAGTTTATTTGTTTTTTAGGCTGAAATCGAAGTCAAAGTCATGTAATGTGAACTAGTAGAATGCCAAACATTGTAAATTCATTGAAAACGATATTCAGGAGCTGAAAAGCACTTTAAAGCAATAAAAGAATGAAAGTCTCAAAACTCGGAATCTAATGGCTAAATCTTGTCAATAGTATGGATTAGATGATTTACAGTTGATTTGAGTCTTTGTGGCCTGTTTTAGGCTGAGATCTAAGTCAAAGTCATGTAATGTGAACTAGTAGAATGCCAAACATTGTAAATGCATTGAAAACGCTATTCAGGAGCTGAAAATCACTTTAAAGCAATAAAAGAATGAAAGTCTTAAAACTCTGAATCTACTGGCTAAATCTTTTCAGTAGTATGGATTAGGTGATTTACAGTTGATTCGTTTTTTAGGCTGAAATCGAAGTCAAAGTCATGTAATGTGAGCTAGTACAATGCCAAACATTGTAAATGTATTGAAAACGCTATTCAGGAGCTGAAAAGCACTTTAAAGCAATAAAAGAATGACAGTCTCAAAACTTGGAATCTAATGGCTAAATCTTGTCAGTAGTATGGATTAGATGATTTACAGTTGATTTGAGTCAGTGTGGCCTGCTTTAGGCTGAGATCTAAGTCAAAGTCATGTAATGGGACCTGGTACAATGCCAAACATTGTAAATGCATTGAAAACGCTATTCAAGAGCTGAAAGGACTTTAAAGCAGTAAAAGAATAAAAGTCTCAAAACTCGGAATCTAATGGCTAAATATTGTCAGTATTATGGATTAGGTGATTTACAGTTGATTTGTTTTTTAGGCTGAAATCTTAGTCAAAGTCATGTAATGTAAACTAGTACAATGCCAAACATTGTAAATGCATTGAAAACGCTATCAGGAGCCGAAAAGCACTTTAAAGCAATAAAAGAATGACAGTCTCAAAACTCGGAATCTAATGGCTAAATCTTGTCAGTAGTATGGATTAGATGATTTACAGTTGATTTGAGTCAGTGTGGCCTGCTTTAGGCTGAGATCTAAGTCAAAGTCATGTAATGGGACCTGGTACAATGCCAAACATTGTAAATGCATTGAAAACGCTATCAGGAGCCGAAAAGCACTTTAAAGCAATAAAAGAATGAAAGTCTCAAAAACTCTGGAAGTAATGGCTGAAATTTGTCAGTAGTATGGATTAGGTGATTTACAGTTGATTTGTTTTTTAGGCTGAAATCGAAGTCAAAGTCATGTAATGTGAACTAGTAGAATGCCAAACATTGTAAATTCATTGAAAACGATATTCAGGAGCTGAAAAGCACTTTAAAGCAATAAAAGAATGAAAGTCTCAAAACTCGGAATCTAATGGCTAAATCTTGTCAATAGTATGGATTAGATGATTTACAGTTGATTTGAGTCAGTGTGGCTTGTTTTAGGCTGAGATCTAAGTCAAAGTCATGTAATGTGAACTAGTAGAATGCCAAACATTGTAAATGCATTGAAAACGCTATTCAGGAGCTGAAAAGCACTTTAAAGCAATAAAAGAATGACAGTCTCAAAACTCGGAATCTAATGGCTAAATCTTGTCAGTAGTATGGATTAGATGATTTACAGTTGATTTGAGTCAGTGTGGCCTGCTTTAGGCTGAGATCTAAGTCAAAGTCATGTAATTGGACCTGGTACAATGCCAAACATTGTAAATGCATTGAAAACGCTATTCAAGAGCTGAAAGGCACTTTAAAGCAATAAAAGAATGAAAGTCTCAAAACTCGGAATCTAATGGCTAAATCTTGTCAATAGTATGGATTAGATGATTTACAGTTGATTTGAGTCAGTGTGGCCTGTTTTAGGCTGAGATCTAAGTCAAAGTCATGTAATGTGAACAAGTACAATGCCAAACATTGTAAATGCATTGAAAACGCTATTCAGGAGCTGAAAATCACTTTAAAGCAATCAAAGAATGAAAGTCTCAAAACTCTGGAAGTAATGGCTGAATCTTGTCAGTAGTATGGATTAGGTGATTTACAGTTTATTTGTTTTTTAGGCTGAAATCGAAGTCAAAGTCATGTAATGTGAACTAGTAGAATGCCAAACATTGTAAATTCATTGAAAACGATATTCAGGAGCTGAAAAGCACTTTAAAGCAATAAAAGAATGAAAGTCTCAAAACTCGGAATCTAATGGCTAAATCTTGTCAATAGTATGGATTAGATGATTTACAGTTGATTTGAGTCTTTGTGGCCTGTTTTAGGCTGAGATCTAAGTCAAAGTCATGTAATGTGAACTAGTAGAATGCCAAACATTGTAAATGCATTGAAAACGCTATTCAGGAGCTGAAAATCACTTTAAAGCAATAAAAGAATGAAAGTCTTAAAACTCTGAATCTACTGGCTAAATCTTTTCAGTAGTATGGATTAGGTGATTTACAGTTGATTCGTTTTTTAGGCTGAAATCGAAGTCAAAGTCATGTAATGTGAGCTAGTACAATGCCAAACATTGTAAATGTATTGAAAACGCTATTCAGGAGCTGAAAAGCACTTTAAAGCAATAAAAGAATGACAGTCTCAAAACTTGGAATCTAATGGCTAAATCTTGTCAGTAGTATGGATTAGATGATTTACAGTTGATTTGAGTCAGTGTGGCCTGCTTTAGGCTGAGATCTAAGTCAAAGTCATGTAATGGGACCTGGTACAATGCCAAACATTGTAAATGCATTGAAAACGCTATTCAAGAGCTGAAAGGACTTTAAAGCAGTAAAAGAATAAAAGTCTCAAAACTCGGAATCTAATGGCTAAATATTGTCAGTATTATGGATTAGGTGATTTACAGTTGATTTGTTTTTTAGGCTGAAATCTTAGTCAAAGTCATGTAATGTAAACTAGTACAATGCCAAACATTGTAAATGCATTGAAAACGCTATCAGGAGCCGAAAAGCACTTTAAAGCAATAAAAGAATGACAGTCTCAAAACTTGGAATCTAATGGCTAAATCTTGTCAGTAGTATGGATTAGATGATTTACAGTTGATTTGAGTCAGTGTGGCCTGCTTTAGGCTGAGATCTAAGTCAAAGTCATGTAATGGGACCTGGTACAATGCCAAACATTGTAAATGCATTGAAAACGCTATTCAAGAGCTGAAAGGACTTTAAAGCAGTAAAAGAATAAAAGTCTCAAAACTCGGAATCTAATGGCTAAATATTGTCAGTATTATGGATTAGGTGATTTACAGTTGATTTGTTTTTTAGGCTGAAATCTTAGTCAAAGTCATGTAATGTAAACTAGTACAATGCCAAACATTGTAAATGCATTGAAAACGCTATCAGGAGCCGAAAAGCACTTTAAAGCAATAAAAGAATGACAGTCTCAAAACTCGGAATCTAATGGCTAAATCTTGTCAGTAGTATGGATTAGATGATTTACAGTTGATTTGAGTCAGTGTGGCCTGCTTTAGGCTGAGATCTAAGTCAAAGTCATGTAATGGGACCTGGTACAATGCCAAACATTGTAAATGCATTGAAAACGCTATCAGGAGCCGAAAAGCACTTTAAAGCAATAAAAGAATGAAAGTCTCAAAAACTCTGGAAGTAATGGCTGAAATTTGTCAGTAGTATGGATTAGGTGATTTACAGTTGATTTGTTTTTTAGGCTGAAATCGAAGTCAAAGTCATGTAATGTGAACTAGTAGAATGCCAAACATTGTAAATTCATTGAAAACGATATTCAGGAGCTGAAAAGCACTTTAAAGCAATAAAAGAATGAAAGTCTCAAAACTCGGAATCTAATGGCTAAATCTTGTCAATAGTATGGATTAGATGATTTACAGTTGATTTGAGTCAGTGTGGCTTGTTTTAGGCTGAGATCTAAGTCAAAGTCATGTAATGTGAACTAGTAGAATGCCAAACATTGTAAATGCATTGAAAACGCTATTCAGGAGCTGAAAAGCACTTTAAAGCAATAAAAGAATGACAGTCTCAAAACTCGGAATCTAATGGCTAAATCTTGTCAGTAGTATGGATTAGATGATTTACAGTTGATTTGAGTCAGTGTGGCCTGCTTTAGGCTGAGATCTAAGTCAAAGTCATGTAATTGGACCTGGTACAATGCCAAACATTGTAAATGCATTGAAAACGCTATTCAAGAGCTGAAAGGCACTTTAAAGCAATAAAAGAATGAAAGTCTCAAAACTCGGAATCTAATGGCTAAATCTTGTCAATAGTATGGATTAGATGATTTACAGTTGATTTGAGTCAGTGTGGCCTGTTTTAGGCTGAGATCTAAGTCAAAGTCATGTAATGTGAACAAGTACAATGCCAAACATTGTAAATGCATTGAAAACGCTATTCAGGAGCTGAAAATCACTTTAAAGCAATAAAAGAATGAAAGTCTCAAAACTCTGGAAGTAATGGCTGAATCTTGTCAGTAGTATGGATTAGGTGATTTACAGTTTATTTGTTTTTTAGGCTGAAATCGAAGTCAAAGTCATGTAATGTGAACTAGTAGAATGCCAAACATTGTAAATTCATTGAAAACGATATTCAGGAGCTGAAAAGCACTTTAAAGCAATAAAAGAATGAAAGTCTCAAAACTCGGAATCTAATGGCTAAATCTTGTCAATAGTATGGATTAGATGATTTACAGTTGATTTGAGTCTTTGTGGCCTGTTTTAGGCTGAGATCTAAGTCAAAGTCATGTAATGTGAACTAGTAGAATGCCAAACATTGTAAATGCATTGAAAACGCTATTCAGGAGCTGAAAATCACTTTAAAGCAATAAAAGAATGAAAGTCTTAAAACTCTGAATCTACTGGCTAAATCTTTTCAGTAGTATGGATTAGGTGATTTACAGTTGATTCGTTTTTTAGGCTGAAATCGAAGTCAAAGTCATGTAATGTGAGCTAGTACAATGCCAAACATTGTAAATGTATTGAAAACGCTATTCAGGAGCTGAAAAGCACTTTAAAGCAATAAAAGAATGACAGTCTCAAAACTTGGAATCTAATGGCTAAATCTTGTCAGTAGTATGGATTAGATGATTTACAGTTGATTTGAGTCAGTGTGGCCTGCTTTAGGCTGAGATCTAAGTCAAAGTCATGTAATGGGACCTGGTACAATGCCAAACATTGTAAATGCATTGAAAACGCTATTCAAGAGCTGAAAGGACTTTAAAGCAGTAAAAGAATAAAAGTCTCAAAACTCGGAATCTAATGGCTAAATATTGTCAGTATTATGGATTAGGTGATTTACAGTTGATTTGTTTTTTAGGCTGAAATCTTAGTCAAAGTCATGTAATGTAAACTAGTACAATGCCAAACATTGTAAATGCATTGAAAACGCTATCAGGAGCCGAAAAGCACTTTAAAGCAATAAAAGAATGACAGTCTCAAAACTCGGAATCTAATGGCTAAATCTTGTCAGTAGTATGGATTAGATGATTTACAGTTGATTTGAGTCAGTGTGGCCTGCTTTAGGCTGAGATCTAAGTCAAAGTCATGTAATGGGACCTGGTACAATGCCAAACATTGTAAATGCATTGAAAACGCTATCAGGAGCCGAAAAGCACTTTAAAGCAATAAAAGAATGAAAGTCTCAAAAACTCTGGAAGTAATGGCTGAAATTTGTCAGTAGTATGGATTAGGTGATTTACAGTTGATTTGTTTTTTAGGCTGAAATCGAAGTCAAAGTCATGTAATGTGAACTAGTAGAATGCCAAACATTGTAAATTCATTGAAAACGATATTCAGGAGCTGAAAAGCACTTTAAAGCAATAAAAGAATGAAAGTCTCAAAACTCGGAATCTAATGGCTAAATCTTGTCAATAGTATGGATTAGATGATTTACAGTTGATTTGAGTCAGTGTGGCTTGTTTTAGGCTGAGATCTAAGTCAAAGTCATGTAATGTGAACTAGTAGAATGCCAAACATTGTAAATGCATTGAAAACGCTATTCAGGAGCTGAAAAGCACTTTAAAGCAATAAAAGAATGACAGTCTCAAAACTCGGAATCTAATGGCTAAATCTTGTCAGTAGTATGGATTAGATGATTTACAGTTGATTTGAGTCAGTGTGGCCTGCTTTAAGGCTGAGATCTAAGTCAAAGTCATGTAATGGGACCTGGTACAATGCCAAACATTGTAAATGCATTGAAAACGCTATTCAAGAGCTGAAAGGCACTTTAAAGCAGTAAAAGAATAAAAGTCTCAAAACTCGGAATCTAATGGCTAAATATTGTCAGTATTATGGATTAGGTGATTTACAGTTGATTTGTTTTTTAGGCTGAAATCTTAGTCAAAGTCATGTAATGTAAACTAGTACAATGCCAAACATTGTAAATGCATTGAAAACGCTATCAGGAGCCGAAAAGCACTTTAAAGCAATAAAAGAATGAAAGTCTCAAAAACTCTGGAAGTAATGGCTGAATCTTGTCAGTAGTATGGATTAGGTGATTTACAGTTGATTTGTTTTTTAGGCTGAAATTGAAGTCAAAGTCATGTAATGTGAACTAGTAGAATGCCAAACATTGTAAATTCATTGAAAACGATATTCAGGAGCTGAAAAGCACTTTAAAGCAATAAAAGAATGAAAGTCTCAAAACTCGGAATCTAATGGCTAAATCTTGTCAATAGTATGGATTAGATGATTTACAGTTGATTTGAGTCAGTGTGGCCTGTTTTAGGCTGAGATCTAAGTCAAAGTCATGTAATGTGAACTAGTAGAATGCCAAACATTGTAAATGCATTGAAAACGCTATTCAGGAGCTGAAAAGCACTTTAAAGCAATAAAAGAATGAAAGTCTCAAAACTCTGAATCTACTGGCTAAATCTTGTCAGTAGTATGGATTAGGTGATTTACAGTTGATTTGAGTCAGTGTGGACTTTTTTTTAGGTTGAAATCGAAGTCAAAGTCATGTAATGTGAACTAGTACAATGCCAAACATTGTAAATTCATTGAAAACGCTATTCAGGAGCTGAAAAGCACTTTAAAGCAATAAAAGAATGAAAGTAACTAAACTCGGAATCTAATGACTAAATCTTGTCAGTTTTATGGATTAGGTGATTTACAGTTGATTTGAGTCAGTGAGGCCTGTTTTAGGCTGAAATCGAAGTCAAAGTCATGTAATGTGAACAAGTACAATGCCAAACATTGTAAATGCATTGAAAACGCTATTCAGGAGCTGAAAAGCACTTTAAAGCAATAAAAGAATGAAAGTCTCAAAACTCTGGAAGTAATGGCTGAATCTTGTCAGTAGTATGGATTAGGTGATTTACAGTTTATTTGTTTTTTAGGCTGAAATCTTAGTCAAAGTCATGTAATGTGAACTAGTACAATGCCAAACATTGTAAATGCATTGAAAACGCTATTCAGGAGCTGAAATGCACTTTAAAGCAATAAAAGAATGAAAGTCTCAAAACTCGGAATCTAATGGCTAAATCTTGTCAATAATATGGATTAGATGATTTACAGTTGATTTGAGTCAGTGTGGCCTGTTTTAGGCTGAGATCTAAGTCAAAGTCATGTAATGTGACCTGGTACAATGCCAAACATTGTAAATGCATTGAAAACGCTATTCAGGAGCTGAAAAGCACTTTAAAGCAATAAAAGAATGACAGTCTCAAAACTCGGAATCTAATGGCTAAATCTTGTCAGTAGTATGGATTAGATGATTTACAGTTGATTTGAGTCAGTGTGGCCTGCTTTAGGCTGAGATCTAAGTCAAAGTCATGTAATGGGACCTGGTACAATGCCAAACATTGTAAATGCATTGAAAACGCTATTCAAGAGCTGAAAGGCACTTTAAAGCAGTAAAAGAATAAAAGTCTCAAAACTCGGAATCTAATGGCTAAATATTGTCAGTATTATGGATTAGGTGATTTACAGTTGATTTGTTTTTTAGGCTGAAATCTTAGTCAAAGTCATGTAATGTAAACTAGTACAATGCCAAACATTGTAAATGCATTGAAAACGCTATCAGGAGCCGAAAAGCACTTTAAAGCAATAAAAGAATGAAAGTCTCAAAAACTCTGGAAGTAATGGCTGAATCTTGTCAGTAGTATGGATTAGGTGATTTACAGTTGATTTGTTTTTTAGGCTGAAATCGAAGTCAAAGTCATGTAATGTGAACTAGTAGAATGCCAAACATTGTAAATTCATTGAAAACGATATTCAGGAGCTGAAAAGCACTTTAAAGCAATAAAAGAATGAAAGTCTCAAAACTCGGAATCTAATGGCTAAATCTTGTCAATAGTATGGATTAGATGATTTACAGTTGATTTGAGTCAGTGTGGCCTGTTTTAGGCTGAGATCTAAGTCAAAGTCATGTAATGTGAACTAGTAGAATGCCAAACATTGTAAATGCATTGAAAACGCTATTCAGGAGCTGAAAAGCACTTTAAAGCAATAAAAGAATGAAAGTCTCAAAACTCTGAATCTACTGGCTAAATCTTGTCAGTAGTATGGATTAGGTGATTTACAGTTGATTTGAGTCAGTGTGGACTTTTTTTTAGGTTGAAATCGAAGTCAAAGTCATGTAATGTGAACTAGTACAATGCCAAACATTGTAAATTCATTGAAAACGCTATTCAGGAGCTGAAAAGCACTTTAAAGCAATAAAAGAATGAAAGTAACTAAACTCGGAATCTAATGACTAAATCTTGTCAGTTTTATGGATTAGGTGATTTACAGTTGATTTGAGTCAGTGAGGCCTGTTTTAGGCTGAAATCGAAGTCAAAGTCATGTAATGTGAACAAGTACAATGCCAAACATTGTAAATGCATTGAAAACGCTATTCAGGAGCTGAAAAGCACTTTAAAGCAATAAAAGAATGAAAGTCTCAAAACTCTGGAAGTAATGGCTGAATCTTGTCAGTAGTATGGATTAGGTGATTTACAGTTTATTTGTTTTTTAGGCTGAAATCTTAGTCAAAGTCATGTAATGTGAACTAGTACAATGCCAAACATTGTAAATGCATTGAAAACGCTATTCAGGAGCTGAAATGCACTTTAAAGCAATAAAAGAATGAAAGTCTCAAAACTCGGAATCTAATGGCTAAATCTTGTCAATAATATGGATTAGATGATTTACAGTTGATTTGAGTCAGTGTGGCCTGTTTTAGGCTGAGATCTAAGTCAAAGTCATGTAATGTGACCTGGTACAATGCCAAACATTGTAAATGCATTGAAAACGCTATTCAGGAGCTGAAAAGCACTTTAAAGCAATAAAAGAATGACAGTCTCAAAACTCGGAATCTAATGGCTAAATCTTGTCAATAGGTATGGATTAGATGATTTACAGTTGATTTGAGTCAGTGTGGCTTGTTTTAGGCTGAGATCTAAGTCAAAGTCATGTAATGTGAACTAGTAGAATGCCAAACATTGTAAATGCATTGAAAACGCTATTCAGGAGCTGAAAAGCACTTTAAAGCAATAAAAGAATGACAGTCTCAAAACTCGGAATCTAATGGCTAAATCTTGTCAGTAGTATGGATTAGATGATTTACAGTTGATTTGAGTCAGTGTGGCCTGCTTTAGGCTGAGATCTAAGTCAAAGTCATGTAATGGGACCTGGTACAATGCCAAACATTGTAAATGCATTGAAAACGCTATTCAAGAGCTGAAAGGCACTTTAAAGCAATAAAAGAATGAAAGTCTCAAAACTCGGAATCTAATGGCTAAATCTTGTCAATAGTATGGATTAGATGATTTACAGTTGATTTGAGTCAGTGTGGCCTGTTTTAGGCTGAGATCTAAGTCAAAGTCATGTAATGTGAACTAGTAGAATGCCAAACATTGTAAATGCATTGAAAACGCTATTCAAGAGCTGAAAGGCACTTTAAAGCAATAAAAGAATGAAAGTCTCAAAACTCGGAATCTAATGGCTAAATCTTGTCAATAGTATGGATTAGATGATTTACAGTTGATTTGAGTCAGTGTGGCCTGCTTTAGGCTGAGATCTAAGTCAAAGTCATGTAATGGGACCTGGTACAATGCCAAACATTGTAAATGCATTGAAAACGCTATTCAAGAGCTGAAAGGACTTTAAAGCAGTAAAAGAATAAAAGTCTCAAAACTCGGAATCTAATGGCTAAATATTGTCAGTATTATGGATTAGGTGATTTACAGTTGATTTGTTTTTTAGGCTGAAATCTTAGTCAAAGTCATGTAATGTAAACTAGTACAATGCCAAACATTGTAAATGCATTGAAAACGCTATCAGGAGCCGAAAAGCACTTTAAAGCAATAAAAGAATGACAGTCTCAAAACTCGGAATCTAATGGCTAAATCTTGTCAGTAGTATGGATTAGATGATTTACAGTTGATTTGAGTCAGTGTGGCCTGCTTTAGGCTGAGATCTAAGTCAAAGTCATGTAATGGGACCTGGTACAATGCCAAACATTGTAAATGCATTGAAAACGCTATCAGGAGCCGAAAAGCACTTTAAAGCAATAAAAGAATGAAAGTCTCAAAAACTCTGGAAGTAATGGCTGAAATTTTTCAGTAGTATGGATTAGGTGATTTACAGTTGATTTGTTTTTTAGGCTGAAATCGAAGTCAAAGTCATGTAATGTGAACTAGTAGAATGCCAAACATTGTAAATTCATTGAAAACGATATTCAGGAGCTGAAAAGCACTTTAAAGCAATAAAAGAATGAAAGTCTCAAAACTCGGAATCTAATGGCTAAATCTTGTCAATAGTATGGATTAGGTGATTTACAGTTGATTTGAGTCAGTGTGGACTTTTTTTTAGGTTGAAATCGAAGTCAAAGTCATGTAATGTGAACTAGTACAATGCCAAACATTGTAAATTCATTGAAAACGCTATTCAGGAGCTGAAAAGCACTTTAAAGCAATAAAAGAATGAAAGTAACTAAACTCGGAATCTAATGACTAAATCTTGTCAGTTTTATGGATTAGGTGATTTACAGTTGATTTGAGTCAGTGAGGCCTGTTTTAGGCTGAAATCGAAGTCAAAGTCATGTAATGTGAACAAGTACAATGCCAAACATTGTAAATGCATTGAAAACGCTATTCAGGAGCTGAAAAGCACTTTAAAGCAATAAAAGAATGAAAGTCTCAAAACTCTGGAAGTAATGGCTGAATCTTGTCAGTAGTATGGATTAGGTGATTTACAGTTTATTTGTTTTTTAGGCTGAAATCTTAGTCAAAGTCATGTAATGTGAACTAGTACAATGCCAAACATTGTAAATGCATTGAAAACGCTATTCAGGAGCTGAAATGCACTTTAAAGCAATAAAAGAATGAAAGTCTCAAAACTCGGAATCTAATGGCTAAATCTTGTCAATAATATGGATTAGATGATTTACAGTTGATTTGAGTCAGTGTGGCCTGCTTTAGGCTGAGATCTAAGTCAAAGTCATGTAATGTGACCTGGTACAATGCCAAACATTGTAAATGCATTGAAAACGCTATTCAGGAGCTGAAAAGCACTTTAAAGCAATAAAAGAATGACAGTCTCAAAACTCGGAATCTAATGGCTAAATCTTGTCAGTAGTATGGATTAGATGATTTACAGTTGATTTGAGTCAGTGTGGCCTGCTTTAGGCTGAGATCTAAGTCAAAGTCATGTAATGGGACCTGGTACAATGCCAAACATTGTAAATGCATTGAAAACGCTATTCAAGAGCTGAAAGGCACTTTAAAGCAGTAAAAGAATAAAAGTCTCAAAACTCGGAATCTAATGGCTAAATATTGTCAGTATTATGGATTAGGTGATTTACAGTTGATTTGTTTTTTAGGCTGAAATCTTAGTCAAAGTCATGTAATGTAAACTAGTACAATGCCAAACATTGTAAATGCATTGAAAACGCTATCAGGAGCCGAAAAGCACTTTAAAGCAATAAAAGAATGAAAGTCTCAAAAACTCTGGAAGTAATGGCTGAAATTTGTCAGTAGTATGGATTAGGTGATTTACAGTTGATTTGTTTTTTAGGCTGAAATCGAAGTCAAAGTCTTGTAATGTGAACTAGTAGAATGCCAAACATTGTAAATTCATTGAAAACGATATTCAGGAGCTGAAAAGCACTTTAAAGCAATAAAAGAATGAAAGTCTCAAAACTCGGAATCTAATGGCTAAATCTTGTCAATAGTATGGATTAGATGATTTACAGTTGATTTGAGTCAGTGTGGCCTGTTTTAGGCTGAGATCTAAGTCAAAGTCATGTAATGTGAACTAGTAGAATGCCAAACATTGTAAATGCATTGAAAACGCTATTCAGGAGCTGAAAAGCACTTTAAAGCAATAAAAGAATGAAAGTCTCAAAACTCTGAATCTACTGGCTAAATCTTGTCAGTAGTATGGATTAGGTGATTTACAGTTGATTTGAGTCAGTGTGGACTTTTTTTTAGGTTGAAATCGAAGTCAAAGTCATGTAATGTGAACTAGTACAATGCCAAACATTGTAAATTCATTGAAAACGCTATTCAGGAGCTGAAAAGCACTTTAAAGCAATAAAAGAATGAAAGTAACTAAACTCGGAATCTAATGACTAAATCTTGTCAGTTTTATGGATTAGGTGATTTACAGTTGATTTGAGTCAGTGAGGCCTGTTTTAGGCTGAAATCGAAGTCAAAGTCATGTAATGTGAACAAGTACAATGCCAAACATTGTAAATGCATTGAAAACGCTATTCAGGAGCTGAAAAGCACTTTAAAGCAATAAAAGAATGAAAGTCTCAAAACTCTGGAAGTAATGGCTGAATCTTGTCAGTAGTATGGATTAGGTGATTTACAGTTGATTTGTTTTTTAGGCTGAAATCTTAGTCAAAGTCATGTAATGTGAACTAGTACAATGCCAAACATTGTAAATGCATTGAAAACGCTATTCAGGAGCTGAAATGCACTTTAAAGCAATAAAAGAATGAAAGTCTCAAAACTCGGAATCTAATGGCTAAATCTTGTCAATAATATGGATTAGATGATTTACAGTTGATTTGAGTCAGTGTGGCCTACTTTAGGCTGAGATCTAAGTCAAAGTCATGTAATGTGACCTGGTACAATGCCAAACATTGTAAATGCATTGAAAACGCTATTCAGGAGCTGAAAAGCACTTTAAAGCAATAAAAGAATGACAGTCTCAAAACTCGGAATCTAATGGCTAAATCTTGTCAGTAGTATGGATTAGATGATTTACAGTTGATTTGAGTCAGTGTGGCCTGCTTTAGGCTGAGATCTAAGTCAAAGTCATGTAATGGGACCTGGTACAATGCCAAACATTGTAAATGCATTGAAAACGCTATTCAAGAGCTGAAAGGCACTTTAAAGCAGTAAAAGAATAAAAGTCTCAAAACTCGGAATCTAATGGCTAAATATTGTCAGTAGTATGGATTAGGTGATTTACAGTTGATTTGTTTTTTAGGCTGAAATCTAAGTCAAAGTCATGTAATGTGAACTAGTAGAATGCCAAACATTGTAAATTCATTGAAAACGATATTCAGGAGCTGAAAAGCACTTTAAAGCAATAAAAGAAAGAAAGTCTCAAAACTCGGAATCTAATGGCTAAATCTTGTCAATAGGTATGGATTAGATGATTTACAGTTGATTTGAGTCAGTGTGGCTTGTTTTAGGCTGAGATCTAAGTCAAAGTCATGTAATGTGAACTAGTAGAATGCCAAACATTGTAAATGCATTGAAAACGCTATTCAGGAGCTGAAAAGCACTTTAAAGCAATAAAAGAATGACAGTCTCAAAACTCGGAATCTAATGGCTAAATCTTGTCAGTAGTATGGATTAGATGATTTACAGTTGATTTGAGTCAGTGTGGCCTGCTTTAGGCTGAGATCTAAGTCAAAGTCATGTAATGGGACCTGGTACAATGCCAAACATTGTAAATGCATTGAAAACGCTATTCAAGAGCTGAAAGGCACTTTAAAGCAATAAAAGAATGAAAGTCTCAAAACTCGGAATCTAATGGCTAAATCTTGTCAATAGTATGGATTAGATGATTTACAGTTGATTTGAGTCAGTGTGGCCTGTTTTAGGCTGAGATCTAAGTCAAAGTCATGTAATGTGAACTAGTAGAATGCCAAACATTGTAAATGCATTGAAAACGCTATTCAAGAGCTGAAAGGCACTTTAAAGCAATAAAAGAATGAAAGTCTCAAAACTCGGAATCTAATGGCTAAATCTTGTCAATAGTATGGATTAGATGATTTACAGTTGATTTGAGTCAGTGTGGCCTGCTTTAGGCTGAGATCTAAGTCAAAGTCATGTAATGGGACCTGGTACAATGCCAAACATTGTAAATGCATTGAAAACGCTATCAGGAGCCGAAAAGCACTTTAAAGCAATAAAAGAATGAAAGTCTCAAAAACTCTGGAAGTAATGGCTGAAATTTGTCAGTAGTATGGATTAGGTGATTTACAGTTGATTTGTTTTTTAGGCTGAAATCGAAGTCAAAGTCATGTAATGTGAACTAGTAGAATGCCAAACATTGTAAATTCATTGAAAACGATATTCAGGAGCTGAAAAGCACTTTAAAGCAATAAAAGAATGAAAGTCTCAAAACTCGGAATCTAATGGCTAAATCTTGTCAATAGTATGGATTAGATGATTTACAGTTGATTTGAGTCAGTGTGGCCTGTTTTAGGCTGAGATCTAAGTCAAAGTCATGTAATGTGAACTAGTAGAATGCCAAACATTGTAAATTCATTGAAAACGATATTCAGGAGCTGAAAAGCACTTTAAAGCAATAAAAGAATGAAAGTCTCAAAACTCGGAATCTAATGGCTAAATCTTGTCAATAGGTATGGATTAGATGATTTACAGTTGATTTGAGTCAGTGTGGCTTGTTTTAGGCTGAGATCTAAGTCAAAGTCATGTAATGTGAACTAGTAGAATGCCAAACATTGTAAATGCATTGAAAACGCTATTCAGGAGCTGAAAATAACTTTAAAGCAATAAAAGAATGAAAGTCTTAAAACTCTGAATCTACTGGCTAAATCTTTTCAGTAGTATGGATTAGGTGATTTACAGTTGATTCGTTTTTTAGGCTGAAATCGAAGTCAAAGTCATGTAATGTGAGCTAGTACAATGCCAAACATTGTAAATGTATTGAAAACGCTATTCAGGAGCTGAAAAGCACTTTAAAGCAATAAAAGAATGACAGTCTCAAAACTCGGAATCTAATGGCTAAATCTTGTCAGTAGTATGGATTAGATGATTTACAGTTGATTTGAGTCAGTGTGGCCTGCTTTAGGCTGAGATCTAAGTCAAAGTCATGTAATGGGACCTGGTACAATGCCAAACATTGTAAATGCATTGAAAACGCTATTCAAGAGCTGAAAGGACTTTAAAGCAGTAAAAGAATAAAAGTCTCAAAACTCGGAATCTAATGGCTAAATATTGTCAGTATTATGGATTAGGTGATTTACAGTTGATTTGTTTTTTAGGCTGAAATCTTAGTCAAAGTCATGTAATGTAAACTAGTACAATGCCAAACATTGTAAATGCATTGAAAACGCTATCAGGAGCCGAAAAGCACTTTAAAGCAATAAAAGAATGAAAGTCTCAAAAACTCTGGAAGTAATGGCTGAATCTTGTCAGTAGTATGGATTAGGTGATTTACAGTTGATTTGTTTTTTAGGCTGAAATCGAAGTCAAAGTCATGTAATGTGAACTAGTAGAATGCCAAACATTGTAAATTCATTGAAAACGATATTCAGGAGCTGAAAAGCACTTTAAAGCAATAAAAGAATGAAAGTCTCAAAACTCGGAATCTAATGGCTAAATCTTGTCAATAGTATGGATTAGATGATTTACAGTTGATTTGAGTCAGTGTGGCTTGTTTTAGGCTGAGATCTAAGTCAAAGTCATGTAATGTGAACTAGTAGAATGCCAAACATTGTAAATGCATTGAAAACGCTATTCAGGAGCTGAAAAGCACTTTAAAGCAATAAAAGAATGACAGTCTCAAAACTCGGAATCTAATGGCTAAATCTTGTCAGTAGTATGGATTAGATGATTTACAGTTGATTTGAGTCAGTGTGGCCTGCTTTAGGCTGAGATCTAAGTCAAAGTCATGTAATGGGACCTGGTACAATGCCAAACATTGTAAATGCATTGAAAACGCTATTCAAGAGCTGAAAGGCACTTTAAAGCAGTAAAAGAATAAAAGTCTCAAAACTCGGAATCTACTGGCTAAATATTGTCAGTAGTATGGATTAGGTGATTTACAGTTGATTTGAGTCAGTGTGGACTTTTTTTTAGGTTGAAATCGAAGTCAAAGTCATGTAATGTGAACTAGTACAATGCCAAACATTGTAAATTCATTGAAAACGCTATTCAGGAGCTGAAAAGCACTTTAAAGCAATAAAAGAATGAAAGTAACTAAACTCGGAATCTAATGACTAAATCTTGTCAGTTTTATGGATTAGGTGATTTACAGTTGATTTGAGTCAGTGAGGCCTGTTTTAGGCTGAAATCGAAGTCAAAGTCATGTAATGTGAACAAGTACAATGCCAAACATTGTAAATGCATTGAAAACGCTATTCAGGAGCTGAAAAGCACTTTAAAGCAATAAAAGAATGAAAGTCTCAAAACTCTGGAAGTAATGGCTGAATCTTGTCAGTAGTATGGATTAGGTGATTTACAGTTTATTTGTTTTTTAGGCTGAAATCTTAGTCAAAGTCATGTAATGTGAACTAGTAGAATGCCAAACATTGTAAATTCATTGAAAACGATATTCAGGAGCTGAAAAGCACTTTAAAGCAATAAAAGAATGAAAGTCTCAAAACTCGGAATCTAATGGCTAAATCTTGTCAATAGTATGGATTAGATGATTTACAGTTGATTTGAGTCAGTGTGGCCTGTTTTAGGCTGAGATCTAAGTCATTTTGGCATTGTACTAGCTCACATTACATGACTTTGACTTAGATCTCAGCCTAAAACAGGCCACACTGACTCAAATCAACTGTAAATCATCTAATCCATACTACTGACAAGATTCAGCCATTACTTCCAGAGTTTTGAGACTTTCATTCTTTTATTGCTTTAAAGTGCTTTTCAGCTCCTGAATAGCGTTTTCAATGCATTTACAATGTTTGGCATTGTACTTGTTCACATTACATGACTTTGACTTCGATTTCAGCCTAAAACAGGCCTCACTGACTCAAATCAACTGTAAATCATCTAATCCATACTATTGACAAGATTTAGCCATTAGATTCCGAGTTTTGAGACTTTCATTCTTTTATTGCTTTAAAGTGCTTTTCAGCTCCTGAATAGCGTTTTCAATGAATTTACAATGTTTGGCATTCTACTAGTTCACATTACATGACTTTGACTTAGACTTCAGCCTTAAATAGTCCTCATTGACTAAAATCAACTGTAAATCACCTAATCCATACTACTGACAAGATTTAGCCATTAGATTCCGAGTTTAGTGACTTTCATTCTTTTATTGCTTTAAAGTGCTTTTCAGCTCCTGAATAGCGTTTTCAATGCATTTACAATGTTTGGCATTCTAGTAGTCCACATTACATGACTTTGACTTAGATCTCAGCCTAAAACAGGCCACACTGACTCAAATCAACTGTACATCACCTAATCCATACTACTGACAAGATTTAGCCATTAGATTCCGAGTTTTGAGACTTTTATTCTTTTACTGCTTTAAAGTGCTTTTCATCTCCTGAATAGCGTTTTCAACGCATTTACAATGTTTGGCATTGTACTAGTTCACATTATATGACTTTGACTTCGATTTCACACTAAAACAGGTCTCACTGACTCAAATCATCTGTAAATCATCTAATCCATACTACTGACAAGATTTAGCCATTAGATTCCGAGTTTTGAGACTTTTATTCTTTTACTGCTTTAAAGTGCTTTTTATCTCCTGAATAGCGTTTTCAACGCATTTACAATGTTTGGCATTGTACTAGTTCACATTATATGACTTTGACTTCGATTTCACACTAAAACAGGTCTCACTGACTCAAATCATCTGTAAATCATCTAATCCATACTACTGACAAGATTTAGCCATTAGATTCCGAGTTTTGAGACTTTTATTTTTTTACTGCTTTAAAGTGCTTTTCATCTCCTGAATAGCGTTTTCAACGCATTTACAATGTTTGGCATTGTACTAGTTCACATTATAAGACTTTGACTTCGATTTCACACTAAAACAGGTGTCACTGACTCAAATCATCTGTAAATCATCTAATCCATACTATTGACAAGATTTAGCCATTAGATTCCGAGTTTTGAGACTTTCATTCTTTTATTGCTTTAAAGTGCTTTTCAGCTCCTGAATAGCGTTTTCAATGCATTTACAATGTTTGGCATTCTAGTAGTTCACATTAACATGACTTTGACTTAGATCTCAGCCTAAAACAGGCCACACTGACTCAAATCAACTGTAAATCATCTAATCCATACTACTGACAAGATTTAGCCATTAGATTCCGAGTTTTGAGACTTTCATTCTTTTATTGCTTTAAAGTGCTTTTCAGCTCCTGAATAGCGTTTTCAATGCATTTACAATGTTTGGCATTGTACTAGTTCACATTACATGACTTTGACTTAGATCTCAGCCTAAACAGGCCACACTGACTCAAATCAACTGTACATCATCTAATCCATACTATTGACAAGATTTAGCCATCAGATTCTGAGTTTTGAGACTTTCATTCTTTTATTGCTTTAAAGTGCTTTTCAGCTCCTGATAGCGTTTTCAATGCATTTACAATGTTTGGCATTGTACTAGTTCACATTACATGACTTTGACTAAGATTTCAACCTAAAAAACAAATCAACTGTAAATAACCTAATCCATACTACTGACAAGATTTAGCCATTAGATTCCGAGTTTAGTGACTTTCATTCTTTTATTGCTTTAAAGTGCTTTTCAGCTCCTGAATAGCGTTTTCAATGCATTTACAATGTTTGGCATTGTACTAGCTCACATTACATGACTTTGACTTAGATCTCAGCCTAAAACAGGCCACACTGACTCAAATCAACTGTAAATCATCTAATCCATACTACTGACAAGATTCAGCCATTACTTCCAGAGTTTTGAGACTTTCATTCTTTTATTGCTTTAAAGTGCTTTTCAGCTCCTGAATAGCGTTTTCAATGCATTTACAATGTTTGGCATTGTACTTGTTCACATTACATGACTTTGACTTCGATTTCAGCCTAAAACAGGCCTCACTGACTCAAATCAACTGTAAATCATCTAATCCATACTATTGACAAGATTTAGCCATTAGATTCCGAGTTTTGAGACTTTCATTCTTTTATTGCTTTAAAGTGCTTTTCAGCTCCTGAATAGCGTTTTCAATGCATTTACAATGTTTGGCATTGTACTTGTTCACATTACATGACTTTGACTTAGATCTCAGCCTAAAACAGGCCACACTGACTCAAATCAACTGTAAATCATCTAATCCATACTACTGACAAGATTCAGCCATTACTTCCAGAGTTTTGAGACTTTCATTCTTTTATTGCTTTAAAGTGCTTTTCAGCTCCTGAATAGCGTTTTCAATGCATTTACAATGTTTGGCATTGTACTAGTTCACATTATATGACTTTGACTTCGATTTCACACTAAAACAGGTCTCACTGACTCAAATCATCTGTAAATCATCTAATCCATACTACTGACAAGATTTAGCCATTAGATTCCGAGTTTTGAGACTTTTATTCTTTTACTGCTTTAAAGTGCTTTTCATCTCCTGAATAGCGTTTTCAACGCATTTACAATGTTTGGCATTGTACTAGTTCACATTATATGACTTTGACTTCGATTTCACACTAAAACAGGTCTCACTGACTCAAATCATCTGTAAATCATCTAATCCATACTACTGACAAGATTTAGCCATTAGATTCCGAGTTTTGAGACTTTCATTCTTTTATTGCTTTAAAGTGCTTTTCAGCTCCTGAATAGCGTTTTCAATGCATTTACAATGTTTGGCATTGTACTTGTTCACATTACATGACTTTGACTTAGATCTCAGCCTAAAACAGGCCACACTGACTCAAATCAACTGTAAATCATCTAATCCATACTACTGACAAGATTCAGCCATTACTTCCAGAGTTTTGAGACTTTCATTCTTTTATTGCTTTAAAGTGCTTTTCAGCTCCTGAATAGCGTTTTCAATGCATTTACAATGTTTGGCATTGTACTAGTTCACATTATATGACTTTGACTTCGATTTCACACTAAAACAGGTCTCACTGACTCAAATCATCTGTAAATCATCTAATCCATACTACTGACAAGATTTAGCCATTAGATTCCGAGTTTTGAGACTTTTATTATTTTACTGCTTTAAAGTGCTTTTCATCTCCTGAATAGCGTTTTCAACGCATTTACAATGTTTGGCATTGTACTAGTTCACATTATATGACTTTGACTTCGATTTCACACTAAAACAGGTCTCACTGACTCAAATCATCTGTAAATCATCTAATCCATATTATTGACAAGATTTAGCCATTAGATTCCGAGTTTTGAGACTTTCATTCTTTTATTGCTTTAAAGTGCTTTTCAGCTCCTGAATAGCGTTTTCAATGCATTTACAATGTTTGGCATTCTAGTAGTTCACATTACATGACTTTGACTTAGATCTCAGCCTAAAACAGGCCACACAGACTCAAATCAACTGTAAATCATCTAATCCATACTACTGACAAGATTTAGCCATTAGATTCCGAGTTTTGAGACTTTCATTCTTTTATTGCTTTAAAGTGCTTTTCAGCTCCTGAATAGCGTTTTCAATGCATTTACAATGTTTGGCATTGTACTAGTTCACATTACATGACTTTGACTTAGATCTCAGCCTAAACAGGCCACACTGACTCAAATCAACTGTACATCATCTAATCCATACTATTGACAAGATTTAGCCATTAGATTCTGAGTTTTGAGACTTTCATTCTTTTATTGCTTTAAAGTGCTTTTCAGCTCCTGATAGCGTTTTCAATGCATTTACAATGTTTGGCATTGTACTAGTTCACATTACATGACTTTGACTAAGATTTCAGCCTAAAAAACAAATCAACTGTAAATAACCTAATCCATACTACTGACAAGATTTAGCCATTAGATTCCGAGTTTAGTGACTTTCATTCTTTTATTGCTTTAAAGTGCTTTTCAGCTCCTGAATAGCGTTTTCAATGCATTTACAATGTTTGGCATTGTACTAGCTCACATTACATGACTTTGACTTAGATCTCAGCCTAAAACAGGCCACACTGACTCAAATCAACTGTAAATCATCTAATCCATACTACTGACAAGATTCAGCCATTACTTCCAGAGTTTTGAGACTTTCATTCTTTTATTGCTTTAAAGTGCTTTTCAGCTCCTGAATAGCGTTTTCAATGCATTTACAATGTTTGGCATTGTACTTGTTCACATTACATGACTTTGACTTCGATTTCAGCCTAAAACAGGCCTCACTGACTCAAATCAACTGTAAATCATCTAATCCATACTATTGACAAGATTTAGCCATTAGATTCCGAGTTTTGAGACTTTCATTCTTTTATTGCTTTAAAGTGCTTTTCAGCTCCTGAATAGCGTTTTCAATGCATTTACAATGTTTGGCATTGTACTTGTTCACATTACATGACTTTGACTTAGATCTCAGCCTAAAACAGGCCACACTGACTCAAATCAACTGTAAATCATCTAATCCATACTACTGACAAGATTCAGCCATTACTTCCAGAGTTTTGAGACTTTCATTCTTTTATTGCTTTAAAGTGCTTTTCAGCTCCTGAATAGCGTTTTCAATGCATTTACAATGTTTGGCATTGTACTAGTTCACATTATATGACTTTGACTTCGATTTCACACTAAAACAGGTCTCACTGACTCAAATCATCTGTAAATCATCTAATCCATACTACTGACAAGATTTAGCCATTAGATTCCGAGTTTTGAGACTTTTATTCTTTTACTGCTTTAAAGTGCTTTTCATCTCCTGAATAGCGTTTTCAACGCATTTACAATGTTTGGCATTGTACTAGTTCACATTATATGACTTTGACTTCGATTTCACACTAAAACAGGTCTCACTGACTCAAATCATCTGTAAATCATCTAATCCATACTACTGACAAGATTTAGCCATTAGATTCCGAGTTTTGAGACTTTCATTCTTTTATTGCTTTAAAGTGCTTTTCAGCTCCTGAATAGCGTTTTCAATGCATTTACAATGTTTGGCATTGTACTTGTTCACATTACATGACTTTGACTTAGATCTCAGCCTAAAACAGGCCACACTGACTCAAATCAACTGTAAATCATCTAATCCATACTACTGACAAGATTCAGCCATTACTTCCAGAGTTTTGAGACTTTCATTCTTTTATTGCTTTAAAGTGCTTTTCAGCTCCTGAATAGCGTTTTCAATGCATTTACAATGTTTGGCATTGTACTAGTTCACATTATATGACTTTGACTTCGATTTCACACTAAAACAGGTCTCACTGACTCAAATCATCTGTAAATCATCTAATCCATACTACTGACAAGATTTAGCCATTAGATTCCGAGTTTTGAGACTTTTATTATTTTACTGCTTTAAAGTGCTTTTCATCTCCTGAATAGCGTTTTCAACGCATTTACAATGTTTGGCATTGTACTAGTTCACATTATATGACTTTGACTTCGATTTCACACTAAAACAGGTCTCACTGACTCAAATCATCTGTAAATCATCTAATCCATACTATTGACAAGATTTAGCCATTAGATTCCGAGTTTTGAGACTTTCATTCTTTTATTGCTTTAAAGTGCTTTTCAGCTCCTGAATAGCGTTTTCAATGCATTTACAATGTTTGGCATTCTAGTAGTTCACATTACATGACTTTGACTTAGATCTCAGCCTAAAACAGGCCACACAGACTCAAATCAACTGTAAATCATCTAATCCATACTACTGACAAGATTTAGCCATTAGATTCCGAGTTTTGAGACTTTCATTCTTTTATTGCTTTAAAGTGCTTTTCAGCTCCTGAATAGCGTTTTCAATGCATTTACAATGTTTGGCATTGTACTAGTTCACATTACATGACTTTGACTTAGATCTCAGCCTAAACAGGCCACACTGACTCAAATCAACTGTACATCATCTAATCCATACTATTGACAAGATTTAGCCATTAGATTCTGAGTTTTGAGACTTTCATTCTTTTATTGCTTTAAAGTGCTTTTCAGCTCCTGATAGCGTTTTCAATGCATTTACAATGTTTGGCATTGTACTAGTTCACATTACATGACTTTGACTAAGATTTCAGCCTAAAAAACAAATCAACTGTAAATAACCTAATCCATACTACTGACAAGATTTAGCCATTAGATTCCGAGTTTAGTGACTTTCATTCTTTTATTGCTTTAAAGTGCTTTTCAGCTCCTGAATAGCGTTTTCAATGCATTTACAATGTTTGGCATTGTACTAGCTCACATTACATGAATTTGACTTAGATCTCAGCCTAAAACAGGCCACACTGACTCAAATCAACTGTAAATCATCTAATCCATACTACTGACAAGATTCAGCCATTACTTCCAGAGTTTTGAGACTTTCATTCTTTTAATTGCTTTAAAGTGCTTTTCAGCTCCTGAATAGCGTTTTCAATGCATTTACAATGTTTGGCATTGTACTTGTTCACATTACATGACTTTGACTTCGATTTCAGCCTAAAACAGGCCTCACTGACTCAAATCAACTGTAAATCATCTAATCCATACTATTGACAAGATTTAGCCATTAGATTCCGAGTTTTGAGACTTTCATTCTTTTATTGCTTTAAAGTGCTTTTCAGCTCCTGAATAGCGTTTTCAATGAATTTACAATGTTTGGCATTCTACTAGTTCACATTACATGACTTTGACTTAGACTTCAGCCTTAAATAGTCCTCATTGACTAAAATCAACTGTAAATCACCTAATCCATACTACTGACAAGATTTAGCCATTAGATTCGGAGTTTAGTGACTTTCATTCTTTTATTGCTTTAAAGTGCTTTTCAGCTCCTGAATAGCGTTTTCAATGCATTTACAATGTTTGGCATTCTAGTAGTCCACATTACATGACTTTGACTTAGATCTCAGCCTAAAACAGGCCACACTGACTCAAATCAACTGTACATCACCTAATCCATACTACTGACAAGATTTAGCCATTAGATTCCGAGTTTTGAGACTTTTATTCTTTTACTGCTTTAAAGTGCTTTTCATCTCCTGAATAGCGTTTTCAACGCATTTACAATGTTTGGCATTGTATTAGTTCACATTATATGACTTTGACTTCGATTTCACACTAAAACAGGTCTCACTGACTCAAATCATCTGTAAATCATCTAATCCATACTACTGACAAGATTTAGCCATTAGATTCCGAGTTTTGAGACTTTTATTCTTTTACTGCTTTAAAGTGCTTTTCATCTCCTGAATAGCGTTTTCAACGCATTTACAATGTTTGGCATTGTACTAGTTCACATTATATGACTTTGACTTCGATTTCACACTAAAACAGGTCTCACTGACTCAAATTATCTGTAAATCATCTAATCCATACTACTGACAAGATTTAGCCATTAGATTCCGAGTTTTGAGACTTTTATTCTTTTACTGCTTTAAAGTGCTTTTCATCTCCTGAATAGCGTTTTCAACGCATTTACAATGTTTGGCATTGTACTAGTTCACATTATATGACTTTGACTTCGATTTCACACTAAAACAGGTCTCACTGACTCAAATCATCTGTAAATCATCTAATCCATACTATTGACAAGATTTAGCCATTAGATTCCGAGTTTTGAGACTTTCATTCTTTTATTGCTTTAAAGTGCTTTTCAGCTCCTGAATAGCGTTTTCAATGCATTTACAATGTTTGGCATTCTAGTAGTTCACATTACATGACTTTGACTTAGATCTCAGCCTAAAACAGGCCACACAGACTCAAATCAACTGTAAATCATCTAATCCATACTACTGACAAGATTTAGCCATTAGATTCCGAGTTTTGAGACTTTCATTCTTTTATTGCTTTAAAGTGCTTTTCAGCTCCTGAATAGCGTTTTCAATGCATTTACAATGTTTGGCATTGTACTAGTTCACATTACATGACTTTGACTTAGATCTCAGCCTAAACAGGCCACACTGACTCAAATCAACTGTACATCATCTAATCCATACTATTGACAAGATTTAGCCATTAGATTCTGAGTTTTGAGACTTTCATTCTTTTATTGCTTTAAAGTGCTTTTCAGCTCCTGAATAG
Source organism: Osmerus eperlanus (assembly GCF_963692335.1). Classification (NCBI taxonomy): domain Eukaryota; kingdom Metazoa; phylum Chordata; class Actinopteri; order Osmeriformes; family Osmeridae; genus Osmerus; species Osmerus eperlanus. The sequence continues at coordinate 2,494,262 of NC_085031.1, forward strand.
CGTTTTCAATGCATTTACAATGTTTGGCATTGTACTAGTTCACATTACATGACTTTGACTTAGATCTCAGCCTAAACAGGCCACACTGACTCAAATCAACTGTACATCATCTAATCCATACTATTGACAAGATTTAGCCATTAGATTCCGAGTTTTGAGACTTTCATTCTTTTATTGCTTTAAAGTGCTTTTCAGCTCCTGAATAGCGTTTTCAATGCATTTACAATGTTTGGCATTCTAGTAGTTCACATTACATGACTTTGACTTAGATCTCAGCCTAAAACAGGCCACACAGACTCAAATCAACTGTAAATCATCTAATCCATACTACTGACAAGATTTAGCCATTAGATTCCGAGTTTTGAGACTTTCATTCTTTTATTGCTTTAAAGTGCTTTTCAGCTCCTGAATAGCGTTTTCAATGCATTTACAATGTTTGGCATTGTACTAGTTCACATTACATGACTTTGACTTAGATCTCAGCCTAAACAGGCCACACTGACTCAAATCAACTGTACATCATCTAATCCATACTATTGACAAGATTTAGCCATTAGATTCTGAGTTTTGAGACTTTCATTCTTTTATTGCTTTAAAGTGCTTTTCAGCTCCTGATAGCGTTTTCAATGCATTTACAATGTTTGGCATTGTACTAGTTCACATTACATGACTTTGACTAAGATTTCAGCCTAAAAAACAAATCAACTGTAAATAACCTAATCCATACTACTGACAAGATTTAGCCATTAGATTCCGAGTTTAGTGACTTTCATTCTTTTATTGCTTTAAAGTGCTTTTCAGCTCCTGAATAGCGTTTTCAATGCATTTACAATGTTTGGCATTCTACTAGTTCACATTACATGACTTTGACTTAGATCTCAGCCTAAACAGGCCACACTGACTCAAATCAATTGTACATCTAATCCATACTATTGACAAGATTTAGCCATTAGAGTCCGAGTTTTGAGACTTTCATTCTTTTATTGCTTTAAAGTGCTTTTCAGCTCCTGATAGCGTTTTCAATGCATTTACAATGTTTGGCATTGTACTAGTTCACATTACATGACTTTGACTAAGATTTCAGCCTAAAAAACAAATCAACTGTAAATAACCTAATCCATACTACTGACAAGATTTAGCCATTAGATTCCGAGTTTAGTGACTTTCATTCTTTTATTGCTTTAAAGTGCTTTTCAGCTCCTGAATAGCGTTTTCAATGCATTTACAATGTTTGGCATTGTACTAGCTCACATTACATGACTTTGACTTAGATCTCAGCCTAAAACAGGCCACACTGACTCAAATCAACTGTAAATCATCTAATCCATACTACTGACAAGATTCAGCCATTACTTCCAGAGTTTTGAGACTTTCATTCTTTTAATTGCTTTAAAGTGCTTTTCAGCTCCTGAATAGCGTTGTCAATGCATTTACAATGTTTGGCATTGTACTTGTTCACATTACATGACTTTGACTTCGATTTCAGCCTAAAACAGGCCTCACTGACTCAAATCAACTGTAAATCATCTAATCCATACTATTGACAAGATTTAGCCATTAGATTCCGAGTTTTGAGACTTTCATTCTTTTATTGCTTTAAAGTGCTTTTCAGCTCCTGAATAGCGTTTTCAATGAATTTACAATGTTTGGCATTCTACTAGTTCACATTACATGACTTTGACTTAGACTTCAGCCTTAAATAGTCCTCATTGACTAAAATCAACTGTAAATCACCTAATCCATACTACTGACAAGATTTAGCCATTAGATTCGGAGTTTAGTGACTTTCATTCTTTTATTGCTTTAAAGTGCTTTTCAGCTCCTGAATAGCGTTTTCAATGCATTTACAATGTTTGGCATTCTAGTAGTCCACATTACATGACTTTGACTTAGATCTCAGCCTAAAACAGGTCTCACTGACTCAAATCATCTGTAAATCATCTAATCCATACTACTGACAAGATTTAGCCATTAGATTCCGAGTTTTGAGACTTTTATTCTTTTACTGCTTTAAAGTGCTTTTCATCTCCTGAATAGCGTTTTCAACGCATTTACAATGTTTGGCATTGTACTAGTTCACATTATATGACTTTGACTTCGATTTCACACTAAAACAGGTCTCACTGACTCAAATCATCTGTAAATCATCTAATCCATACTACTGACAAGATTTAGCCATTAGATTCCGAGTTTTGAGACTTTTATTCTTTTACTGCTTTAAAGTGCTTTTCATCTCCTGAATAGCGTTTTCAACGCATTTACAATGTTTGGCATTGTACTAGTTCACATTACATGACTTTGACTTAGATCTCAGCCTAAACAGGCCACACTGACTCAAATCAACTGTACATCATCTAATCCATACTATTGACAAGATTTAGCCATTAGATTCTGAGTTTTGAGACTTTCATTCTTTTATTGCTTTAAAGTGCTTTTCAGCTCCTGATAGCGTTTTCAATGCATTTACAATGTTTGGCATTGTACTAGTTCACATTACATGACTTTGACTAAGATTTCAGCCTAAAAAACAAATCAACTGTAAATAACCTAATCCATACTACTGACAAGATTTAGCCATTAGATTCCGAGTTTAGTGACTTTCATTCTTTTATTGCTTTAAAGTGCTTTTCAGCTCCTGAATAGCGTTTTCAATGCATTTACAATGTTTGGCATTCTACTAGTTCACATTACATGACTTTGACTTAGATCTCAGCCTAAACAGGCCACACTGACTCAAATCAATTGTACATCTAATCCATACTATTGACAAGATTTAGCCATTAGATTCCGAGTTTAGTGACTTTCATTCTTTTATTGCTTTAAAGTGCTTTTCAGCTCCTGAATAGCGTTTTCAATGCATTTACAATGTTTGGCATTGTACTAGCTCACATTACATGACTTTGACTTAGATCTCAGCCTAAAACAGGCCACACTGACTCAAATCAACTGTAAATCATCTAATCCATACTACTGACAAGATTCAGCCATTACTTCCAGAGTTTTGAGACTTTCATTCTTTTAATTGCTTTAAAGTGCTTTTCAGCTCCCGAATAGCGTTTTCAATGCATTTACAATGTTTGGCATTGTACTTGTTCACATTACATGACTTTGACTTCGATTTCAGCCTAAAACAGGCCTCACTGACTCAAATCAACTGTAAATCATCTAATCCATACTATTGACAAGATTTAGCCATTAGATTCCGAGTTTTGAGACTTTCATTCTTTTATTGCTTTAAAGTGCTTTTCAGCTCCTGAATAGCGTTTTCAATGAATTTACAATGTTTGGCATTCTACTAGTTCACATTACATGACTTTGACTTAGACTTCAGCCTTAAATAGTCCTCATTGACTAAAATCAACTGTAAATCACCTAATCCATACTACTGACAAGATTTAGCCATTAGATTCGGAGTTTAGTGACTTTCATTCTTTTATTGCTTTAAAGTGCTTTTCAGCTCCTGAATAGCGTTTTCAATGCATTTACAATGTTTGGCATTCTAGTAGTCCACATTACATGACTTTGACTTAGATCTCAGCCTAAAACAGGCCACACTGACTCAAATCAACTGTACATCACCTAATCCATACTACTGACAAGATTTAGCCATTAGATTCGGAGTTTAGTGACTTTCATTCTTTTATTGCTTTAAAGTGCTTTTCAGCTCCTGAATAGCGTTTTCAATGCATTTACAATGTTTGGCATTCTAGTAGTCCACATTACATGACTTTGACTTAGATCTCAGCCTAAAACAGGTCTCACTGACTCAAATCATCTGTAAATCATCTAATCCATACTATTGACAAGATTTAACCATTAGATTCCGAGTTTTGAGACTTTCATTCTTTTATTGCTTTAAAGTGCTTTTCAGCTCCTGAATAGCGTTTTCAATGCATTTACAATGTTTGGCATTCTAGTAGTTCACATTACATGACTTTGACTTAGATCTCAGCCTAAAACAGGCCACACTGACTCAAATCAACTGTAAATCATCTAATCCATACTACTGACAAGATTCAGCCATTACTTACAGTTTTGAGACTTTTATTCTTTTACTGCTTTAAAGTGCTTTTCATCTCCTGAATATCGTTTTCAACGCATTTACAATGTTTGGCATTGTACTAGTTCCATTATATGACTTTGACTTCGATTTCACACTGACTTTGACTTAGATCTCAGCCTAAAACAGGCCACACTGACTCAAATCAACTGTAAATCATCTAATCCATACTACTGACAAGATTTAGCCATTAGATTCTGAGTTTTGAGACTTTCATTCTTTTATTGCTTTAAAGTGCTTTTCAGCTCCTGATAGCGTTTTCAATGCATTTACAATGTTTGGCATTGTACTAGTTCATATTACATGACTTTGACTAAGATTTCAGCCTAAAAAACAAATCAACTGTAAATCACCTAATCCATACTACTGACAAGATTCAGCCATTACTTCAAGAGTTTTGAGACTTTCATTCTTTTATTGCTTTAAAGTGCTTTTCAGTTCCTGATAGCGTTTTCAATGCATTTACAATGTTTGGCATTGTACTAGTTCACATTACATGACTTTGACTAAGATTTCAGCCTAAAAAACAAATCAACTGTAAATCACCTAATCCATACTACTGACAAGATTCAGCCATTACTTCCAGAGTTTTGAGACTTTAATTCTTTTATTGCTTTAAAGTGCTTTTCAGCTCCTGAATAACGTTTTCAATGAATTTCAATGTTTGACATTGTACTAGTTCACATTACATGACTTTGACTTCGATTTCAGCCTAAAACAGGCCACACTGACTCAAATCAACTGTAAATCATGTAATCCATACTACTGACAAGATTTAGTGAGCCATTAGATTCAGAGTTTTGAGACTTTCATTCTTTTATTGCTTTAAAGTGCTTTTCAGCTCCTGAATAGCGTTTTCAATGAATTTACAATGTTTGGCATTGTACTTGTTCACATTACATGACTTTGACTTCGATTTCAGCCTAAAACAGGCCTCACTGACTCAAATCAACTGTAAATCATCTAATCCATACTATTGACAAGATTTAGCCATTAGATTCCGAGTTTTGAGACTTTCATTCTTTTATTGCTTTAAAGTGCTTTTCAGATCCTGAATAGCGTTTTCAATGAATTTACAATGTTTGGCATTCTACTAGTTCACATTACATGACTTTGACTTAGACTTCAGCCTTAAATAGGCCTCATTGACTCAAATCAACTGTAAATCATCTAATCCATACTACTGACAAGATTCAGCCATTACTTCCAGAGTTTTGAGACTTTCATTCTTTTATTGCTTTAAAGTGCTTTTCAGCTCCTGAATAGCGTTTTCAATGAATTTACAATGTTTGGCATTCTACTAGTTCACATTACATGACTTTGACTTAGACTTCATTCTTAAATAGGCCTCATTGACTCAAATCAACTGTAAATCACCTAATCCATACTACTGACAAGATTTAGCCATTAGATTCCGAGTTTACTGACTTTCATTCTTTTATTGCTTTAAAGTGCTTTTCAGCTCCTGAATAGCGTTTTCAATGTATTTACAATGTTTGGCATTCTAGTAGTTCACATTACATGACTTTGACTTAGATCTCAGCCTAAAACAGGCCACACTGACTCAAATCAACTGTACATCACCTAATCCATAGTACTGACAAGATTTAGCCATTAGATTCCGAGTTTTGAGACTTTCATTCTTTTATTGCTTTAAAGTGCTTTTCAGCTCCTGATAGCGTTTTCAATGCATTTACAATGTTTGGCATTGTACTAGTTCACATTACATGACTTTGACTTAGACTTCAGCCTTAAATAGGCCTCATTGAATCAAATCAACTAGAAATAACCTAATCCATACTACTGACAAGATTTAGCCATTAGATTCCGAGTTTAGTGACTTTCATTCTTTTATTGCTTTAAAGTGCTTTTCAGCTCCTGAATAGCGATTTCAATGCATTTACAAAGTTTGGCATTGTACTAGTTCACATTACATGACTTTGACTTAGATCTCAGCCTAAAACAGGCCTGACACTGACTTCAGCCTTAAATAGGCCTCATTGAATCAAATCAACTAGAAATAACCTAATCCATACTACTGACAAGATTTAGCCATTAGATTCCGAGTTTAGTGACTTTCATTCTTTTATTGCTTTAAAGTGCTTTTCAGCTCCTGAATAGCGATTTCAATGCATTTACAAAGTTTGGCATTGTACTAGTTCACATTACATGACTTTGACTTAGATCTCAGCCTAAAACAGGCCTGACACTGACTCAAATCAATTGTAAATCATCTAATCCATACTACTGACAAGATTTAGCCATTAGATTCCGAGTTTTGAGACTTTCATTCTTTTATTGCTTTAAAGTGCTTTTCAGCTCCTGAATAGCGTTTTCAATGCATTTACAATGTTTGGCATTGTACTAGTTCACATTACATGACTTTGACTTATACTTCAGCCTTAAATAGGCCTCATTGACTCAAATCAACTGTAAATAACCTAATCCATACTACTGACAAGATTTAGCCATTAGATTCCGAGTTTTGAGACTTTCATTCTTTTATTGCTTTAAAGTGCTTTTCAGCTCCTGAATAGCGTTTTCAATGCATTTACAATGTTTGGCATTCTAGTAGTTCACATTACATGACTTTGACTTAGATCTCAGCCTAAACAGGCCACACTGACTCAAATCAACTGTACATCATCTAATCCATACTATTGACAAGATTTAGCCATTAGATTCCGAGTTTTGAGACTTTCATTCTTTTATTGCTTTAAAGTGCTTTTCAGCTCCTGAATAGCGTTTTCAATGCATTTACAATGTTTGGCATTGTACTAGTTCACATTACATGACTTTGACTTAGATCTCAGCCTAAACAGGCCACACTGACTCAAATCAACTGTACATCATCTAATCCATACTATTGACAAGATTTAGCCATTAGATTCTGAGTTTTGAGACTTTCATTCTTTTATTGCTTTAAAGTGCTTTTCAGCTCCTGATAGCGTTTTCAATGCATTTACAATGTTTGGCATTGTACTAGTTCACATTACATGACTTTGACTAAGATTTCAGCCTAAAAAACAAATCAACTGTAAATCACCTAATCCATACTACTGACAAGATTCAGCCATTACTTCAAGAGTTTTGAGACTTTCATTCTTTTATTGCTTTAAAGTGCTTTTCAGCTCCTGATAGCGTTTTCAATGCATTTACAATGTTTGGCATTGTACTAGTTCACATTACATGACTTTGACTAAGATTTCAGCCTAAAAAACAAATCAACTGTAAATCACCTAATCCATACTACTGACAAGATTCAGCCATTACTTCCAGAGTTTTGAGACTTTAATTCTTTTATTGCTTTAAAGTGCTTTTCAGCTCCTGAATAACGTTTTCAATGAATTTCGATGTTTGACATTGTACTAGTTCACATTACATGACTTTGACTTCGATTTCAGCCTAAAACAGGCCACACTGACTCAAATCAACTGTAAATCATGTAATCCATACTACTGACAAGATTTAGTGAGCCATTAGATTCAGAGTTTTGAGACTTTCATTCTTTTATTGCTTTAAAGTGCTTTTCAGCTCCTGAATAGCGTTTTCAATGAATTTACAATGTTTGGCATTGTACTTGTTCACATTACATGACTTTGACTTCGATTTCAGCCTAAAACAGGCCTCACTCACTCAAATCAACTGTAAATCATCTAATCCATACTATTGACAAGATTTAGCCATTAGATTCCGAGTTTTGAGACTTTCATTCTTTTATTGCTTTAAAGTGCTTTTCAGATCCTGAATAGCGTTTTCAATGAATTTACAATGTTTGGCATTCTACTAGTTCACATTACATGACTTTGACTTAGACTTCAGCCTTAAATAGGCCTCATTGACTCAAATCAACTGTAAATCATCTAATCCATACTACTGACAAGATTCAGCCATTACTTCCAGAGTTTTGAGACTTTCATTCTTTTATTGCTTTAAAGTGCTTTTCAGCTCCTGAATAGCGTTTTCAATGAATTTACAATGTTTGGCATTCTACTAGTTCACATTACATGACTTTGACTTAGACTTCATTCTTAAATAGGCCTCATTGACTCAAATCAACTGTAAATCACCTAATCCATACTACTGACAAGATTTAGCCATTAGATTCCGAGTTTACTGACTTTCATTCTTTTATTGCTTTAAAGTGCTTTTCAGCTCCTGAATAGCGTTTTCAATGCATTTACAATGTTTGGCATTCTAGTAGTTCACATTACATGACTTTGACTTAGATCTCAGCCTAAACAGGCCACACTGACTCAAATCAACTGTACATCATCTAATCCATACTATTGACAAGATTTAGCCATTAGATTCCGAGTTTTGAGACTTTCATTCTTTTATTGCTTTAAAGTGCTTTTCAGCTCCTGATAGCGTTTTCAATGCATTTACAATGTTTGGCATTGTACTAGTTCACATTACATGACTTTGACTAAGATTTCAGCCTAAAAAACAAATCAACTGTAAATCACCTAATCCATACTACTGACAAGATTCAGCCATTACTTCCACAGTTTTGAGACTTTAATTCTTTTTTGCTTTAAAGTGCTTTTCAGCTCCTGAATAACGTTTTCAATGAATTTCAATGTTTGACATTGTACTAGTCCACATTACATGACTTTGACTTCGATTTCAGCCTAAAACAGGCCTCACTGACTCAAATCAACTGTAAATAACCTAATCCATACTACTGACAAGATTTAGCCATTAGATTCCGAGTTTTGAGACTTTCATTCTTTTATTGCTTTAAAGTGCTTTTCAGCTCCTGAATAGCGTTTTCAATGCATTTACAATGTTTGGCATTGTACTAGTTCACATTACATGACTTTGACTTAGACTTCAGCCTTAAATAGGCCTCATTGACTCAAATCAACTGTAAATAACCTAATCCATACTACTGACAAGATTTAGCCATTAGATTCCGAGTTTTGAGACTTTCATTCTTTTATTGCTTTAAAGTGCTTTTCAGCTCCTGAATAGCGTTTTCAATGCATTTACAATGTTTGGCATTCTAGTAGTTCACATTACATGACTTTGACTTAGATCTCAGCCTAAACAGGCCACACTGACTCAAATCAACTGTACATCATCTAATCCATACTAGTGACAAGATTTAGCCATTAGATTCCGAGTTTTGAGACTTTCATTCTTTTATTGCTTTAAAGTGCTTTTCAGCTCCTGAATAGCGTTTTCAATGCATTTACAATGTTTGGCATTGTACTAGTTCACATTACATGACTTTGACTTAGATCTCAGCCTAAACAGGCCACACTGACTCAAATCAACTGTACATCATCTTATCCATACTATTGACAAGATTTAGCCATTAGATTCTGAGTTTTGAGACTTTCATTCTTTTATTGCTTTAAAGTGCTTTTCAGCTCCTGATAGCGTTTTCAATGCATTTACAATGTTTGGCATTGTACTAGTTCACATTACATGACTTTGACTAAGATTTCAGCCTAAAAAACAAATCAACTGTAAATCACCTAATCCATACTACTGACAAGATTCAGCCATTACTTCAAGAGTTTTGAGACTTTCATTCTTTTATTGCTTTAAAGTGCTTTTCAGCTCCTGATAGCGTTTTCAATGCATTTACAATGTTTGGCATTGTACTAGTTCACATTACATGACTTTGACTAAGATTTCAGCCTAAAAAACAAATCAACTGTAAATCACCTAATCCATACTACTGACAAGATTCAGCCATTACTTCCAGAGTTTTGAGACTTTAATTCTTTTATTGCTTTAAAGTGCTTTTCAGCTCCTGAATAACGTTTTCAATGAATTTCAATGTTTGACATTGTACTAGTTCACATTACATGACTTTGACTTCGATTTCAGCCTAAAACAGGCCACACTGACTCAAATCAACTGTAAATCATGTAATCCATACTACTGACAAGATTTAGTGAGCCATTAGATTCAGAGTTTTGAGACTTTCATTCTTTTATTGCTTTAAAGTGCTTTTCAGCTCCTGAATAGCGTTTTCAATGAATTTACAATGTTTGGCATTGTACTTGTTCACATTACATGACTTTGACTTCGATTTCAGCCTAAAACAGGCCTCACTGACTCAAATCAACTGTAAATCATCTAATCCATACTATTGACAAGATTTAGCCATTAGATTCCGAGTTTTGAGACTTTCATTCTTTTATTGCTTTAAAGTGCTTTTCAGATCCTGAATAGTGTTTTCAATGAATTTACAATGTTTGGCATTCTACTAGTTCACATTACATGACTTTGACTTAGACTTCAGCCTTAAATAGGCCTCATTGACTCAAATCAACTGTAAATCATCTAATCCATACTACTGACAAGATTCAGCCATTACTTCCAGAGTTTTGAGACTTTCATTCTTTTATTGCTTTAAAGTGCTTTTCAGCTCCTGAATAGCGTTTTCAATGAATTTACAATGTTTGGCATTCTACTAGTTCACATTACATGACTTTGACTTAGACTTCATTCTTAAATAGGCCTCATTGACTCAAATCAACTGTAAATCACCTAATCCATACTACTGACAAGATTTAGCCATTAGATTCCGAGTTTACTGACTTTCATTCTTTTATTGCTTTAAAGTGCTTTTCAGCTCCTGAATAGCGTTTTCAATGTATTTACAATGTTTGGCATTCTAGTAGTTCACATTACATGACTTTGACTTAGATCTCAGCCTAAAACAGGCCACACTGACTCAAATCAACTGTACATCACCTAATCCATAGTACTGACAAGATTTAGCCATTAGATTCCGAGTTTTGAGACTTTCATTCTTTTATTGCTTTAAAGTGCTTTTCAGCTCCTGATAGCGTTTTCAATGCATTTACAATGTTTGGCATTGTACTAGTTCACATTACATGACTTTGACTAAGATTTCAGCCTAAAAAACAAATCAACTGTAAATCACCTAATCCATACTACTGACAAGATTCAGCCATTACTTCCACAGTTTTGAGACTTTAATTCTTTTTTGCTTTAAAGTGCTTTTCAGCTCCTGAATAACGTTTTCAATGAATTTCAATGTTTGACATTGTACTAGTCCACATTACATGACTTTGACTTCGATTTCAGCCTAAAACAGGCCTCACTGACTCAAATCAACTGTAAATAACCTAATCCATACTACTGACAAGATTTAGCCATTAGATTCCGAGTTTTGAGACTTTCATTCTTTTATTGCTTTAAAGTGCTTTTCAGCTCCTGAATAGCGTTTTCAATGCATTTACAATGTTTGGCATTGTACTAGTTCACATTACATGACTTTGACTTAGACTTCAGCCTTAAATAGGCCTCATTGACTCAAATCAACTGTAAATAACCTAATCCATACTACTGACAAGATTAAGCCATTAGATTCCGAGTTTTGAGACTTTCATTCTTTTATTGCTTTAAAGTGCTTTTCAGCTCCTGAATAGCGTTTTCAATGCATTTACAATGTTTGGCATTCTAGTAGTTCACATTACATGACTTTGACTTAGATCTCAGCCTAAACAGGCCACACTGACTCAAATCAACTGTACATCATCTAATCCATACTAGTGACAAGATTTAGCCATTAGATTCCGAGTTTTGAGACTTTCATTCTTTTATTGCTTTAAAGTGCTTTTCAGCTCCTGAATAGCGTTTTCAATGTATTTACAATGTTTGGCATTCTAGTAGTTCACATTACATGACTTTGACTTAGATCTCAGCCTAAAACAGGCCACACTGACTCAAATCAACTGTACATCACCTAATCCATAGTACTGACAAGATTTAGCCATTAGATTCCGAGTTTTGAGACTTTCATTCTTTTATTGCTTTAAAGTGCTTTTCAGCTCCTGATAGCGTTTTCAATGCATTTACAATGTTTGGCATTGTACTAGTTCACATTACATGACTTTGACTAAGATTTCAGCCTAAAAAACAAATCAACTGTAAATCACCTAATCCATACTACTGACAAGATTCAGCCATTACTTCCACAGTTTTGAGACTTTAATTCTTTTTTGCTTTAAAGTGCTTTTCAGCTCCTGAATAACGTTTTCAATGAATTTCAATGTTTGACATTGTACTAGTCCACATTACATGACTTTGACTTCGATTTCAGCCTAAAACAGGCCTCACTGACTCAAATCAACTGTAAATAACCTAATCCATACTACTGACAAGATTTAGCCATTAGATTCCGAGTTTTGAGACTTTCATTCTTTTATTGCTTTAAAGTGCTTTTCAGCTCCTGAATAGCGTTTTCAATGCATTTACAATGTTTGGCATTGTACTAGTTCACATTACATGACTTTGACTTAGACTTCAGCCTTAAATAGGCCTCATTGACTCAAATCAACTGTAAATAACCTAATCCATACTACTGACAAGATTTAGCCATTAGATTCCGAGTTTTGAGACTTTCATTCTTTTATTGCTTTAAAGTGCTTTTCAGCTCCTGAATAGCGTTTTCAATGCATTTACAATGTTTGGCATTCTAGTAGTTCACATTACATGACTTTGACTTAGATCTCAGCCTAAACAGGCCACACTGACTCAAATCAACTGTACATCATCTAATCCATACTAGTGACAAGATTTAGCCATTAGATTCCGAGTTTTGAGACTTTCATTCTTTTATTGCTTTAAAGTGCTTTTCAGCTCCTGAATAGCGTTTTCAATGCATTTACAATGTTTGGCATTGTACTAGTTCACATTACATGACTTTGACTTAGATCTCAGCCTAAACAGGCCACACTGACTCAAATCAACTGTACATCATCTAATCCATACTATTGACAAGATTTAGCCATTAGATTCTGAGTTTTGAGACTTTCATTCTTTTATTGCTTTAAAGTGCTTTTCAGCTCCTGATAGCGTTTTCAATGCATTTACAATGTTTGGCATTGTACTAGTTCACATTACATGACTTTGACTAAGATTTCAGCCTAAAAAACAAATCAACTGTAAATCACCTAATCCATACTACTGACAAGATTCAGCCATTACTTCGAGTTTTGAGACTTTCATTCTTTTATTGCTTTAAAGTGCTTTTCAGCTCCTGATAGCGTTTTCAATGCATTTACAATGTTTGGCATTGTACTAGTTCACATTACATGACTTTGACTAAGATTTCAGCCTAAAAAACAAATCAACTGTAAATCACCTAATCCATACTACTGACAAGATTCAGCCATTACTTCCAGAGTTTTGAGACTTTAATTCTTTTATTGCTTTAAAGTGCTTTTCAGCTCCTGAATAACGTTTTCAATGAATTTACAATGTTTGGCATTGTACTTGTTCACATTACATGACTTTGACTTCGATTTCAGCCTAAAACAGGCCTCACTGACTCAAATCAACTGTAAATCATCTAATCCATACTATTGACAAGATTTAGCCATTAGATTCCGAGTTTTGAGACTTTCATTCTTTTATTGCTTTAAAGTGCTTTTCAGATCCTGAATAGCGTTTTCAATGAATTTACAATGTTTGGCATTCTACTAGTTCACATTACATGACTTTGACTTAGACTTCAGCCTTAAATAGGCCTCATTGACTCAAATCAACTGTAAATCATCTAATCCATACTACTGACAAGATTCAGCCATTACTTCCAGAGTTTTGAGACTTTCATTCTTTTATTGCTTTAAAGTGCTTTTCAGCTCCTGAATAGCGTTTTCAATGAATTTACAATGTTTGGCATTCTACTAGTTCACATTACATGACTTTGACTTAGACTTCATTCTTAAATAGGCCTCATTGACTCAAATCAACTGTAAATCACCTAATCCATACTACTGACAAGATTTAGCCATTAGATTCCGAGTTTACTGACTTTCATTCTTTTATTGCTTTAAAGTGCTTTTCAGCTCCTGAATAGCGTTTTCAATGTATTTACAATGTTTGGCATTCTAGTAGTTCACATTACATGACTTTGACTTAGATCTCAGCCTAAAACAGGCCACACTGACTCAAATCAACTGTACATCACCTAATCCATAGTACTGACAAGATTTAGCCATTAGATTCCGAGTTTTGAGACTTTCATTCTTTTATTGCTTTAAAGTGCTTTTCAGCTCCTGATAGCGTTTTCAATGCATTTACAATGTTTGGCATTGTACTAGTTCACATTACATGACTTTGACTAAGATTTCAGCCTAAAAAACAAATCAACTGTAAATCACCTAATCCATACTACTGACAAGATTCAGCCATTACTTCCACAGTTTTGAGACTTTAATTCTTTTTTGCTTTAAAGTGCTTTTCAGCTCCTGAATAACGTTTTCAATGAATTTCAATGTTTGACATTGTACTAGTCCACATTACATGACTTTGACTTCGATTTCAGCCTAAAACAGGCCTCACTGACTCAAATCAACTGTAAATAACCTAATCCATACTACTGACAAGATTTAGCCATTAGATTCCGAGTTTTGAGACTTTCATTCTTTTATTGCTTTAAAGTGCTTTTCAGCTCCTGAATAGCGTTTTCAATGCATTTACAATGTTTGGCATTGTACTAGTTCACATTACATGACTTTGACTTAGACTTCAGCCTTAAATAGGCCTCATTGACTCAAATCAACTGTAAATAACCTAATCCATACTAGTGACAAGATTTAGCCATTAGATTCCGAGTTTTGAGACTTTCATTCTTTTATTGCTTTAAAGTGCTTTTCAGCTCCTGAATAGCGTTTTCAATGCATTTACAATGTTTGGCATTGTACTAGTTCACATTACATGACTTTGACTTAGATCTCAGCCTAAACAGGCCACACTGACTCAAATCAACTGTACATCATCTAATCCATACTATTGACAAGATTTAGCCATTAGATTCTGAGTTTTGAGACTTTCATTCTTTTATTGCTTTAAAGTGCTTTTCAGCTCCTGATAGCGTTTTCAATGCATTTACAATGTTTGGCATTGTACTAGTTCACATTACATGACTTTGACTAAGATTTCAGCCTAAAAAACAAATCAACTGTAAATCACCTAATCCATACTACTGACAAGATTCAGCCATTACTTCAAGAGTTTTGAGACTTTCATTCTTTTATTGCTTTAAAGTGCTTTTCAGCTCCTGATAGCGTTTTCAATGCATTTACAATGTTTGGCATTGTACTAGTTCACATTACATGACTTTGACTAAGATTTCAGCCTAAAAAACAAATCAACTGTAAATCACCTAATCCATACTACTGACAAGATTCAGCCATTACTTCCAGAGTTTTGAGACTTTAATTCTTTTATTGCTTTAAAGTGCTTTTCAGCTCCTGAATAACGTTTTCAATGAATTTCGATGTTTGACATTGTACTAGTTCACATTACATGACTTTGACTTCGATTTCAGCCTAAAACAGGCCACACTGACTCAAATCAACTGTAAATCATGTAATCCATACTACTGACAAGATTTAGTGAGCCATTAGATTCAGAGTTTTGAGACTTTCATTCTTTTATTGCTTTAAAGTGCTTTTCAGCTCCTGAATAGCGTTTTCAATGAATTTACAATGTTTGGCATTGTACTTGTTCACATTACATGACTTTGACTTCGATTTCAGCCTAAAACAGGCCTCACTCACTCAAATCAACTGTAAATCATCTAATCCATACTATTGACAAGATTTAGCCATTAGATTCCGAGTTTTGAGACTTTCATTCTTTTATTGCTTTAAAGTGCTTTTCAGATCCTGAATAGCGTTTTCAATGAATTTACAATGTTTGGCATTCTACTAGTTCACATTACATGACTTTGACTTAGACTTCAGCCTTAAATAGGCCTCATTGACTCAAATCAACTGTAAATCATCTAATCCATACTACTGACAAGATTCAGCCATTACTTCCAGAGTTTTGAGACTTTCATTCTTTTATTGCTTTAAAGTGCTTTTCAGCTCCTGAATAGCGTTTTCAATGAATTTACAATGTTTGGCATTCTACTAGTTCACATTACATGACTTTGACTTAGACTTCATTCTTAAATAGGCCTCATTGACTCAAATCAACTGTAAATCACCTAATCCATACTACTGACAAGATTTAGCCATTAGATTCCGAGTTTACTGACTTTCATTCTTTTATTGCTTTAAAGTGCTTTTCAGCTCCTGAATAGCGTTTTCAATGCATTTACAATGTTTGGCATTCTAGTAGTTCACATTACATGACTTTGACTTAGATCTCAGCCTAAACAGGCCACACTGACTCAAATCAACTGTACATCATCTAATCCATACTATTGACAAGATTTAGCCATTAGATTCCGAGTTTTGAGACTTTCATTCTTTTATTGCTTTAAAGTGCTTTTCAGCTCCTGATAGCGTTTTCAATGCATTTACAATGTTTGGCATTGTACTAGTTCACATTACATGACTTTGACTAAGATTTCAGCCTAAAAAACAAATCAACTGTAAATCACCTAATCCATACTACTGACAAGATTCAGCCATTACTTCCACAGTTTTGAGACTTTAATTCTTTTTTGCTTTAAAGTGCTTTTCAGCTCCTGAATAACGTTTTCAATGAATTTCAATGTTTGACATTGTACTAGTCCACATTACATGACTTTGACTTCGATTTCAGCCTAAAACAGGCCTCACTGACTCAAATCAACTGTAAATAACCTAATCCATACTACTGACAAGATTTAGCCATTAGATTCCGAGTTTTGAGACTTTCATTCTTTTATTGCTTTAAAGTGCTTTTCAGCTCCTGAATAGCGTTTTCAATGCATTTACAATGTTTGGCATTGTACTAGTTCACATTACATGACTTTGACTTAGACTTCAGCCTTAAATAGGCCTCATTGACTCAAATCAACTGTAAATAACCTAATCCATACTACTGACAAGATTTAGCCATTAGATTCCGAGTTTTGAGACTTTCATTCTTTTATTGCTTTAAAGTGCTTTTCAGCTCCTGAATAGCGTTTTCAATGCATTTACAATGTTTGGCATTCTAGTAGTTCACATTACATGACTTTGACTTAGATCTCAGCCTAAACAGGCCACACTGACTCAAATCAACTGTACATCATCTAATCCATACTAGTGACAAGATTTAGCCATTAGATTCCGAGTTTTGAGACTTTCATTCTTTTATTGCTTTAAAGTGCTTTTCAGCTCCTGAATAGCGTTTTCAATGCATTTACAATGTTTGGCATTGTACTAGTTCACATTACATGACTTTGACTTAGATCTCAGCCTAAACAGGCCACACTGACTCAAATCAACTGTACATCATCTAATCCATACTATTGACAAGATTTAGCCATTAGATTCTGAGTTTTGAGACTTTCATTCTTTTATTGCTTTAAAGTGCTTTTCAGCTCCTGATAGCGTTTTCAATGCATTTACAATGTTTGGCATTGTACTAGTTCACATTACATGACTTTGACTAAGATTTCAGCCTAAAAAACAAATCAACTGTAAATCACCTAATCCATACTACTGACAAGATTCAGCCATTACTTCAAGAGTTTTGAGACTTTCATTCTTTTATTGCTTTAAAGTGCTTTTCAGCTCCTGATAGCGTTTTCAATGCATTTACAATGTTTGGCATTGTACTAGTTCACATTACATGACTTTGACTAAGATTTCAGCCTAAAAAACAAATCAACTGTAAATCACCTAATCCATACTACTGACAAGATTCAGCCATTACTTCCAGAGTTTTGAGACTTTAATTCTTTTATTGCTTTAAAGTGCTTTTCAGCTCCTGAATAACGTTTTCAATGAATTTCAATGTTTGACATTGTACTAGTTCACATTACATGACTTTGACTTCGATTTCAGCCTAAAACAGGCCACACTGACTCAAATCAACTGTAAATCATGTAATCCATACTACTGACAAGATTTAGTGAGCCATTAGATTCAGAGTTTTGAGACTTTCATTCTTTTATTGCTTTAAAGTGCTTTTCAGCTCCTGAATAGCGTTTTCAATGAATTTACAATGTTTGGCATTGTACTTGTTCACATTACATGACTTTGACTTCGATTTCAGCCTAAAACAGGCCTCACTGACTCAAATCAACTGTAAATCATCTAATCCATACTATTGACAAGATTTAGCCATTAGATTCCGAGTTTTGAGACTTTCATTCTTTTATTGCTTTAAAGTGCTTTTCAGATCCTGAATAGCGTTTTCAATGAATTTACAATGTTTGGCATTCTACTAGTTCACATTACATGACTTTGACTTAGACTTCAGCCTTAAATAGGCCTCATTGACTCAAATCAACTGTAAATCATCTAATCCATACTACTGACAAGATTCAGCCATTACTTCCAGAGTTTTGAGACTTTCATTCTTTTATTGCTTTAAAGTGCTTTTCAGCTCCTGAATAGCGTTTTCAATGAATTTACAATGTTTGGCATTCTACTAGTTCACATTACATGACTTTGACTTAGACTTCATTCTTAAATAGGCCTCATTGACTCAAATCAACTGTAAATCACCTAATCCATACTACTGACAAGATTTAGCCATTAGATTCCGAGTTTACTGACTTTCATTCTTTTATTGCTTTAAAGTGCTTTTCAGCTCCTGAATAGCGTTTTCAATGTATTTACAATGTTTGGCATTCTAGTAGTTCACATTACATGACTTTGACTTAGATCTCAGCCTAAAACAGGCCACACTGACTCAAATCAACTGTACATCACCTAATCCATAGTACTGACAAGATTTAGCCATTAGATTCCGAGTTTTGAGACTTTCATTCTTTTATTGCTTTAAAGTGCTTTTCAGCTCCTGATAGCGTTTTCAATGCATTTACAATGTTTGGCATTGTACTAGTTCACATTACATGACTTTGACTAAGATTTCAGCCTAAAAAACAAATCAACTGTAAATCACCTAATCCATACTACTGACAAGATTCAGCCATTACTTCCACAGTTTTGAGACTTTAATTCTTTTTTGCTTTAAAGTGCTTTTCAGCTCCTGAATAACGTTTTCAATGAATTTCAATGTTTGACATTGTACTAGTCCACATTACATGACTTTGACTTCGATTTCAGCCTAAAACAGGCCTCACTGACTCAAATCAACTGTAAATAACCTAATCCATACTACTGACAAGATTTAGCCATTAGATTCCGAGTTTTGAGACTTTCATTCTTTTATTGCTTTAAAGTGCTTTTCAGCTCCTGAATAGCGTTTTCAATGCATTTACAATGTTTGGCATTGTACTAGTTCACATTACATGACTTTGACTTAGACTTCAGCCTTAAATAGGCCTCATTGACTCAAATCAACTGTAAATAACCTAATCCATACTACTGACAAGATTTAGCCATTAGATTCCGAGTTTTGAGACTTTCATTCTTTTATTGCTTTAAAGTGCTTTTCAGCTCCTGAATAGCGTTTTCAATGCATTTACAATGTTTGGCATTCTAGTAGTTCACATTACATGACTTTGACTTAGATCTCAGCCTAAACAGGCCACACTGACTCAAATCAACTGTACATCATCTAATCCATACTAGTGACAAGATTTAGCCATTAGATTCCGAGTTTTGAGACTTTCATTCTTTTATTGCTTTAAAGTGCTTTTCAGCTCCTGAATAGCGTTTTCAATGTATTTACAATGTTTGGCATTCTAGTAGTTCACATTACATGACTTTGACTTAGATCTCAGCCTAAAACAGGCCACACTGACTCAAATCAACTGTACATCACCTAATCCATAGTACTGACAAGATTTAGCCATTAGATTCCGAGTTTTGAGACTTTCATTCTTTTATTGCTTTAAAGTGCTTTTCAGCTCCTGATAGCGTTTTCAATGCATTTACAATGTTTGGCATTGTACTAGTTCACATTACATGACTTTGACTAAGATTTCAGCCTAAAAAACAAATCAACTGTAAATCACCTAATCCATACTACTGACAAGATTCAGCCATTACTTCCACAGTTTTGAGACTTTAATTCTTTTTTGCTTTAAAGTGCTTTTCAGCTCCTGAATAACGTTTTCAATGAATTTCAATGTTTGACATTGTACTAGTCCACATTACATGACTTTGACTTCGATTTCAGCCTAAAACAGGCCTCACTGACTCAAATCAACTGTAAATAACCTAATCCATACTACTGACAAGATTTAGCCATTAGATTCCGAGTTTTGAGACTTTCATTCTTTTATTGCTTTAAAGTGCTTTTCAGCTCCTGAATAGCGTTTTCAATGCATTTACAATGTTTGGCATTGTACTAGTTCACATTACATGACTTTGACTTAGACTTCAGCCTTAAATAGGCCTCATTGACTCAAATCAACTGTAAATAACCTAATCCATACTACTGACAAGATTTAGCCATTAGATTCCGAGTTTTGAGACTTTCATTCTTTTATTGCTTTAAAGTGCTTTTCAGCTCCTGAATAGCGTTTTCAATGCATTTACAATGTTTGGCATTCTAGTAGTTCACATTACATGACTTTGACTTAGATCTCAGCCTAAACAGGCCACACTGACTCAAATCAACTGTACATCATCTAATCCATACTAGTGACAAGATTTAGCCATTAGATTCCGAGTTTTGAGACTTTCATTCTTTTATTGCTTTAAAGTGCTTTTCAGCTCCTGAATAGCGTTTTCAATGTATTTACAATGTTTGGCATTCTAGTAGTTCACATTACATGACTTTGACTTAGATCTCAGCCTAAAACAGGCCACACTGACTCAAATCAACTGTACATCACCTAATCCATAGTACTGACAAGATTTAGCCATTAGATTCCGAGTTTTGAGACTTTCATTCTTTTATTGCTTTAAAGTGCTTTTCAGCTCCTGATAGCGTTTTCAATGCATTTACAATGTTTGGCATTGTACTAGTTCACATTACATGACTTTGACTAAGATTTCAGCCTAAAAAACAAATCAACTGTAAATCACCTAATCCATACTACTGACAAGATTCAGCCATTACTTCCACAGTTTTGAGACTTTAATTCTTTTTTGCTTTAAAGTGCTTTTCAGCTCCTGAATAACGTTTTCAATGAATTTCAATGTTTGACATTGTACTAGTCCACATTACATGACTTTGACTTCGATTTCAGCCTAAAACAGGCCTCACTGACTCAAATCAACTGTAAATAACCTAATCCATACTACTGACAAGATTTAGCCATTAGATTCCGAGTTTTGAGACTTTCATTCTTTTATTGCTTTAAAGTGCTTTTCAGCTCCTGAATAGCGTTTTCAATGCATTTACAATGTTTGGCATTGTACTAGTTCACATTACATGACTTTGACTTAGACTTCAGCCTTAAATAGGCCTCATTGACTCAAATCAACTGTAAATAACCTAATCCATACTACTGACAAGATTTAGCCATTAGATTCCGAGTTTTGAGACTTTCATTCTTTTATTGCTTTAAAGTGCTTTTCAGCTCCTGAATAGCGTTTTCAATGCATTTACAATGTTTGGCATTCTAGTAGTTCACATTACATGACTTTGACTTAGATCTCAGCCTAAACAGGCCACACTGACTCAAATCAACTGTACATCATCTAATCCATACTAGTGACAAGATTTAGCCATTAGATTCCGAGTTTTGAGACTTTCATTCTTTTATTGCTTTAAAGTGCTTTTCAGCTCCTGAATAGCGTTTTCAATGCATTTACAATGTTTGGCATTGTACTAGTTCACATTACATGACTTTGACTTAGATCTCAGCCTAAACAGGCCACACTGACTCAAATCAACTGTACATCATCTAATCCATACTATTGACAAGATTTAGCCATTAGATTCTGAGTTTTGAGACTTTCATTCTTTTATTGCTTTAAAGTGCTTTTCAGCTCCTGATAGCGTTTTCAATGCATTTACAATGTTTGGCATTGTACTAGTTCACATTACATGACTTTGACTAAGATTTCAGCCTAAAAAACAAATCAACTGTAAATCACCTAATCCATACTACTGACAAGATTCAGCCATTACTTCGAGTTTTGAGACTTTCATTCTTTTATTGCTTTAAAGTGCTTTTCAGCTCCTGATAGCGTTTTCAATGCATTTACAATGTTTGGCATTGTACTAGTTCACATTACATGACTTTGACTAAGATTTCAGCCTAAAAAACAAATCAACTGTAAATCACCTAATCCATACTACTGACAAGATTCAGCCATTACTTCCAGAGTTTTGAGACTTTAATTCTTTTATTGCTTTAAAGTGCTTTTCAGCTCCTGAATAACGTTTTCAATGAATTTACAATGTTTGGCATTGTACTTGTTCACATTACATGACTTTGACTTCGATTTCAGCCTAAAACAGGCCTCACTGACTCAAATCAACTGTAAATCATCTAATCCATACTATTGACAAGATTTAGCCATTAGATTCCGAGTTTTGAGACTTTCATTCTTTTATTGCTTTAAAGTGCTTTTCAGATCCTGAATAGCGTTTTCAATGAATTTACAATGTTTGGCATTCTACTAGTTCACATTACATGACTTTGACTTAGACTTCAGCCTTAAATAGGCCTCATTGACTCAAATCAACTGTAAATCATCTAATCCATACTACTGACAAGATTCAGCCATTACTTCCAGAGTTTTGAGACTTTCATTCTTTTATTGCTTTAAAGTGCTTTTCAGCTCCTGAATAGCGTTTTCAATGAATTTACAATGTTTGGCATTCTACTAGTTCACATTACATGACTTTGACTTAGACTTCATTCTTAAATAGGCCTCATTGACTCAAATCAACTGTAAATCACCTAATCCATACTACTGACAAGATTTAGCCATTAGATTCCGAGTTTACTGACTTTCATTCTTTTATTGCTTTAAAGTGCTTTTCAGCTCCTGAATAGCGTTTTCAATGTATTTACAATGTTTGGCATTCTAGTAGTTCACATTACATGACTTTGACTTAGATCTCAGCCTAAAACAGGCCACACTGACTCAAATCAACTGTACATCACCTAATCCATAGTACTGACAAGATTTAGCCATTAGATTCCGAGTTTTGAGACTTTCATTCTTTTATTGCTTTAAAGTGCTTTTCAGCTCCTGATAGCGTTTTCAATGCATTTACAATGTTTGGCATTGTACTAGTTCACATTACATGACTTTGACTAAGATTTCAGCCTAAAAAACAAATCAACTGTAAATCACCTAATCCATACTACTGACAAGATTCAGCCATTACTTCCACAGTTTTGAGACTTTAATTCTTTTTTGCTTTAAAGTGCTTTTCAGCTCCTGAATAACGTTTTCAATGAATTTCAATGTTTGACATTGTACTAGTCCACATTACATGACTTTGACTTCGATTTCAGCCTAAAACAGGCCTCACTGACTCAAATCAACTGTAAATAACCTAATCCATACTACTGACAAGATTTAGCCATTAGATTCCGAGTTTTGAGACTTTCATTCTTTTATTGCTTTAAAGTGCTTTTCAGCTCCTGAATAGCGTTTTCAATGCATTTACAATGTTTGGCATTGTACTAGTTCACATTACATGACTTTGACTTAGACTTCAGCCTTAAATAGGCCTCATTGACTCAAATCAACTGTAAATAACCTAATCCATACTACTGACAAGATTTAGCCATTAGATTCCGAGTTTTGAGACTTTCATTCTTTTATTGCTTTAAAGTGCTTTTCAGCTCCTGAATAGCGTTTTCAATGCATTTACAATGTTTGGCATTCTAGTAGTTCACATTACATGACTTTGACTTAGATCTCAGCCTAAACAGGCCACACTGACTCAAATCAACTGTACATCATCTAATCCATACTAGTGACAAGATTTAGCCATTAGATTCCGAGTTTTGAGACTTTCATTCTTTTATTGCTTTAAAGTGCTTTTCAGCTCCTGAATAGCGTTTTCAATGCATTTACAATGTTTGGCATTGTACTAGTTCACATTACATGACTTTGACTTAGATCTCAGCCTAAACAGGCCACACTGACTCAAATCAACTGTACATCATCTAATCCATACTATTGACAAGATTTAGCCATTAGATTCTGAGTTTTGAGACTTTCATTCTTTTATTGCTTTAAAGTGCTTTTCAGCTCCTGATAGCGTTTTCAATGCATTTACAATGTTTGGCATTGTACTAGTTCACATTACATGACTTTGACTAAGATTTCAGCCTAAAAAACAAATCAACTGTAAATCACCTAATCCATACTACTGACAAGATTCAGCCATTACTTCAAGAGTTTTGAGACTTTCATTCTTTTATTGCTTTAAAGTGCTTTTCAGCTCCTGATAGCGTTTTCAATGCATTTACAATGTTTGGCATTGTACTAGTTCACATTACATGACTTTGACTAAGATTTCAGCCTAAAAAACAAATCAACTGTAAATCACCTAATCCATACTACTGACAAGATTCAGCCATTACTTCCAGAGTTTTGAGACTTTAATTCTTTTATTGCTTTAAAGTGCTTTTCAGCTCCTGAATAACGTTTTCAATGAATTTCAATGTTTGACATTGTACTAGTTCACATTACATGACTTTGACTTCGATTTCAGCCTAAAACAGGCCACACTGACTCAAATCAACTGTAAATCATGTAATCCATACTACTGACAAGATTTAGTGAGCCATTAGATTCAGAGTTTTGAGACTTTCATTCTTTTATTGCTTTAAAGTGCTTTTCAGCTCCTGAATAGCGTTTTCAATGAATTTACAATGTTTGGCATTGTACTTGTTCACATTACATGACTTTGACTTCGATTTCAGCCTAAAACAGGCCTCACTGACTCAAATCAACTGTAAATCATCTAATCCATACTATTGACAAGATTTAGCCATTAGATTCCGAGTTTTGAGACTTTCATTCTTTTATTGCTTTAAAGTGCTTTTCAGATCCTGAATAGCGTTTTCAATGAATTTACAATGTTTGGCATTCTACTAGTTCACATTACATGACTTTGACTTAGACTTCAGCCTTAAATAGGCCTCATTGACTCAAATCAACTGTAAATCATCTAATCCATACTACTGACAAGATTCAGCCATTACTTCCAGAGTTTTGAGACTTTCATTCTTTTATTGCTTTAAAGTGCTTTTCAGCTCCTGAATAGCGTTTTCAATGAATTTACAATGTTTGGCATTCTACTAGTTCACATTACATGACTTTGACTTAGACTTCATTCTTAAATAGGCCTCATTGACTCAAATCAACTGTAAATCACCTAATCCATACTACTGACAAGATTTAGCCATTAGATTCCGAGTTTACTGACTTTCATTCTTTTATTGCTTTAAAGTGCTTTTCAGCTCCTGAATAGCGTTTTCAATGTATTTACAATGTTTGGCATTCTAGTAGTTCACATTACATGACTTTGACTTAGATCTCAGCCTAAAACAGGCCACACTGACTCAAATCAACTGTACATCACCTAATCCATAGTACTGACAAGATTTAGCCATTAGATTCCGAGTTTTGAGACTTTCATTCTTTTATTGCTTTAAAGTGCTTTTCAGCTCCTGAATAGCGATTTCAATGCATTTACAAAGTTTGGCATTGTACTAGTTCACATTACATGACTTTGACTTAGATCTCAGCCTAAAACAGGCCTGACACTGACTTCAGCCTTAAATAGGCCTCATTGAATCAAATCAACTAGAAATAACCTAATACATACTACTGACAAGATTTAGCCATTAGATTCCGAGTTTAGTGACTTTCATTCTTTTATTGCTTTAAAGTGCTTTTCAGCTCCTGAATAGCGATTTCAATGCATTTACAAAGTTTGGCATTGTACTAGTTCACATTACATGACTTTGACTTAGATCTCAGCCTAAAACAGGCCTGACACTGACTCAAATCAATTGTAAATCATCTAATCCATACTACTGACAAGATTTAGCCATTAGATTCCGAGTTTTGAGACTTTCATTCTTTTATTGCTTTAAAGTGCTTTTCAGCTCCTGAATAGCGTTTTCAATGCATTTACAATGTTTGGCATTGTACTAGTTCACATTACATGACTTTGACTTAGACTTCAGCCTTAAATAGGCCTCATTGACTCAAATCAACTGTAAATAACCTAATCCATACTACTGACAAGATTTAGCCATTAGATTCCGAGTTTTGAGACTTTCATTCTTTTATTGCTTTAAAGTGCTTTTCAGCTCCTGAATAGCGTTTTCAATGCATTTACAATGTTTGGCATTCTAGTAGTTCACATTACATGACTTTGACTTAGATCTCAGCCTAAACAGGCCACACTGACTCAAATCAACTGTACATCATCTAATCCATACTATTGACAAGATTTAGCCATTAGATTCCGAGTTTTGAGACTTTCATTCTTTTATTGCTTTAAAGTGCTTTTCAGCTCCTGAATAGCGTTTTCAATGCATTTACAATGTTTGGCATTCTAGTAGTTCACATTACATGACTTTGACGTAGATCTCAGCCTAAACAGGCCACACTGACTCAAATCAACTGTACATCATCTAATCCATGCTATAGACAAGATTTAGCCATTAGATTCCGAGTTTTGAGACTTTCATTCTTTTATTGCTTTAAAGTGCTTTTCAGCTCCTGAATAGCGTTTTCAATGCATTTACAATGTTTGGCATTCTAGTAGTTCACATTACATGACTTTGACTTAGATCTCAGCCTAAACAGGCCACACTGACTCAAATCAACTGTACATCATCTAATCCATACTATTGACAAGATTTAGCCATTAGATTCCGAGTTTTGAGACTTTCATTCTTTTATTGCTTTAAAGTGCTTTTCAGCTCCTGAATAGCGTTTTCAATGCATTTACAATGTTTGGCATTCTAGTAGTTCACATTACATGACTTTGACGTAGATCTCAGCCTAAACAGGCCACACTGACTCAAATCAACTGTACATCATCTAATCCATACTATTGACAAGATTTAGCCATTAGATTCCGAGTTTTGAGACTTTCATTCTTTTATTGCTTTAAAGTGCTTTTCAGCTCCTGAATAGCGTTTTCAATGCATTTACAATGTTTGGCATTCTAGTAGTTCACATTACATGACTTTGACGTAGATCTCAGCCTAAACAGGCCACACTGACTCAAATCAACTGTACATCATCTAATCCATGCTATAGACAAGATTTAGCCATTAGATTCCGAGTTTTGAGACTTTCATTCTTTTATTGCTTTAAAGTGCTTTTCAGCTCCTGAATAGCGTTTTCAATGCATTTACAATGTTTGGCATTCTAATAGTTCACATTACATGACTTTGACGTAGAACTCAGCCTTAAATAGGCCTGACACTGACTTCAGCCTTAAATAGGCCTCATTGAATCAAATCAACTGTAAATAACCTAATCCATACTACTGACAAGATTTAGCCATTAGATTCCGAGTTTAGTGACTTTCATTCTTTTATTGCTTTAAAGTGCTTTTCAGCTCCTGAATAGCGTTTTCAATGTATTTACAATGTTTGGCATTCTAGTAGTTCACATTACATGACTTTGACTTAGATCTCAGCCTAAAACAGGCCACACTGACTCAAATCAACTGTACATCACCTAATCCATAGTACTGACAAGATTTAGCCATTAGATTCCGAGTTTTGAGACTTTCATTCTTTTATTGCTTTAAAGTGCTTTTCAGCTCCTGATAGCGTTTTCAATGCATTTACAATGTTTGGCATTGTACTAGTTCACATTACATGACTTTGACTTAGACTTCAGCCTTAAATAGGCCTCATTGAATCAAATCAACTAGAAATAACCTAATCCATACTACTGACAAGATTTAGCCATTAGATTCCGAGTTTAGTGACTTTCATTCTTTTATTGCTTTAAAGTGCTTTTCAGCTCCTGAATAGCGATTTCAATGCATTTACAAAGTTTGGCATTGTACTAGTTCACATTACATGACTTTGACTTAGATCTCAGCCTAAAACAGGCCTGACACTGACTTCAGCCTTAAATAGGCCTCATTGAATCAAATCAACTAGAAATAACCTAATACATACTACTGACAAGATTTAGCCATTAGATTCCGAGTTTAGTGACTTTCATTCTTTTATTGCTTTAAAGTGCTTTTCAGCTCCTGAATAGCGATTTCAATGCATTTACAAAGTTTGGCATTGTACTAGTTCACATTACATGACTTTGACTTAGATCTCAGCCTAAAACAGGCCTGACACTGACTCAAATCAATTGTAAATCATCTAATCCATACTACTGACAAGATTTAGACATTAGATTCCGAGTTTTGAGACTTTCATTCTTTTATTGCTTTAAAGTGCTTTTCAGCTCCTGAATAGCGTTTTCAATGCATTTACAATGTTTGGCATTCTAGTAGTTCACATTACATGACTTTGACTTAGATCTCAGCCTAAACAGGCCACACTGACTCAAATCAACTGTACATCATCTAATCCATACTATTGACAAGATTTAGCCATTAGATTCCGAGTTTTGAGACTTTCATTCTTTTATTGCTTTAAAGTGCTTTTCAGCTCCTGAATAGCGTTTTCAATGCATTTACAATGTTTGGCATTCTAGTAGTTCACATTACATGACTTTGACGTAGATCTCAGCCTAAACAGGCCACACTGACTCAAATCAACTGTACATCATCTAATCCATGCTATAGACAAGATTTAGCCATTAGATTCCGAGTTTTGAGACTTTCATTCTTTTATTGCTTTAAAGTGCTTTTCAGCTCCTGAATAGCGTTTTCAATGCATTTACAATGTTTGGCATTCTAGTAGTTCACATTACATGACTTTGACGTAGATCTCAGCCTAAACAGGCCACACTGACTCAAATCAACTGTACATCATCTAATCCATACTATTGACAAGATTTAGCCATTAGATTCCGAGTTTTGAGACTTTCATTCTTTTATTGCTTTAAAGTGCTTTTCAGCTCCTGAATAGCGTTTTCAATGCATTTACAATGTTTGGCATTCTAGTAGTTCACATTACATGACTTTGACGTAGATCTCAGCCTAAACAGGCCACACTGACTCAAATCAACTGTACATCATCTAATCCATACTATTGACAAGATTTAGCCATTAGATTCCGAGTTTAGTGACTTTCATTCTTTTATTGCTTTAAAGTGCTTTTCAGCTCCTGAATAGCGTTTTCAATGCATTTACAATGTTTGGCATTCTAGTAGTTCACATTACATGACTTTGACTTAGATCTCAGCCTAAAACAGGCCTGACACTGACTTCAGCCTTAAATAGGCCTCATTGAATCAAATCAACTAGAAATAACCTAATACATACTACTGACAAGATTTAGCCATTAGATTCCGAGTTTAGTGACTTTCATTCTTTTATTGCTTTAAAGTGCTTTTCAGCTCCTGAATAGCGATTTCAATGCATTTACAAAGTTTGGCATTGTACTAGTTCACATTACATGACTTTGACTTAGATCTCAGCCTAAAACAGGCCTGACACTGACTCAAATCAATTGTAAATCATCTAATCCATACTACTGACAAGATTAAGCCATTAGATTCCGAGTTTTGAGACTTTCATTCTTTTATTGCTTTAAAGTGCTTTTCAGCTCCTGAATAGCGTTTTCAATGCATTTACAATGTTTGGCATTGTACTAGTTCACATTACATGACTTTGACTTAGACTTCAGCCTTAAATAGGCCTCATTGACTCAAATCAACTGTAAATAACCTAATCCATACTACTGACAAGATTTAGCCATTAGATTCCGAGTTTTGAGACTTTCATTCTTTTATTGCTTTAAAGTGCTTTTCAGCTCCTGAATAGCGTTTTCAATGCATTTACAATGTTTGGCATTCTAGTAGTTCACATTACATGACTTTGACTTAGATCTCAGCCTAAACAGGCCACACTGACTCAAATCAACTGTACATCATCTAATCCATACTATTGACAAGATTTAGCCATTAGATTCCGAGTTTTGAGACTTTCATTCTTTTATTGCTTTAAAGTGCTTTTCAGCTCCTGAATAGCGTTTTCAATGCATTTACAATGTTTGGCATTCTAGTAGTTCACATTACATGACTTTGACGTAGATCTCAGCCTAAACAGGCCACACTGACTCAAATCAACTGTACATCATCTAATCCATGCTATAGACAAGATTTAGCCATTAGATTCCGAGTTTTGAGACTTTCATTCTTTTATTGCTTTAAAGTGCTTTTCAGCTCCTGAATAGCGTTTTCAATGCATTTACAATGTTTGGCATTCTAGTAGTTCACATTACATGACTTTGACGTAGAACTCAGCCTTAAATAGGCCTCATTGAATCAAATCAACTAGAAATAACCTAATCCATACTACTGACAAGATTTAGCCATTAGATTCCGAGTTTAGTGACTTTCATTCTTTTATTGCTTTACAGTGCTTTTCAGCTCCTGAATAGCGATTTCAATGCATTTACAAAGTTTGGCATTGTACTAGTTCACATTACATGACTTTGACTTAGATCTCAGCCTAAAACAGGCCTGACACTGACTTCAGCCTTAAATAGGCCTCATTGAATCAAATCAACTGTAAATAACCTAATCCATACTACTGACAAGATTTAGCCATTAGATTCCGAGTTTAGTGACTTTCATTCTTTTATTGCTTTAAAGTGCTTTTCAGCTCCTGAATAGCGTTTTCAATGAATTTACAATGTTTGGCATTCTACTAGTTCACATTACATGACTTTGACTAAGATTTCAGCCTAAAAAACAAATCAACTGTAAATCACCTAATCCATACTACTGACAAGATTCAGCCATTACTTCCAGAGTTTTTGAGACTTTCATTCTTTTATAACGTTTTCAATGAATTTCAATGTTTGACATTGTACTAGTTCACATTACATGACTTTGACTTAGATCTCAGCCTAAAACTGGCCACACTGACTCAAATCAACTGTAAATCATCGAATCCATACTACTGACAAGATTCAGCCATTACTTCCAGAGTTTTGAGACTTTCATTCTTTTATTGCTTTAAAGTGCTTTTCAGCTCCTGAATAGCGTTTTCAATGCATATACAATGTTTGGCATTGTACTTGTTCACATTACATGACTTTGACTTCGATTTCAGCCTAAAACAGGCCTCACTGACTCAAATCAACTGTAAATCATCTAATCCATACTATTGACAAGATTTAGCCATTAGATTCCGAGTTTTGAGACTTTCATTCTTTTATTGCTTTAAAGTGCTTTTCAGCTCCTGAATAGCGTTTTCAATGAATTTACAATGTTTGTCATTCTACTAGTTCACATTACATGACTTTGACTTAGACTTCAGCCTTAAATAGGCCTCATTGACTCAAATCAACTGTAAATCATCTAATCCATACTACTGACAAGATTCAGCCATTACTTCCAGAGTTTTGAGACTTTCATTCTTTTATTGCTTTAAAGTGCTTTTCAGCTCCTGAATAGCGTTTTCAATGCATTTACAATGTTTGGCATTGTACTTGTTCACATTACATGACTTTGACTTCGATTTCAGCCTCACTGACTCAAATCAACTGTAAATCATCTAATCCATACTATTGACAAGATTTAGCCATTAGATTCCGAGTTTTGAGACTTTCATTCTTTTATTGCTTTAAAGTGCTTTTCAGCTCCTGAATAGCGTTTTCAATGAATTTACAATGTTTGGCATTCTACTAGTTCACATTACATGACTTTGACTTAGACTTCAGCCTTAAATAGGCCTCATTGACTCAAATCAACTGTAAATCACCTAATCCATACTACTGACAAGATTTAGCCATTAGATTCCGAGTTTACTGACTTTCATTCTTTTATTGCTTTAAAGTGCTTTTCAGCTCCTGAATAGCGTTTTCAATGCATTTACAATGTTTGGCATTCTAGTAGTTCACATTACATGACTTTGACTTAGATCTCAGCCTAAACAGGCCACACTGACTCAAATCAATTGTACATCATCTAATCCATACTATTGACAAGATTTAGCCATTAGATTCCGAGTTTTGAGACTTTCATTCTTTTATTGCTTTAAAGTGCTTTTCAGCTCCTGAATAGCGTTTTCAATGAATTTACAATGTTTGGCATTCTACTAGTTCACATTACATGACTTTGACTAAGATTTCAGCCTAAAAAACAAATCAACTGTAAATCACCTAATCCATACTACTGACAAGATTCAGCCATTACTTCCAGAGTTTTTGAGACTTTCATTCTTTTATTGCTTTAAAGTGCTTTTCAGCTCCTGAATAGCGTTTTCAATGCATTTACAATGTTTGGCATTGTACTAGTTCACATTACATGACTTTGACTTAGACTTCAGCCTTAAATAGGCCTCATTGACTCAAATCAACTGTAAATAACCTAATCCATACTACTGACAAGATTTAGCCATTAGATTCCGAGTTTTGAGACTTTCATTCTTTTATTGCTTTAAAGTGCTTTTCAGCTCCTGAATAGCGTTTTCAATGCATTTACAATGTTTGGCATTCTAGTAGTTCACATTACATGACTTTGACTTAGATCTCAGCCTAAACAGGCCACACTGACTCAAATCAACTGTACATCATCTAATCCATACTATTGACAAGATTTAGCCATTAGATTCCGAGTTTTGAGACTTTCATTCTTTTATTGCTTTAAAGTGCTTTTCAGCTCCTGAATAGCGTTTTCAATGCATTTACAATGTTTGGCATTCTAGTAGTTCACATTACATGACTTTGACGTAGATCTCAGCCTAAACAGGCCACACTGACTCAAATCAACTGTACATCATCTAATCCATGCTATAGACAAGATTTAGCCATTAGATTCCGAGTTTTGAGACTTTCATTCTTTTATTGCTTTAAAGTGCTTTTCAGCTCCTGAATAGCGTTTTCAATGCATTTACAATGTTTGGCATTCTAGTAGTTCACATTACATGACTTTGACGTAGAACTCAGCCTTAAATAGGCCTCATTGAATCAAATCAACTAGAAATAACCTAATCCATACTACTGACAAGATTTAGCCATTAGATTCCGAGTTTAGTGACTTTCATTCTTTTATTGCTTTACAGTGCTTTTCAGCTCCTGAATAGCGATTTCAATGCATTTACAAAGTTTGGCATTGTACTAGTTCACATTACATGACTTTGACTTAGATCTCAGCCTAAAACAGGCCTGACACTGACTTCAGCCTTAAATAGGCCTCATTGAATCAAATCAACTGTAAATAACCTAATCCATACTACTGACAAGATTTAGCCATTAGATTCCGAGTTTAGTGACTTTCATTCTTTTATTGCTTTAAAGTGCTTTTCAGCTCCTGAATAGCGTTTTCAATGAATTTACAATGTTTGGCATTCTACTAGTTCACATTACATGACTTTGACTAAGATTTCAGCCTAAAAAACAAATCAACTGTAAATCACCTAATCCATACTACTGACAAGATTCAGCCATTACTTCCAGAGTTTTTGAGACTTTCATTCTTTTATAACGTTTTCAATGAATTTCAATGTTTGACATTGTACTAGTTCACATTACATGACTTTGACTTAGATCTCAGCCTAAAACTGGCCACACTGACTCAAATCAACTGTAAATCATCGAATCCATACTACTGACAAGATTCAGCCATTACTTCCAGAGTTTTGAGACTTTCATTCTTTTATTGCTTTAAAGTGCTTTTCAGCTCCTGAATAGCGTTTTCAATGCATATACAATGTTTGGCATTGTACTTGTTCACATTACATGACTTTGACTTCGATTTCAGCCTAAAACAGGCCTCACTGACTCAAATCAACTGTAAATCATCTAATCCATACTATTGACAAGATTTAGCCATTAGATTCCGAGTTTTGAGACTTTCATTCTTTTATTGCTTTAAAGTGCTTTTCAGCTCCTGAATAGCGTTTTCAATGAATTTACAATGTTTGTCATTCTACTAGTTCACATTACATGACTTTGACTTAGACTTCAGCCTTAAATAGGCCTCATTGACTCAAATCAACTGTAAATCATCTAATCCATACTACTGACAAGATTCAGCCATTACTTCCAGAGTTTTGAGACTTTCATTCTTTTATTGCTTTAAAGTGCTTTTCAGCTCCTGAATAGCGTTTTCAATGCATTTACAATGTTTGGCATTGTACTTGTTCACATTACATGACTTTGACTTCGATTTCAGCCTCACTGACTCAAATCAACTGTAAATCATCTAATCCATACTATTGACAAGATTTAGCCATTAGATTCCGAGTTTTGAGACTTTCATTCTTTTATTGCTTTAAAGTGCTTTTCAGCTCCTGAATAGCGTTTTCAATGAATTTACAATGTTTGGCATTCTACTAGTTCACATTACATGACTTTGACTTAGACTTCAGCCTTAAATAGGCCTCATTGACTCAAATCAACTGTAAATCACCTAATCCATACTACTGACAAGATTTAGCCATTAGATTCCGAGTTTACTGACTTTCATTCTTTTATTGCTTTAAAGTGCTTTTCAGCTCCTGAATAGCGTTTTCAATGCATTTACAATGTTTGGCATTCTAGTAGTTCACATTACATGACTTTGACTTAGATCTCAGCCTAAACAGGCCACACTGACTCAAATCAATTGTACATCATCTAATCCATACTATTGACAAGATTTAGCCATTAGATTCCGAGTTTTGAGACTTTCATTCTTTTATTGCTTTAAAGTGCTTTTCAGCTCCTGAATAGCGTTTTCAATGAATTTACAATGTTTGGCATTCTACTAGTTCACATTACATGACTTTGACTAAGATTTCAGCCTAAAAAACAAATCAACTGTAAATCACCTAATCCATACTACTGACAAGATTCAGCCATTACTTCCAGAGTTTTTGAGACTTTCATTCTTTTATTGCTTTAAAGTGCTTTTCAGCTCCTGAATAGCGTTTTCAATGCATTTACAATGTTTGGCATTCTAGTAGTTCACATTACATGACTTTGACTTAGATCTCAGCCTAAACAGGCCACACTGACTCAAATCAACTGTACATCATCTAATCCATACTATTGACAAGATTTAGCCATTAGATTCCGAGTTTTGAGACTTTCATTCTTTTATTGCTTTAAAGTGCTTTTCAGCTCCTGAATAGCGTTTTCAATGCATTTACAATGTTTGGCATTGTACTAGTTCACATTACATGACTTTGACTAAGATTTCAGCCTAAAAAACAAATCAACTGTAAATCACCTAATCCATACTACTGACAAGATTCAGCCATTACTTCCACAGTTTTGAGACTTTAATTCTTTTTTGCTTTAAAGTGCTTTTCAGCTCCTGAATAACGTTTTCAATGAATTTCAATGTTTGACATTGTACTAGTTCACATTACATGACTTTGACTTCGATTTCAGCCTAAAACAGGCCTCACTGACTCAAATCAACTGTAAATCATCTAATCCATACTACTGACAAGATTTAGCCATTAGATTCCGAGTTTTGAGACTTTCATTCTTTTATTGCTTTAAAGTGCTTTTCAGCTCCTGAATAGCGTTTTCAATGCATTTACAATGTTTGACATTGTACTCGTTCACATTACATGACTTTGACTTCGATTTCAGCCTAAAACAGGCCTCACTGACTCAAATCAACTGTAAATAACCTAATCCATACTACTGACAAGATTTAGCCATTAGATTCCGAGTTTAGTGACTTTCATTCTTTTATTGCTTTAAAGTGCTTTTCAGCTCCTGAATAGCGTTTTCAATGAATTTACAATGTTTGGCATTCTACTAGTTCACATTACATGACTTTGACTAAGATTTCAGCCTAAAAAACAAATCAACTGTAAATCACCTAATCCATACTACTGACAAGATTTAGCCATTAGGTTCTGTTTTTGAGACTTTCATGTCTTTATTGCTTTCAAGTGCTTTTCAGCTCTTGAATAGTGTTTGCAATGCATTTACAATGTTTTACAATGTTTGGCATTGTACTCGTTCACATTACATGACAGTGCTTAGATTTCAGCCTAAAACAGGCCACGCTGACTCAAATCAACTGTAAATCATCGAATCCATACTACTGACAAGATTTAGCCATTACGTTCTGTTTTTGAGACTTTCATCTCTTTATTGCTTTCAAGTGCTTTTCAGCTCTTGAATATGGCATTTGCAATGCAATTACATTGTTTGGCATTGTACTCGTTCACATTACATGACAGTGCTTAGATTTCAGCCTAAAACAGGCCACGCTGGCTCAAATCAATTGTAAATCATCGACTCCGTACTACTGACAAGATTTAGCCATTAGGTTCTGTTTTTGAGACTTTCATGTCTTTATTGCTTTCAAGTGCTTTTCAGCTCTTGAATAGTGTTTGCAATGCATTTACAATGTTTTACAATGTTTGGCATTGTACTCGTTCACATTTCATCTAATGGCTAAACATGACAGTGCTTAGATTTCAGCCTACAACAGGCCACGCTGACTCAAATCAACTGTAAATCATCGAATCCATACTACTTACAAGATTTAGCCATTAGGCTCTGTTTTTGAGAATTTCATCTCTTTAGTGCTTTCAAGTGCTTTTCAGCTCTTGAATAGCATTTGCAATGCAATTACGTTTGGCATTGTACTCGTTCACATTACATGACAGTGCTTTGATTTCAGCCTAAAACAGGCCACGCTGACTCAAATCAATGGTAAATCATCGAATCCATACTACTGACAAGATTTAGCCATTAGGTTCTGTTTTTGAGACTTTCATCTCTTTAATGCTTTCAAGTGCTTTTCAGCTCTTGAATAGCGTTTGCAATGCATTTACAATGTTTGTCATTGTACTCGTTCACATTACATGACAGTGCTTAGATTTCAGCCTAAAACAGGCCACACTGACTCAAATCAACTGTAAATCATCGAATCCATACTACTGACAAGATTTAGCCATTACGTTCTGTTTTTGAGACTTTCATCTCTTTAGTGCTTTCAAGTGCTTTTCAGCTCTTGAATAGCGTTTGCAATGCATTTACAATGTTTGGCATTGTACTAGTTCACATTACATGATGGTACTTAGATTTCAGCCTAAAACAGGCCATGCTGACTCAAGTCAACTGTAAATCATCGAATCCATACTACTGACAAGATTTAGCCATTAGGTTCTGTTTTTGAGACTTTCATGTCTTTATTGCTTTCAAGTGCTTTTCAGCTCTTGAATAGTGTTTGCAATGCATTTACAATGTTTTACAATGTTTGGCATTGTACTCGTTCACATTTACATGACAGTGCTTAGATTTCAGCCTAAAACAGGCCACGCTGACTCAAATCAACTGTAAATCATCGAATCCATACTACTGACAAGATTTAGCCATTACGTTCTGTTTTTGAGACTTTCATCTCTTTATTGCTTTCAAGTGCTTTTCAGCTCTTGAATATGGCATTTGCAATGCAATTACATTGTTTGGCATTGTACTCGTTCACATTACATGACAGTGCTTAGATTTCAGCCTAAAACAGGCCACGCTGGCTCAAATCAATTGTAAATCATCGACTCCGTACTACTGACAAGATTTAGCCATTAGGTTCTGTTTTTGAGACTTTCATGTCTTTATTGCTTTCAAGTGCTTTTCAGCTCTTGAATAGTGTTTGCAATGCATTTACAATGTTTTACAATGTTTGGCATTGTACTCGTTCACATTTCATCTAATGGCTAAACATGACAGTGCTTAGATTTCAGCCTACAACAGGCCACGCTGACTCAAATCAACTGTAAATCATCGAATCCATACTACTGACAAGATTTAGCCATTAGGTTCTGTTTTTGAGACTTTCATCTCTTTAATGCTTTCAAGTGCTTTTCAGCTCTTGAATAGCGTTTGCAATGCATTTACAATGTTTGGCATTGTACTCGTTCACATTACATGACAGTGCTTAGATTTCAGCCTAAAACAGGCCACACTGACTCAAATCAACTGTAAATCATCGAATCCATACTACTGACAAGATTTAGCCATTACGTTCTGTTTTTGCGACTTTCATCTCTTTAGTGCTTTCAAGTGCTTTTCAGCTCTTGAATAGCGTTTGCAATGCATTTACAATGTTTGGCATTGTACTAGTTCACATTACATGATGGTACTTAGATTTCAGCCTAAAACAGGCCATGCTGACTCAAGTCAACTGTAAATCATCGAATCCATACTACTGACAAGATTTAGCCATTAGGTTCTGTTTTTGAGACTTTCATGTCTTTATTGCTTTCAAGTGCTTTTCAGCTCTTGAATAGTGTTTGCAATGCATTTACAATGTTTTACAATGTTTGGCATTGTACTCGTTCACATTACATGACAGTGCTTAGATTTCAGCCTAAAACAGGCCACGCTGACTCAAATCAACTGTAAATCATCGAATCCATACTACTGACAAGATTTAGCCATTACGTTCTGTTTTTGAGACTTTCATCTCTTTAGTGCTTTCAAGTGCTTTTCAGCTCTTGAATAGCGTTTGCAATGCATTTACAATGTTTGGCATTGTACTAGTTCACATTACATGATGGTACTTAGATTTCAGCCTAAAACAGGCCATGCTGACTCAAGTCAACTGTAAATCATCGAATCCATACTACTGACAAGATTTAGCCATTAGGTTCTGTTTTTGAGACTTTCATGTCTTTATTGCTTTCAAGTGCTTTTCAGCTCTTGAATAGTGTTTGCAATGCATTTACAATGTTTTACAATGTTTGGCATTGTACTCGTTCACATTTACATGACAGTGCTTAGATTTCAGCCTAAAACAGGCCACGCTGACTCAAATCAACTGTAAATCATCGAATCCATACTACTGACAAGATTTAGCCATTACGTTCTGTTTTTGAGACTTTCATCTCTTTATTGCTTTCAAGTGCTTTTCAGCTCTTGAATATGGCATTTGCAATGCAATTACATTGTTTGGCATTGTACTCGTTCACATTACATGACAGTGCTTAGATTTCAGCCTAAAACAGGCCACGCTGGCTCAAATCAATTGTAAATCATCGACTCCGTACTACTGACAAGATTTAGCCATTAGGTTCTGTTTTTGAGACTTTCATGTCTTTATTGCTTTCAAGTGCTTTTCAGCTCTTGAATAGTGTTTGCAATGCATTTACAATGTTTTACAATGTTTGGCATTGTACTCGTTCACATTTCATCTAATGGCTAAACATGACAGTGCTTAGATTTCAGCCTACAACAGGCCACGCTGACTCAAATCAACTGTAAATCATCGAATCCATACTACTGACAAGATTTAGCCATTAGGTTCTGTTTTTGAGACTTTCATCTCTTTAATGCTTTCAAGTGCTTTTCAGCTCTTGAATAGCGTTTGCAATGCATTTACAATGTTTGGCATTGTACTCGTTCACATTACATGACAGTGCTTAGATTTCAGCCTAAAACAGGCCACGCTGACTCAAATCAACTGTAAATCATCGAATCCATACTACTGACAAGATTTAGCCATTACGTTCTGTTTTTGAGACTTTCATCTCTTTATTGCTTTCAAGTGCTTTTCAGCTCTTGAATATGGCATTTGCAATGCAATTACATTGTTTGGCATTGTACTCGTTCACATTACATGACAGTGCTTAGATTTCAGCCTAAAACAGGCCACGCTGGCTCAAATCAATTGTAAATCATCGACTCCGTACTACTGACAAGATTTAGCCATTAGGTTCTGTTTTTGAGACTTTCATGTCTTTATTGCTTTCAAGTGCTTTTCAGCTCTTGAATAGTGTTTGCAATGCATTTACAATGTTTTACAATGTTTGGCATTGTACTCGTTCACATTTCATCTAATGGCTAAACATGACAGTGCTTAGATTTCAGCCTAAAACAGGCCACGCTGACTCAAATCAATGGTAAATCATCGAATCCATACTACTGACAAGATTTAGCCATTAAGTTCTGTTTTTGAGACTTTCATCTCTTTAATGCTTTCAAGTGCTTTTCAGCTCTTGAATAGCGTTTGCAATGCATTTACAATGTTTGGCATTGTACTCGTTCACATTACATGACAGTGCTTAGATTTCAGCCTAAAACAGGCCACACTGACTCAAATCAACTGTAAATCATCGAATCCATACTACTGACAAGATTTAGCCATTACGTTCTGTTTTTGCGACTTTCATCTCTTTAGTGCTTTCAAGTGCTTTTCAGCTCTTGAATAGCGTTTGCAATGCATTTACAATGTTTGGCATTGTACTAGTTCACATTACATGATGGTACTTAGATTTCAGCCTAAAACAGGCCATGCTGACTCAAGTCAACTGTAAATCATCGAATCCATACTACTGACAAGATTTAGCCATTAGGTTCTGTTTTTGAGACTTTCATGTCTTTATTGCTTTCAAGTGCTTTTCAGCTCTTGAATAGTGTTTGCAATGCATTTACAATGTTTTACAATGTTTGGCATTGTACTCGTTCACATTACATGACAGTGCTTAGATTTCAGCCTAAAACAGGCCACGCTGACTCAAATCAACTGTAAATCATCGAATCCATACTACTGACAAGATTTAGCCATTACGTTCTGTTTTTGAGACTTTCATCTCTTTATTGCTTTCAAGTGCTTTTCAGCTCTTGAATATGGCATTTGCAATGCAATTACATTGTTTGGCATTGTACTCGTTCACATTACATGACAGTGCTTAGATTTCAGCCTAAAACAGGCCACGCTGGCTCAAATCAATTGTAAATCATCGACTCCGTACTACTGACAAGATTTAGCCATTAGGTTCTGTTTTTGAGACTTTCATGTCTTTATTGCTTTCAAGTGCTTTTCAGCTCTTGAATAGTGTTTGCAATGCATTTACAATGTTTTACAATGTTTGGCATTGTACTCGTTCACATTTCATCTAATGGCTAAACATGACAGTGCTTAGATTTCAGCCTAAAACAGGCCACGCTGACTCAAATCAACTGTAAATCATCGAATCCATACTACTTACAAGATTTAGCCATTAGGCTCTGTTTTTGAGAATTTCATCTCTTTAGTGCTTTCAAGTGCTTTTCAGCTCTTGAATAGCATTTGCAATGCAATTACGTTTGGCATTGTACTCGTTCACATTACATGACAGTGCTTTGATTTCAGCCTAAAACAGGCCACGCTGACTCAAATCAACTGTAAATCATCGAATCCATACTACTGACAAGATTTAGCCATTACGTTCTGTTTTTGAGACTTTCATCTGTTTAGTGCTTTCAAGTGCTTTTCAGCTCTTGAATAGCGTTTGCAATGCATTTACAATGTTTGGCATTGTACTAGTTCACATTACATGATGGTACTTAGATTTCAGCCTAAAACAGGCCATGCTGACTCAAGTCAACTTTAAATCATCGAATCCATACTACTGACAAGATTTAGCCATTAGGTTCTGTTTTTGACACTTTCATGTCTTTATTGCTTTCAAGTCCTTTTCAGCTCTTGAATAGTGTTTGCAATGCATTTACAATGTTTTACAATGTTTGGCATTGTACTCGTTCACATTACATGACAGTGCTTAGATTTCAGCCTAAAACAGGCCACGCTGACTCAAATCAACTGTAAATCATCGAATCCATACTACTGACAAGATTTAGCCATTACGTTCTGTTTTTGAGACTTTCATCTCTTTATTGCTTTCAAGTGCTTTTCAGCTCTTGAATATGGCATTTGCAATGCAATTACATTGTTTGGCATTGTACTCGTTCACATTACATGACAGTGCTTAGATTTCAGCCTAAAACAGGCCACGCTGGCTCAAATCAATTGTAAATCATCGACTCCGTACTACTGACAAGATTTAGCCATTAGGTTCTGTTTTTGAGACTTTCATGTCTTTATTGCTTTCAAGTGCTTTTCAGCTCTTGAATAGTGTTTGCAATGCATTTACAATGTTTTACAATGTTTGGCATTGTACTCGTTCACATTTCATCTAATGGCTAAACATGACAGTGCTTAGATTTCAGCCTACAACAGGCCACGCTGACTCAAATCAACTGTAAATCATCGAATCCATACTACTTACAAGATTTAGCCATTAGGCTCTGTTTTTGAGAATTTCATCTCTTTAGTGCTTTCAAGTGCTTTTCAGCTCTTGAATAGCATTTGCAATGCAATTACGTTTGGCATTGTACTCGTTCACATTACATGACAGTGCTTTGATTTCAGCCTAAAACAGGCCACGCTGACTCAAATCAATGGTAAATCATCGAATCCATACTACTGACAAGATTTAGCCATTAAGTTCTGTTTTTGAGACTTTCATCTCTTTAATGCTTTCAAGTGCTTTTCAGCTCTTGAATAGCGTTTGCAATGCATTTACAATGTTTGGCATTGTACTCGTTCACATTACATGACAGTGCTTAGATTTCAGCCTAAAACAGGCCACACTGACTCAAATCAACTGTAAATCATCGAATCCGTACTACTGACAAGATTTAGCCATTACGTTCTGTTTTTGCGACTTTCATCTCTTTAGTGCTTTCAAGTGCTTTTCAGCTCTTGAATAGCGTTTGCAATGCATTTACAATGTTTGGCATTGTACTAGTTCACATTACATGACAGTGCTTAGATTTCAGCCTAAAACAGGCCACGCTGACTCAAATCAACGGTAAATCAGCGAATCCATACTACTGACAAGATTTAGCCATTAGGTTCTGTTTTGAGACTTTCATCTCTTTAGTGCTTTAAAGTGCTTTTCATGTCTTGAATAGCATTTGCAATGCATTTACAATGTTTAGCATTGTACTCGTTCACATTTCATCTCATGGCTAAACATGACACTGCTTTGATTTCAGCCTAAAACAGGCCACGCTGACTCAAATCAACTGTAAATCATCGAATCCATACTACTTACAAGATTTAGCCATTAGGCTCTGTTTTTGAGAATTTCATCTCTTTAGTGCTTTCAAGTGCTTTTCAGCTCTTGAATAGCAT
Organism: Osmerus eperlanus; assembly: GCF_963692335.1. Classification (NCBI taxonomy): domain Eukaryota; kingdom Metazoa; phylum Chordata; class Actinopteri; order Osmeriformes; family Osmeridae; genus Osmerus; species Osmerus eperlanus. The sequence continues at coordinate 2,537,108 of NC_085031.1, forward strand.
TTGCAATGCAATTACGTTTGGCATTGTACTCGTTCACATTACATGACAGTGCTTTGATTTCAGCCTAAAACAGGCCACGCTGACTCAAATCAATGGTAAATCATCGAATCCATACTACTGACAAGATTTAGCCATTAGGTTCTGTTTTTGAGACTTTCATCTCTTTAGTGCTTTCAAGTGCTTTTCAGCTCTTGAATAGCATTTGCAATGCATTTACAATGTTTAGCATTGTACTCGTTCACATTTCATCTCATGGCTAAACATGACACTGCTTTGATTTCAGCCTAAAACAGGCCACGCTGACTCAAATCGACTGTAAATCATCGAATCCATACTACTTACAAGATTTAGCCATTAGGCTCTGTTTTTGAGAATTTCATCTCTTTAGTGCTTTCAAGTGCTTTTCAGCTCTTGAATAGCATTTGCAATGCATTTACAATGTTTGGCATTGTACTCGTTCACATTACATGACAGTGCTTAGATTTCAGCCTAAAACAGGCCACGCTGACTCAAATCAACGGTAAATCAGCGAATCCATACTACTGACAAGATTTAGCCATTAGGTTCTGTTTTGAGACTTTCATCTCTTTAGTGCTTTAAAGTGCTTTTCATGTCTTGAATAGCATTTGCAATGCATTTACAATGTTTAGCATTGTACTCGTTCACATTTCATCTCATGGCTAAACATGACACTGCTTTGATTTCAGCCTAAAACAGGCCACGCTGACTCAAATCGACTGTAAATCATCGAATCCATACTACTGACAAGATTTAGCCATTAGGTTCTGTTTTTGAGACTTTCCTCTCTTTAGTGCTTTCAAGTGCTTTTCAGCTCTTGAATAGCATTTGCAATGCATTTACAATGTTTGGCATTGTACTAGTTCACATTATGAGAGTGCTTAGATTTCAGCCTGAAACAGGCCACGCTGACTCAAATCAACTGTTAATCATCGAATCCATACTACTGACAAGATTTAGACATTAGGTTTCTGTTTTTGAGACTTTAATCTCTTTATTGCTTTCAAGTGCTTTTCAGCTCTTGAATATAGCATTTGCAATGCAATAACAATGTTTGGCATTGTACTCGTTCACATTACATGACAGTGCTTAGATTTCAGCCTAAAACAGGCCACGCTGGCTCAAATCAACTGTAAATCATCGACTCCGTACTACTGACAAGATTTGGCCATTAGGTTATGTTTTTGAGACTCGTCTTTATTGCTTTCAAGTGCTTTTCAGCTCTTGAATAGTGTTTGCAATGCATTTACAATGTTTTACAATGTTTGGCATTGTACTCGTTCACATTTCATCTAATGGCTAAACATGACAGTGCTTAGATTTCAGCCTACAACAGGCCACGCTGACTCAAATCAACTGTAAATCATCGAATCCATACTACTTACAAGATTTAGCCATTAGGCTCTGTTTTGAACTTTCATCTCTTTAGTGCTTTCAAGTGCTTTTCAGCCCATGAATACCGTTTGCAATGCAATTATGTTTGGAATTGTACTCGTTCACATTACATGACAGTGCTTTGATTTCAGCCTAAAACAGGCCACGCTGACTCAAATCAATGGTAAATCATCGAATCCATACTACTGACAAGATTTAGCCATTAGGTTCTGTTTTGAGACTTTTATCTCTTTACTGCTTTAAAGTGCTTTTCAACTCTTGAATAGCGCTTGCAATGCATTTACAATGTTTGGCATTGTACTAGTTCACATTACATGACTTTGACTAAGATTTCAGCCTAAAAAACAAATCAACTGTAAATCACCTAATCCATACTACTGACAAGATTCAGCCATTACTTCCACAGTTTTGAGACTTTAATTCTTTTTTGCTTTAAAGTGCTTTTCAGCTCCTGAATAACGTTTTCAATGAATTTCAATGTTTGACATTGTACTAGTTCACATTACATGACTTTGACTTCGATTTCAGCCTAAAACAGGCCTCACTGACTCAAATCAACTGTAAATCATCTAATCCATACTACTGACAAGATTTAGCCATTAGATTCCGAGTTTTGAGACTTTCATTCTTTTATTGCTTTAAAGTGCTTTTCAGCTCCTGAATAGCGTTTTCAATGCATTTACAATGTTTGACATTGTACTAGTTCACATTACATGACTTTGACTTCGATTTCAGCCTAAAACAGGCCTCACTGACTCAAATCAACTGTAAATAACCTAATCCATACTACTGACAAGATTTAGCCATTAGATTCCGAGTTTAGTGACTTTCATTCTTTTATTGCTTTAAAGTGCTTTTCAGCTCCTGAATAGCGTTTTCAATGCATTTACAATGTTTGGCATTCTAGTAGTTCACATTACATGACTTTGACTTAGATCTCAGCCTAAAACAGGCCACACTGACTCAAATCAACTGTAAATAACCTAATCCATACTACTGACAAGATTTAGCCATTAGATTCCGAGTTTAGTGACTTTCATTCTTTTATCGCTTTAAAGTGCTTTTCAGCTCCTGAATAGCGTTTTCAATGCATTTACAATGTTTGGCATTGTACTAGTTCACATTACATGACTTTGACTTAGACTTCAGCCTTAAATAGGCCTCATTGAATCAAATCAACTGTAAATAACCTAATCCATACTACTGACAAGATTTAGCCATTAGATTCCGAGTTTAGTGACTTTCATTCTTTTATTGCTTTAAAGTGCTTTTCAGCTCCTGAATAGCGTTTTCAATGCATTTACAATGTTTGGCATTCTACTAGTTCACATTACATGACTTTGACTTAGATCTCAGCCTAAACAGGCCACACTGACTCAAAACAATTGTACATCATCTAATCCATACTATTGACAAGATTTAGCCATTAGAGTCCGAGTTTTGAGACTTTCATTCTTTTATTGCTTTAAAGTGCTTTTCAGCTCCTGAATAGCGTTTTCAATGCATTTACAATGTTTGACATTGTACTAGTTCACATTACATGACTTTGACTTAGATCTCAGCCTAAACAGGCCACACTGACTCAAATCAACTGTACATCATCTAATCCATACTATTGACAAGATTTAGCCATTAGATTCTGAGTTTTGAGACTTTCATTCTTTTATTGCTTTAAAGTGCTTTTCAGCTCCTGATAGCGTTTTCAATGCATTTACAATGTTTGGCATTGTACTAGTTCACATTACATGACTTTGACTAAGATTTCAGCCTAAAAAACAAATCAACTGTAAATCACCTAATCCATACTACTGACAAGATTCAGCCATTACTTCCAGAGTTTTGAGACTTTCATTATTTTATTGCTTTAAAGTGCTTTTCAGCTCCTGATAGCGTTTTCAATGCATTTACAACGTTTGGCATTGTACTAGTTCACATTACATGACTTTGACTAAGATTTCAGCCTAAAAAACAAATCAACTGTAAATAACCTAATCCATACTACTGACAAGATTTAGCCATTAGATTCCGAGTTTAGTGACTTTCATTCTTTTATTGCTTTAAAGTGCTTTTCAGCTCCTGAATAGCGTTTTCAATGCATTTACAATGTTTGGCATTCTAGTAGTTCACATTACATGACTTTGACTTAGATCTCAGCCTAAAACAGGCCACACTGACTCAAATCAACTGTACATCATCTAATCCATACTATTGACAAGATTTAGCCATTAGATTCCGAGTTTTGAGACTTTCATTCTTTTATTGCTTTAAAGTGCTTTTCAGCTCCTGAATAGCGTTTTCAATGCATTTACAATGTTTGGCATTCTAGTAGTTCACATTACATGACTTTGACGTAGATCTCAGCCTAAACAGGCCACACTGACTCAAATCAACTGTACATCATCTAATCCATACTACTTACAAGATTTAGCCATTAGGCTCTGTTTTGAACTTTCATCTCTTTAGTGCTTTCAAGTGCTTTTCAGCCCATGAATACCGTTTGCAATGCAATTATGTTTGGAATTGTACTCGTTCACATTACATGACAGTGCTTTGATTTCAGCCTAAAACAGGCCACGCTGACTCAAATCAATGGTAAATCATCGAATCCATACTACTGACAAGATTTAGCCATTAGGTTCTGTTTTGAGACTTTTATCTCTTTACTGCTTTAAAGTGCTTTTCAACTCTTGAATAGCGCTTGCAATGCATTTACAATGTTTGGCATTGTACTAGTTCACATTACATGACTTTGACTAAGATTTCAGCCTAAAAAACAAATCAACTGTAAATCACCTAATCCATACTACTGACAAGATTCAGCCATTACTTCCACAGTTTTGAGACTTTAATTCTTTTTTGCTTTAAAGTGCTTTTCAGCTCCTGAATAACGTTTTCAATGAATTTCAATGTTTGACATTGTACTAGTTCACATTACATGACTTTGACTTCGATTTCAGCCTAAAACAGGCCTCACTGACTCAAATCAACTGTAAATCATCTAATCCATACTACTGACAAGATTTAGCCATTAGATTCCGAGTTTTGAGACTTTCATTCTTTTATTGCTTTAAAGTGCTTTTCAGCTCCTGAATAGCGTTTTCAATGCATTTACAATGTTTGACATTGTACTAGTTCACATTACATGACTTTGACTTCGATTTCAGCCTAAAACAGGCCTCACTGACTCAAATCAACTGTAAATAACCTAATCCATACTACTGACAAGATTTAGCCATTAGATTCCGAGTTTAGTGACTTTCATTCTTTTATTGCTTTAAAGTGCTTTTCAGCTCCTGAATAGCGTTTTCAATGCATTTACAATGTTTGGCATTCTAGTAGTTCACATTACATGACTTTGACTTAGATCTCAGCCTAAAACAGGCCACACTGACTCAAATCAACTGTAAATAACCTAATCCATACTACTGACAAGATTTAGCCATTAGATTCCGAGTTTAGTGACTTTCATTCTTTTATCGCTTTAAAGTGCTTTTCAGCTCCTGAATAGCGTTTTCAATGCATTTACAATGTTTGACATTGTACTAGTTCACATTACATGACTTTGACTTAGATCTCAGCCTAAACAGGCCACACTGACTCAAATCAACTGTACATCATCTAATCCATACTATTGACAAGATTTAGCCATTAGATTCTGAGTTTTGAGACTTTCATTCTTTTATTGCTTTAAAGTGCTTTTCAGCTCCTGATAGCGTTTTCAATGCATTTACAATGTTTGGCATTGTACTAGTTCACATTACATGACTTTGACTAAGATTTCAGCCTAAAAAACAAATCAACTGTAAATCACCTAATCCATACTACTGACAAGATTCAGCCATTACTTCCAGAGTTTTGAGACTTTCATTATTTTATTGCTTTAAAGTGCTTTTCAGCTCCTGATAGCGTTTTCAATGCATTTACAACGTTTGGCATTGTACTAGTTCACATTACATGACTTTGACTAAGATTTCAGCCTAAAAAACAAATCAACTGTAAATAACCTAATCCATACTACTGACAAGATTTAGCCATTAGATTCCGAGTTTAGTGACTTTCATTCTTTTATTGCTTTAAAGTGCTTTTCAGCTCCTGAATAGCGTTTTCAATGCATTTACAATGTTTGGCATTCTAGTAGTTCACATTACATGACTTTGACTTAGATCTCAGCCTAAAACAGGCCACACTGACTCAAATCAACTGTACATCATCTAATCCATACTATTGACAAGATTTAGCCATTAGATTCCGAGTTTTGAGACTTTCATTCTTTTATTGCTTTAAAGTGCTTTTCAGCTCCTGAATAGCGTTTTCAATGCATTTACAATGTTTGGCATTCTAGTAGTTCACATTACATGACTTTGACGTAGATCTCAGCCTAAACAGGCCACACTGACTCAAATCAACTGTACATCATCTAATCCATACTACTTACAAGATTTAGCCATTAGGCTCTGTTTTGAACTTTCATCTCTTTAGTGCTTTCAAGTGCTTTTCAGCCCATGAATACCGTTTGCAATGCAATTATGTTTGGAATTGTACTCGTTCACATTACATGACAGTGCTTTGATTTCAGCCTAAAACAGGCCACGCTGACTCAAATCAATGGTAAATCATCGAATCCATACTACTGACAAGATTTAGCCATTAGGTTCTGTTTTGAGACTTTTATCTCTTTACTGCTTTAAAGTGCTTTTCAACTCTTGAATAGCGCTTGCAATGCATTTACAATGTTTGGCATTGTACTAGTTCACATTACATGACTTTGACTAAGATTTCAGCCTAAAAAACAAATCAACTGTAAATCACCTAATCCATACTACTGACAAGATTCAGCCATTACTTCCACAGTTTTGAGACTTTAATTCTTTTTTGCTTTAAAGTGCTTTTCAGCTCCTGAATAACGTTTTCAATGAATTTCAATGTTTGACATTGTACTAGTTCACATTACATGACTTTGACTTCGATTTCAGCCTAAAACAGGCCTCACTGACTCAAATCAACTGTAAATCATCTAATCCATACTACTGACAAGATTTAGCCATTAGATTCCGAGTTTTGAGACTTTCATTCTTTTATTGCTTTAAAGTGCTTTTCAGCTCCTGAATAGCGTTTTCAATGCATTTACAATGTTTGACATTGTACTAGTTCACATTACATGACTTTGACTTCGATTTCAGCCTAAAACAGGCCTCACTGACTCAAATCAACTGTAAATAACCTAATCCATACTACTGACAAGATTTAGCCATTAGATTCCGAGTTTAGTGACTTTCATTCTTTTATTGCTTTAAAGTGCTTTTCAGCTCCTGAATAGCGTTTTCAATGCATTTACAATGTTTGGCATTCTAGTAGTTCACATTACATGACTTTGACTTAGATCTCAGCCTAAAACAGGCCACACTGACTCAAATCAACTGTAAATAACCTAATCCATACTACTGACAAGATTTAGCCATTAGATTCCGAGTTTAGTGACTTTCATTCTTTTATCGCTTTAAAGTGCTTTTCAGCTCCTGAATAGCGTTTTCAATGCATTTACAATGTTTGGCATTGTACTAGTTCACATTACATGACTTTGACTTAGACTTCAGCCTTAAATAGGCCTCATTGAATCAAATCAACTGTAAATAACCTAATCCATACTACTGACAAGATTTAGCCATTAGATTCCGAGTTTAGTGACTTTCATTCTTTTATTGCTTTAAAGTGCTTTTCAGCTCCTGAATAGCGTTTTCAATGCATTTACAATGTTTGGCATTCTACTAGTTCACATTACATGACTTTGACTTAGATCTCAGCCTAAACAGGCCACACTGACTCAAAACAATTGTACATCATCTAATCCATACTATTGACAAGATTTAGCCATTAGAGTCCGAGTTTTGAGACTTTCATTCTTTTATTGCTTTAAAGTGCTTTTCAGCTCCTGAATAGCGTTTTCAATGCATTTACAATGTTTGACATTGTACTAGTTCACATTACATGACTTTGACTTAGATCTCAGCCTAAACAGGCCACACTGACTCAAATCAACTGTACATCATCTAATCCATACTATTGACAAGATTTAGCCATTAGATTCTGAGTTTTGAGACTTTCATTCTTTTATTGCTTTAAAGTGCTTTTCAGCTCCTGATAGCGTTTTCAATGCATTTACAATGTTTGGCATTGTACTAGTTCACATTACATGACTTTGACTAAGATTTCAGCCTAAAAAACAAATCAACTGTAAATCACCTAATCCATACTACTGACAAGATTCAGCCATTACTTCCAGAGTTTTGAGACTTTCATTATTTTATTGCTTTAAAGTGCTTTTCAGCTCCTGATAGCGTTTTCAATGCATTTACAACGTTTGGCATTGTACTAGTTCACATTACATGACTTTGACTAAGATTTCAGCCTAAAAAACAAATCAACTGTAAATAACCTAATCCATACTACTGACAAGATTTAGCCATTAGATTCCGAGTTTAGTGACTTTCATTCTTTTATTGCTTTAAAGTGCTTTTCAGCTCCTGAATAGCGTTTTCAATGCATTTACAATGTTTGGCATTCTAGTAGTTCACATTACATGACTTTGACTTAGATCTCAGCCTAAAACAGGCCACACTGACTCAAATCAACTGTACATCATCTAATCCATACTATTGACAAGATTTAGCCATTAGATTCCGAGTTTTGAGACTTTCATTCTTTTATTGCTTTAAAGTGCTTTTCAGCTCCTGAATAGCGTTTTCAATGCATTTACAATGTTTGGCATTCTAGTAGTTCACATTACATGACTTTGACGTAGATCTCAGCCTAAACAGGCCACACTGACTCAAATCAACTGTACATCATCTAATCCATGCTATAGACAAGATTTAGCCATTAGATTCCGAGTTTTGAGACTTTCATTCTTTTATTGCTTTAAAGTGCTTTTCAGCTCCTGAATAGCGTTTTCAATGCATTTACAATGTTTGGCATTCTAGTAGTTCACATTACATGACTTTGACGTAGAACTCAGCCTTAAATAGGCCTGACACTGACTTCAGCCTTAAATAGGCCTCATTGAATCAAATCAACTGTAAATAACCTAATCCATACTACTGACAAGATTTAGCCATTAGATTCCGAGTTTAGTGACTTTCATTCTTTTATTGCTTTAAAGTGCTTTTCAGCTCCTGAATAGCGTTTTCAATGTATTTACAATGTTTGGCATTCTAGTAGTTCACATTACATGACTTTGACTTAGATCTCAGCCTAAAACAGGCCACACTGACTCAAATCAACTGTACATCACCTAATCCATAGTACTGACAAGATTTAGCCATTAGATTCCGAGTTTTGAGACTTTCATTCTTTTATTGCTTTAAAGTGCTTTTCAGCTCCTGATAGCGTTTTCAATGCATTTACAATGTTTGGCATTGTACTAGTTCACATTACATGACTTTGACTTAGACTTCAGCCTTAAATAGGCCTCATTGAATCAAATCAACTAGAAATAACCTAATCCATACTACTGACAAGATTTAGCCATTAGATTCCGAGTTTAGTGACTTTCATTCTTTTATTGCTTTAAAGTGCTTTTCAGCTCCTGAATAGCGATTTCAATGCATTTACAAAGTTTGGCATTGTACTAGTTCACATTACATGACTTTGACTTAGATCTCAGCCTAAAACAGGCCTGACACTGACTTCAGCCTTAAATAGGCCTCATTGAATCAAATCAACTAGAAATAACCTAATACATACTACTGACAAGATTTAGCCATTAGATTCCGAGTTTAGTGACTTTCATTCTTTTATTGCTTTAAAGTGCTTTTCAGCTCCTGAATAGCGATTTCAATGCATTTACAAAGTTTGGCATTGTACTAGTTCACATTACATGACTTTGACTTAGATCTCAGCCTAAAACAGGCCTGACACTGACTCAAATCAATTGTAAATCATCTAATCCATACTACTGACAAGATTTAGCCATTAGATTCCGAGTTTTGAGACTTTCATTCTTTTATTGCTTTAAAGTGCTTTTCAGCTCCTGAATAGCGTTTTCAATGCATTTACAATGTTTGGCATTCTAGTAGTTCACATTACATGACTTTGACTTAGATCTCAGCCTAAACAGGCCACACTGACTCAAATCAACTGTACATCATCTAATCCATACTATTGACAAGATTTAGCCATTAGATTCCGAGTTTTGAGACTTTCATTCTTTTATTGCTTTAAAGTGCTTTTCAGCTCCTGAATAGCGTTTTCAATGCATTTACAATGTTTGGCATTCTAGTAGTTCACATTACATGACTTTGACGTAGATCTCAGCCTAAACAGGCCACACTGACTCAAATCAACTGTACATCATCTAATCCATGCTATAGACAAGATTTAGCCATTAGATTCCGAGTTTTGAGACTTTCATTCTTTTATTGCTTTAAAGTGCTTTTCAGCTCCTGAATAGCGTTTTCAATGCATTTACAATGTTTGGCATTCTAGTAGTTCACATTACATGACTTTGACGTAGATCTCAGCCTAAACAGGCCACACTGACTCAAATCAACTGTACATCATCTAATCCATACTATTGACAAGATTTAGCCATTAGATTCCGAGTTTTGAGACTTTCATTCTTTTATTGCTTTAAAGTGCTTTTCAGCTCCTGATAGCGTTTTCAATGCATTTACAATGTTTGGCATTGTACTAGTTCACATTACATGACTTTGACTAAGATTTCAGCCTAAAAAACAAATCAACTGTAAATCACCTAATCCATACTACTGACAAGATTCAGCCATTACTTCCACAGTTTTGAGACTTTAATTCTTTTTTGCTTTAAAGTGCTTTTCAGCTCCTGAATAACGTTTTCAATGAATTTCAATGTTTGACATTGTACTAGTCCACATTACATGACTTTGACTTCGATTTCAGCCTAAAACAGGCCTCACTGACTCAAATCAACTGTAAATAACCTAATCCATACTACTGACAAGATTTAGCCATTAGATTCCGAGTTTTGAGACTTTCATTCTTTTATTGCTTTAAAGTGCTTTTCAGCTCCTGAATAGCGTTTTCAATGCATTTACAATGTTTGGCATTGTACTAGTTCACATTACATGACTTTGACTTAGACTTCAGCCTTAAATAGGCCTCATTGACTCAAATCAACTGTAAATAACCTAATCCATACTACTGACAAGATTTAGCCATTAGATTCCGAGTTTTGAGACTTTCATTCTTTTATTGCTTTAAAGTGCTTTTCAGCTCCTGAATAGCGTTTTCAATGCATTTACAATGTTTGGCATTCTAGTAGTTCACATTACATGACTTTGACTTAGATCTCAGCCTAAACAGGCCACACTGACTCAAATCAACTGTACATCATCTAATCCATACTAGTGACAAGATTTAGCCATTAGATTCCGAGTTTTGAGACTTTCATTCTTTTATTGCTTTAAAGTGCTTTTCAGCTCCTGAATAGCGTTTTCAATGCATTTACAATGTTTGGCATTGTACTAGTTCACATTACATGACTTTGACTTAGATCTCAGCCTAAACAGGCCACACTGACTCAAATCAACTGTACATCATCTAATCCATACTATTGACAAGATTTAGCCATTAGATTCTGAGTTTTGAGACTTTCATTCTTTTATTGCTTTAAAGTGCTTTTCAGCTCCTGATAGCGTTTTCAATGCATTTACAATGTTTGGCATTGTACTAGTTCACATTACATGACTTTGACTAAGATTTCAGCCTAAAAAACAAATCAACTGTAAATCACCTAATCCATACTACTGACAAGATTCAGCCATTACTTCGAGTTTTGAGACTTTCATTCTTTTATTGCTTTAAAGTGCTTTTCAGCTCCTGATAGCGTTTTCAATGCATTTACAATGTTTGGCATTGTACTAGTTCACATTACATGACTTTGACTAAGATTTCAGCCTAAAAAACAAATCAACTGTAAATCACCTAATCCATACTACTGACAAGATTCAGCCATTACTTCCAGAGTTTTGAGACTTTAATTCTTTTATTGCTTTAAAGTGCTTTTCAGCTCCTGAATAACGTTTTCAATGAATTTACAATGTTTGGCATTGTACTTGTTCACATTACATGACTTTGACTTCGATTTCAGCCTAAAACAGGCCTCACTGACTCAAATCAACTGTAAATCATCTAATCCATACTATTGACAAGATTTAGCCATTAGATTCCGAGTTTTGAGACTTTCATTCTTTTATTGCTTTAAAGTGCTTTTCAGATCCTGAATAGCGTTTTCAATGAATTTACAATGTTTGGCATTCTACTAGTTCACATTACATGACTTTGACTTAGACTTCAGCCTTAAATAGGCCTCATTGACTCAAATCAACTGTAAATCATCTAATCCATACTACTGACAAGATTCAGCCATTACTTCCAGAGTTTTGAGACTTTCATTCTTTTATTGCTTTAAAGTGCTTTTCAGCTCCTGAATAGCGTTTTCAATGAATTTACAATGTTTGGCATTCTACTAGTTCACATTACATGACTTTGACTTAGACTTCATTCTTAAATAGGCCTCATTGACTCAAATCAACTGTAAATCACCTAATCCATACTACTGACAAGATTTAGCCATTAGATTCCGAGTTTACTGACTTTCATTCTTTTATTGCTTTAAAGTGCTTTTCAGCTCCTGAATAGCGTTTTCAATGTATTTACAATGTTTGGCATTCTAGTAGTTCACATTACATGACTTTGACTTAGATCTCAGCCTAAAACAGGCCACACTGACTCAAATCAACTGTACATCACCTAATCCATAGTACTGACAAGATTTAGCCATTAGATTCCGAGTTTTGAGACTTTCATTCTTTTATTGCTTTAAAGTGCTTTTCAGCTCCTGATAGCGTTTTCAATGCATTTACAATGTTTGGCATTGTACTAGTTCACATTACATGACTTTGACTAAGATTTCAGCCTAAAAAACAAATCAACTGTAAATCACCTAATCCATACTACTGACAAGATTCAGCCATTACTTCCACAGTTTTGAGACTTTAATTCTTTTTTGCTTTAAAGTGCTTTTCAGCTCCTGAATAACGTTTTCAATGAATTTCAATGTTTGACATTGTACTAGTCCACATTACATGACTTTGACTTCGATTTCAGCCTAAAACAGGCCTCACTGACTCAAATCAACTGTAAATAACCTAATCCATACTACTGACAAGATTTAGCCATTAGATTCCGAGTTTTGAGACTTTCATTCTTTTATTGCTTTAAAGTGCTTTTCAGCTCCTGAATAGCGTTTTCAATGCATTTACAATGTTTGGCATTGTACTAGTTCACATTACATGACTTTGACTTAGACTTCAGCCTTAAATAGGCCTCATTGACTCAAATCAACTGTAAATAACCTAATCCATACTAGTGACAAGATTTAGCCATTAGATTCCGAGTTTTGAGACTTTCATTCTTTTATTGCTTTAAAGTGCTTTTCAGCTCCTGAATAGCGTTTTCAATGCATTTACAATGTTTGGCATTGTACTAGTTCACATTACATGACTTTGACTTAGATCTCAGCCTAAACAGGCCACACTGACTCAAATCAACTGTACATCATCTAATCCATACTATTGACAAGATTTAGCCATTAGATTCTGAGTTTTGAGACTTTCATTCTTTTATTGCTTTAAAGTGCTTTTCAGCTCCTGATAGCGTTTTCAATGCATTTACAATGTTTGGCATTGTACTAGTTCACATTACATGACTTTGACTAAGATTTCAGCCTAAAAAACAAATCAACTGTAAATCACCTAATCCATACTACTGACAAGATTCAGCCATTACTTCAAGAGTTTTGAGACTTTCATTCTTTTATTGCTTTAAAGTGCTTTTCAGCTCCTGATAGCGTTTTCAATGCATTTACAATGTTTGGCATTGTACTAGTTCACATTACATGACTTTGACTAAGATTTCAGCCTAAAAAACAAATCAACTGTAAATCACCTAATCCATACTACTGACAAGATTCAGCCATTACTTCCAGAGTTTTGAGACTTTAATTCTTTTATTGCTTTAAAGTGCTTTTCAGCTCCTGAATAACGTTTTCAATGAATTTCGATGTTTGACATTGTACTAGTTCACATTACATGACTTTGACTTCGATTTCAGCCTAAAACAGGCCACACTGACTCAAATCAACTGTAAATCATGTAATCCATACTACTGACAAGATTTAGTGAGCCATTAGATTCAGAGTTTTGAGACTTTCATTCTTTTATTGCTTTAAAGTGCTTTTCAGCTCCTGAATAGCGTTTTCAATGAATTTACAATGTTTGGCATTGTACTTGTTCACATTACATGACTTTGACTTCGATTTCAGCCTAAAACAGGCCTCACTCACTCAAATCAACTGTAAATCATCTAATCCATACTATTGACAAGATTTAGCCATTAGATTCCGAGTTTTGAGACTTTCATTCTTTTATTGCTTTAAAGTGCTTTTCAGATCCTGAATAGCGTTTTCAATGAATTTACAATGTTTGGCATTCTACTAGTTCACATTACATGACTTTGACTTAGACTTCAGCCTTAAATAGGCCTCATTGACTCAAATCAACTGTAAATCATCTAATCCATACTACTGACAAGATTCAGCCATTACTTCCAGAGTTTTGAGACTTTCATTCTTTTATTGCTTTAAAGTGCTTTTCAGCTCCTGAATAGCGTTTTCAATGAATTTACAATGTTTGGCATTCTACTAGTTCACATTACATGACTTTGACTTAGACTTCATTCTTAAATAGGCCTCATTGACTCAAATCAACTGTAAATCACCTAATCCATACTACTGACAAGATTTAGCCATTAGATTCCGAGTTTACTGACTTTCATTCTTTTATTGCTTTAAAGTGCTTTTCAGCTCCTGAATAGCGTTTTCAATGCATTTACAATGTATGGCATTCTAGTAGTTCACATTACATGACTTTGACTTAGATCTCAGCCTAAACAGGCCACACTGACTCAAATCAACTGTACATCATCTAATCCATACTATTGACAAGATTTAGCCATTAGATTCCGAGTTTTGAGACTTTCATTCTTTTATTGCTTTAAAGTGCTTTTCAGCTCCTGATAGCGTTTTCAATGCATTTACAATGTTTGGCATTGTACTAGTTCACATTACATGACTTTGACTAAGATTTCAGCCTAAAAAACAAATCAACTGTAAATCACCTAATCCATACTACTGACAAGATTCAGCCATTACTTCCACAGTTTTGAGACTTTAATTCTTTTTTGCTTTAAAGTGCTTTTCAGCTCCTGAATAACGTTTTCAATGAATTTCAATGTTTGACATTGTACTAGTCCACATTACATGACTTTGACTTCGATTTCAGCCTAAAACAGGCCTCACTGACTCAAATCAACTGTAAATAACCTAATCCATACTACTGACAAGATTTAGCCATTAGATTCCGAGTTTTGAGACTTTCATTCTTTTATTGCTTTAAAGTGCTTTTCAGCTCCTGAATAGCGTTTTCAATGCATTTACAATGTTTGGCATTGTACTAGTTCACATTACATGACTTTGACTTAGACTTCAGCCTTAAATAGGCCTCATTGACTCAAATCAACTGTAAATAACCTAATCCATACTACTGACAAGATTTAGCCATTAGATTCCGAGTTTTGAGACTTTCATTCTTTTATTGCTTTAAAGTGCTTTTCAGCTCCTGAATAGCGTTTTCAATGCATTTACAATGTTTGGCATTCTAGTAGTTCACATTACATGACTTTGACTTAGATCTCAGCCTAAACAGGCCACACTGACTCAAATCAACTGTACATCATCTAATCCATACTAGTGACAAGATTTAGCCATTAGATTCCGAGTTTTGAGACTTTCATTCTTTTATTGCTTTAAAGTGCTTTTCAGCTCCTGAATAGCGTTTTCAATGCATTTACAATGTTTGGCATTGTACTAGTTCACATTACATGACTTTGACTTAGATCTCAGCCTAAACAGGCCACACTGACTCAAATCAACTGTACATCATCTAATCCATACTATTGACAAGATTTAGCCATTAGATTCTGAGTTTTGAGACTTTCATTCTTTTATTGCTTTAAAGTGCTTTTCAGCTCCTGATAGCGTTTTCAATGCATTTACAATGTTTGGCATTGTACTAGTTCACATTACATGACTTTGACTAAGATTTCAGCCTAAAAAACAAATCAACTGTAAATCACCTAATCCATACTACTGACAAGATTCAGCCATTACTTCAAGAGTTTTGAGACTTTCATTCTTTTATTGCTTTAAAGTGCTTTTCAGCTCCTGATAGCGTTTTCAATGCATTTACAATGTTTGGCATTGTACTAGTTCACATTACATGACTTTGACTAAGATTTCAGCCTAAAAAACAAATCAACTGTAAATCACCTAATCCATACTACTGACAAGATTCAGCCATTACTTCCAGAGTTTTGAGACTTTAATTCTTTTATTGCTTTAAAGTGCTTTTCAGCTCCTGAATAACGTTTTCAATGAATTTCAATGTTTGACATTGTACTAGTTCACATTACATGACTTTGACTTCGATTTCAGCCTAAAACAGGCCACACTGACTCAAATCAACTGTAAATCATGTAATCCATACTACTGACAAGATTTAGTGAGCCATTAGATTCAGAGTTTTGAGACTTTCATTCTTTTATTGCTTTAAAGTGCTTTTCAGCTCCTGAATAGCGTTTTCAATGAATTTACAATGTTTGGCATTGTACTTGTTCACATTACATGACTTTGACTTCGATTTCAGCCTAAAACAGGCCTCACTGACTCAAATCAACTGTAAATCATCTAATCCATACTATTGACAAGATTTAGCCATTAGATTCCGAGTTTTGAGACTTTCATTCTTTTATTGCTTTAAAGTGCTTTTCAGATCCTGAATAGCGTTTTCAATGAATTTACAATGTTTGGCATTCTACTAGTTCACATTACATGACTTTGACTTAGACTTCAGCCTTAAATAGGCCTCATTGACTCAAATCAACTGTAAATCATCTAATCCATACTACTGACAAGATTCAGCCATTACTTCCAGAGTTTTGAGACTTTCATTCTTTTATTGCTTTAAAGTGCTTTTCAGCTCCTGAATAGCGTTTTCAATGAATTTACAATGTTTGGCATTCTACTAGTTCACATTACATGACTTTGACTTAGACTTCATTCTTAAATAGGCCTCATTGACTCAAATCAACTGTAAATCACCTAATCCATACTACTGACAAGATTTAGCCATTAGATTCCGAGTTTACTGACTTTCATTCTTTTATTGCTTTAAAGTGCTTTTCAGCTCCTGAATAGCGTTTTCAATGTATTTACAATGTTTGGCATTCTAGTAGTTCACATTACATGACTTTGACTTAGATCTCAGCCTAAAACAGGCCACACTGACTCAAATCAACTGTACATCACCTAATCCATAGTACTGACAAGATTTAGCCATTAGATTCCGAGTTTTGAGACTTTCATTCTTTTATTGCTTTAAAGTGCTTTTCAGCTCCTGATAGCGTTTTCAATGCATTTACAATGTTTGGCATTGTACTAGTTCACATTACATGACTTTGACTAAGATTTCAGCCTAAAAAACAAATCAACTGTAAATCACCTAATCCATACTACTGACAAGATTCAGCCATTACTTCCACAGTTTTGAGACTTTAATTCTTTTTTGCTTTAAAGTGCTTTTCAGCTCCTGAATAACGTTTTCAATGAATTTCAATGTTTGACATTGTACTAGTCCACATTACATGACTTTGACTTCGATTTCAGCCTAAAACAGGCCTCACTGACTCAAATCAACTGTAAATAACCTAATCCATACTACTGACAAGATTTAGCCATTAGATTCCGAGTTTTGAGACTTTCATTCTTTTATTGCTTTAAAGTGCTTTTCAGCTCCTGAATAGCGTTTTCAATGCATTTACAATGTTTGGCATTGTACTAGTTCACATTACATGACTTTGACTTAGACTTCAGCCTTAAATAGGCCTCATTGACTCAAATCAACTGTAAATAACCTAATCCATACTACTGACAAGATTTAGCCATTAGATTCCGAGTTTTGAGACTTTCATTCTTTTATTGCTTTAAAGTGCTTTTCAGCTCCTGAATAGCGTTTTCAATGCATTTACAATGTTTGGCATTCTAGTAGTTCACATTACATGACTTTGACTTAGATCTCAGCCTAAACAGGCCACACTGACTCAAATCAACTGTACATCATCTAATCCATACTAGTGACAAGATTTAGCCATTAGATTCCGAGTTTTGAGACTTTCATTCTTTTATTGCTTTAAAGTGCTTTTCAGCTCCTGAATAGCGTTTTCAATGTATTTACAATGTTTGGCATTCTAGTAGTTCACATTACATGACTTTGACTTAGATCTCAGCCTAAAACAGGCCACACTGACTCAAATCAACTGTACATCACCTAATCCATAGTACTGACAAGATTTAGCCATTAGATTCCGAGTTTTGAGACTTTCATTCTTTTATTGCTTTAAAGTGCTTTTCAGCTCCTGATAGCGTTTTCAATGCATTTACAATGTTTGGCATTGTACTAGTTCACATTACATGACTTTGACTAAGATTTCAGCCTAAAAAACAAATCAACTGTAAATCACCTAATCCATACTACTGACAAGATTCAGCCATTACTTCCACAGTTTTGAGACTTTAATTCTTTTTTGCTTTAAAGTGCTTTTCAGCTCCTGAATAACGTTTTCAATGAATTTCAATGTTTGACATTGTACTAGTCCACATTACATGACTTTGACTTCGATTTCAGCCTAAAACAGGCCTCACTGACTCAAATCAACTGTAAATAACCTAATCCATACTACTGACAAGATTTAGCCATTAGATTCCGAGTTTTGAGACTTTCATTCTTTTATTGCTTTAAAGTGCTTTTCAGCTCCTGAATAGCGTTTTCAATGCATTTACAATGTTTGGCATTGTACTAGTTCACATTACATGACTTTGACTTAGACTTCAGCCTTAAATAGGCCTCATTGACTCAAATCAACTGTAAATAACCTAATCCATACTACTGACAAGATTTAGCCATTAGATTCCGAGTTTTGAGACTTTCATTCTTTTATTGCTTTAAAGTGCTTTTCAGCTCCTGAATAGCGTTTTCAATGCATTTACAATGTTTGGCATTCTAGTAGTTCACATTACATGACTTTGACTTAGATCTCAGCCTAAACAGGCCACACTGACTCAAATCAACTGTACATCATCTAATCCATACTAGTGACAAGATTTAGCCATTAGATTCCGAGTTTTGAGACTTTCATTCTTTTATTGCTTTAAAGTGCTTTTCAGCTCCTGAATAGCGTTTTCAATGTATTTACAATGTTTGGCATTCTAGTAGTTCACATTACATGACTTTGACTTAGATCTCAGCCTAAAACAGGCCACACTGACTCAAATCAACTGTACATCACCTAATCCATAGTACTGACAAGATTTAGCCATTAGATTCCGAGTTTTGAGACTTTCATTCTTTTATTGCTTTAAAGTGCTTTTCAGCTCCTGATAGCGTTTTCAATGCATTTACAATGTTTGGCATTGTACTAGTTCACATTACATGACTTTGACTAAGATTTCAGCCTAAAAAACAAATCAACTGTAAATCACCTAATCCATACTACTGACAAGATTCAGCCATTACTTCCACAGTTTTGAGACTTTAATTCTTTTTTGCTTTAAAGTGCTTTTCAGCTCCTGAATAACGTTTTCAATGAATTTCAATGTTTGACATTGTACTAGTCCACATTACATGACTTTGACTTCGATTTCAGCCTAAAACAGGCCTCACTGACTCAAATCAACTGTAAATAACCTAATCCATACTACTGACAAGATTTAGCCATTAGATTCCGAGTTTTGAGACTTTCATTCTTTTATTGCTTTAAAGTGCTTTTCAGCTCCTGAATAGCGTTTTCAATGCATTTACAATGTTTGGCATTGTACTAGTTCACATTACATGACTTTGACTTAGACTTCAGCCTTAAATAGGCCTCATTGACTCAAATCAACTGTAAATAACCTAATCCATACTACTGACAAGATTTAGCCATTAGATTCCGAGTTTTGAGACTTTCATTCTTTTATTGCTTTAAAGTGCTTTTCAGCTCCTGAATAGCGTTTTCAATGCATTTACAATGTTTGGCATTCTAGTAGTTCACATTACATGACTTTGACTTAGATCTCAGCCTAAACAGGCCACACTGACTCAAATCAACTGTACATCATCTAATCCATACTAGTGACAAGATTTAGCCATTAGATTCCGAGTTTTGAGACTTTCATTCTTTTATTGCTTTAAAGTGCTTTTCAGCTCCTGAATAGCGTTTTCAATGCATTTACAATGTTTGGCATTGTACTAGTTCACATTACATGACTTTGACTAAGATTTCAGCCTAAAAAACAAATCAACTGTAAATCACCTAATCCATACTACTGACAAGATTCAGCCATTACTTCGAGTTTTGAGACTTTCATTCTTTTATTGCTTTAAAGTGCTTTTCAGCTCCTGATAGCGTTTTCAATGCATTTACAATGTTTGGCATTGTACTAGTTCACATTACATGACTTTGACTAAGATTTCAGCCTAAAAAACAAATCAACTGTAAATCACCTAATCCATACTACTGACAAGATTCAGCCATTACTTCCAGAGTTTTGAGACTTTAATTCTTTTATTGCTTTAAAGTGCTTTTCAGCTCCTGAATAACGTTTTCAATGAATTTACAATGTTTGGCATTGTACTTGTTCACATTACATGACTTTGACTTCGATTTCAGCCTAAAACAGGCCTCACTGACTCAAATCAACTGTAAATCATCTAATCCATACTATTGACAAGATTTAGCCATTAGATTCCGAGTTTTGAGACTTTCATTCTTTTATTGCTTTAAAGTGCTTTTCAGATCCTGAATAGCGTTTTCAATGAATTTACAATGTTTGGCATTCTACTAGTTCACATTACATGACTTTGACTTAGACTTCAGCCTTAAATAGGCCTCATTGACTCAAATCAACTGTAAATCATCTAATCCATACTACTGACAAGATTCAGCCATTACTTCCAGAGTTTTGAGACTTTCATTCTTTTATTGCTTTAAAGTGCTTTTCAGCTCCTGAATAGCGTTTTCAATGAATTTACAATGTTTGGCATTCTACTAGTTCACATTACATGACTTTGACTTAGACTTCATTCTTAAATAGGCCTCATTGACTCAAATCAACTGTAAATCACCTAATCCATACTACTGACAAGATTTAGCCATTAGATTCCGAGTTTACTGACTTTCATTCTTTTATTGCTTTAAAGTGCTTTTCAGCTCCTGAATAGCGTTTTCAATGTATTTACAATGTTTGGCATTCTAGTAGTTCACATTACATGACTTTGACTTAGATCTCAGCCTAAAACAGGCCACACTGACTCAAATCAACTGTACATCACCTAATCCATAGTACTGACAAGATTTAGCCATTAGATTCCGAGTTTTGAGACTTTCATTCTTTTATTGCTTTAAAGTGCTTTTCAGCTCCTGATAGCGTTTTCAATGCATTTACAATGTTTGGCATTGTACTAGTTCACATTACATGACTTTGACTAAGATTTCAGCCTAAAAAACAAATCAACTGTAAATCACCTAATCCATACTACTGACAAGATTCAGCCATTACTTCCACAGTTTTGAGACTTTAATTCTTTTTTGCTTTAAAGTGCTTTTCAGCTCCTGAATAACGTTTTCAATGAATTTCAATGTTTGACATTGTACTAGTCCACATTACATGACTTTGACTTCGATTTCAGCCTAAAACAGGCCTCACTGACTCAAATCAACTGTAAATAACCTAATCCATACTACTGACAAGATTTAGCCATTAGATTCCGAGTTTTGAGACTTTCATTCTTTTATTGCTTTAAAGTGCTTTTCAGCTCCTGAATAGCGTTTTCAATGCATTTACAATGTTTGGCATTGTACTAGTTCACATTACATGACTTTGACTTAGACTTCAGCCTTAAATAGGCCTCATTGACTCAAATCAACTGTAAATAACCTAATCCATACTACTGACAAGATTTAGCCATTAGATTCCGAGTTTTGAGACTTTCATTCTTTTATTGCTTTAAAGTGCTTTTCAGCTCCTGAATAGCGTTTTCAATGCATTTACAATGTTTGGCATTCTAGTAGTTCACATTACATGACTTTGACTTAGATCTCAGCCTAAACAGGCCACACTGACTCAAATCAACTGTACATCATCTAATCCATACTAGTGACAAGATTTAGCCATTAGATTCCGAGTTTTGAGACTTTCATTCTTTTATTGCTTTAAAGTGCTTTTCAGCTCCTGAATAGCGTTTTCAATGCATTTACAATGTTTGGCATTGTACTAGTTCACATTACATGACTTTGACTTAGATCTCAGCCTAAACAGGCCACACTGACTCAAATCAACTGTACATCATCTAATCCATACTATTGACAAGATTTAGCCATTAGATTCCGAGTTTTGAGACTTTCATTCTTTTATTGCTTTAAAGTGCTTTTCAGCTCCTGAATAGCGTTTTCAATGCATTTACAATGTTTGGCATTCTAGTAGTTCACATTACATGACTTTGACGTAGATCTCAGCCTAAACAGGCCACACTGACTCAAATCAACTGTACATCATCTAATCCATGCTATAGACAAGATTTAGCCATTAGATTCCGAGTTTTGAGACTTTCATTCTTTTATTGCTTTAAAGTGCTTTTCAGCTCCTGAATAGCGTTTTCAATGCATTTACAATGTTTGGCATTCTAGTAGTTCACATTACATGACTTTGACTTAGATCTCAGCCTAAACAGGCCACACTGACTCAAATCAACTGTACATCATCTAATCCATACCATTGACAAGATTTAGCCATTAGATTCCGAGTTTTGAGACTTTCATTCTTTTATTGCTTTAAAGTGCTTTTCAGCTCCTGAATAGCGTTTTCAATGCATTTACAATGTTTGGCATTCTAGTAGTTCACATTACATGACTTTGACGTAGATCTCAGCCTAAACAGGCCACACTGACTCAAATCAACTGTACATCATCTAATCCATACTATTGACAAGATTTAGCCATTAGATTCCGAGTTTTGAGACTTTCATTCTTTTATTGCTTTAAAGTGCTTTTCAGCTCCTGAATAGCGTTTTCAATGCATTTACAATGTTTGGCATTCTAGTAGTTCACATTACATGACTTTGACGTAGATCTCAGCCTAAACAGGCCACACTGACTCAAATCAACTGTACATCATCTAATCCATGCTATAGACAAGATTTAGCCATTAGATTCCGAGTTTTGAGACTTTCATTCTTTTATTGCTTTAAAGTGCTTTTCAGCTCCTGAATAGCGTTTTCAATGCATTTACAATGTTTGGCATTCTAATAGTTCACATTACATGACTTTGACGTAGAACTCAGCCTTAAATAGGCCTGACACTGACTTCAGCCTTAAATAGGCCTCATTGAATCAAATCAACTGTAAATAACCTAATCCATACTACTGACAAGATTTAGCCATTAGATTCCGAGTTTAGTGACTTTCATTCTTTTATTGCTTTAAAGTGCTTTTCAGCTCCTGAATAGCGTTTTCAATGTATTTACAATGTTTGGCATTCTAGTAGTTCACATTACATGACTTTGACTTAGATCTCAGCCTAAAACAGGCCACACTGACTCAAATCAACTGTACATCACCTAATCCATAGTACTGACAAGATTTAGCCATTAGATTCCGAGTTTTGAGACTTTCATTCTTTTATTGCTTTAAAGTGCTTTTCAGCTCCTGATAGCGTTTTCAATGCATTTACAATGTTTGGCATTGTACTAGTTCACATTACATGACTTTGACTTAGACTTCAGCCTTAAATAGGCCTCATTGAATCAAATCAACTAGAAATAACCTAATCCATACTACTGACAAGATTTAGCCATTAGATTCCGAGTTTAGTGACTTTCATTCTTTTATTGCTTTAAAGTGCTTTTCAGCTCCTGAATAGCGATTTCAATGCATTTACAAAGTTTGGCATTGTACTAGTTCACATTACATGACTTTGACTTAGATCTCAGCCTAAAACAGGCCTGACACTGACTTCAGCCTTAAATAGGCCTCATTGAATCAAATCAACTAGAAATAACCTAATACATACTACTGACAAGATTTAGCCATTAGATTCCGAGTTTAGTGACTTTCATTCTTTTATTGCTTTAAAGTGCTTTTCAGCTCCTGAATAGCGATTTCAATGCATTTACAAAGTTTGGCATTGTACTAGTTCACATTACATGACTTTGACTTAGATCTCAGCCTAAAACAGGCCTGACACTGACTCAAATCAATTGTAAATCATCTAATCCATACTACTGACAAGATTTAGACATTAGATTCCGAGTTTTGAGACTTTCATTCTTTTATTGCTTTAAAGTGCTTTTCAGCTCCTGAATAGCGTTTTCAATGCATTTACAATGTTTGGCATTCTAGTAGTTCACATTACATGACTTTGACTTAGATCTCAGCCTAAACAGGCCACACTGACTCAAATCAACTGTACATCATCTAATCCATACTATTGACAAGATTTAGCCATTAGATTCCGAGTTTTGAGACTTTCATTCTTTTATTGCTTTAAAGTGCTTTTCAGCTCCTGAATAGCGTTTTCAATGCATTTACAATGTTTGGCATTCTAGTAGTTCACATTACATGACTTTGACGTAGATCTCAGCCTAAACAGGCCACACTGACTCAAATCAACTGTACATCATCTAATCCATGCTATAGACAAGATTTAGCCATTAGATTCCGAGTTTTGAGACTTTCATTCTTTTATTGCTTTAAAGTGCTTTTCAGCTCCTGAATAGCGTTTTCAATGCATTTACAATGTTTGGCATTCTAGTAGTTCACATTACATGACTTTGACGTAGATCTCAGCCTAAACAGGCCACACTGACTCAAATCAACTGTACATCATCTAATCCATACTATTGACAAGATTTAGCCATTAGATTCCGAGTTTTGAGACTTTCATTCTTTTATTGCTTTAAAGTGCTTTTCAGCTCCTGAATAGCGTTTTCAATGCATTTACAATGTTTGGCATTCTAGTAGTTCACATTACATGACTTTGACGTAGATCTCAGCCTAAACAGGCCACACTGACTCAAATCAACTGTACATCATCTAATCCATACTATTGACAAGATTTAGCCATTAGATTCCGAGTTTAGTGACTTTCATTCTTTTATTGCTTTAAAGTGCTTTTCAGCTCCTGAATAGCGTTTTCAATGCATTTACAATGTTTGGCATTCTAGTAGTTCACATTACATGACTTTGACTTAGATCTCAGCCTAAAACAGGCCTGACACTGACTTCAGCCTTAAATAGGCCTCATTGAATCAAATCAACTAGAAATAACCTAATACATACTACTGACAAGATTTAGCCATTAGATTCCGAGTTTAGTGACTTTCATTCTTTTATTGCTTTAAAGTGCTTTTCAGCTCCTGAATAGCGATTTCAATGCATTTACAAAGTTTGGCATTGTACTAGTTCACATTACATGACTTTGACTTAGATCTCAGCCTAAAACAGGCCTGACACTGACTCAAATCAATTGTAAATCATCTAATCCATACTACTGACAAGATTAAGCCATTAGATTCCGAGTTTTGAGACTTTCATTCTTTTATTGCTTTAAAGTGCTTTTCAGCTCCTGAATAGCGTTTTCAATGCATTTACAATGTTTGGCATTGTACTAGTTCACATTACATGACTTTGACTTAGACTTCAGCCTTAAATAGGCCTCATTGACTCAAATCAACTGTAAATAACCTAATCCATACTACTGACAAGATTTAGCCATTAGATTCCGAGTTTTGAGACTTTCATTCTTTTATTGCTTTAAAGTGCTTTTCAGCTCCTGAATAGCGTTTTCAATGCATTTACAATGTTTGGCATTCTAGTAGTTCACATTACATGACTTTGACTTAGATCTCAGCCTAAACAGGCCACACTGACTCAAATCAACTGTACATCATCTAATCCATACTATTGACAAGATTTAGCCATTAGATTCCGAGTTTTGAGACTTTCATTCTTTTATTGCTTTAAAGTGCTTTTCAGCTCCTGAATAGCGTTTTCAATGCATTTACAATGTTTGGCATTCTAGTAGTTCACATTACATGACTTTGACGTAGATCTCAGCCTAAACAGGCCACACTGACTCAAATCAACTGTACATCATCTAATCCATGCTATAGACAAGATTTAGCCATTAGATTCCGAGTTTTGAGACTTTCATTCTTTTATTGCTTTAAAGTGCTTTTCAGCTCCTGAATAGCGTTTTCAATGCATTTACAATGTTTGGCATTCTAGTAGTTCACATTACATGACTTTGACGTAGAACTCAGCCTTAAATAGGCCTCATTGAATCAAATCAACTAGAAATAACCTAATCCATACTACTGACAAGATTTAGCCATTAGATTCCGAGTTTAGTGACTTTCATTCTTTTATTGCTTTACAGTGCTTTTCAGCTCCTGAATAGCGATTTCAATGCATTTACAAAGTTTGGCATTGTACTAGTTCACATTACATGACTTTGACTTAGATCTCAGCCTAAAACAGGCCTGACACTGACTTCAGCCTTAAATAGGCCTCATTGAATCAAATCAACTGTAAATAACCTAATCCATACTACTGACAAGATTTAGCCATTAGATTCCGAGTTTAGTGACTTTCATTCTTTTATTGCTTTAAAGTGCTTTTCAGCTCCTGAATAGCGTTTTCAATGAATTTACAATGTTTGGCATTCTACTAGTTCACATTACATGACTTTGACTAAGATTTCAGCCTAAAAAACAAATCAACTGTAAATCACCTAATCCATACTACTGACAAGATTCAGCCATTACTTCCAGAGTTTTTGAGACTTTCATTCTTTTATAACGTTTTCAATGAATTTCAATGTTTGACATTGTACTAGTTCACATTACATGACTTTGACTTAGATCTCAGCCTAAAACTGGCCACACTGACTCAAATCAACTGTAAATCATCGAATCCATACTACTGACAAGATTCAGCCATTACTTCCAGAGTTTTGAGACTTTCATTCTTTTATTGCTTTAAAGTGCTTTTCAGCTCCTGAATAGCGTTTTCAATGCATATACAATGTTTGGCATTGTACTTGTTCACATTACATGACTTTGACTTCGATTTCAGCCTAAAACAGGCCTCACTGACTCAAATCAACTGTAAATCATCTAATCCATACTATTGACAAGATTTAGCCATTAGATTCCGAGTTTTGAGACTTTCATTCTTTTATTGCTTTAAAGTGCTTTTCAGCTCCTGAATAGCGTTTTCAATGAATTTACAATGTTTGTCATTCTACTAGTTCACATTACATGACTTTGACTTAGACTTCAGCCTTAAATAGGCCTCATTGACTCAAATCAACTGTAAATCATCTAATCCATACTACTGACAAGATTCAGCCATTACTTCCAGAGTTTTGAGACTTTCATTCTTTTATTGCTTTAAAGTGCTTTTCAGCTCCTGAATAGCGTTTTCAATGCATTTACAATGTTTGGCATTGTACTTGTTCACATTACATGACTTTGACTTCGATTTCAGCCTCACTGACTCAAATCAACTGTAAATCATCTAATCCATACTATTGACAAGATTTAGCCATTAGATTCCGAGTTTTGAGACTTTCATTCTTTTATTGCTTTAAAGTGCTTTTCAGCTCCTGAATAGCGTTTTCAATGAATTTACAATGTTTGGCATTCTACTAGTTCACATTACATGACTTTGACTTAGACTTCAGCCTTAAATAGGCCTCATTGACTCAAATCAACTGTAAATCACCTAATCCATACTACTGACAAGATTTAGCCATTAGATTCCGAGTTTACTGACTTTCATTCTTTTATTGCTTTAAAGTGCTTTTCAGCTCCTGAATAGCGTTTTCAATGCATTTACAATGTTTGGCATTCTAGTAGTTCACATTACATGACTTTGACTTAGATCTCAGCCTAAACAGGCCACACTGACTCAAATCAATTGTACATCATCTAATCCATACTATTGACAAGATTTAGCCATTAGATTCCGAGTTTTGAGACTTTCATTCTTTTATTGCTTTAAAGTGCTTTTCAGCTCCTGAATAGCGTTTTCAATGAATTTACAATGTTTGGCATTCTACTAGTTCACATTACATGACTTTGACTAAGATTTCAGCCTAAAAAACAAATCAACTGTAAATCACCTAATCCATACTACTGACAAGATTCAGCCATTACTTCCAGAGTTTTTGAGACTTTCATTCTTTTATTGCTTTAAAGTGCTTTTCAGCTCCTGAATAGCGTTTTCAATGCATTTACAATGTTTGGCATTCTAGTAGTTCACATTACATGACTTTGACTTAGATCTCAGCCTAAACAGGCCACACTGACTCAAATCAACTGTACATCATCTAATCCATACTATTGACAAGATTTAGCCATTAGATTCCGAGTTTTGAGACTTTCATTCTTTTATTGCTTTAAAGTGCTTTTCAGCTCCTGAATAGCGTTTTCAATGCATTTACAATGTTTGGCATTGTACTAGTTCACATTACATGACTTTGACTAAGATTTCAGCCTAAAAAACAAATCAACTGTAAATCACCTAATCCATACTACTGACAAGATTCAGCCATTACTTCCACAGTTTTGAGACTTTAATTCTTTTTTGCTTTAAAGTGCTTTTCAGCTCCTGAATAACGTTTTCAATGAATTTCAATGTTTGACATTGTACTAGTTCACATTACATGACTTTGACTTCGATTTCAGCCTAAAACAGGCCTCACTGACTCAAATCAACTGTAAATCATCTAATCCATACTACTGACAAGATTTAGCCATTAGATTCCGAGTTTTGAGACTTTCATTCTTTTATTGCTTTAAAGTGCTTTTCAGCTCCTGAATAGCGTTTTCAATGCATTTACAATGTTTGACATTGTACTCGTTCACATTACATGACTTTGACTTCGATTTCAGCCTAAAACAGGCCTCACTGACTCAAATCAACTGTAAATAACCTAATCCATACTACTGACAAGATTTAGCCATTAGATTCCGAGTTTAGTGACTTTCATTCTTTTATTGCTTTAAAGTGCTTTTCAGCTCCTGAATAGCGTTTTCAATGAATTTACAATGTTTGGCATTCTACTAGTTCACATTACATGACTTTGACTAAGATTTCAGCCTAAAAAACAAATCAACTGTAAATCACCTAATCCATACTACTGACAAGATTTAGCCATTAGGTTCTGTTTTTGAGACTTTCATGTCTTTATTGCTTTCAAGTGCTTTTCAGCTCTTGAATAGTGTTTGCAATGCATTTACAATGTTTTACAATGTTTGGCATTGTACTCGTTCACATTACATGACAGTGCTTAGATTTCAGCCTAAAACAGGCCACGCTGACTCAAATCAACTGTAAATCATCGAATCCATACTACTGACAAGATTTAGCCATTACGTTCTGTTTTTGAGACTTTCATCTCTTTATTGCTTTCAAGTGCTTTTCAGCTCTTGAATATGGCATTTGCAATGCAATTACATTGTTTGGCATTGTACTCGTTCACATTACATGACAGTGCTTAGATTTCAGCCTAAAACAGGCCACGCTGGCTCAAATCAATTGTAAATCATCGACTCCGTACTACTGACAAGATTTAGCCATTAGGTTCTGTTTTTGAGACTTTCATGTCTTTATTGCTTTCAAGTGCTTTTCAGCTCTTGAATAGTGTTTGCAATGCATTTACAATGTTTTACAATGTTTGGCATTGTACTCGTTCACATTTCATCTAATGGCTAAACATGACAGTGCTTAGATTTCAGCCTACAACAGGCCACGCTGACTCAAATCAACTGTAAATCATCGAATCCATACTACTTACAAGATTTAGCCATTAGGCTCTGTTTTTGAGAATTTCATCTCTTTAGTGCTTTCAAGTGCTTTTCAGCTCTTGAATAGCATTTGCAATGCAATTACGTTTGGCATTGTACTCGTTCACATTACATGACAGTGCTTTGATTTCAGCCTAAAACAGGCCACGCTGACTCAAATCAATGGTAAATCATCGAATCCATACTACTGACAAGATTTAGCCATTAGGTTCTGTTTTTGAGACTTTCATCTCTTTAATGCTTTCAAGTGCTTTTCAGCTCTTGAATAGCGTTTGCAATGCATTTACAATGTTTGTCATTGTACTCGTTCACATTACATGACAGTGCTTAGATTTCAGCCTAAAACAGGCCACACTGACTCAAATCAACTGTAAATCATCGAATCCATACTACTGACAAGATTTAGCCATTACGTTCTGTTTTTGAGACTTTCATCTCTTTAGTGCTTTCAAGTGCTTTTCAGCTCTTGAATAGCGTTTGCAATGCATTTACAATGTTTGGCATTGTACTAGTTCACATTACATGATGGTACTTAGATTTCAGCCTAAAACAGGCCATGCTGACTCAAGTCAACTGTAAATCATCGAATCCATACTACTGACAAGATTTAGCCATTAGGTTCTGTTTTTGAGACTTTCATGTCTTTATTGCTTTCAAGTGCTTTTCAGCTCTTGAATAGTGTTTGCAATGCATTTACAATGTTTTACAATGTTTGGCATTGTACTCGTTCACATTTACATGACAGTGCTTAGATTTCAGCCTAAAACAGGCCACGCTGACTCAAATCAACTGTAAATCATCGAATCCATACTACTGACAAGATTTAGCCATTACGTTCTGTTTTTGAGACTTTCATCTCTTTATTGCTTTCAAGTGCTTTTCAGCTCTTGAATATGGCATTTGCAATGCAATTACATTGTTTGGCATTGTACTCGTTCACATTACATGACAGTGCTTAGATTTCAGCCTAAAACAGGCCACGCTGGCTCAAATCAATTGTAAATCATCGACTCCGTACTACTGACAAGATTTAGCCATTAGGTTCTGTTTTTGAGACTTTCATGTCTTTATTGCTTTCAAGTGCTTTTCAGCTCTTGAATAGTGTTTGCAATGCATTTACAATGTTTTACAATGTTTGGCATTGTACTCGTTCACATTTCATCTAATGGCTAAACATGACAGTGCTTAGATTTCAGCCTACAACAGGCCACGCTGACTCAAATCAACTGTAAATCATCGAATCCATACTACTGACAAGATTTAGCCATTAGGTTCTGTTTTTGAGACTTTCATCTCTTTAATGCTTTCAAGTGCTTTTCAGCTCTTGAATAGCGTTTGCAATGCATTTACAATGTTTGGCATTGTACTCGTTCACATTACATGACAGTGCTTAGATTTCAGCCTAAAACAGGCCACACTGACTCAAATCAACTGTAAATCATCGAATCCATACTACTGACAAGATTTAGCCATTACGTTCTGTTTTTGCGACTTTCATCTCTTTAGTGCTTTCAAGTGCTTTTCAGCTCTTGAATAGCGTTTGCAATGCATTTACAATGTTTGGCATTGTACTAGTTCACATTACATGATGGTACTTAGATTTCAGCCTAAAACAGGCCATGCTGACTCAAGTCAACTGTAAATCATCGAATCCATACTACTGACAAGATTTAGCCATTAGGTTCTGTTTTTGAGACTTTCATGTCTTTATTGCTTTCAAGTGCTTTTCAGCTCTTGAATAGTGTTTGCAATGCATTTACAATGTTTTACAATGTTTGGCATTGTACTCGTTCACATTACATGACAGTGCTTAGATTTCAGCCTAAAACAGGCCACGCTGACTCAAATCAACTGTAAATCATCGAATCCATACTACTGACAAGATTTAGCCATTACGTTCTGTTTTTGAGACTTTCATCTCTTTAGTGCTTTCAAGTGCTTTTCAGCTCTTGAATAGCGTTTGCAATGCATTTACAATGTTTGGCATTGTACTAGTTCACATTACATGATGGTACTTAGATTTCAGCCTAAAACAGGCCATGCTGACTCAAGTCAACTGTAAATCATCGAATCCATACTACTGACAAGATTTAGCCATTAGGTTCTGTTTTTGAGACTTTCATGTCTTTATTGCTTTCAAGTGCTTTTCAGCTCTTGAATAGTGTTTGCAATGCATTTACAATGTTTTACAATGTTTGGCATTGTACTCGTTCACATTTACATGACAGTGCTTAGATTTCAGCCTAAAACAGGCCACGCTGACTCAAATCAACTGTAAATCATCGAATCCATACTACTGACAAGATTTAGCCATTACGTTCTGTTTTTGAGACTTTCATCTCTTTATTGCTTTCAAGTGCTTTTCAGCTCTTGAATATGGCATTTGCAATGCAATTACATTGTTTGGCATTGTACTCGTTCACATTACATGACAGTGCTTAGATTTCAGCCTAAAACAGGCCACGCTGGCTCAAATCAATTGTAAATCATCGACTCCGTACTACTGACAAGATTTAGCCATTAGGTTCTGTTTTTGAGACTTTCATGTCTTTATTGCTTTCAAGTGCTTTTCAGCTCTTGAATAGTGTTTGCAATGCATTTACAATGTTTTACAATGTTTGGCATTGTACTCGTTCACATTTCATCTAATGGCTAAACATGACAGTGCTTAGATTTCAGCCTACAACAGGCCACGCTGACTCAAATCAACTGTAAATCATCGAATCCATACTACTGACAAGATTTAGCCATTAGGTTCTGTTTTTGAGACTTTCATCTCTTTAATGCTTTCAAGTGCTTTTCAGCTCTTGAATAGCGTTTGCAATGCATTTACAATGTTTGGCATTGTACTCGTTCACATTACATGACAGTGCTTAGATTTCAGCCTAAAACAGGCCACGCTGACTCAAATCAACTGTAAATCATCGAATCCATACTACTGACAAGATTTAGCCATTACGTTCTGTTTTTGAGACTTTCATCTCTTTATTGCTTTCAAGTGCTTTTCAGCTCTTGAATATGGCATTTGCAATGCAATTACATTGTTTGGCATTGTACTCGTTCACATTACATGACAGTGCTTAGATTTCAGCCTAAAACAGGCCACGCTGGCTCAAATCAATTGTAAATCATCGACTCCGTACTACTGACAAGATTTAGCCATTAGGTTCTGTTTTTGAGACTTTCATGTCTTTATTGCTTTCAAGTGCTTTTCAGCTCTTGAATAGTGTTTGCAATGCATTTACAATGTTTTACAATGTTTGGCATTGTACTCGTTCACATTTCATCTAATGGCTAAACATGACAGTGCTTAGATTTCAGCCTAAAACAGGCCACGCTGACTCAAATCAATGGTAAATCATCGAATCCATACTACTGACAAGATTTAGCCATTAAGTTCTGTTTTTGAGACTTTCATCTCTTTAATGCTTTCAAGTGCTTTTCAGCTCTTGAATAGCGTTTGCAATGCATTTACAATGTTTGGCATTGTACTCGTTCACATTACATGACAGTGCTTAGATTTCAGCCTAAAACAGGCCACACTGACTCAAATCAACTGTAAATCATCGAATCCATACTACTGACAAGATTTAGCCATTACGTTCTGTTTTTGCGACTTTCATCTCTTTAGTGCTTTCAAGTGCTTTTCAGCTCTTGAATAGCGTTTGCAATGCATTTACAATGTTTGGCATTGTACTAGTTCACATTACATGATGGTACTTAGATTTCAGCCTAAAACAGGCCATGCTGACTCAAGTCAACTGTAAATCATCGAATCCATACTACTGACAAGATTTAGCCATTAGGTTCTGTTTTTGAGACTTTCATGTCTTTATTGCTTTCAAGTGCTTTTCAGCTCTTGAATAGTGTTTGCAATGCATTTACAATGTTTTACAATGTTTGGCATTGTACTCGTTCACATTACATGACAGTGCTTAGATTTCAGCCTAAAACAGGCCACGCTGACTCAAATCAACTGTAAATCATCGAATCCATACTACTGACAAGATTTAGCCATTACGTTCTGTTTTTGAGACTTTCATCTCTTTATTGCTTTCAAGTGCTTTTCAGCTCTTGAATATGGCATTTGCAATGCAATTACATTGTTTGGCATTGTACTCGTTCACATTACATGACAGTGCTTAGATTTCAGCCTAAAACAGGCCACGCTGGCTCAAATCAATTGTAAATCATCGACTCCGTACTACTGACAAGATTTAGCCATTAGGTTCTGTTTTTGAGACTTTCATGTCTTTATTGCTTTCAAGTGCTTTTCAGCTCTTGAATAGTGTTTGCAATGCATTTACAATGTTTTACAATGTTTGGCATTGTACTCGTTCACATTTCATCTAATGGCTAAACATGACAGTGCTTAGATTTCAGCCTAAAACAGGCCACGCTGACTCAAATCAACTGTAAATCATCGAATCCATACTACTTACAAGATTTAGCCATTAGGCTCTGTTTTTGAGAATTTCATCTCTTTAGTGCTTTCAAGTGCTTTTCAGCTCTTGAATAGCATTTGCAATGCAATTACGTTTGGCATTGTACTCGTTCACATTACATGACAGTGCTTTGATTTCAGCCTAAAACAGGCCACGCTGACTCAAATCAACTGTAAATCATCGAATCCATACTACTGACAAGATTTAGCCATTACGTTCTGTTTTTGAGACTTTCATCTGTTTAGTGCTTTCAAGTGCTTTTCAGCTCTTGAATAGCGTTTGCAATGCATTTACAATGTTTGGCATTGTACTAGTTCACATTACATGATGGTACTTAGATTTCAGCCTAAAACAGGCCATGCTGACTCAAGTCAACTTTAAATCATCGAATCCATACTACTGACAAGATTTAGCCATTAGGTTCTGTTTTTGACACTTTCATGTCTTTATTGCTTTCAAGTCCTTTTCAGCTCTTGAATAGTGTTTGCAATGCATTTACAATGTTTTACAATGTTTGGCATTGTACTCGTTCACATTACATGACAGTGCTTAGATTTCAGCCTAAAACAGGCCACGCTGACTCAAATCAACTGTAAATCATCGAATCCATACTACTGACAAGATTTAGCCATTACGTTCTGTTTTTGAGACTTTCATCTCTTTATTGCTTTCAAGTGCTTTTCAGCTCTTGAATATGGCATTTGCAATGCAATTACATTGTTTGGCATTGTACTCGTTCACATTACATGACAGTGCTTAGATTTCAGCCTAAAACAGGCCACGCTGGCTCAAATCAATTGTAAATCATCGACTCCGTACTACTGACAAGATTTAGCCATTAGGTTCTGTTTTTGAGACTTTCATGTCTTTATTGCTTTCAAGTGCTTTTCAGCTCTTGAATAGTGTTTGCAATGCATTTACAATGTTTTACAATGTTTGGCATTGTACTCGTTCACATTTCATCTAATGGCTAAACATGACAGTGCTTAGATTTCAGCCTACAACAGGCCACGCTGACTCAAATCAACTGTAAATCATCGAATCCATACTACTGACAAGATTTAGCCATTAGGTTCTGTTTTTGAGACTTTCATCTCTTTAATGCTTTCAAGTGCTTTTCAGCTCTTGAATAGCGTTTGCAATGCATTTACAATGTTTGGCATTGTACTCGTTCACATTACATGACAGTGCTTAGATTTCAGCCTAAAACAGGCCACGCTGACTCAAATCAACTGTAAATCATCGAATCCATACTACTGACAAGATTTAGCCATTACGTTCTGTTTTTGAGACTTTCATCTCTTTATTGCTTTCAAGTGCTTTTCAGCTCTTGAATATGGCATTTGCAATGCAATTACATTGTTTGGCATTGTACTCGTTCACATTACATGACAGTGCTTAGATTTCAGCCTAAAACAGGCCACGCTGGCTCAAATCAATTGTAAATCATCGACTCCGTACTACTGACAAGATTTAGCCATTAGGTTCTGTTTTTGAGACTTTCATGTCTTTATTGCTTTCAAGTGCTTTTCAGCTCTTGAATAGTGTTTGCAATGCATTTACAATGTTTTACAATGTTTGGCATTGTACTCGTTCACATTTCATCTAATGGCTAAACATGACAGTGCTTAGATTTCAGCCTAAAACAGGCCACGCTGACTCAAATCAATGGTAAATCATCGAATCCATACTACTGACAAGATTTAGCCATTAAGTTCTGTTTTTGAGACTTTCATCTCTTTAATGCTTTCAAGTGCTTTTCAGCTCTTGAATAGCGTTTGCAATGCATTTACAATGTTTGGCATTGTACTCGTTCACATTACATGACAGTGCTTAGATTTCAGCCTAAAACAGGCCACACTGACTCAAATCAACTGTAAATCATCGAATCCATACTACTGACAAGATTTAGCCATTACGTTCTGTTTTTGCGACTTTCATCTCTTTAGTGCTTTCAAGTGCTTTTCAGCTCTTGAATAGCGTTTGCAATGCATTTACAATGTTTGGCATTGTACTAGTTCACATTACATGATGGTACTTAGATTTCAGCCTAAAACAGGCCATGCTGACTCAAGTCAACTGTAAATCATCGAATCCATACTACTGACAAGATTTAGCCATTAGGTTCTGTTTTTGAGACTTTCATGTCTTTATTGCTTTCAAGTGCTTTTCAGCTCTTGAATAGTGTTTGCAATGCATTTACAATGTTTTACAATGTTTGGCATTGTACTCGTTCACATTACATGACAGTGCTTAGATTTCAGCCTAAAACAGGCCACGCTGACTCAAATCAACTGTAAATCATCGAATCCATACTACTGACAAGATTTAGCCATTACGTTCTGTTTTTGAGACTTTCATCTCTTTATTGCTTTCAAGTGCTTTTCAGCTCTTGAATATGGCATTTGCAATGCAATTACATTGTTTGGCATTGTACTCGTTCACATTACATGACAGTGCTTAGATTTCAGCCTAAAACAGGCCACGCTGGCTCAAATCAATTGTAAATCATCGACTCCGTACTACTGACAAGATTTAGCCATTAGGTTCTGTTTTTGAGACTTTCATGTCTTTATTGCTTTCAAGTGCTTTTCAGCTCTTGAATAGTGTTTGCAATGCATTTACAATGTTTTACAATGTTTGGCATTGTACTCGTTCACATTTCATCTAATGGCTAAACATGACAGTGCTTAGATTTCAGCCTAAAACAGGCCACGCTGACTCAAATCAACTGTAAATCATCGAATCCATACTACTTACAAGATTTAGCCATTAGGCTCTGTTTTTGAGAATTTCATCTCTTTAGTGCTTTCAAGTGCTTTTCAGCTCTTGAATAGCATTTGCAATGCAATTACGTTTGGCATTGTACTCGTTCACATTACATGACAGTGCTTTGATTTCAGCCTAAAACAGGCCACGCTGACTCAAATCAACTGTAAATCATCGAATCCATACTACTGACAAGATTTAGCCATTACGTTCTGTTTTTGAGACTTTCATCTGTTTAGTGCTTTCAAGTGCTTTTCAGCTCTTGAATAGCGTTTGCAATGCATTTACAATGTTTGGCATTGTACTAGTTCACATTACATGATGGTACTTAGATTTCAGCCTAAAACAGGCCATGCTGACTCAAGTCAACTTTAAATCATCGAATCCATACTACTGACAAGATTTAGCCATTAGGTTCTGTTTTTGACACTTTCATGTCTTTATTGCTTTCAAGTCCTTTTCAGCTCTTGAATAGTGTTTGCAATGCATTTACAATGTTTTACAATGTTTGGCATTGTACTCGTTCACATTACATGACAGTGCTTAGATTTCAGCCTAAAACAGGCCACGCTGACTCAAATCAACTGTAAATCATCGAATCCATACTACTGACAAGATTTAGCCATTACGTTCTGTTTTTGAGACTTTCATCTCTTTATTGCTTTCAAGTGCTTTTCAGCTCTTGAATATGGCATTTGCAATGCAATTACATTGTTTGGCATTGTACTCGTTCACATTACATGACAGTGCTTAGATTTCAGCCTAAAACAGGCCACGCTGGCTCAAATCAATTGTAAATCATCGACTCCGTACTACTGACAAGATTTAGCCATTAGGTTCTGTTTTTGAGACTTTCATGTCTTTATTGCTTTCAAGTGCTTTTCAGCTCTTGAATAGTGTTTGCAATGCATTTACAATGTTTTACAATGTTTGGCATTGTACTCGTTCACATTTCATCTAATGGCTAAACATGACAGTGCTTAGATTTCAGCCTACAACAGGCCACGCTGACTCAAATCAACTGTAAATCATCGAATCCATACTACTTACAAGATTTAGCCATTAGGCTCTGTTTTTGAGAATTTCATCTCTTTAGTGCTTTCAAGTGCTTTTCAGCTCTTGAATAGCATTTGCAATGCAATTACGTTTGGCATTGTACTCGTTCACATTACATGACAGTGCTTTGATTTCAGCCTAAAACAGGCCACGCTGACTCAAATCAATGGTAAATCATCGAATCCATACTACTGACAAGATTTAGCCATTAAGTTCTGTTTTTGAGACTTTCATCTCTTTAATGCTTTCAAGTGCTTTTCAGCTCTTGAATAGCGTTTGCAATGCATTTACAATGTTTGGCATTGTACTCGTTCACATTACATGACAGTGCTTAGATTTCAGCCTAAAACAGGCCACACTGACTCAAATCAACTGTAAATCATCGAATCCGTACTACTGACAAGATTTAGCCATTACGTTCTGTTTTTGCGACTTTCATCTCTTTAGTGCTTTCAAGTGCTTTTCAGCTCTTGAATAGCGTTTGCAATGCATTTACAATGTTTGGCATTGTACTAGTTCACATTACATGACAGTGCTTAGATTTCAGCCTAAAACAGGCCACGCTGACTCAAATCAACGGTAAATCAGCGAATCCATACTACTGACAAGATTTAGCCATTAGGTTCTGTTTTGAGACTTTCATCTCTTTAGTGCTTTAAAGTGCTTTTCATGTCTTGAATAGCATTTGCAATGCATTTACAATGTTTAGCATTGTACTCGTTCACATTTCATCTCATGGCTAAACATGACACTGCTTTGATTTCAGCCTAAAACAGGCCACGCTGACTCAAATCAACTGTAAATCATCGAATCCATACTACTTACAAGATTTAGCCATTAGGCTCTGTTTTTGAGAATTTCATCTCTTTAGTGCTTTCAAGTGCTTTTCAGCTCTTGAATAGCATTTGCAATGCAATTACGTTTGGCATTGTACTCGTTCACATTACATGACAGTGCTTTGATTTCAGCCTAAAACAGGCCACGCTGACTCAAATCAATGGTAAATCATCGAATCCATACTACTGACAAGATTTAGCCATTAGGTTCTGTTTTTGAGACTTTCATCTCTTTAGTGCTTTCAAGTGCTTTTCAGCTCTTGAATAGCATTTGCAATGCATTTACAATGTTTAGCATTGTACTCGTTCACATTTCATCTCATGGCTAAACATGACACTGCTTTGATTTCAGCCTAAAACAGGCCACGCTGACTCAAATCGACTGTAAATCATCGAATCCATACTACTTACAAGATTTAGCCATTAGGCTCTGTTTTTGAGAATTTCATCTCTTTAGTGCTTTCAAGTGCTTTTCAGCTCTTGAATAGCATTTGCAATGCATTTACAATGTTTGGCATTGTACTCGTTCACATTACATGACAGTGCTTAGATTTCAGCCTAAAACAGGCCACGCTGACTCAAATCAACGGTAAATCAGCGAATCCATACTACTGACAAGATTTAGCCATTAGGTTCTGTTTTGAGACTTTCATCTCTTTAGTGCTTTAAAGTGCTTTTCATGTCTTGAATAGCATTTGCAATGCATTTACAATGTTTAGCATTGTACTCGTTCACATTTCATCTCATGGCTAAACATGACACTGCTTTGATTTCAGCCTAAAACAGGCCACGCTGACTCAAATCGACTGTAAATCATCGAATCCATACTACTGACAAGATTTAGCCATTAGGTTCTGTTTTTGAGACTTTCCTCTCTTTAGTGCTTTCAAGTGCTTTTCAGCTCTTGAATAGCATTTGCAATGCATTTACAATGTTTGGCATTGTACTAGTTCACATTATGAGAGTGCTTAGATTTCAGCCTGAAACAGGCCACGCTGACTCAAATCAACTGTTAATCATCGAATCCATACTACTGACAAGATTTAGACATTAGGTTTCTGTTTTTGAGACTTTAATCTCTTTATTGCTTTCAAGTGCTTTTCAGCTCTTGAATATAGCATTTGCAATGCAATAACAATGTTTGGCATTGTACTCGTTCACATTACATGACAGTGCTTAGATTTCAGCCTAAAACAGGCCACGCTGGCTCAAATCAACTGTAAATCATCGACTCCGTACTACTGACAAGATTTGGCCATTAGGTTATGTTTTTGAGACTCGTCTTTATTGCTTTCAAGTGCTTTTCAGCTCTTGAATAGTGTTTGCAATGCATTTACAATGTTTTACAATGTTTGGCATT
Source organism: Osmerus eperlanus (assembly GCF_963692335.1). Taxonomy (NCBI): domain Eukaryota; kingdom Metazoa; phylum Chordata; class Actinopteri; order Osmeriformes; family Osmeridae; genus Osmerus; species Osmerus eperlanus. The sequence continues at coordinate 2,577,045 of NC_085031.1, forward strand.
GTACTCGTTCACATTTCATCTAATGGCTAAACATGACAGTGCTTAGATTTCAGCCTACAACAGGCCACGCTGACTCAAATCAACTGTAAATCATCGAATCCATACTACTTACAAGATTTAGCCATTAGGCTCTGTTTTGAACTTTCATCTCTTTAGTGCTTTCAAGTGCTTTTCAGCCCATGAATACCGTTTGCAATGCAATTATGTTTGGAATTGTACTCGTTCACATTACATGACAGTGCTTTGATTTCAGCCTAAAACAGGCCACGCTGACTCAAATCAATGGTAAATCATCGAATCCATACTACTGACAAGATTTAGCCATTAGGTTCTGTTTTGAGACTTTTATCTCTTTACTGCTTTAAAGTGCTTTTCAACTCTTGAATAGCGCTTGCAATGCATTTACAATGTTTGGCATTGTACTAGTTCACATTACATGACTTTGACTAAGATTTCAGCCTAAAAAACAAATCAACTGTAAATCACCTAATCCATACTACTGACAAGATTCAGCCATTACTTCCACAGTTTTGAGACTTTAATTCTTTTTTGCTTTAAAGTGCTTTTCAGCTCCTGAATAACGTTTTCAATGAATTTCAATGTTTGACATTGTACTAGTTCACATTACATGACTTTGACTTCGATTTCAGCCTAAAACAGGCCTCACTGACTCAAATCAACTGTAAATCATCTAATCCATACTACTGACAAGATTTAGCCATTAGATTCCGAGTTTTGAGACTTTCATTCTTTTATTGCTTTAAAGTGCTTTTCAGCTCCTGAATAGCGTTTTCAATGCATTTACAATGTTTGACATTGTACTAGTTCACATTACATGACTTTGACTTCGATTTCAGCCTAAAACAGGCCTCACTGACTCAAATCAACTGTAAATAACCTAATCCATACTACTGACAAGATTTAGCCATTAGATTCCGAGTTTAGTGACTTTCATTCTTTTATTGCTTTAAAGTGCTTTTCAGCTCCTGAATAGCGTTTTCAATGCATTTACAATGTTTGGCATTCTAGTAGTTCACATTACATGACTTTGACTTAGATCTCAGCCTAAAACAGGCCACACTGACTCAAATCAACTGTAAATAACCTAATCCATACTACTGACAAGATTTAGCCATTAGATTCCGAGTTTAGTGACTTTCATTCTTTTATCGCTTTAAAGTGCTTTTCAGCTCCTGAATAGCGTTTTCAATGCATTTACAATGTTTGGCATTGTACTAGTTCACATTACATGACTTTGACTTAGACTTCAGCCTTAAATAGGCCTCATTGAATCAAATCAACTGTAAATAACCTAATCCATACTACTGACAAGATTTAGCCATTAGATTCCGAGTTTAGTGACTTTCATTCTTTTATTGCTTTAAAGTGCTTTTCAGCTCCTGAATAGCGTTTTCAATGCATTTACAATGTTTGGCATTCTACTAGTTCACATTACATGACTTTGACTTAGATCTCAGCCTAAACAGGCCACACTGACTCAAAACAATTGTACATCATCTAATCCATACTATTGACAAGATTTAGCCATTAGAGTCCGAGTTTTGAGACTTTCATTCTTTTATTGCTTTAAAGTGCTTTTCAGCTCCTGAATAGCGTTTTCAATGCATTTACAATGTTTGACATTGTACTAGTTCACATTACATGACTTTGACTTAGATCTCAGCCTAAACAGGCCACACTGACTCAAATCAACTGTACATCATCTAATCCATACTATTGACAAGATTTAGCCATTAGATTCTGAGTTTTGAGACTTTCATTCTTTTATTGCTTTAAAGTGCTTTTCAGCTCCTGATAGCGTTTTCAATGCATTTACAATGTTTGGCATTGTACTAGTTCACATTACATGACTTTGACTAAGATTTCAGCCTAAAAAACAAATCAACTGTAAATCACCTAATCCATACTACTGACAAGATTCAGCCATTACTTCCAGAGTTTTGAGACTTTCATTATTTTATTGCTTTAAAGTGCTTTTCAGCTCCTGATAGCGTTTTCAATGCATTTACAACGTTTGGCATTGTACTAGTTCACATTACATGACTTTGACTAAGATTTCAGCCTAAAAAACAAATCAACTGTAAATAACCTAATCCATACTACTGACAAGATTTAGCCATTAGATTCCGAGTTTAGTGACTTTCATTCTTTTATTGCTTTAAAGTGCTTTTCAGCTCCTGAATAGCGTTTTCAATGCATTTACAATGTTTGGCATTCTAGTAGTTCACATTACATGACTTTGACTTAGATCTCAGCCTAAAACAGGCCACACTGACTCAAATCAACTGTACATCATCTAATCCATACTATTGACAAGATTTAGCCATTAGATTCCGAGTTTTGAGACTTTCATTCTTTTATTGCTTTAAAGTGCTTTTCAGCTCCTGAATAGCGTTTTCAATGCATTTACAATGTTTGGCATTCTAGTAGTTCACATTACATGACTTTGACGTAGATCTCAGCCTAAACAGGCCACACTGACTCAAATCAACTGTACATCATCTAATCCATACTACTTACAAGATTTAGCCATTAGGCTCTGTTTTGAACTTTCATCTCTTTAGTGCTTTCAAGTGCTTTTCAGCCCATGAATACCGTTTGCAATGCAATTATGTTTGGAATTGTACTCGTTCACATTACATGACAGTGCTTTGATTTCAGCCTAAAACAGGCCACGCTGACTCAAATCAATGGTAAATCATCGAATCCATACTACTGACAAGATTTAGCCATTAGGTTCTGTTTTGAGACTTTTATCTCTTTACTGCTTTAAAGTGCTTTTCAACTCTTGAATAGCGCTTGCAATGCATTTACAATGTTTGGCATTGTACTAGTTCACATTACATGACTTTGACTAAGATTTCAGCCTAAAAAACAAATCAACTGTAAATCACCTAATCCATACTACTGACAAGATTCAGCCATTACTTCCACAGTTTTGAGACTTTAATTCTTTTTTGCTTTAAAGTGCTTTTCAGCTCCTGAATAACGTTTTCAATGAATTTCAATGTTTGACATTGTACTAGTTCACATTACATGACTTTGACTTCGATTTCAGCCTAAAACAGGCCTCACTGACTCAAATCAACTGTAAATCATCTAATCCATACTACTGACAAGATTTAGCCATTAGATTCCGAGTTTTGAGACTTTCATTCTTTTATTGCTTTAAAGTGCTTTTCAGCTCCTGAATAGCGTTTTCAATGCATTTACAATGTTTGACATTGTACTAGTTCACATTACATGACTTTGACTTCGATTTCAGCCTAAAACAGGCCTCACTGACTCAAATCAACTGTAAATAACCTAATCCATACTACTGACAAGATTTAGCCATTAGATTCCGAGTTTAGTGACTTTCATTCTTTTATTGCTTTAAAGTGCTTTTCAGCTCCTGAATAGCGTTTTCAATGCATTTACAATGTTTGGCATTCTAGTAGTTCACATTACATGACTTTGACTTAGATCTCAGCCTAAAACAGGCCACACTGACTCAAATCAACTGTAAATAACCTAATCCATACTACTGACAAGATTTAGCCATTAGATTCCGAGTTTAGTGACTTTCATTCTTTTATCGCTTTAAAGTGCTTTTCAGCTCCTGAATAGCGTTTTCAATGCATTTACAATGTTTGGCATTGTACTAGTTCACATTACATGACTTTGACTTAGACTTCAGCCTTAAATAGGCCTCATTGAATCAAATCAACTGTAAATAACCTAATCCATACTACTGACAAGATTTAGCCATTAGATTCCGAGTTTAGTGACTTTCATTCTTTTATTGCTTTAAAGTGCTTTTCAGCTCCTGAATAGCGTTTTCAATGCATTTACAATGTTTGGCATTCTACTAGTTCACATTACATGACTTTGACTTAGATCTCAGCCTAAACAGGCCACACTGACTCAAAACAATTGTACATCATCTAATCCATACTATTGACAAGATTTAGCCATTAGAGTCCGAGTTTTGAGACTTTCATTCTTTTATTGCTTTAAAGTGCTTTTCAGCTCCTGAATAGCGTTTTCAATGCATTTACAATGTTTGACATTGTACTAGTTCACATTACATGACTTTGACTTAGATCTCAGCCTAAACAGGCCACACTGACTCAAATCAACTGTACATCATCTAATCCATACTATTGACAAGATTTAGCCATTAGATTCTGAGTTTTGAGACTTTCATTCTTTTATTGCTTTAAAGTGCTTTTCAGCTCCTGATAGCGTTTTCAATGCATTTACAATGTTTGGCATTGTACTAGTTCACATTACATGACTTTGACTAAGATTTCAGCCTAAAAAACAAATCAACTGTAAATCACCTAATCCATACTACTGACAAGATTCAGCCATTACTTCCAGAGTTTTGAGACTTTCATTATTTTATTGCTTTAAAGTGCTTTTCAGCTCCTGATAGCGTTTTCAATGCATTTACAACGTTTGGCATTGTACTAGTTCACATTACATGACTTTGACTAAGATTTCAGCCTAAAAAACAAATCAACTGTAAATAACCTAATCCATACTACTGACAAGATTTAGCCATTAGATTCCGAGTTTAGTGACTTTCATTCTTTTATTGCTTTAAAGTGCTTTTCAGCTCCTGAATAGCGTTTTCAATGCATTTACAATGTTTGGCATTCTAGTAGTTCACATTACATGACTTTGACTTAGATCTCAGCCTAAAACAGGCCACACTGACTCAAATCAACTGTACATCATCTAATCCATACTATTGACAAGATTTAGCCATTAGATTCCGAGTTTTGAGACTTTCATTCTTTTATTGCTTTAAAGTGCTTTTCAGCTCCTGAATAGCGTTTTCAATGCATTTACAATGTTTGGCATTCTAGTAGTTCACATTACATGACTTTGACGTAGATCTCAGCCTAAACAGGCCACACTGACTCAAATCAACTGTACATCATCTAATCCATGCTATAGACAAGATTTAGCCATTAGATTCCGAGTTTTGAGACTTTCATTCTTTTATTGCTTTAAAGTGCTTTTCAGCTCCTGAATAGCGTTTTCAATGCATTTACAATGTTTGGCATTCTAGTAGTTCACATTACATGACTTTGACGTAGAACTCAGCCTTAAATAGGCCTGACACTGACTTCAGCCTTAAATAGGCCTCATTGAATCAAATCAACTGTAAATAACCTAATCCATACTACTGACAAGATTTAGCCATTAGATTCCGAGTTTAGTGACTTTCATTCTTTTATTGCTTTAAAGTGCTTTTCAGCTCCTGAATAGCGTTTTCAATGTATTTACAATGTTTGGCATTCTAGTAGTTCACATTACATGACTTTGACTTAGATCTCAGCCTAAAACAGGCCACACTGACTCAAATCAACTGTACATCACCTAATCCATAGTACTGACAAGATTTAGCCATTAGATTCCGAGTTTTGAGACTTTCATTCTTTTATTGCTTTAAAGTGCTTTTCAGCTCCTGATAGCGTTTTCAATGCATTTACAATGTTTGGCATTGTACTAGTTCACATTACATGACTTTGACTTAGACTTCAGCCTTAAATAGGCCTCATTGAATCAAATCAACTAGAAATAACCTAATCCATACTACTGACAAGATTTAGCCATTAGATTCCGAGTTTAGTGACTTTCATTCTTTTATTGCTTTAAAGTGCTTTTCAGCTCCTGAATAGCGATTTCAATGCATTTACAAAGTTTGGCATTGTACTAGTTCACATTACATGACTTTGACTTAGATCTCAGCCTAAAACAGGCCTGACACTGACTTCAGCCTTAAATAGGCCTCATTGAATCAAATCAACTAGAAATAACCTAATACATACTACTGACAAGATTTAGCCATTAGATTCCGAGTTTAGTGACTTTCATTCTTTTATTGCTTTAAAGTGCTTTTCAGCTCCTGAATAGCGATTTCAATGCATTTACAAAGTTTGGCATTGTACTAGTTCACATTACATGACTTTGACTTAGATCTCAGCCTAAAACAGGCCTGACACTGACTCAAATCAATTGTAAATCATCTAATCCATACTACTGACAAGATTTAGCCATTAGATTCCGAGTTTTGAGACTTTCATTCTTTTATTGCTTTAAAGTGCTTTTCAGCTCCTGAATAGCGTTTTCAATGCATTTACAATGTTTGGCATTCTAGTAGTTCACATTACATGACTTTGACTTAGATCTCAGCCTAAACAGGCCACACTGACTCAAATCAACTGTACATCATCTAATCCATACTATTGACAAGATTTAGCCATTAGATTCCGAGTTTTGAGACTTTCATTCTTTTATTGCTTTAAAGTGCTTTTCAGCTCCTGAATAGCGTTTTCAATGCATTTACAATGTTTGGCATTCTAGTAGTTCACATTACATGACTTTGACGTAGATCTCAGCCTAAACAGGCCACACTGACTCAAATCAACTGTACATCATCTAATCCATGCTATAGACAAGATTTAGCCATTAGATTCCGAGTTTTGAGACTTTCATTCTTTTATTGCTTTAAAGTGCTTTTCAGCTCCTGAATAGCGTTTTCAATGCATTTACAATGTTTGGCATTCTAGTAGTTCACATTACATGACTTTGACGTAGATCTCAGCCTAAACAGGCCACACTGACTCAAATCAACTGTACATCATCTAATCCATACTATTGACAAGATTTAGCCATTAGATTCCGAGTTTTGAGACTTTCATTCTTTTATTGCTTTAAAGTGCTTTTCAGCTCCTGAATAGCGTTTTCAATGCATTTACAATGTTTGGCATTCTAGTAGTTCACATTACATGACTTTGACGTAGATCTCAGCCTAAACAGGCCACACTGACTCAAATCAACTGTACATCATCTAATCCATACTATTGACAAGATTTAGCCATTAGATTCCGAGTTTAGTGACTTTCATTCTTTTATTGCTTTAAAGTGCTTTTCAGCTCCTGAATAGCGTTTTCAATGCATTTACAATGTTTGGCATTCTAGTAGTTCACATTACATGACTTTGACTTAGATCTCAGCCTAAAACAGGCCTGACACTGACTTCAGCCTTAAATAAGTATCATTGAATCAAATCAACTAGAAATAACCTAATACATACTACTGACAAGATTTAGCCATTAGATTCCGAGTTTAGTGACTTTCATTCTTTTATTGCTTTAAAGTGCTTTTCAGCTCCTGAATAGCGATTTCAATGCATTTACAAAGTTTGGCATTGTACTAGTTCACATTACATGACTTTGACTTAGATCTCAGCCTAAAACAGGCCTGACACTGACTCAAATCAATTGTAAATCATCTAATCCATACTACTGACAAGATTAAGCCATTAGATTCCGAGTTTTGAGACTTTCATTCTTTTATTGCTTTAAAGTGCTTTTCAGCTCCTGAATAGCGTTTTCAATGCATTTACAATGTTTGGCATTGTACTAGTTCACATTACATGACTTTGACTTAGACTTCAGCCTTAAATAGGCCTCATTGACTCAAATCAACTGTAAATAACCTAATCCATACTACTGACAAGATTTAGCCAGTAGATTCAGAGTTTAGTGACTTTCATTCTTTTATTGCTTTAAAGTGCTTTTCAGCTCCTGAATAGCGTTTTCAATGAATTTACAATGTTTGGCATTCTACTAGTTCACATTACATGACTATGACTAAGATTTCAGCCTAAAAAACAAATCAACTGTAAATCACCTAATCCATACTACTGACAAGATTTAGCCATTAGGTTCTGTTTTTGAGACTTTCATGTCTTTATTGCTTTCAAGTGCTTTTCAGCTCTTGAATAGTGTTTGCAATGCATTTACAATGTTTTACAATGTTTGGCATTGTACTCGTTCACATTACATGACAGTGCTTAGATTTCAGCCTAAAACAGGCCACGCTGACTCAAATCAACTGTAAATCATCGAATCCATACTACTGACAAGATTTAGCCATTACGTTCTGTTTTTGAGACTTTCATCTCTTTATTGCTTTCAAGTGCTTTTCAGCTCTTGAATATGGCATTTGCAATGCAATTACATTGTTTGGCATTGTACTCGTTCACATTACATGACAGTGCTTAGATTTCAGCCTAAAACAGGCCACGCTGGCTCAAATCAATTGTAAATCATCGACTCCGTACTACTGACAAGATTTAGCCATTAGGTTCTGTTTTTGAGACTTTCATGTCTTTATTGCTTTCAAGTGCTTTTCAGCTCTTGAATAGTGTTTGCAATGCATTTACAATGTTTTACAATGTTTGGCATTGTACTCGTTCACATTTCATCTAATGGCTAAACATGACAGTGCTTAGATTTCAGCCTACAACAGGCCACGCTGACTCAAATCAACTGTAAATCATCGAATCCATACTACTGACAAGATTTAGCCATTACGTTCTGTTTTTGAGACTTTCCTCTCTTTAGTGCTTTCAAGTGCTTTTCAGCTCTTGAATAGCATTTGCAATGCATTTACAATGTTTGGCATTGTACTAGTTCACATTATGAGAGTGCTTAGATTTCAGCCTGAAACAGGCCACGCTGACTCAAATCAACTGTTAATCATCGAATCCATACTACTGACAAGATTTAGACATTAGGTTTCTGTTTTTGAGACTTTAATCTCTTTATTGCTTTCAAGTGCTTTTCAGCTCTTGAATATAGCATTTGCAATGCAATAACAATGTTTGGCATTGTACTCGTTCACATTACATGACAGTGCTTAGATTTCAGCCTAAAACAGGCCACGCTGGCTCAAATCAACTGTAAATCATCGACTCCGTACTACTGACAAGATTTGGCCATTAGGTTATGTTTTTGAGACTCGTCTTTATTGCTTTCAAGTGCTTTTCAGCTCTTGAATAGTGTTTGCAATGCATTTACAATGTTTTACAATGTTTGGCATTGTACTCGTTCACATTTCATCTAATGGCTAAACATGACAGTGCTTAGATTTCAGCCTACAACAGGCCACGCTGACTCAAATCAACTGTAAATCATCGAATCCATACTACTTACAAGATTTAGCCATTAGGCTCTGTTTTGAACTTTCATCTCTTTAGTGCTTTCAAGTGCTTTTCAGCCCATGAATACCGTTTGCAATGCAATTATGTTTGGAATTGTACTCGTTCACATTACATGACAGTGCTTTGATTTCAGCCTAAAACAGGCCACGCTGACTCAAATCAATGGTAAATCATCGAATCCATACTACTGACAAGATTTAGCCATTAGGTTCTGTTTTGAGACTTTTATCTCTTTACTGCTTTAAAGTGCTTTTCAACTCTTGAATAGCGCTTGCAATGCATTTACAATGTTTGGCATTGTACTAGTTCACATTACATGACTTTGACTAAGATTTCAGCCTAAAAAACAAATCAACTGTAAATCACCTAATCCATACTACTGACAAGATTCAGCCATTACTTCCACAGTTTTGAGACTTTAATTCTTTTTTGCTTTAAAGTGCTTTTCAGCTCCTGAATAACGTTTTCAATGAATTTCAATGTTTGACATTGTACTAGTTCACATTACATGACTTTGACTTCGATTTCAGCCTAAAACAGGCCTCACTGACTCAAATCAACTGTAAATCATCTAATCCATACTACTGACAAGATTTAGCCATTAGATTCCGAGTTTTGAGACTTTCATTCTTTTATTGCTTTAAAGTGCTTTTCAGCTCCTGAATAGCGTTTTCAATGCATTTACAATGTTTGACATTGTACTAGTTCACATTACATGACTTTGACTTCGATTTCAGCCTAAAACAGGCCTCACTGACTCAAATCAACTGTAAATAACCTAATCCATACTACTGACAAGATTTAGCCATTAGATTCCGAGTTTAGTGACTTTCATTCTTTTATTGCTTTAAAGTGCTTTTCAGCTCCTGAATAGCGTTTTCAATGCATTTACAATGTTTGGCATTCTAGTAGTTCACATTACATGACTTTGACTTAGATCTCAGCCTAAAACAGGCCACACTGACTCAAATCAACTGTAAATAACCTAATCCATACTACTGACAAGATTTAGCCATTAGATTCCGAGTTTAGTGACTTTCATTCTTTTATCGCTTTAAAGTGCTTTTCAGCTCCTGAATAGCGTTTTCAATGCATTTACAATGTTTGGCATTGTACTAGTTCACATTACATGACTTTGACTTAGACTTCAGCCTTAAATAGGCCTCATTGAATCAAATCAACTGTAAATAACCTAATCCATACTACTGACAAGATTTAGCCATTAGATTCCGAGTTTAGTGACTTTCATTCTTTTATTGCTTTAAAGTGCTTTTCAGCTCCTGAATAGCGTTTTCAATGCATTTACAATGTTTGGCATTCTACTAGTTCACATTACATGACTTTGACTTAGATCTCAGCCTAAACAGGCCACACTGACTCAAAACAATTGTACATCATCTAATCCATACTATTGACAAGATTTAGCCATTAGAGTCCGAGTTTTGAGACTTTCATTCTTTTATTGCTTTAAAGTGCTTTTCAGCTCCTGAATAGCGTTTTCAATGCATTTACAATGTTTGACATTGTACTAGTTCACATTACATGACTTTGACTTAGATCTCAGCCTAAACAGGCCACACTGACTCAAATCAACTGTACATCATCTAATCCATACTATTGACAAGATTTAGCCATTAGATTCTGAGTTTTGAGACTTTCATTCTTTTATTGCTTTAAAGTGCTTTTCAGCTCCTGATAGCGTTTTCAATGCATTTACAATGTTTGGCATTGTACTAGTTCACATTACATGACTTTGACTAAGATTTCAGCCTAAAAAACAAATCAACTGTAAATCACCTAATCCATACTACTGACAAGATTCAGCCATTACTTCCAGAGTTTTGAGACTTTCATTATTTTATTGCTTTAAAGTGCTTTTCAGCTCCTGATAGCGTTTTCAATGCATTTACAACGTTTGGCATTGTACTAGTTCACATTACATGACTTTGACTAAGATTTCAGCCTAAAAAACAAATCAACTGTAAATAACCTAATCCATACTACTGACAAGATTTAGCCATTAGATTCCGAGTTTAGTGACTTTCATTCTTTTATTGCTTTAAAGTGCTTTTCAGCTCCTGAATAGCGTTTTCAATGCATTTACAATGTTTGGCATTCTAGTAGTTCACATTACATGACTTTGACTTAGATCTCAGCCTAAAACAGGCCACACTGACTCAAATCAACTGTACATCATCTAATCCATACTATTGACAAGATTTAGCCATTAGATTCCGAGTTTTGAGACTTTCATTCTTTTATTGCTTTAAAGTGCTTTTCAGCTCCTGAATAGCGTTTTCAATGCATTTACAATGTTTGGCATTCTAGTAGTTCACATTACATGACTTTGACGTAGATCTCAGCCTAAACAGGCCACACTGACTCAAATCAACTGTACATCATCTAATCCATGCTATAGACAAGATTTAGCCATTAGATTCCGAGTTTTGAGACTTTCATTCTTTTATTGCTTTAAAGTGCTTTTCAGCTCCTGAATAGCGTTTTCAATGCATTTACAATGTTTGGCATTCTAGTAGTTCACATTACATGACTTTGACGTAGAACTCAGCCTTAAATAGGCCTGACACTGACTTCAGCCTTAAATAGGCCTCATTGAATCAAATCAACTGTAAATAACCTAATCCATACTACTGACAAGATTTAGCCATTAGATTCCGAGTTTAGTGACTTTCATTCTTTTATTGCTTTAAAGTGCTTTTCAGCTCCTGAATAGCGTTTTCAATGTATTTACAATGTTTGGCATTCTAGTAGTTCACATTACATGACTTTGACTTAGATCTCAGCCTAAAACAGGCCACACTGACTCAAATCAACTGTACATCACCTAATCCATAGTACTGACAAGATTTAGCCATTAGATTCCGAGTTTTGAGACTTTCATTCTTTTATTGCTTTAAAGTGCTTTTCAGCTCCTGATAGCGTTTTCAATGCATTTACAATGTTTGGCATTGTACTAGTTCACATTACATGACTTTGACTTAGACTTCAGCCTTAAATAGGCCTCATTGAATCAAATCAACTAGAAATAACCTAATCCATACTACTGACAAGATTTAGCCATTAGATTCCGAGTTTAGTGACTTTCATTCTTTTATTGCTTTAAAGTGCTTTTCAGCTCCTGAATAGCGATTTCAATGCATTTACAAAGTTTGGCATTGTACTAGTTCACATTACATGACTTTGACTTAGATCTCAGCCTAAAACAGGCCTGACACTGACTTCAGCCTTAAATAGGCCTCATTGAATCAAATCAACTAGAAATAACCTAATACATACTACTGACAAGATTTAGCCATTAGATTCCGAGTTTAGTGACTTTCATTCTTTTATTGCTTTAAAGTGCTTTTCAGCTCCTGAATAGCGATTTCAATGCATTTACAAAGTTTGGCATTGTACTAGTTCACATTACATGACTTTGACTTAGATCTCAGCCTAAAACAGGCCTGACACTGACTCAAATCAATTGTAAATCATCTAATCCATACTACTGACAAGATTTAGCCATTAGATTCCGAGTTTTGAGACTTTCATTCTTTTATTGCTTTAAAGTGCTTTTCAGCTCCTGAATAGCGTTTTCAATGCATTTACAATGTTTGGCATTCTAGTAGTTCACATTACATGACTTTGACTTAGATCTCAGCCTAAACAGGCCACACTGACTCAAATCAACTGTACATCATCTAATCCATACTATTGACAAGATTTAGCCATTAGATTCCGAGTTTTGAGACTTTCATTCTTTTATTGCTTTAAAGTGCTTTTCAGCTCCTGAATAGCGTTTTCAATGCATTTACAATGTTTGGCATTCTAGTAGTTCACATTACATGACTTTGACGTAGATCTCAGCCTAAACAGGCCACACTGACTCAAATCAACTGTACATCATCTAATCCATGCTATAGACAAGATTTAGCCATTAGATTCCGAGTTTTGAGACTTTCATTCTTTTATTGCTTTAAAGTGCTTTTCAGCTCCTGAATAGCGTTTTCAATGCATTTACAATGTTTGGCATTCTAGTAGTTCACATTACATGACTTTGACGTAGATCTCAGCCTAAACAGGCCACACTGACTCAAATCAACTGTACATCATCTAATCCATACTATTGACAAGATTTAGCCATTAGATTCCGAGTTTTGAGACTTTCATTCTTTTATTGCTTTAAAGTGCTTTTCAGCTCCTGAATAGCGTTTTCAATGCATTTACAATGTTTGGCATTCTAGTAGTTCACATTACATGACTTTGACGTAGATCTCAGCCTAAACAGGCCACACTGACTCAAATCAACTGTACATCATCTAATCCATACTATTGACAAGATTTAGCCATTAGATTCCGAGTTTAGTGACTTTCATTCTTTTATTGCTTTAAAGTGCTTTTCAGCTCCTGAATAGCGTTTTCAATGCATTTACAATGTTTGGCATTCTAGTAGTTCACATTACATGACTTTGACTTAGATCTCAGCCTAAAACAGGCCTGACACTGACTTCAGCCTTAAATAAGTATCATTGAATCAAATCAACTAGAAATAACCTAATACATACTACTGACAAGATTTAGCCATTAGATTCCGAGTTTAGTGACTTTCATTCTTTTATTGCTTTAAAGTGCTTTTCAGCTCCTGAATAGCGATTTCAATGCATTTACAAAGTTTGGCATTGTACTAGTTCACATTACATGACTTTGACTTAGATCTCAGCCTAAAACAGGCCTGACACTGACTCAAATCAATTGTAAATCATCTAATCCATACTACTGACAAGATTAAGCCATTAGATTCCGAGTTTTGAGACTTTCATTCTTTTATTGCTTTAAAGTGCTTTTCAGCTCCTGAATAGCGTTTTCAATGCATTTACAATGTTTGGCATTGTACTAGTTCACATTACATGACTTTGACTTAGACTTCAGCCTTAAATAGGCCTCATTGACTCAAATCAACTGTAAATAACCTAATCCATACTACTGACAAGATTTAGCCAGTAGATTCAGAGTTTAGTGACTTTCATTCTTTTATTGCTTTAAAGTGCTTTTCAGCTCCTGAATAGCGTTTTCAATGAATTTACAATGTTTGGCATTCTACTAGTTCACATTACATGACTATGACTAAGATTTCAGCCTAAAAAACAAATCAACTGTAAATCACCTAATCCATACTACTGACAAGATTTAGCCATTAGGTTCTGTTTTTGAGACTTTCATGTCTTTATTGCTTTCAAGTGCTTTTCAGCTCTTGAATAGTGTTTGCAATGCATTTACAATGTTTTACAATGTTTGGCATTGTACTCGTTCACATTACATGACAGTGCTTAGATTTCAGCCTAAAACAGGCCACGCTGACTCAAATCAACTGTAAATCATCGAATCCATACTACTGACAAGATTTAGCCATTACGTTCTGTTTTTGAGACTTTCATCTCTTTATTGCTTTCAAGTGCTTTTCAGCTCTTGAATATGGCATTTGCAATGCAATTACATTGTTTGGCATTGTACTCGTTCACATTACATGACAGTGCATAGATTTCAGCCTAAAACAGGCCACGCTGGCTCAAATCAATTGTAAATCATCGACTCCGTACTACTGACAAGATTTAGCCATTAGGTTCTGTTTTTGAGACTTTCATGTCTTTATTGCTTTCAAGTGCTTTTCAGCTCTTGAATAGTGTTTGCAATGCATTTACAATGTTTTACAATGTTTGGCATTGTACTCGTTCACATTTCATCTAATGGCTAAACATGACAGTGCTTAGATTTCAGCCTACAACAGGCCACGCTGACTCAAATCAACTGTAAATCATCGAATCCATACTACTTACAAGATTTAGCCATTAGGCTCTGTTTTTGAGAATTTCATCTCTTTAGTGCTTTCAAGTGCTTTTCAGCTCTTGAATAGCATTTGCAATGCAATTACGTTTGGCATTGTACTCGTTCACATTACATGACAGTGCTTTGATTTCAGCCTAAAACAGGCCACGCTGACTCAAATCAATGGTAAATCATCGAATCCATACTACTGACAAGATTTAGCCATTAGGTTCTGTTTTTGAGACTTTCATCTCTTTAATGCTTTCAAGTGCTTTTCAGCTCTTGAATAGCGTTTGCAATGCATTTACAATGTTTGGCATTGTACTCGTTCACATTACATGACAGTGCTTAGATTTCAGCCTAAAACAGGCCACACTGACTCAAATCAACTGTAAATCATCGAATCCATACTACTGACAAGATTTAGCCATTACGTTCTGTTTTTGAGACTTTCATCTCTTTAGTGCTTTCAAGTGCTTTTCAGCTCTTGAATAGCGTTTGCAATGCATTTACAATGTTTGGCATTGTACTAGTTCACATTACATGATGGTACTTAGATTTCAGCCTAAAACAGGCCATGCTGACTCAAGTCAACTGTAAATCATCGAATCCATACTACTGACAAGATTTAGCCATTAGGTTCTGTTTTTGAGACTTTCATGTCTTTATTGCTTTCAAGTGCTTTTCAGCTCTTGAATAGTGTTTGCAATGCATTTACAATGTTTTACAATGTTTGGCATTGTACTCGTTCACATTTACATGACAGTGCTTAGATTTCAGCCTAAAACAGGCCACGCTGACTCAAATCAACTGTAAATCATCGAATCCATACTACTGACAAGATTTAGCCATTACGTTCTGTTTTTGAGACTTTCATCTCTTTATTGCTTTCAAGTGCTTTTCAGCTCTTGAATATGGCATTTGCAATGCAATTACATTGTTTGGCATTGTACTCGTTCACATTACATGACAGTGCTTAGATTTCAGCCTAAAACAGGCCACGCTGGCTCAAATCAATTGTAAATCATCGACTCCGTACTACTGACAAGATTTAGCCATTAGGTTCTGTTTTTGAGACTTTCATGTCTTTATTGCTTTCAAGTGCTTTTCAGCTCTTGAATAGTGTTTGCAATGCATTTACAATGTTTTACAATGTTTGGCATTGTACTCGTTCACATTTCATCTAATGGCTAAACATGACAGTGCTTAGATTTCAGCCTACAACAGGCCACGCTGACTCAAATCAACTGTAAATCATCGAATCCATACTACTGACAAGATTTAGCCATTAGGTTCTGTTTTTGAGACTTTCATCTCTTTAATGCTTTCAAGTGCTTTTCAGCTCTTGAATAGCGTTTGCAATGCATTTACAATGTTTGGCATTGTACTCGTTCACATTACATGACAGTGCTTAGATTTCAGCCTAAAACAGGCCACACTGACTCAAATCAACTGTAAATCATCGAATCCATACTACTGACAAGATTTAGCCATTACGTTCTGTTTTTGCGACTTTCATCTCTTTAGTGCTTTCAAGTGCTTTTCAGCTCTTGAATAGCGTTTGCAATGCATTTACAATGTTTGGCATTGTACTAGTTCACATTACATGATGGTACTTAGATTTCAGCCTAAAACAGGCCATGCTGACTCAAGTCAACTGTAAATCATCGAATCCATACTACTGACAAGATTTAGCCATTAGGTTCTGTTTTTGAGACTTTCATGTCTTTATTGCTTTCAAGTGCTTTTCAGCTCTTGAATAGTGTTTGCAATGCATTTACAATGTTTTACAATGTTTGGCATTGTACTCGTTCACATTACATGACAGTGCTTAGATTTCAGCCTAAAACAGGCCACGCTGACTCAAATCAACTGTAAATCATCGAATCCATACTACTGACAAGATTTAGCCATTACGTTCTGTTTTTGAGACTTTCATCTCTTTAGTGCTTTCAAGTGCTTTTCAGCTCTTGAATAGCGTTTGCAATGCATTTACAATGTTTGGCATTGTACTAGTTCACATTACATGATGGTACTTAGATTTCAGCCTAAAACAGGCCATGCTGACTCAAGTCAACTGTAAATCATCGAATCCATACTACTGACAAGATTTAGCCATTAGGTTCTGTTTTTGAGACTTTCATGTCTTTATTGCTTTCAAGTGCTTTTCAGCTCTTGAATAGTGTTTGCAATGCATTTACAATGTTTTACAATGTTTGGCATTGTACTCGTTCACATTTACATGACAGTGCTTAGATTTCAGCCTAAAACAGGCCACGCTGACTCAAATCAACTGTAAATCATCGAATCCATACTACTGACAAGATTTAGCCATTACGTTCTGTTTTTGAGACTTTCATCTCTTTATTGCTTTCAAGTGCTTTTCAGCTCTTGAATATGGCATTTGCAATGCAATTACATTGTTTGGCATTGTACTCGTTCACATTACATGACAGTGCTTAGATTTCAGCCTAAAACAGGCCACGCTGGCTCAAATCAATTGTAAATCATCGACTCCGTACTACTGACAAGATTTAGCCATTAGGTTCTGTTTTTGAGACTTTCATGTCTTTATTGCTTTCAAGTGCTTTTCAGCTCTTGAATAGTGTTTGCAATGCATTTACAATGTTTTACAATGTTTGGCATTGTACTCGTTCACATTTCATCTAATGGCTAAACATGACAGTGCTTAGATTTCAGCCTACAACAGGCCACGCTGACTCAAATCAACAGTAAATCATCGAATCCATACTACTGACAAGATTTAGCCATTAGGTTCTGTTTTTGAGACTTTCATCTCTTTAATGCTTTCAAGTGCTTTTCAGCTCTTGAATAGCGTTTGCAATGCATTTACAATGTTTGGCATTGTACTCGTTCACATTACATGACAGTGCTTAGATTTCAGCCTAAAACAGGCCACGCTGACTCAAATCAACTGTAAATCATCGAATCCATACTACTGACAAGATTTAGCCATTACGTTCTGTTTTTGAGACTTTCATCTCTTTATTGCTTTCAAGTGCTTTTCAGCTCTTGAATATGGCATTTGCAATGCAATTACATTGTTTGGCATTGTACTCGTTCACATTACATGACAGTGCTTAGATTTCAGCCTAAAACAGGCCACGCTGGCTCAAATCAATTGTAAATCATCGACTCCGTACTACTGACAAGATTTAGCCATTAGGTTCTGTTTTTGAGACTTTCATGTCTTTATTGCTTTCAAGTGCTTTTCAGCTCTTGAATAGTGTTTGCAATGCATTTACAATGTTTTACAATGTTTGGCATTGTACTCGTTCACATTTCATCTAATGGCTAAACATGACAGTGCTTAGATTTCAGCCTAAAACAGGCCACGCTGACTCAAATCAATGGTAAATCATCGAATCCATACTACTGACAAGATTTAGCCATTAAGTTCTGTTTTTGAGACTTTCATCTCTTTAATGCTTTCAAGTGCTTTTCAGCTCTTGAATAGCGTTTGCAATGCATTTACAATGTTTGGCATTGTACTCGTTCACATTACATGACAGTGCTTAGATTTCAGCCTAAAACAGGCCACACTGACTCAAATCAACTGTAAATCATCGAATCCATACTACTGACAAGATTTAGCCATTACGTTCTGTTTTTGCGACTTTCATCTCTTTAGTGCTTTCAAGTGCTTTTCAGCTCTTGAATAGCGTTTGCAATGCATTTACAATGTTTGGCATTGTACTAGTTCACATTACATGATGGTACTTAGATTTCAGCCTAAAACAGGCCATGCTGACTCAAGTCAACTGTAAATCATCGAATCCATACTACTGACAAGATTTAGCCATTAGGTTCTGTTTTTGAGACTTTCATGTCTTTATTGCTTTCAAGTGCTTTTCAGCTCTTGAATAGTGTTTGCAATGCATTTACAATGTTTTACAATGTTTGGCATTGTACTCGTTCACATTACATGACAGTGCTTAGATTTCAGCCTAAAACAGGCCACGCTGACTCAAATCAACTGTAAATCATCGAATCCATACTACTGACAAGATTTAGCCATTACGTTCTGTTTTTGAGACTTTCATCTCTTTATTGCTTTCAAGTGCTTTTCAGCTCTTGAATATGGCATTTGCAATGCAATTACATTGTTTGGCATTGTACTCGTTCACATTACATGACAGTGCTTAGATTTCAGCCTAAAACAGGCCACGCTGGCTCAAATCAATTGTAAATCATCGACTCCGTACTACTGACAAGATTTAGCCATTAGGTTCTGTTTTTGAGACTTTCATGTCTTTATTGCTTTCAAGTGCTTTTCAGCTCTTGAATAGTGTTTGCAATGCATTTACAATGTTTTACAATGTTTGGCATTGTACTCGTTCACATTTCATCTAATGGCTAAACATGACAGTGCTTAGATTTCAGCCTAAAACAGGCCACGCTGACTCAAATCAACTGTAAATCATCGAATCCATACTACTTACAAGATTTAGCCATTAGGCTCTGTTTTTGAGAATTTCATCTCTTTAGTGCTTTCAAGTGCTTTTCAGCTCTTGAATAGCATTTGCAATGCAATTACGTTTGGCATTGTACTCGTTCACATTACATGACAGTGCTTTGATTTCAGCCTAAAACAGGCCACGCTGACTCAAATCAACTGTAAATCATCGAATCCATACTACTGACAAGATTTAGCCATTACGTTCTGTTTTTGAGACTTTCATCTGTTTAGTGCTTTCAAGTGCTTTTCAGCTCTTGAATAGCGTTTGCAATGCATTTACAATGTTTGGCATTGTACTAGTTCACATTACATGATGGTACTTAGATTTCAGCCTAAAACAGGCCATGCTGACTCAAGTCAACTTTAAATCATCGAATCCATACTACTGACAAGATTTAGCCATTAGGTTCTGTTTTTGACACTTTCATGTCTTTATTGCTTTCAAGTCCTTTTCAGCTCTTGAATAGTGTTTGCAATGCATTTACAATGTTTTACAATGTTTGGCATTGTACTCGTTCACATTACATGACAGTGCTTAGATTTCAGCCTAAAACAGGCCACGCTGACTCAAATCAACTGTAAATCATCGAATCCATACTACTGACAAGATTTAGCCATTACGTTCTGTTTTTGAGACTTTCATCTCTTTATTGCTTTCAAGTGCTTTTCAGCTCTTGAATATGGCATTTGCAATGCAATTACATTGTTTGGCATTGTACTCGTTCACATTACATGACAGTGCTTAGATTTCAGCCTAAAACAGGCCACGCTGGCTCAAATCAATTGTAAATCATCGACTCCGTACTACTGACAAGATTTAGCCATTAGGTTCTGTTTTTGAGACTTTCATGTCTTTATTGCTTTCAAGTGCTTTTCAGCTCTTGAATAGTGTTTGCAATGCATTTACAATGTTTTACAATGTTTGGCATTGTACTCGTTCACATTTCATCTAATGGCTAAACATGACAGTGCTTAGATTTCAGCCTACAACAGGCCACGCTGACTCAAATCAACTGTAAATCATCGAATCCATACTACTTACAAGATTTAGCCATTAGGCTCTGTTTTTGAGAATTTCATCTCTTTAGTGCTTTCAAGTGCTTTTCAGCTCTTGAATAGCATTTGCAATGCAATTACGTTTGGCATTGTACTCGTTCACATTACATGACAGTGCTTTGATTTCAGCCTAAAACAGGCCACGCTGACTCAAATCAATGGTAAATCATCGAATCCATACTACTGACAAGATTTAGCCATTAAGTTCTGTTTTTGAGACTTTCATCTCTTTAATGCTTTCAAGTGCTTTTCAGCTCTTGAATAGCGTTTGCAATGCATTTACAATGTTTGGCATTGTACTCGTTCACATTACATGACAGTGCTTAGATTTCAGCCTAAAACAGGCCACACTGACTCAAATCAACTGTAAATCATCGAATCCATACTACTGACAAGATTTAGCCATTACGTTCTGTTTTTGAGACTTTCATCTCTTTAGTGCTTTCAAGTGCTTTTCAGCTCTTGAATAGCGTTTGCAATGCATTTACAATGTTTGGCATTGTACTAGTTCACATTACATGACAGTGCTTAGATTTCAGCCTAAAACAGGCCACGCTGACTCAAATCAACGGTAAATCAGCGAATCCATACTACTGACAAGATTTAGCCATTAGGTTCTGTTTTGAGACTTTCATCTCTTTAGTGCTTTAAAGTGCTTTTCATGTCTTGAATAGCATTTGCAATGCATTTACAATGTTTAGCATTGTACTCGTTCACATTTCATCTCATGGCTAAACATGACACTGCTTTGATTTCAGCCTAAAACAGGCCACGCTGACTCAAATCAACTGTAAATCATCGAATCCATACTACTTACAAGATTTAGCCATTAGGCTCTGTTTTTGAGAATTTCATCTCTTTAGTGCTTTCAAGTGCTTTTCAGCTCTTGAATAGCATTTGCAATGCATTTACAATGTTTAGCATTGTACTCGTTCACATTTCATCTCATGGCTAAACATGACACTGCTTTGATTTCAGCCTAAAACAGGCCACGCTGACTCAAATCGACTGTAAATCATCGAATCCATACTACTTACAAGATTTAGCCATTAGGCTCTGTTTTTGAGAATTTCATCTCTTTAGTGCTTTCAAGTGCTTTTCAGCTCTTGAATAGCATTTGCAATGCATTTACAATGTTTGGCATTGTACTCGTTCACATTACATGACAGTGCTTAGATTTCAGCCTAAAACAGGCCACGCTGACTCAAATCAACGGTAAATCAGCGAATCCATACTACTGACAAGATTTAGCCATTAGGTTCTGTTTTGAGACTTTCATCTCTTTAGTGCTTTAAAGTGCTTTTCATGTCTTGAATAGCATTTGCAATGCATTTACAATGTTTAGCATTGTACTCGTTCACATTTCATCTCATGGCTAAACATGACACTGCTTTGATTTCAGCCTAAAACAGGCCACGCTGACTCAAATCGACTGTAAATCATCGAATCCATACTACTGACAAGATTTAGACATTAGGTTTCTGTTTTTGAGACTTTAATCTCTTTATTGCTTTCAAGTGCTTTTCAGCTCTTGAATATAGCATTTGCAATGCAATAACAATGTTTGGCATTGTACTCGTTCACATTACATGACAGTGCTTAGATTTCAGCCTAAAACAGGCCACGCTGGCTCAAATCAACTGTAAATCATCGGCTCCGTACTACTGACAAGATTTGGCCATTAGGTTATGTTTTTGAGACTCGTCTTTATTGCTTTCAAGTGCTTTTCAGCTCTTGAATAGTGTTTGCAATGCATTTACAATGTTTTACAATGTTTGGCATTGTACTCGTTCACATTTCATCTAATGGCTAAACATGACAGTGCTTAGATTTCAGCCTACAACAGGCCACGCTGACTCAAATCAACTGTAAATCATCGAATCCATACTACTTACAAGATTTAGCCATTAGGCTCTGTTTTGAACTTTCATCTCTTTAGTGCTTTCAAGTGCTTTTCAGCCCATGAATACCGTTTGCAATGCAATTATGTTTGGAATTGTACTCGTTCACATTACATGACAGTGCTTTGATTTCAGCCTAAAACAGGCCACGCTGACTCAAATCAATGGTAAATCATCGAATCCATACTACTGACAAGATTTAGCCATTAGGTTCTGTTTTGAGACTTTTATCTCTTTACTGCTTTAAAGTGCTTTTCAACTCTTGAATAGCGCTTGCAATGCATTTACAATGTTTGGCATTGTACTAGTTCACATTACATGACTTTGACTAAGATTTCAGCCTAAAAAACAAATCAACTGTAAATCACCTAATCCATACTACTGACAAGATTCAGCCATTACTTCCACAGTTTTGAGACTTTAATTCTTTTTTGCTTTAAAGTGCTTTTCAGCTCCTGAATAACGTTTTCAATGAATTTCAATGTTTGACATTGTACTAGTTCACATTACATGACTTTGACTTCGATTTCAGCCTAAAACAGGCCTCACTGACTCAAATCAACTGTAAATCATCTAATCCATACTACTGACAAGATTTAGCCATTAGATTCCGAGTTTTGAGACTTTCATTCTTTTATTGCTTTAAAGTGCTTTTCAGCTCCTGAATAGCGTTTTCAATGCATTTACAATGTTTGACATTGTACTAGTTCACATTACATGACTTTGACTTCGATTTCAGCCTAAAACAGGCCTCACTGACTCAAATCAACTGTAAATAACCTAATCCATACTACTGACAAGATTTAGCCATTAGATTCCGAGTTTAGTGACTTTCATTCTTTTATTGCTTTAAAGTGCTTTTCAGCTCCTGAATAGCGTTTTCAATGCATTTACAATGTTTGGCATTCTAGTAGTTCACATTACATGACTTTGACTTAGATCTCAGCCTAAAACAGGCCACACTGACTCAAATCAACTGTAAATAACCTAATCCATACTACTGACAAGATTTAGCCATTAGATTCCGAGTTTAGTGACTTTCATTCTTTTATCGCTTTAAAGTGCTTTTCAGCTCCTGAATAGCGTTTTCAATGCATTTACAATGTTTGGCATTGTACTAGTTCACATTACATGACTTTGACTTAGACTTCAGCCTTAAATAGGCCTCATTGAATCAAATCAACTGTAAATAACCTAATCCATACTACTGACAAGATTTAGCCATTAGATTCCGAGTTTAGTGACTTTCATTCTTTTATTGCTTTAAAGTGCTTTTCAGCTCCTGAATAGCGTTTTCAATGCATTTACAATGTTTGGCATTCTACTAGTTCACATTACATGACTTTGACTTAGATCTCAGCCTAAACAGGCCACACTGACTCAAAACAATTGTACATCATCTAATCCATACTATTGACAAGATTTAGCCATTAGAGTCCGAGTTTTGAGACTTTCATTCTTTTATTGCTTTAAAGTGCTTTTCAGCTCCTGAATAGCGTTTTCAATGCATTTACAATGTTTGACATTGTACTAGTTCACATTACATGACTTTGACTTAGATCTCAGCCTAAACAGGCCACACTGACTCAAATCAACTGTACATCATCTAATCCATACTATTGACAAGATTTAGCCATTAGATTCTGAGTTTTGAGACTTTCATTCTTTTATTGCTTTAAAGTGCTTTTCAGCTCCTGATAGCGTTTTCAATGCATTTACAATGTTTGGCATTGTACTAGTTCACATTACATGACTTTGACTAAGATTTCAGCCTAAAAAACAAATCAACTGTAAATCACCTAATCCATACTACTGACAAGATTCAGCCATTACTTCCAGAGTTTTGAGACTTTCATTATTTTATTGCTTTAAAGTGCTTTTCAGCTCCTGATAGCGTTTTCAATGCATTTACAACGTTTGGCATTGTACTAGTTCACATTACATGACTTTGACTAAGATTTCAGCCTAAAAAACAAATCAACTGTAAATAACCTAATCCATACTACTGACAAGATTTAGCCATTAGATTCCGAGTTTAGTGACTTTCATTCTTTTATTGCTTTAAAGTGCTTTTCAGCTCCTGAATAGCGTTTTCAATGCATTTACAATGTTTGGCATTCTAGTAGTTCACATTACATGACTTTGACTTAGATCTCAGCCTAAAACAGGCCACACTGACTCAAATCAACTGTACATCATCTAATCCATACTATTGACAAGATTTAGCCATTAGATTCCGAGTTTTGAGACTTTCATTCTTTTATTGCTTTAAAGTGCTTTTCAGCTCCTGAATAGCGTTTTCAATGCATTTACAATGTTTGGCATTCTAGTAGTTCACATTACATGACTTTGACGTAGATCTCAGCCTAAACAGGCCACACTGACTCAAATCAACTGTACATCATCTAATCCATGCTATAGACAAGATTTAGCCATTAGATTCCGAGTTTTGAGACTTTCATTCTTTTATTGCTTTAAAGTGCTTTTCAGCTCCTGAATAGCGTTTTCAATGCATTTACAATGTTTGGCATTCTAGTAGTTCACATTACATGACTTTGACGTAGAACTCAGCCTTAAATAGGCCTGACACTGACTTCAGCCTTAAATAGGCCTCATTGAATCAAATCAACTGTAAATAACCTAATCCATACTACTGACAAGATTTAGCCATTAGATTCCGAGTTTAGTGACTTTCATTCTTTTATTGCTTTAAAGTGCTTTTCAGCTCCTGAATAGCGTTTTCAATGTATTTACAATGTTTGGCATTCTAGTAGTTCACATTACATGACTTTGACTTAGATCTCAGCCTAAAACAGGCCACACTGACTCAAATCAACTGTACATCACCTAATCCATAGTACTGACAAGATTTAGCCATTAGATTCCGAGTTTTGAGACTTTCATTCTTTTATTGCTTTAAAGTGCTTTTCAGCTCCTGATAGCGTTTTCAATGCATTTACAATGTTTGGCATTGTACTAGTTCACATTACATGACTTTGACTTAGACTTCAGCCTTAAATAGGCCTCATTGAATCAAATCAACTAGAAATAACCTAATCCATACTACTGACAAGATTTAGCCATTAGATTCCGAGTTTAGTGACTTTCATTCTTTTATTGCTTTAAAGTGCTTTTCAGCTCCTGAATAGCGATTTCAATGCATTTACAAAGTTTGGCATTGTACTAGTTCACATTACATGACTTTGACTTAGATCTCAGCCTAAAACAGGCCTGACACTGACTTCAGCCTTAAATAGGCCTCATTGAATCAAATCAACTAGAAATAACCTAATACATACTACTGACAAGATTTAGCCATTAGATTCCGAGTTTAGTGACTTTCATTCTTTTATTGCTTTAAAGTGCTTTTCAGCTCCTGAATAGCGATTTCAATGCATTTACAAAGTTTGGCATTGTACTAGTTCACATTACATGACTTTGACTTAGATCTCAGCCTAAAACAGGCCTGACACTGACTCAAATCAATTGTAAATCATCTAATCCATACTACTGACAAGATTTAGCCATTAGATTCCGAGTTTTGAGACTTTCATTCTTTTATTGCTTTAAAGTGCTTTTCAGCTCCTGAATAGCGTTTTCAATGCATTTACAATGTTTGGCATTCTAGTAGTTCACATTACATGACTTTGACTTAGATCTCAGCCTAAACAGGCCACACTGACTCAAATCAACTGTACATCATCTAATCCATACTATTGACAAGATTTAGCCATTAGATTCCGAGTTTTGAGACTTTCATTCTTTTATTGCTTTAAAGTGCTTTTCAGCTCCTGAATAGCGTTTTCAATGCATTTACAATGTTTGGCATTCTAGTAGTTCACATTACATGACTTTGACGTAGATCTCAGCCTAAACAGGCCACACTGACTCAAATCAACTGTACATCATCTAATCCATGCTATAGACAAGATTTAGCCATTAGATTCCGAGTTTTGAGACTTTCATTCTTTTATTGCTTTAAAGTGCTTTTCAGCTCCTGAATAGCGTTTTCAATGCATTTACAATGTTTGGCATTCTAGTAGTTCACATTACATGACTTTGACGTAGATCTCAGCCTAAACAGGCCACACTGACTCAAATCAACTGTACATCATCTAATCCATACTATTGACAAGATTTAGCCATTAGATTCCGAGTTTTGAGACTTTCATTCTTTTATTGCTTTAAAGTGCTTTTCAGCTCCTGAATAGCGTTTTCAATGCATTTACAATGTTTGGCATTCTAGTAGTTCACATTACATGACTTTGACGTAGATCTCAGCCTAAACAGGCCACACTGACTCAAATCAACTGTACATCATCTAATCCATACTATTGACAAGATTTAGCCATTAGATTCCGAGTTTAGTGACTTTCATTCTTTTATTGCTTTAAAGTGCTTTTCAGCTCCTGAATAGCGTTTTCAATGCATTTACAATGTTTGGCATTCTAGTAGTTCACATTACATGACTTTGACTTAGATCTCAGCCTAAAACAGGCCTGACACTGACTTCAGCCTTAAATAAGTATCATTGAATCAAATCAACTAGAAATAACCTAATACATACTACTGACAAGATTTAGCCATTAGATTCCGAGTTTAGTGACTTTCATTCTTTTATTGCTTTAAAGTGCTTTTCAGCTCCTGAATAGCGATTTCAATGCATTTACAAAGTTTGGCATTGTACTAGTTCACATTACATGACTTTGACTTAGATCTCAGCCTAAAACAGGCCTGACACTGACTCAAATCAATTGTAAATCATCTAATCCATACTACTGACAAGATTAAGCCATTAGATTCCGAGTTTTGAGACTTTCATTCTTTTATTGCTTTAAAGTGCTTTTCAGCTCCTGAATAGCGTTTTCAATGCATTTACAATGTTTGGCATTGTACTAGTTCACATTACATGACTTTGACTTAGACTTCAGCCTTAAATAGGCCTCATTGACTCAAATCAACTGTAAATAACCTAATCCATACTACTGACAAGATTTAGCCAGTAGATTCAGAGTTTAGTGACTTTCATTCTTTTATTGCTTTAAAGTGCTTTTCAGCTCCTGAATAGCGTTTTCAATGAATTTACAATGTTTGGCATTCTACTAGTTCACATTACATGACTATGACTAAGATTTCAGCCTAAAAAACAAATCAACTGTAAATCACCTAATCCATACTACTGACAAGATTTAGCCATTAGGTTCTGTTTTTGAGACTTTCATGTCTTTATTGCTTTCAAGTGCTTTTCAGCTCTTGAATAGTGTTTGCAATGCATTTACAATGTTTTACAATGTTTGGCATTGTACTCGTTCACATTACATGACAGTGCTTAGATTTCAGCCTAAAACAGGCCACGCTGACTCAAATCAACTGTAAATCATCGAATCCATACTACTGACAAGATTTAGCCATTACGTTCTGTTTTTGAGACTTTCATCTCTTTATTGCTTTCAAGTGCTTTTCAGCTCTTGAATATGGCATTTGCAATGCAATTACATTGTTTGGCATTGTACTCGTTCACATTACATGACAGTGCTTAGATTTCAGCCTAAAACAGGCCACGCTGGCTCAAATCAATTGTAAATCATCGACTCCGTACTACTGACAAGATTTAGCCATTAGGTTCTGTTTTTGAGACTTTCATGTCTTTATTGCTTTCAAGTGCTTTTCAGCTCTTGAATAGTGTTTGCAATGCATTTACAATGTTTTACAATGTTTGGCATTGTACTCGTTCACATTTCATCTAATGGCTAAACATGACAGTGCTTAGATTTCAGCCTACAACAGGCCACGCTGACTCAAATCAACTGTAAATCATCGAATCCATACTACTTACAAGATTTAGCCATTAGGCTCTGTTTTTGAGAATTTCATCTCTTTAGTGCTTTCAAGTGCTTTTCAGCTCTTGAATAGCATTTGCAATGCAATTACGTTTGGCATTGTACTCGTTCACATTACATGACAGTGCTTTGATTTCAGCCTAAAACAGGCCACGCTGACTCAAATCAATGGTAAATCATCGAATCCATACTACTGACAAGATTTAGCCATTAGGTTCTGTTTTTGAGACTTTCATCTCTTTAATGCTTTCAAGTGCTTTTCAGCTCTTGAATAGCGTTTGCAATGCATTTACAATGTTTGGCATTGTACTCGTTCACATTACATGACAGTGCTTAGATTTCAGCCTAAAACAGGCCACACTGACTCAAATCAACTGTAAATCATCGAATCCATACTACTGACAAGATTTAGCCATTACGTTCTGTTTTTGAGACTTTCATCTCTTTAGTGCTTTCAAGTGCTTTTCAGCTCTTGAATAGCGTTTGCAATGCATTTACAATGTTTGGCATTGTACTAGTTCACATTACATGATGGTACTTAGATTTCAGCCTAAAACAGGCCATGCTGACTCAAGTCAACTGTAAATCATCGAATCCATACTACTGACAAGATTTAGCCATTAGGTTCTGTTTTTGAGACTTTCATGTCTTTATTGCTTTCAAGTGCTTTTCAGCTCTTGAATAGTGTTTGCAATGCATTTACAATGTTTTACAATGTTTGGCATTGTACTCGTTCACATTTACATGACAGTGCTTAGATTTCAGCCTAAAACAGGCCACGCTGACTCAAATCAACTGTAAATCATCGAATCCATACTACTGACAAGATTTAGCCATTACGTTCTGTTTTTGAGACTTTCATCTCTTTATTGCTTTCAAGTGCTTTTCAGCTCTTGAATATGGCATTTGCAATGCAATTACATTGTTTGGCATTGTACTCGTTCACATTACATGACAGTGCTTAGATTTCAGCCTAAAACAGGCCACGCTGGCTCAAATCAATTGTAAATCATCGACTCCGTACTACTGACAAGATTTAGCCATTAGGTTCTGTTTTTGAGACTTTCATGTCTTTATTGCTTTCAAGTGCTTTTCAGCTCTTGAATAGTGTTTGCAATGCATTTACAATGTTTTACAATGTTTGGCATTGTACTCGTTCACATTTCATCTAATGGCTAAACATGACAGTGCTTAGATTTCAGCCTACAACAGGCCACGCTGACTCAAATCAACTGTAAATCATCGAATCCATACTACTGACAAGATTTAGCCATTAGGTTCTGTTTTTGAGACTTTCATCTCTTTAATGCTTTCAAGTGCTTTTCAGCTCTTGAATAGCGTTTGCAATGCATTTACAATGTTTGGCATTGTACTCGTTCACATTACATGACAGTGCTTAGATTTCAGCCTAAAACAGGCCACACTGACTCAAATCAACTGTAAATCATCGAATCCATACTACTGACAAGATTTAGCCATTACGTTCTGTTTTTGCGACTTTCATCTCTTTAGTGCTTTCAAGTGCTTTTCAGCTCTTGAATAGCGTTTGCAATGCATTTACAATGTTTGGCATTGTACTAGTTCACATTACATGATGGTACTTAGATTTCAGCCTAAAACAGGCCATGCTGACTCAAGTCAACTGTAAATCATCGAATCCATACTACTGACAAGATTTAGCCATTAGGTTCTGTTTTTGAGACTTTCATGTCTTTATTGCTTTCAAGTGCTTTTCAGCTCTTGAATAGTGTTTGCAATGCATTTACAATGTTTTACAATGTTTGGCATTGTACTCGTTCACATTACATGACAGTGCTTAGATTTCAGCCTAAAACAGGCCACGCTGACTCAAATCAACTGTAAATCATCGAATCCATACTACTGACAAGATTTAGCCATTACGTTCTGTTTTTGAGACTTTCATCTCTTTAGTGCTTTCAAGTGCTTTTCAGCTCTTGAATAGCGTTTGCAATGCATTTACAATGTTTGGCATTGTACTAGTTCACATTACATGATGGTACTTAGATTTCAGCCTAAAACAGGCCATGCTGACTCAAGTCAACTGTAAATCATCGAATCCATACTACTGACAAGATTTAGCCATTAGGTTCTGTTTTTGAGACTTTCATGTCTTTATTGCTTTCAAGTGCTTTTCAGCTCTTGAATAGTGTTTGCAATGCATTTACAATGTTTTACAATGTTTGGCATTGTACTCGTTCACATTTACATGACAGTGCTTAGATTTCAGCCTAAAACAGGCCACGCTGACTCAAATCAACTGTAAATCATCGAATCCATACTACTGACAAGATTTAGCCATTACGTTCTGTTTTTGAGACTTTCATCTCTTTATTGCTTTCAAGTGCTTTTCAGCTCTTGAATATGGCATTTGCAATGCAATTACATTGTTTGGCATTGTACTCGTTCACATTACATGACAGTGCTTAGATTTCAGCCTAAAACAGGCCACGCTGGCTCAAATCAATTGTAAATCATCGACTCCGTACTACTGACAAGATTTAGCCATTAGGTTCTGTTTTTGAGACTTTCATGTCTTTATTGCTTTCAAGTGCTTTTCAGCTCTTGAATAGTGTTTGCAATGCATTTACAATGTTTTACAATGTTTGGCATTGTACTCGTTCACATTTCATCTAATGGCTAAACATGACAGTGCTTAGATTTCAGCCTACAACAGGCCACGCTGACTCAAATCAACTGTAAATCATCGAATCCATACTACTGACAAGATTTAGCCATTAGGTTCTGTTTTTGAGACTTTCATCTCTTTAATGCTTTCAAGTGCTTTTCAGCTCTTGAATAGCGTTTGCAATGCATTTACAATGTTTGGCATTGTACTCGTTCACATTACATGACAGTGCTTAGATTTCAGCCTAAAACAGGCCACGCTGACTCAAATCAACTGTAAATCATCGAATCCATACTACTGACAAGATTTAGCCATTACGTTCTGTTTTTGAGACTTTCATCTCTTTATTGCTTTCAAGTGCTTTTCAGCTCTTGAATATGGCATTTGCAATGCAATTACATTGTTTGGCATTGTACTCGTTCACATTACATGACAGTGCTTAGATTTCAGCCTAAAACAGGCCACGCTGGCTCAAATCAATTGTAAATCATCGACTCCGTACTACTGACAAGATTTAGCCATTAGGTTCTGTTTTTGAGACTTTCATGTCTTTATTGCTTTCAAGTGCTTTTCAGCTCTTGAATAGTGTTTGCAATGCATTTACAATGTTTTACAATGTTTGGCATTGTACTCGTTCACATTTCATCTAATGGCTAAACATGACAGTGCTTAGATTTCAGCCTAAAACAGGCCACGCTGACTCAAATCAATGGTAAATCATCGAATCCATACTACTGACAAGATTTAGCCATTAAGTTCTGTTTTTGAGACTTTCATCTCTTTAATGCTTTCAAGTGCTTTTCAGCTCTTGAATAGCGTTTGCAATGCATTTACAATGTTTGGCATTGTACTCGTTCACATTACATGACAGTGCTTAGATTTCAGCCTAAAACAGGCCACACTGACTCAAATCAACTGTAAATCATCGAATCCATACTACTGACAAGATTTAGCCATTACGTTCTGTTTTTGCGACTTTCATCTCTTTAGTGCTTTCAAGTGCTTTTCAGCTCTTGAATAGCGTTTGCAATGCATTTACAATGTTTGGCATTGTACTAGTTCACATTACATGATGGTACTTAGATTTCAGCCTAAAACAGGCCATGCTGACTCAAGTCAACTGTAAATCATCGAATCCATACTACTGACAAGATTTAGCCATTAGGTTCTGTTTTTGAGACTTTCATGTCTTTATTGCTTTCAAGTGCTTTTCAGCTCTTGAATAGTGTTTGCAATGCATTTACAATGTTTTACAATGTTTGGCATTGTACTCGTTCACATTACATGACAGTGCTTAGATTTCAGCCTAAAACAGGCCACGCTGACTCAAATCAACTGTAAATCATCGAATCCATACTACTGACAAGATTTAGCCATTACGTTCTGTTTTTGAGACTTTCATCTCTTTATTGCTTTCAAGTGCTTTTCAGCTCTTGAATATGGCATTTGCAATGCAATTACATTGTTTGGCATTGTACTCGTTCACATTACATGACAGTGCTTAGATTTCAGCCTAAAACAGGCCACGCTGGCTCAAATCAATTGTAAATCATCGACTCCGTACTACTGACAAGATTTAGCCATTAGGTTCTGTTTTTGAGACTTTCATGTCTTTATTGCTTTCAAGTGCTTTTCAGCTCTTGAATAGTGTTTGCAATGCATTTACAATGTTTTACAATGTTTGGCATTGTACTCGTTCACATTTCATCTAATGGCTAAACATGACAGTGCTTAGATTTCAGCCTAAAACAGGCCACGCTGACTCAAATCAACTGTAAATCATCGAATCCATACTACTTACAAGATTTAGCCATTAGGCTCTGTTTTTGAGAATTTCATCTCTTTAGTGCTTTCAAGTGCTTTTCAGCTCTTGAATAGCATTTGCAATGCAATTACGTTTGGCATTGTACTCGTTCACATTACATGACAGTGCTTTGATTTCAGCCTAAAACAGGCCACGCTGACTCAAATCAACTGTAAATCATCGAATCCATACTACTGACAAGATTTAGCCATTACGTTCTGTTTTTGAGACTTTCATCTGTTTAGTGCTTTCAAGTGCTTTTCAGCTCTTGAATAGCGTTTGCAATGCATTTACAATGTTTGGCATTGTACTAGTTCACATTACATGATGGTACTTAGATTTCAGCCTAAAACAGGCCATGCTGACTCAAGTCAACTTTAAATCATCGAATCCATACTACTGACAAGATTTAGCCATTAGGTTCTGTTTTTGACACTTTCATGTCTTTATTGCTTTCAAGTCCTTTTCAGCTCTTGAATAGTGTTTGCAATGCATTTACAATGTTTTACAATGTTTGGCATTGTACTCGTTCACATTACATGACAGTGCTTAGATTTCAGCCTAAAACAGGCCACGCTGACTCAAATCAACTGTAAATCATCGAATCCATACTACTGACAAGATTTAGCCATTACGTTCTGTTTTTGAGACTTTCATCTCTTTATTGCTTTCAAGTGCTTTTCAGCTCTTGAATATGGCATTTGCAATGCAATTACATTGTTTGGCATTGTACTCGTTCACATTACATGACAGTGCTTAGATTTCAGCCTAAAACAGGCCACGCTGGCTCAAATCAATTGTAAATCATCGACTCCGTACTACTGACAAGATTTAGCCATTAGGTTCTGTTTTTGAGACTTTCATGTCTTTATTGCTTTCAAGTGCTTTTCAGCTCTTGAATAGTGTTTGCAATGCATTTACAATGTTTTACAATGTTTGGCATTGTACTCGTTCACATTTCATCTAATGGCTAAACATGACAGTGCTTAGATTTCAGCCTACAACAGGCCACGCTGACTCAAATCAACTGTAAATCATCGAATCCATACTACTTACAAGATTTAGCCATTAGGCTCTGTTTTTGAGAATTTCATCTCTTTAGTGCTTTCAAGTGCTTTTCAGCTCTTGAATAGCATTTGCAATGCAATTACGTTTGGCATTGTACTCGTTCACATTACATGACAGTGCTTTGATTTCAGCCTAAAACAGGCCACGCTGACTCAAATCAATGGTAAATCATCGAATCCATACTACTGACAAGATTTAGCCATTAAGTTCTGTTTTTGAGACTTTCATCTCTTTAATGCTTTCAAGTGCTTTTCAGCTCTTGAATAGCGTTTGCAATGCATTTACAATGTTTGGCATTGTACTCGTTCACATTACATGACAGTGCTTAGATTTCAGCCTAAAACAGGCCACACTGACTCAAATCAACTGTAAATCATCGAATCCATACTACTGACAAGATTTAGCCATTACGTTCTGTTTTTGAGACTTTCATCTCTTTAGTGCTTTCAAGTGCTTTTCAGCTCTTGAATAGCGTTTGCAATGCATTTACAATGTTTGGCATTGTACTAGTTCACATTACATGACAGTGCTTAGATTTCAGCCTAAAACAGGCCACGCTGACTCAAATCAACGGTAAATCAGCGAATCCATACTACTGACAAGATTTAGCCATTAGGTTCTGTTTTGAGACTTTCATCTCTTTAGTGCTTTAAAGTGCTTTTCATGTCTTGAATAGCATTTGCAATGCATTTACAATGTTTAGCATTGTACTCGTTCACATTTCATCTCATGGCTAAACATGACACTGCTTTGATTTCAGCCTAAAACAGGCCACGCTGACTCAAATCAACTGTAAATCATCGAATCCATACTACTTACAAGATTTAGCCATTAGGCTCTGTTTTTGAGAATTTCATCTCTTTAGTGCTTTCAAGTGCTTTTCAGCTCTTGAATAGCATTTGCAATGCAATTACGTTTGGCATTGTACTCGTTCACATTACATGACAGTGCTTTGATTTCAGCCTAAAACAGGCCACGCTGACTCAAATCAATGGTAAATCATCGAATCCATACTACTGACAAGATTTAGCCATTAGGTTCTGTTTTTGAGACTTTCATCTCTTTAGTGCTTTCAAGTGCTTTTCAGCTCTTGAATAGCATTTGCAATGCATTTACAATGTTTAGCATTGTACTCGTTCACATTTCATCTCATGGCTAAACATGACACTGCTTTGATTTCAGCCTAAAACAGGCCACGCTGACTCAAATCGACTGTAAATCATCGAATCCATACTACTTACAAGATTTAGCCATTAGGCTCTGTTTTTGAGAATTTCATCTCTTTAGTGCTTTCAAGTGCTTTTCAGCTCTTGAATAGCATTTGCAATGCATTTACAATGTTTGGCATTGTACTCGTTCACATTACATGACAGTGCTTAGATTTCAGCCTAAAACAGGCCACGCTGACTCAAATCAACGGTAAATCAGCGAATCCATAC
The DNA here is from genome assembly GCF_963692335.1 of Osmerus eperlanus. Lineage (NCBI taxonomy): Eukaryota > Metazoa > Chordata > Actinopteri > Osmeriformes > Osmeridae > Osmerus > Osmerus eperlanus. Next base: position 2,612,131 of record NC_085031.1, read on the forward strand.
TACTGACAAGATTTAGCCATTAGGTTCTGTTTTGAGACTTTCATCTCTTTAGTGCTTTAAAGTGCTTTTCATGTCTTGAATAGCATTTGCAATGCATTTACAATGTTTAGCATTGTACTCGTTCACATTTCATCTCATGGCTAAACATGACACTGCTTTGATTTCAGCCTAAAACAGGCCACGCTGACTCAAATCGACTGTAAATCATCGAATCCATACTACTGACAAGATTTAGCCATTAGGTTCTGTTTTTGAGACTTTCCTCTCTTTAGTGCTTTCAAGTGCTTTTCAGCTCTTGAATAGCATTTGCAATGCATTTACAATGTTTGGCATTGTACTAGTTCACATTATGAGAGTGCTTAGATTTCAGCCTGAAACAGGCCACGCTGACTCAAATCAACTGTTAATCATCGAATCCATACTACTGACAAGATTTAGACATTAGGTTTCTGTTTTTGAGACTTTAATCTCTTTATTGCTTTCAAGTGCTTTTCAGCTCTTGAATATAGCATTTGCAATGCAATAACAATGTTTGGCATTGTACTCGTTCACATTACATGACAGTGCTTAGATTTCAGCCTAAAACAGGCCACGCTGGCTCAAATCAACTGTAAATCATCGACTCCGTACTACTGACAAGATTTGGCCATTAGGTTATGTTTTTGAGACTCGTCTTTATTGCTTTCAAGTGCTTTTCAGCTCTTGAATAGTGTTTGCAATGCATTTACAATGTTTTACAATGTTTGGCATTGTACTCGTTCACATTTCATCTAATGGCTAAACATGACAGTGCTTAGATTTCAGCCTACAACAGGCCACGCTGACTCAAATCAACTGTAAATCATCGAATCCATACTACTTACAAGATTTAGCCATTAGGCTCTGTTTTGAACTTTCATCTCTTTAGTGCTTTCAAGTGCTTTTCAGCCCATGAATACCGTTTGCAATGCAATTATGTTTGGAATTGTACTCGTTCACATTACATGACAGTGCTTTGATTTCAGCCTAAAACAGGCCACGCTGACTCAAATCAATGGTAAATCATCGAATCCATACTACTGACAAGATTTAGCCATTAGGTTCTGTTTTGAGACTTTTATCTCTTTACTGCTTTAAAGTGCTTTTCAACTCTTGAATAACGTTTTCAATGAATTTCAATGTTTGACATTGTACTAGTTCACATTACATGACTTTGACTTCGATTTCAGCCTAAAACAGGCCTCACTGACTCAAATCAACTGTAAATCATCTAATCCATACTACTGACAAGATTTAGCCATTAGATTCCGAGTTTTGAGACTTTCATTCTTTTATTGCTTTAAAGTGCTTTTCAGCTCCTGAATAGCGTTTTCAATGCATTTACAATGTTTGACATTGTACTAGTTCACATTACATGACTTTGACTTCGATTTCAGCCTAAAACAGGCCTCACTGACTCAAATCAACTGTAAATAACCTAATCCATACTACTGACAAGATTTAGCCATTAGATTCCGAGTTTAGTGACTTTCATTCTTTTATTGCTTTAAAGTGCTTTTCAGCTCCTGAATAGCGTTTTCAATGCATTTACAATGTTTGGCGTTCTAGTAGTTCACATTACATGACTTTGACTTAGATCTCAGCCTAAAACAGGCCACACTGACTCAAATCAACTGTAAATAACCTAATCCATACTACTGACAAGATTTAGCCATTAGATTCCGAGTTTAGTGACTTTCATTCTTTTATCGCTTTAAAGTGCTTTTCAGCTCCTGAATAGCGTTTTCAATGCATTTACAATGTTTGGCATTGTACTAGTTCACATTACATGACTTTGACTTAGACTTCAGCCTTAAATAGGCCTCATTGAATCAAATCAACTGTAAATAACCTAATCCATACTACTGACAAGATTTAGCCATTAGATTCCGAGTTTAGTGACTTTCATTCTTTTATTGCTTTAAAGTGCTTTTCAGCTCCTGAATAGCGTTTTCAATGCATTTACAATGTTTGGCATTCTACTAGTTCACATTACATGACTTTGACTTAGATCTCAGCCTAAACAGGCCACACTGACTCAAATCAATTGTACATCATCTAATCCATACTATTGACAAGATTTAGCCATTAGAGTCCGAGTTTTGAGACTTTCATTCTTTTATTGCTTTAAAGTGCTTTTCAGCTCCTGAATAGCGTTTTCAATGCATTTACAATGTTTGACATTGTACTAGTTCACATTACATGACTTTGACTTAGATCTCAGCCTAAACAGGCCACACTGACTCAAATCAACTGTACATCATCTAATCCATACTATTGACAAGATTTAGCCATTAGATTCTGAGTTTTGAGACTTTCATTCTTTTATTGCTTTAAAGTGCTTTTCAGCTCCTGATAGCGTTTTCAATGCATTTACAATGTTTGGCATTGTACTAGTTCACATTACATGACTTTGACTAAGATTTCAGCCTAAAAAACAAATCAACTGTAAATCACCTAATCCATACTACTGACAAGATTCAGCCATTACTTCCAGAGTTTTGAGACTTTCATTATTTTATTGCTTTAAAGTGCTTTTCAGCTCCTGATAGCGTTTTCAATGCATTTACAACGTTTGGCATTGTACTAGTTCACATTACATGACTTTGACTAAGATTTCAGCCTAAAAAACAAATCAACTGTAAATAACCTAATCCATACTACTGACAAGATTTAGCCATTAGATTCCGAGTTTAGTGACTTTCATTCTTTTATTGCTTTAAAGTGCTTTTCAGCTCCTGAATAGCGTTTTCAATGCATTTACAATGTTTGGCATTGTACTAGCTCACATTACATGACTTTGACTTAGATCTCAGCCTAAAACAGGCCACACTGACTCAAATCAACTGTAAATCATCTAATCCATACTACTGACAAGATTCAGCCATTACTTCCAGAGTTTTGAGACTTTCATTCTTTTATTGCTTTAAAGTGCTTTTCAGCTCCTGAATAGCGTTTTCAATGCATTTACAATGTTTGGCATTGTACTTGTTCACATTACATGACTTTGACTTCGATTTCAGCCTAAAACAGGCCTCACTGACTCAAATCAACTGTAAATCATCTAATCCATACTATTGACAAGATTTAGCCATTAGATTCCGAGTTTTGAGACTTTCATTCTTTTATTGCTTTAAAGTGCTTTTCAGCTCCTGAATAGCGTTTTCAATGAATTTACAATGTTTGGCATTCTACTAGTTCACATTACATGACTTTGACTTAGACTTCAGCCTTAAATAGTCCTCATTGACTAAAATCAACTGTAAATCACCTAATCCATACTCCTGACAAGATTTAGCCATTAGATTCCGAGTTTAGTGACTTTCATTCTTTTATTGCTTTAAAGTGCTTTTCAGCTCCTGAATAGCGTTTTCAATGCATTTACAATGTTTGGCATTCTAGTAGTCCACATTACATGACTTTGACTTAGATCTCAGCCTAAAACAGGCCACACTGACTCAAATCAACTGTACATCACCTAATCCATACTACTGACAAGATTTAGCCATTAGATTCTGAGTTTTGAGACTTTTATTCTTTTACTGCTTTAAAGTGCTTTTCATCTCCTGAATAGCGTTTTCAACGCATTTACAATGTTTGGCATTGTACTAGTTCACATTATATGACTTTGACTTCGATTTCACACTAAAACAGGTCTCACTGACTCAAATCATCTTTAAATCATCTAATCCATACTACTGACAAGATTTAGCCATTAGATTCCGAGTTTTGAGACTTTCATTCTTTTATTGCTTTAAAGTGCATTTCAGCTCCTGAATAGCGTTTTCAATGCATTTACAATGTTTGGCATTGTACTAGTTCACATTACATGACTTTGACTTAGATTTCAGCCTAAAAAACAAATCAACTGTAAATCACCTAATCCATACTACTGACAAGATTCAGCCATTACTTCCAGAGTTTTTGAGACTTTCATTCTTTTATTGCTTTAAAGTGCTTTTCAGCTCCTGAATAACGTTTTCAATGAATTTCAAAGTTTGACATTGTACTAGTTCACATTACATGACTTTGACTTATATCTCAGCCTAAAACAGGCCACACTGACTCAAATCAACTGTACATCACCTAATCCATACTACTGACAAGATTTAGCCATTAGATTCCGAGTTTTGAGACTTTCATTCTTTTATTGCTTTAAAGTGCTTTTCAGCTCCTGAATAGCGTTTCCAATGCATTTACAATGTTTGGCATTGTACTAGTTCACATTACATGACTTTGACTTAGACTTCAGCCTTAAATAGGCCTCATTGACTCAAATCAACTGTAAATCACCTAATCCATACTACTGACAAGATTTAGCCATTAGATTCCGAGTTTAGTGACTTTCATTCTTTTATTGCTTTAAAGTGCTTTTCAGCTCCTGAATAGCGTTTTCAATGCATTTACAATGTTTGGCATTCTAGTAGTTCACATTACATGACTTTGACTTAGATCTCAGCCTAAACAGGCCACACTGACTCAAATCAACTGTACATCATCTAATCCATACTATTGACAAGATTTAGCCATTAGATTCTGAGTTTTGAGACTTTCATTCTTTTATAGCTTTAAAGTGCTTTTCAGCTCCTGATAGCTTTTTCAATGCATTTACAATGTTTGGCATTGTACTAGTTCACATTACATGACTTTGACTAAGATTTCAGCCTAAAAAACAAATCAACTGTAAATCACCTAATCCATACTACTGACAAGATTCAGCCATTACTTCCAGAGTTTTGAGACTTTCATTCTTTTATTGCTTTAAAGTGCTTTTCAGCTCCTGATAGCGTTTTCAATGCATTTACAATGTTTGGCATTGTACTAGTTTCACATTACATGACTTTGACTAAGATTTCAGCCTAAAAAACAAATCAACTGTAAATCACCTAATCCATACTACTGACAAGATTCAGCCATTACTTCCAGAGTTTTGAGACTTTAATTCTTTTATTGCTTTAAAGTGCTTTTCAGCTCCTGAATAACGTTTTCAATGAATTTCAATGTTTGACATTGTACTAGTTCACATTACATGACTTTGACTTCGATTTCAGCCTAAAACAGGCAACACTGACTCAAATCAACTGTAAATCATCTAATCCACACTACTGACAAGATTCAGCCATTACTTCCAGAGTTTTGAGACTTTAATTCTTTTATTGCTTTAAAGTGCTTTTCAGCTCCTGAATAGCGTTTTCAATGAATTTACAATGTTTGGCATTCTACTAGTTCACATTACATGACTTTGACTTAGACTTCAGCCTTAAATAGGCCTCATTGACTCAAATCAACTGTAAATCATCTAATCCATACTACTGACAAGATTCAGCCATTACTTCCAGAGTTTTGAGACTTTCATTCTTTTATTGCTTTAAAGTGCTTTTCAGCTCCTGAATAGCGTTTTCAATGCATTTACAATGTTTGGCATTCTACTAGTTCACATTACATGACTTTGACTAAGATTTCAGCCTTAAATAGGCCTCATTGACTCAAATCAACTGTAAATCACCTAATCCATACTACTGACAAGATTCAGCCATTACTTCCAGAGTTTTGAGACTTTCATTCTTTTATTGCTTTAAAGTGCTTTTCAGCTCCTGAATAGCATTTTCAATGCATTTACAATGTTTGGCATTGTACTAGTTCACATTACATGACTTTGACTTAGATCTCAGCCTAAACAGGCCACACTGACTCAAATCAACTGTACATCATCTAATCCATACTATTGACAAGATTTAGCCATTAGATTCTGAGTTTTGAGACTTTCATTCTTTTATTGCTTTAAAGTGCTTTTCAGCTCCTGATAGCGTTTTCAATGCATTTACAATGTTTGGCATTGTACTAGTTCACATTACATGACTTTGACTAAGATTTCAGCCTAAAAAACAAATCAACTGTAAATCACCTAATCCATACTACTGACAAGATTCAGCAATTACTTCCAGAGTTTTGAGACTTTCATTATTTTATTGCTTTAAAGTGCTTTTCAGCTCCTGATAGCGTTTTCAATGCATTTACAACGTTTGGCATTGTACTAGTTCACATTACATGACTTTGACTAAGATTTCAGCCTAAAAAACAAATCAACTGTAAATAACCTAATCCATACTACTGACAAGATTTAGCCATTAGATTCCGAGTTTCGTGACTTTCATTCTTTTATTGCTTTAAAGTGCTTTTCAGCTCCTGAATAGCGTTTTCAATGCATTTACAATGTTTGGCATTCTAGTAGTTCACATTACATGACTTTGACTTAGATCTCAGCCTAAAACAGGCCACACTGACTCACATCAACTGTACATCACCTAATCCATACTACTGACAAGATTTAGCCATTAGATTCCGAGTTTTGAGACTTTCATTCTTTTATTGCTTTAAAGATAGATTAGTACACTCAAACCTAAACAAAAAACCTAGGGTATTCCTCGAAGAGCACAATCACTTCGACCAGGAGGTCTATATAGGGAATAGATACTCTGAGAGAGGGGTACCAATAAAAGAAAAAATAGACTTTAAGACCAACAATACAGTCTATGCTATTAGGTGTCTAGGTCAAAAACTATATATAGGGGAGATTAATTTTAAACAACATAGGTATCAAGTCAGGACAGGGAATAAAGATACAGATTTATACAGACACTTTATAGCACATGGGGTTTTAAACATGAGGATTGAGGGTCTGGAAAGCCATGGAGATTGGACCAGAACTCTAAGGCAAAAAGCAGACAAACCTTTGACCCATTGGGTTTGAATGAAAAATATTAAAATCCAATACATGTTTTCTAGGCATACAATAAGGGAGGGACTTTGTTTAAACACAAAAGCCCTATTAGTAGTGTAGGGAAAAATTTGACTCCCCCTGGAGGTTATCTCTAGTAATTACGGATATTGGCGATGACCATATGTAATGCAGGCTTATATATATATATATTAGTGCTGTCAGTTAAACTCGTTATTAACGGCGTTAACGCAAACCCATTTTAACGGCTTTAATTTTTTATCTCGAGATTAACGTTCTTTTTGGCATAGCAAACTTTTTAGTTTTTTTCACATGCTGTTGCAACTATGGAACGCTGAGTTAGTCAAAATTAAATAAATAAATAGGTAAATAAATAGATAAATACATAAATAAATATGGCTATGAAAAAAATTCTTAAATTAAAAAAAGATGGCAATAAATATATAAATATAGCATTATATAATTATATAGCTGAATCCATTTACCGACATCAATAAATAAATACATTTATTTATTTCAAAATGACGTTTTTGTAAAGACAACATTTATTTATTTCATGGGACTTTTATTTCCTAATGCCACATTTATTTATTTTTGGAGACTTTTACACACCTCATTTATTTCCACATATATTTCCACACCACATTTATTTCTTTGCTGTATTTATTTCTGTGCTGTATTTATTTCCGATCTCACATGCAAACGAGAGGGGCTTGGTTATCTTCGGACCAACGCAGCTCCACACAAGATCGAAGGCAGATAGGGACACCTAGATTCGGTAGATGATGGAAGACGTTAGTCGTGTCAGAGATCGCATGCTTGCCTTATAGATCATATTGAATGGAAAGGTTACTTTTAAAAAGTTGCCAAATGGTTCCATTGACAAGACCAAATTGATCTGTGTGTTTTGTCGTTGTGAAATGAGCTATCATCGCATTGATGGCCGAGCACACAGTTGATGCAAATTCTCCGCCCCCTCATCAAAGCCAGGCAATGTTGCAATGTTGTTTTCAATAATAAAAAAAACATTTGCACTAACTAAGCAATCCAATCCACTTTTCCATGTTGTTAAGAGCATTAAAATTAGATAAAATAATGGGACAAAAATAAATCAAGGGACATTTAGAATAGATGAAAATGTGCGATTAATTGTGATTAATCGCGAGTTAACCATGACATAATGCGATTAATCGCAATTAAATATTTTTATCGCGATTAACACAAATATGCATGATATTTGTGTTTGATTGTCTTGTATTCCTGCCATATGGAAAATCCCAACTCCAATTTACAGTAGCACTTATATAATTGCTGTAATAAATACGTAAAGAACTTACTAGGCGGGTCAAATAGATGGGACACGCTGCTTCCTGCATTCTCAGTGAGAGGACGGATTCCTGGGGAAATACAACATAAATATGAGATACATTATCAAAAGTACCTAGAATTATAAATACTTACCTGAGGAAGAACAGTGTGGACCATACCTACCTTAAAGGGGTGATTGACTGAGTTTTTGGGGTATTTCCCACTGTTCCTTAAGGTCTCCGAATAGGGTATGTAACATTGGTTGGGCTGAAAATGGCCCGGGTGCTGTTCTATGCCCCCTGATACATCCAGTGACATTTTCCCGGGAAAAAACGCTAGGTTTTCTCCTTTTATGGCATGCTCATGAATATATAGATGAGCTGCGCGCTGATTGGTTGGTTTACAACGAGTGAAGGTGCAGAGCAAAGACGCAACACGGCCAACAGCTCACTGAAACAACAAAGGTGGAGACTTGAAATAAAAACGAACAAATAAATCTATTGTGTCTACACAACACTGTTTTCAACAGATTGACTAGATATAATTTGAAATTATTACGTTGGTTGTTTCCACTTCTGTTGTCGAAGCAAACAGGATCGCCTTAGGTGGGTAACGTTAGCACTACAGCTTAGCAAACAAACTATCGCTTCAGTTAGCTCTAGCTATCTTGCTGAAAAATAGATCTGGACAAACATGCATCTTGAATTGTAGATTTACATGACAACACGGGTTATTTATTTGAATGAAACACAGTCAGGAACATGAAATAACGTTAGCCCCATTGCCAATAAACTAGGCTAAATCATCACACATTCTACCTATGCTCTTGCGTTAGCAAGCTAAACTAGTTTACATGCCTCCAGTCTAGGTGTTTTCGCTATCCAGCTGTTCTTGCATTCCTTGCAAATCAGCGTTAATAAATAGGGATATTCCCATAGATAAACATCAGCCAGTCTAGTGTCTTGTTCTTTGGGAAGATGGTGAAAAGTGTCAGGATTCCCGGTACAGCCTAGAACACTGCATTTACGGCGCTCCATTTTCAATATCTTGAAAACGTAATAACTTTCTTATTTGTAATTCCTGTGGAAGTACAGAGCAGCGCACAGCTAGCTAAAAAAGTGTCAGAGATCTACACAACCTCCGTTTATGTTCCTGGACCGGAAAACCAGAGGGCAAGTAAATGTAAATTTTGGGGCGTGACAAAGTTGATGCTGCAACTTTTGACGTCACAAGTTGCACTGTTTCAAAAGCTAGCGTTTCCAAGTTGCAGTTTCAAAATAGTAGTGAGAAGTGAAATTTTGATAGGAAAGAGGTTTCAATGGACTTTGAGGTTCACTGTATGTCTATTTTACACACCAAACTGTCATTTTTCAACTATGACAAGGTAAAATCGGTTTTGCAATCAATCGCCCCTATAAGTAACAGTGTGGAATACCCTATAGAAACAGTAAATGACCCCTTTAAAGCTTCAAACGGTTCAATCCTTTTTAGTGAGCAACATCAATGACTTCTCATCAGTTGATTTGTGGCTGACAGGATAGAGAATATAGCATGCCACCATATGGTTGTGGGTTCAATGGCTGGTTCAGGCTATGTTTCTTGGTTTGTTTGCCAATTGTCATTTATTTTTTCTCTCGTTGTCTAAGTCGATTGAGAAGGTAAAATATCTATCAAATATCTAGCATTTCTCTGTTTTCACGTTTTACACTGATCTCTGCTGCATCTCGTATCAATGACACAACCTTTTTTTGGAATGCAAACACCTGACCAGATTATAGGTGGCCCTACAGACCACGTTGTAGGGCCAAGTTGTCACGTACAAAAAGATGGCATTTTATAATAAAAACCAAGGTGACGTAGGCTACAATCAAGAGCTCATAGTCCTAAGCAAAATAGGCCTATGCCTATGGTTCATTATGAACCTTTGGGTCATGTGACCCGAAGGCAGCACAAGGGTTAAGTAATTCAAATAAGATGTTCTGGAACCGAAAAGTCAGAGTTTCCCATTTTAGTGTAAATCAACTCATTATTCAGGGTTAGGCTTACAGTTTATTAAACCCGCTTTCTAGAATACACCCCGGGGGTCTCATTTATAAACATTGCATACGCACAAAACGGCGCTGAAAATGTGCGTACGCCACTTCCCACGCAAAGGTGATTTATAAAAAACTAACTTGACGCGAGAATGTGCGGTCCTCCACGTAAACTCTGACCCATCCGTAGGCCTACGCACATTTTGGAGACAGTGGGAATTGGCGACGAAGATGACCGTACTGTAGTCAGACTGCAGAAAGTAAATGTGGGAAGAACGATTACTCGTAATATTTATATATTTTGTTTTCCTCACACTCGTTTTTTTCACTCCATCTTATCATTATCATGAAGATTACATCCAGCAGTGTTATTTGCACTTGTACTGAGTGATAATTGTTCCATTAACACCTTGTACAATCCAACTCAAATTTTAAATCAAAATACAGCGCTGTCTCACCATCAGATTGTCCACTACGGGAGTGCAGGAGGGAGAGATGCCCCGACTGCATGGAATACAGGATAACATCACATATCCTACCTTACTGCAAAACACAGTGTAGCCTATAACTAAATATATTACTTTAATACTGCGCATATATCATCGTATGTCAAAAACTGGAAATACAGACGTTAAGCTCCCGTGCAATTGCTATACTACGTCCTCGTTTTCAGTCCAAACTTTACTGTTCATAACAAAACCGGAATGAAGAAACGTGTGTTTTCGGATACGCTTTTGTTTTCAAATTGTTACCTCGCATTGCTTTTTTATTTATTGGTGATCCCAAATAGGCCGCTCCTCCACCTCCCCTACAAGTATTTCAATGTCAGTGTCTGAGAAGTTGCGCCTTTTCGTTTTCGTAAATTTGTATACATCACACCGGGTGCGTGAAAAACCGCGTACGCAAGCTTTTTGTGCATACGCAACGTTTATACATCAGAATTCGGTTTATTCGCCATGTATGTTATACAAACACGGAATTTACTGTGGCAGGGAGGTGCAAAACACTAAACATATACAGATCTTAAATTAAGTAAAAGTACAAAAGTTTAACTATTTCTAAGAACTAAACAATCTAAGAATACAACAATTTAAATATAAAATAAAATATATATAAAAATAAGAATAATGAGCAGCGTGAATGGTCAACATAGTGCAGTCGGATACTGAGATAAAGTGGCTCATGCATACTGAATTGCCATTAGATGGACTTATAGTTAAATAAGTGAATGAATGTCAATGGGAGTCCTTGGCCTTGTTGGAGAGGCCAGTAGCAGATGGAAAGAAACTGTTCTTATGGCGTGAGGTTTTGGTCCTGATGGACCGCAGCCTTCTGCCAGAGGGGAGGCCCCAGGTGAACATGGAGAGGCCCAGGTCCAGGTCTCCTAGCTGCGACACCTGTTTGACTGTGTGTGTGATGTATAGTTGTCGAACGCATAGCAATTCCCGTTCCAACAGCATGCACTAAAAAATACTTCACTGGTCTGTTGCTCTTTGACAAACCATAAAAATGATATCATGGCAACATTTGCCTTTGTGTAGATTAGAGCAAGATACCCTGGGACATAGGTCCCATAAGGAAATGTAAGCCCAGATGTCAAGGTAGCAATGATACATGAGTGACAAGGTAGCTGGTCGTTATTTTTGTCTAAATTGGGAGATCTTGCTCGTTTCTCATCATTACCAAACTAAACTGGAACCATTGTGTACCTTTTGATGACCAAAAATGACATCAGTGCCACTTCCACAAAATAAGTATTGTCTGAGAGACAATAGTTAACAAGACAGTTACTGCAGATAATTGTACTATCATTTTAATCCCTAAAAGGAATAAGTATTGCTTTCAACAGCATTGACAGCCTTCCAGATAGCTGTCCTCTTTCCCAAACACCAACCAGCACCCTAAATAATGGGGGGCATCTGACAACAATGGATGGCATTGATGGGCTGGATAATGAGGCATCTGTGTGTTGCCAGCGATGTGCCACCCAGCTGCCCAACAGGTAGGGAGGGACAATGGTACCACAGCCGCCAGTCAATGCAAAACATGTGATGATAATGAATGTATAAAAGGCCCGTCTGCCTGAAAGACACAAAACACACAGTTTTGGACTGACACATTGCTTACACTTTCAGAGACCTACTACAGAGCTAAAATGAGATTTGCAGTGCCCTTATTTCTGTGCTTGGCTACAGCAGCATTGCAAACTGGTAAGAGAATAGTGTGACATGCACACCCAAATTTCCCTGATAAGAACTTTGTTGATTGTTCTTCTGTACTTCTATAAAGCTTAAACTCTAATCCTAACACTACTGACTTGGCTGAGATGGTTTGTTAGTTTTGGGGTGTAACTTACCTAGTTACATTTAAAAAATAATGTTTGTGGTTGCTTCAAGTTCAAACTGCTTTGGGCCTTTGCTTTGTTTGTTACAAATGTGCATATATTGTTTTATTTTGAGCATGATGTCCATTTGGATTTTTGTGTTATATATATATTTTTATATCTCCAGCACTCACTGCATCACTCCAGTCTGCAGAGAGAGAGGAAATCAATGGTGAGGAAGGTAAGAGTTGTGGGAAGGATGATGATGAGGTGAAGGAGGAGGAAAAGAATGATGATGACAGGATGATGTCAGTGGAGATGATAACGAGGAGGGAAAAAGATGAGGATGGTGATGAGAAGAGGATAGTAAGGATGTGGTGATGATGAGGTTATGGTTAAGATAATGATCAATAATTTCATGAATGTTTTTCCAGTGGGCGAACTAACTGAACTGCAAAAGAGAGGTAGATGTATATTTAAAACTTCTTCCAATTTCTAATCGTTTACTGACTTCAATAATTGAAGGCTTTTTCATAAGTTTAAGACCCCTTGTTGTAAAATTACAACGTCAGTTGTAATTGGTCAATGTACTTATGTTTGCACTGATAAACACCTCTCTTGACTTTTGATCTTAGATCAGATGGAGTTTGAGGCAGCTCAGATGGAGGCAGCTGAGTTGGAGCCAGCTGAATTGAAGGAAGTTCAGAATGGTGAGGCCAGGGACAGGCTGTGGACTGATAGCTAAGGCAACATGCCTTGAACTCCAGGCCTGAGGTGTCATGGTGTCTTCTTTCGTTAAAGTTAATCAACTATTGTGCAATTATGTTGTTCTATCCCCAGAAAAAAGCTACATGGAGAATCGACGCTTCTTGGGTGAGGACATTCTAATATTACGATTAGAATATTAAGTATTAGAGAAGTCATAAACTATTTCTTGTAAATGACTTATAAGGTTGATAAGACTTTTCTTTTTTTTAACTATAGAGGCTGGTCAAGATGAAAATGGTAATTTTTTATCTGTGGTAACTAAATTGGTCTGATGATTTCTTAAGATTATAGTAATTTAGGCAGTAAGCAATTATTTATAAATCTCTATTTCTCATATAACTTGTTTTTTCCAGCTGAGGAAATAGTTGAAACAAAGGATGAAGAGAAAGGTAATGTAAAACATAATGAAAAAACATTGGTCCCTGTTCACCGCATGTGAATATTATATGTGCTAAAAATGCTATGCTTTAAATCAACATTATACATTTATTTACATCATTCACCAGATGATGGCAATGAAAACGTGGATACAGGCCATGAGGGTAGGGCAAAGTTGTGTTCATAAACATTTCCAGAACACACCTTGAGATGGCGATAAAGTATCTTGAGTGCATTGACAATTAGTACCTTGTGAATGCAGATTTAAAGAAAGAGCCCTGTTCTAAATGAGAGCTAATGTTTAATAGGCTAGATATAGGAAATGCAAATAATATTAATTCAGAGGTATGTGATCTGTGGAATATTTTCTGATCTAACAGAATCTGAGTCTGAATTTGAGTCTATTGAAAGCACTGATGGTGAGCCAAGTGTTTAAAACTTTTCATTTTCTTTATTCATAGTGTATCTAATATAGAATATGGGGGGAAACACAAAATAGTTGCTTCCTCATCAATGCATACTTGTAATACTATTAATATGTATAATGTTTGGTTTTGCACAGAACTCAAGCAAACGCAAGGTAAACTGACATTTATCCCACACAAATCTCCCCCTCTTTCAGACAAACACACACATTTTAAATAAATGTATTTGCATCCACCTAGAATGTGTCTATGCGTTCCCATTGAAATATTTACATTTCGATTTTAATAAATATTGTAATGGGAACGCATTTACCTAAGCATCATCAATAGCAATCCTCAATAACTTAAATCAGTAAATAAATTAAAATCAAGTTACAATGCTGTACAATGCTGCCACCAAATAAGAATGATTTACTCTGTTCCCTTCTAGAACACAATGAGACAGAGGAGATAAGCAATTTAGGTAAGACAGAAGCTAACCACTGACTGGACATAGCTTTAACCACCGACCAGTCTTACTAACTATAAATATCCTTCCCAACAGATGAGCTCATTGAGGACAAGTCAAAATAAGAAGGTGATATCTCTTTTTAAAAGAGATAATACTGTGTGTTAAAGTGTGTGTATTTTGTCCCATTCATTAACTACATCACCGGAATTTAACACAATAAACAAACAACTTCACTTGTGGCAAAAAATATTGTTTTAAACTAACATCTTCACATCTCGGTGTTGTTGTGTGTCCCTAGTTTGATGATTTGGGGGTGTGGACAGTGGATGCCATGTTCTTATTTATAGGCTACTCATGTTAGCTCTCTTTTTTGCTGTAGCCTATATAGGCCAGAAAACAAGGGCACCTAAAGACTACTGTCCCCAGCTGCTCATTGAGTGTGATTTATAGACTAGGCCTACTGCATCATCTGCTCTGTGTCCAAGTTATATTTGGACACAGAATGCACTGTTCATTTTAAACATCCCTTTGCGTCAAAGGATAGATGGAATAGTTTGGACAAACTAGTAGGCTACACTAGCACGGACGTCTTTAGTGTCCATAATTTGACACCAACATACGTAAAAGATTGTAGTGTACAGCACATTAATCATAGAATTGTAGCCTGTCTCCTGACTATTTACCATGAAACTTGTCTTCATGTCCCTGCTTTGTTTAGTGGCATTTAAAGCATGAATGAGGTACGACGATGCCTCAGAAGTGTTGCTATGAGCAGCATGGAAAAATACGAGCCTAAATTGTGTTGAGTTCTGGGGAAACTGAATACCTGATGTAGGCTAATGTTTTTTTGTTTGTTATTGCCCTGCGTCACAGCGGTTCTGGAGTGATACGGTGCAGGACATGTGACGGGCTGAGGCGGAGCTTACAAACCCCATTGTCGCAGTACCAAAGACTACTCTTTGGCAGTAGGCTACTGTGCATGGTGTGATTCAGACAAGACAGCAGAAGTTTACTGTAAATAAAGAGGAAATCTGACTACCCAATATGTGGCTGTTGTGTTAATCCATAATTAATCTACAAAGATTGGAAAAATATGTGAAGTTCTTGTCCTTTTTATTTGAGGACACTATAAAATATTGTACTTTATTTACACACGATCATGTTGCCTGCTAAAGCAAAACCCTTCCATTCAGAAAAACATAACTAAAAGACAGACTAAATAGTTTCAATTTGTATTTATTGTTCCCTTCCCACATCCAGACTAAGTGCAGACTAAAGAGCATATGTGCGCAGTCTGTGCATAACAAACCTCCAAGTCTTATCTTTGGTACCTAAGGGAAATGTATTAAGGCAACTACCAGCATCTATATAGGCGTAGTACTGCAGCCCCAGTTCTCACTCTGGGTTGCTTGACAGTAGCGATGTATGAATATCGCCACCCCCCCCGAATTCCAACCGATCATCTCAGTAGTCTACTCTACACCACACTGGTCCAAAATACAAGGTTAGGCTATCACTGCCTTGTTCACTACAACCTTATCAAAACAGATATACAACTACTGACGGTCGGTGGGTGGGATTGGTAAAAGCATCCATATCTATGCAATTGTGTACATTCCACAGAGCGAGATTCCAAGGAAATTAAGTAGCTTTTACAACTTCTGCAGAATAAAAACGCATTATAAAATATAGTATGAAGCAATCAAGTTTAACAGGAAACTTTTTTGAAGGTCTTAAGTGTTTGTCTTTTTGCATTAGCCAACACATTCTCCAGCTAAAATTTGATAATTTACTTTACATAAAAAAAAGTATGTTCTTTCAATTATCTAGAGTGTGCGTTTTAAGATTCTGATGAGATATGAAAGAGGTACACAAAGGCATCAACTTACTAACAATGATCCCCCCTTAACCAAGTTCTCAAACCATTTTTGTGATTTCCATATAAATAAATAAAAAGAAATGTTCCAATTATTTATGGGAGCTCAACTGTTGAGGTAAGTTCCTTAGTAACACCAGCAATGCCTTAACATCTTACAGCAACAACACAGTATGGACAGGCGTTAGCCTTTCCGAACCCATCTTTTCATTAAATTAGGGTGTGTAGTAAACTGCCATTTTAACTTGGAAATAAATACAACTAAATTCATCAACTTAAGTAGTAAATCAAGAAAAAAAACTAAACAAAAAGTTGATCATTAGAACAGTAAGCACAAGAGTAGTTGAGTGGAGGACAAGATGATTAGTCCAGTCTATATTGTCCGATCGTTAAACCTCCAACTCAATTCCATCTGGAAATTACATGAGAAACAATGCCTTCCTGTACATAGAAGGGGGGGAGGGGGGGTACAAGGTTAATAGAGCAATACCACTAATGAGTTGATTAGTGACAAAACCCCCACATTCTCTTAACAATGGCCACACACAAAATACTGCCTGTTCTAGGTTAATTTCAGCATGTAATTTATGACTGGACAAATTCATCTGTAACAAACGCTAATACTGCATTTTACTTGTTCTTTTGTTTTCCTAAATTGTAAAATAAGAACAAAAAAAACTAAACACTAAAGAGATGATTGCATGTACATAATTACACATAAAAGGTTATGTCAGCAAAACAACAACATTTAGTTGAGTACATTTAAGTTTGGCTATGTACAGGATCAGAAGCACAAAAAAATAAAGGAAAACAATTGCTCATTTTGGAAGAGATCTGATGCAAATGGTACAACCGTCAATTTATGGTTGGGAATGATGCAGCCAAAAACCATAAGCCGATATCACAACACCTTTCAACCCCGACCTTTTTAAACATTCTTTTTTCCTTTTTCTTCTGGTGTGTTGGCTTGGAAGACAGTTAATAATCCACTCTTCAGTTTGCCTCTCCTTCGCCCTCCCTCCTCTTTTGTGCCTAGACATACTCTTTTCCCCGTTGTAGGGGCGGCCTGCAGCCTCATGTCAGGATGCCGTAGGTGAAGATGGCCATGATGCCAGCGCTGATCAGACCGGAGATGGGCACGGTCACAAACCAGGCCATGAAGATGTTCCGGAATAAACGCCAGTCCACTGCCTTCTTAGAGCGGAGCCAGCCAACTGCCACCACCGAGCCCACCTGAAAACAAACACACCAAGGACAGCTGACTGGCAACATTCACCTCAAATTAAACCCCTTAGAGGGGTCATTGATTGCAAAACCGATTTGATCTTGTCATAGTTGAATAACGACAGTTCGGTGGGTAAAATGGACACACAGTGAACCTCAAAGTCCATTGACAGCTCTTTCCTATCTAAATCTCACAACTTGAAACTGCAGCTGTAAAACGATCGGTTTTGAAAAAGCTGCATTTGTGACTTCACAAATATAGCATCACCTTTGTCACACCCCAACATTTACATACAGACAGGGCTCGAAATTGGCACCCGCGAAGCGCCAATGGTGTGTAGATTTTTGGGCTGGCGACTAAATTGTGTCCGATGCTCCGCCATTTGGCGAGTGAAATTGCAGAGTACAGCTCCCGACTTCCGCGCCCGTCATGGTTAAAAAAAAGCTTGCAACGCCAACACGAACAGTTGTGCGTGCATCTAGGTGGCAGAAAACTGGGAAGATAGCCTTTATAACAGCTAGAGAATTACACGGATAATACAAATAGTTAGATTTAAAAAGACAAAAAGGTTGAGGATGACAGCATTTAAGAGAGAAAGAATTCCCCATTGATCTGTCACATCAGAATTTTGTTTTGGGTCACGAAAGTCTTGAAATTTGAGTGAGAATGTCGCCCGGTAGACCGCATTAGGCGGCAGCCGTGTCTTCACGTCATGTCACAAAGTTTATAATTTTACAGTTTTACAGTCAATTCTACACCTAAAAAGTTGAACAGGGCAGCTTTCAAGAGATATGGGAATTCTGCTTTCAGCCAGCTGGTCCGATTATTTTAGTGATTTGTGTAAAACTGGCAATCTGAGTGAGACTGCGTCCCTGTTACTGTTTTGACGTTGTTAGCCTCAGTCAGACTCGGGTCGCTCACTGGCAGTGTGCACAATGTTGCATTTCACTCCATTCTACACTATAAAATGTCAGGGAGGCTGCCTTTTGTAGATACAAGCCTGCTGAAGATAGCCAGCATCTCGGATTTCTTTAACCGAGCCTGTTTAATTCGTCATTTGCTTGAGAAAGCGACCTCCGTTAGCCAGGCTAGTTTTGCCCGATCACTTGGTCAGGCTATTTAAAGGTATCGGGGTCAAGTGACTTTTGTGCATGGACAAATGAAACGTAAAGGTACGTGTTCAAAAAGTTAATGTCAAGCCCTGAAATCCAGTGGCCAGAGATATATGATGACCTGATCGACAAGAGTAGTAGGCCCCTGGAACCCCCTGAATTAATAAATTATTTCAAAAAGTAAAATTGTTTGATTTTGTTTAATCCATTCTGATAGTGATTTACAATTATATTAAAATCATAGGTAAAGGTTGTTTATGTCAAACAATTTCAGAGTACGTCTGAAATGCCATGTTTAATTTTGGCCGGTAAAAAAATATTATTGGCTGGTAACTTTTCATCTACCAGCCAAAATGGCTGGTAAGCCAAAAAGTGAATTTCGAGCCATGCATACAGACCAGCCCTCTGGAGTTCTGGCCCAGGATCTCAGACACGAGTTTAGCTGTGCCCTGTGTACTTCCAGGCGAACAACAAAGGAGAAAGTTTGAAAGTTTTTAACCCTCGTGCTTCCTTCGGGTCACATGACCCAAAGGTTCATAACGAACCATCGTTGTGTTTACCCAATTTTACCCAATACAAAAACAAATTAAAATAATTTTCTTTTAACCTTTGCAATGTGGGGGTCTGAGACAGCCTAGCTGTTAAAAGAAAATGCTTCACTTTGTCTTTGTATGCGGTAAATCTGTCGCAATACGACGGTGGGTCACAATGACTGATGGGTCAGAATGACCCGAAGATAACACAAGGGTTAAGTATATTGAAAATGGACCATCGTAAATGCAGTGTTCCAGGCTGTACTGGGAATGCTGACACTTTTCATAATATTCCCAACAGTGGCGAAAATCTATCAATTTTGGGGGGGACAATTATATGACATTTTCTCAAGAGCAATTCCTGAGGGGGACACCAAAATTACTGTTGTAACACATAGCCTACATTGTAATATGCAGGGTTCTTGCAGGTTTCAGTAAGTCAAATTTAAGACCTTTTTAAGACATTTTAAGACCATAAAGATTGAAATTTAAGACCTGCACAACACATTACCCCAAAAAATATTCAAATCAAAAAAATTTGTTTCAATGAATTCAGTCATTGAAAAAGCATAATTTAATTTACAGATAAAACAATCACATTAGTAATTTAATATTTTTGGGGCAAACTTTGCAGTGAGCCTTGTACCTGGAGCTGGGTACAGCTTGTAACCAACAGCAGAAATCGCTGTGATCTAGCCATGTCTCGTTGAAACTACACTTTCCCATTTTCCACACGTAGCCGAACTTTAACAAACTGAGGAAGCGCAGATGTATTTCGCGGGCAGGTTTTGCATTTATAACAGGATTTGTAGTTTTATCACCGTGTACATACCAACACCAATATCCCCCAGAAAGAACTACAACACACCGAACCAACGTTCTGAGGGCAGCGTTCTGCTGGTTTCGTTTGTAGAGCTCCGCTTTGAAGGCTGCGACTCAATACGTTTTTGCTACTTTGTCATAAATTTCTGCGGCCAGCGGTTCAGGAAAATGACTAAATGAAATTTAAGACCTCTGATGAAAATCTGGCCGTTTTAAAGATCCTGTAAAGTAAATTCCATGTTTTGCTTCTAAGTACATTATATATGTGTGAAATGAGTTCCTGAAAGCATGTGCAAAGCGCTAAGACTTTGTCACACTGAAATGTGGAGTTAAACCGAAGAACAGTTTCTCTTCCGTTTTCAGATCAGGTTTTAATGGGCGGAGCCAAAAAATGCCCTATCTACGCCAGATCACTGAATGGCTCCTCCTGCTGTAGTGTTATTGTAGCCTACATCAGCTAAGCTAGCTAGCTTCAGGATGTCTCCCACCACCCACAACTGCATCTTCCCTGGATGCAAGAAATCCAGCTGCGCTGCAACGCCATTTAAGTTCCCTATTGATAATGAAAGGAAAAATAGGTGGATAGATTTTGTGAAGAGCCACGCTCATGGAAAGCTTTGGATAAACTCCAACAGCCGCCTCTGCACTGACCATTTCACGGCGGACAGTTTTAACATGGACCAGAGACAGACAGGGTTCACCAACACACGGCTTCTCTTGCAGCGCGGAGCCGTACCGAGCATCGCCCCTCCGGCCGTTCATCCTCCGGTCGCACCTGGACCATCCACCGCCGCCAGCAGTTCATCACTCAGTTCTGTGTGCTTGTTATAATTATACTAGATAACTTCCAGAGGTATCTCTGCTATGAGTTAGTGCAAACCGCTAAATTGATATTAGGCTACTCGGTGTAGAATGATGGTATTTTGGTGATATGGTAGCTAATGTGTTAGAAGTAGCCTAGTTGGAGAGCTCACTGTCTGCTGTCTCTGGTGTCCATTTTTACTGTTACAGCTCAGGGGAACATTTCATTTATATGCATCTGTATGTTTCTCTCATTGAACAAATAAATTCTAATTCTATACGGTTTTGTTCGGCTTGACATAGCGTCCATTATCTGGGTCGGAGGTAGGCACTAGGCAGCGAGGGGCGGAGCTTCAGCTCCTTCAGGCGACACGCCCCCCCAGTCTCAAGCAGAGAAGACTGGTGATTTTTTCACGATTTCAAAGCCTAATTTAACATACTTGGTGTTATTTTTTCATTCGAATTTGGATGGGTAGTTAATAACACATTATTTTGTGGTGTGGCGAACTTAAAACTCGTTTCCAGGTCCACTTTACAGGATCTTTAAGGCCTTAAATTTAAAGTTCCGAATTTTAGACTTTTTATGACTTAAGACCCCGCGGGAACCCTGAATATGTTAAATGTATATTATTAATATTATTTAAATTTCCTTATGTTTACAGTGATTTATTGGGGGGGACAAATCGCAGGATGGGGGGGGTCATGTCCCCCCTGGGATTTCCGCCTATGATTCCCAAGGAACCAGACACTCGACGGGCATGGCTGATGTTTTTCTATGAGAAGATCCCTGTGAAGTTCGACACATTTATTCATTTGCTCGAACCGTTTCACCAAAGACAGTTTTGAATGAAAACCTTGGACAATTTAAAGAAGGATTGCTAAGCCGCTATAGCTGAAAAGAGGTGCTGTTCCAACCGTATGCTCATCAAAAAAGCAAGTTCTAAGTATGATTTTGTCGTTAACAGTTAGCCTATTAGCAATGCTAACGTCTCCTGCATCTAGCATAGGTAGAATGCTAAATACATTTCAAAACACATCAACATACCTTACTTGGCAAATGACTAGCTAGACTAGCTGTAGTCGGCATTAGAAGGGAAGCTTCTGAAAAAATTGCCAGAAAACGAATAGCAGTCTAGCCTATTGCTAACGCCTGTCTAGATTATATATTTGAAAAAACTGGAGAAGGTGCTAGATACAGGATACGTTAGCATTGTTAATAACTGTTAACGACAAAATCATACTACAGCTTGCGGTTGTGATGAACATAAGGTCGGAACAGCACCTCTTTTCAGCAACAGCTTCATAGCAAATCCTGCTTTCCATTGTCCCAGGTTTTCAAAACCGTCCTTGGTGAAATGGTTCGAGCAAATGTGTAATTGATGGTCGAAATGCACAGGGATCTTCTAGCTACGGTCTAGATAATCAGCCATGCCCGTCTAGTCAATGTTTGCTAGACTCTAGCTCATCTGCTTTTTATTAACGCTGATTTGCAAGGAATGCAAGAACAGCTAGATAGCGAAAACACATAGGGCCTCATGTATAAACGCTGCGTACGCACAAAAAGCTTGCGTACGCTGGTTTTCACGCACACTTTGTGATGTATAAAGATGTACTTGACGTGAGAATGTGCGGGCCGTCACGGAAAGTTTTGAGCAGACACGAGAACGTATGAGGGGCCGTGAGGGACATTATTCAGAATACCCTCTCACACACGACTGAAATGCTCTCACACACACACACACACGACTGAAATGCTCACACACACACACACGACTGAAATGCTCACACACACACACACACACACGACTGAAATGCTCACACACACACGACTGAAATGCTCACACACACACACACACACGACTGAAATGCACACACACACACACGACTGAAATGCACACACACACACCTGAAATGCTCTCACACACTACTGAAATGCTCTCACACACACACTACTGAAATGTGCTCATATACACAACTGAAATGCTCTTGCAAAATATTGTGGAATATAACAATTCAGTGGTGAATACGAGGAAGTACACACTTAGGAAGTGTAATGGTTGTATTTAACAGTCTTCTGAAACCATGACCAGAGATTCCTTGGTGTTGCACCTGGCGCCAGCCACTTTATTTGCCGCCCTACACAATACTACTTCCTGACAACCACGGTAGCCTAGTAATGACATTCAGTACATGACAGGAAGTGCAAGTGCTTTTACTGGATTTGAAGTAGTACTTCAACCACAATGCATGTTCACCTGATCCTGTTTGTTTTTCACGTCCAAACTTTATTTTTTGAGGTGAGAGGCAATGAAGAGGATATTGTAAGTTGTTTTACTAGTGCTCTGCAATGCATTGAGTCATTGCAAAGTGAGGAGTCCAACAATTTCGGTCAGGAGATGCTTTAGAGAGCTTGGTGATCATACACAACTCAATCTGCATTTCTTGCTGTGTCCAGATATGATCATGCTGATAGTGATGTGAGTAATCTACTAGGATCATTGTATAGATGCTTTCGCAACTTGCTTTATGAACATGAGGCCAGACAGGGATCCAGTGATGTGACCAATTTGATACCCCCAACAATCTTGACTGGCCATCCAGGTTGGCCCCAATACAGCATAGCCGCCATACATTAATTGTAGAATAAGGTGAACATTTGTAAAGTTGTAGACTTTATATATATTTTTTTATATTACTTTGGAGATCTACGTACCCCAACTACTTTACCAATATTCACCTTATATTAAACTTAACTACACAATGTTGGTAACGAACAGCATTTACATGTGGTTACCCTGATGAAAACGAATGAAAATAAACGGATTGATCTGTTGAGCTGACATGCCCGTAGTTGTTTTGTTTATTTGAGAGAAACGAGTTGTCACGCGTTCAGACACAGCCTACCGAGAGAGAACCCCCAAGTCGATTTCTAAAATCAGCGAGAAATTCAAGGAGATGGACGACATCAAATTAATTCTCGAAGTTGAAAAGCATAGGTAGTCGTATGACCCCCAGCAACAATTTTACAAGGACAACGTAGGCTAGATAAGGATCAATGCTGGGATATAGCCAATGCCATGTTTAAGTACCATGTCAGCGTAAAGGAAAGCTCAGAGTAGCTGAAAAGCTTGGTGACCGGCGCGGAGAAATGCGCACTGGAGTGAACAGCTTTTGCTCAGTCGTAGCTGATCGTAGCCAATCGTGGCGCTGCGCGGTGCTTCCAGGCGCTTCGCAGCCGGTGTGTCCCATGCGTTAGACAACGTTCTGATTGTCTCTGCTGAGGCCAATATGTTGAGTAACGCTGTTGCTTCGGCTAAATTGCTTGAAGGCTGTTGAGCACATGGTTGAGCTTACATCCTTGTGCACCTTACGTTTCATCTGAGGCACCTTACGTTTCAACTGAAATACCTTCCGTTTCAACTGAAATTTTCATGTGTGTATGAGAGTTTTTCATATGTGTGTGTGAGAGCTTTTCAGTAGTGTGTGTGAGAGCATTTCAGTAGTGTTTGTGAGAGCTTTTCAGTAGTGTGTGTGAGCGTATAGCTTTTCAGTAGTGTGTGTGAGAGCTTTTCATACGTGTGTATGAGAGCTTTTCAGTAGTGTGTGTGAGAGCTTTTCAGTAGTGTTTGTGAGAGCTTTTCAGTAGTGTTTGTGAGCGTATAGCTTTTCAGTAGTGTGTGTGAGAGCATTTCAGTAGTGTGTGTGAGAGCTTTTCAGTTGTGTGTGTGAGAGGGTATTCTGAATAATGTCCCTCACGGCCCCTCATAAGAATGTGCGGACCGTCCACAAAGTCTTGTCTGGCTCTGTAACGTGGCGAATTCTAACTGAAGTGCCGAAACTCACCAAACATTACAAAATAAAGTTTCCACTACTACGTTTATGACGTTGACTATTCAAAAAACATAAAAATAAGTTTGATCAATAATGTGGAAGATCACATCAAAATGCCAAAACCCAAAACAGGAAATGCTGTATAGCCTTCTGTTTAATCCGCCACCACTTAATAACATGTTAAACTTGAGGGTGTCAAAAGAACGACAAAATCACTCAGGAAATGCATGTCACGCTAACCCTATAGCTGCCATGCTGTTACGATGCGCCACCACTCGTTTCTTCATTTAAAGTTTTACATCGGACCATTTATTCTTAATTTCTGCCATGGTCCGGTTCTCTGAACCCACATCATTTATGGCCCTATAATAATAATAATAATAATAATGATTTTATTTGTAATGCACTTTACATTTAGCTAAATCTCAAAGTGCTACAGGTTAAAAACAAGAAAGGGCGCAAATAGTGACAGTTTTCCACTCCGCCGACTTTCTTTTGTCGCTAATACCTGATGACAGGCCGACAAACAGGACACATTTTCTCACCTCCACCTCTGTTGTCCTGAGAACCTCGATCTCACAGTCACCGTATTTCTTCGAATAAACGCTGCGGCGTTGATTAAATAACTTTCATTTTTGGTGCAGCGTTTATTCACGTTTTATACATGAGGCCCCTAGACTGTAGGCATGTAAACTAGTAAAACTAACGCAAGAGCATAGGTAGAATGTGTGATTTTGCCTCGTTTATTGGCAATGGGGCTAACGCGTTATTTCATGTTCTTGACTGTGTGTCATTCAAATAAATGCCCCGTGTTGTCATGTAAATCTACAATTCACGATGCATGTTTGTCCAGATCTTTGTCAGGTTATTTTTCAGCAAGATATTTAGCTAACTGAAGCTGAGTTGAATCACGATATAGTTTGGTTTCTGAACTGTAACGTTACCCACTTAAGGTCGATCCCGTTTTCTTCGACAACAGAAGTGGAAACAACAAACGTTATCATTTCAAATGATATCTAGTCAATATGTTGAAAACAGTGTTGCGTAGACACAATAGATTTATTTGCAAGTTTTTATTTCAAGTCTCCACCTTCTATGTTTCAGTGAGTGGTGTTGGCCGTGTTGCATTTTTGCTCCGTAGCTTCAGTCGTTGAAAACCAACCAATCAGCGCGCAGCTCCTCTATATATTCATGAGAATTCCATAAAAGGATAAAACCTAGCGTTTTTTCCTGGGACAATTTCACAGGAAGCACCAGGGGGCATAGAACAGCACCCGGGCCGTTTTCAGCCCAACCAATGTTACATACCCTATTCGGAGACCTTAAAGGCCATATGGCAGGTTAAACACTACTGTTGATTAATGGGTACATGAAGCGCTCAAGATATCATTTAAAATATCTCCAAATGGTGCTAAAGACCAGTTTTTGTCGTTTTTGGTGTTGGCATTACCATATTAGCGCAATTCGGCGATGCCACGTTGGGGAGTCGTGGAGGAGAGTTCAGCCTAGTACTAGAACTATGGTGACTGACTGGGATGAAGAAGAGGTGGCAAAAACCACTAATGTGTACGATGGCCCGCAGCGGTATAATTTTGAACCAACTATACATGAGAAGGCAAATGAGGAATTGCCGAGACCTGATGGCCGTCAAAGCCAATTAAATGGATGGTCCGAGGAGAATGAGTGGAGAGTTGGTGAAGTGTCCTGGTGAGTTGCTATCATTTAACAACGCAGCAAAGAGCTCTGGAGCTAGTCTACGAACAGCAGTGCACATATACAATTATTTATTTTTTACTGTCAGTGAATAGCACCGACTGAAAGTCAACGGTTTCTTTATATCTAGTGAGTGATCATTCAGGGCTTGACATTAACTTTTTGAGGCACTTGTCCTTTTGACAAGTAGCCGACATTTATGTTTCACTTTTCCATGCACAAAAGTCACGTCCGGGTAAAGATTGTGCCTTTGACCAACGAAGATGAGCTGTAATATTATACAAATGATAACATTTGTAACAAATGTTATTTGTTACATTAAACATTTACACAATTTCTGCAGAATGAAACACTTTGTTATGTACTGTATTGCAGCTTCGTCCCAATATCTCTACAGACCGTGCAGCTAATTTAATGCTCAACACTTGAATGGGGGCTTATTACTTGAAGAGGAATTATTTACCGCGTCTTCTCAGTTACACTATCAGGGCTTGGAAATACTGTGACTTGCTAAAGTAGGCAAATGGTTAGTAAAACATAACATTTCATAATAACAGCTGCAAGACCCAGTGAAATGTTATATACAGCTAGCAAACTAACGTTAGCTAGCATTGCTAACGACATTGGCTAACTCAACTTCGGTAGGCTATCCTCAGTATTTGCAAGCTGGCCAGTGCAAGTAACATGGCATTTTATTTTGTTTGAGTTTAAACTTTTCCAGTGGGGCAAGTACATTTCTCTTCCACTTGCCCTACAAAAAAAATCCACTTGTCCCGGACAATCATGTTGTTAGCTGTAGTTCAGATAAGTAGACTAGTACTACCGGTGAACTTATCTAGAAATAGAAGACATCATGCTAGCTATGGGCTAGCTATGGGCCAACTTACAAGTCCCACCTGTAAAATCACCCCAAGATCATCCCTAATTAAATATTTTCCCAGACGTAAACACATTTCCGATTACATTTACTCATTTAGCAGACGCTCTTATCCAAAGCGACTTACAGTAAAGTACAGGAACATTCCCCCCAGAGGCAAGTAGGGTGAAGTGCCTCGCCCAAGGACACAACGTCATTTTGCACAGCCAGGAATCGAACCAGTAACCTTCAGATTACTAGCCCGACTCTCTAACCGCTCAGCCACCTGACTCCCAATTAGATGTCCCACGTTTTGATGGTACTAGCAGAGACCATATTAGACATTCTCTGGTACTAGCCTAGTGTTTATTTCTAATCTATTTCAATGGTCTCTAAGCAGGCTTTGGTCGGTCGTCTCCCCAACGTGACATCATGCAATGCATTGTGGGGGAAAGAAGAATCATTGCAAAAAGTAGCTAATTTTTTGTATTATATTCCGTTTTGTGACACCCAACAACATCAAATACAATGAATAACAGTTTAAATGTTTATTACCAACAAACAAATAGCGCAAATTCGTTGGAAAAATAAACCTGCCATATGTCCTTTAAGGAACAGTGTGAAATACCCAAAAAAAACAGTCAATGACCCCTTTAAACTTTTAAGATTAATTGACACCCCTAACAAGCACCCCCCTCCTTCCAGTCTCGGTTGTGGCCCAATGTCTGCCCAAGGGTTGCTTACCTTACAGTGGGTGGTGGACACAGGCAGACCAATGTTAGAAGCAACCACAACAGTCAGAGCTGAGGCCAGTTCAATGCTGAAACCACTGGAGGAAAATTAAATCAGACATGTCAAATGTTGGTGTGTGTGAGAAGGAGAGGAGAAGTGTTACTTTTGAGGATAGTCACATCTTGGGAGGTTGTGGTTTGTGTGAGGGCGGGGTGGTGGGTTTTTTTTCCTGGAAGAATACCAGGGATTCAGTTTGGCTAGTACCTTGAGGGGGTGATGGGGGTGAGGTCCTTGCCCATGGTCTGGATCACTCTGCGACCCCACACCCAGAGACCAGTGCAGATGCCCACACCTCCATACAGCAGCAGCCAGGTAGGGGTGGGGGCATTGGAATACACAGATCCACTCTGGTACACCAGCCACAGCGCCACCAAGGGTCCAATGGCATTACTGCAAGAGAAGATGCTTACCTTCATGTTCAGATAAATGCTGGCACTACTTCTGCCTGCCAATATTTCAAACTGCATTTGACCTAAATCCAACGTGAGAGACCCTTAATATAGCTATAGGTATTATTACTGTACCAACCTGACATCGTTGCCTCCA
Source organism: Osmerus eperlanus (assembly GCF_963692335.1). Taxonomy (NCBI): domain Eukaryota; kingdom Metazoa; phylum Chordata; class Actinopteri; order Osmeriformes; family Osmeridae; genus Osmerus; species Osmerus eperlanus. The sequence continues at coordinate 2,640,681 of NC_085031.1, forward strand.
TGGGCGAAGGAGCCAAAGCAGGCGGTAAGGATCTGGAGGAACTGGAAAAGCGTGGAAACTTCTGGCCTGTCTGCCTCTAGCCCATCGTCCTCCAGGGAACTGCAACTGCTCCCTGCGTCCTCCTCGCACATCTCCAGGGTCACCTCTCCCTCCCCCAGGCCATCGGGCGTGCCGTGCACTGCCACAGCGTTGCAGTAGCTTGTGTAGCTGTCCATCCGGATGCGCTTCCTTTCCTGGCCAGCACCCGTGCCCTTGTCCCCATCCTCGCTAGCACGGAATTCACCTTCCTTGTGCCGAAAGTCTCCATGCATGCCGATGATGGCCATGGTATAGGAAGTGTAGCTGTTGTTGCGTCTGATTGGTCGGTCGCCACCCTCGCCCATGCAGTCTCCGACCTTGGCCAGGTGCAGCTTGTGGAGCAGCTCCTTGTAGAGTCCCGAGTCCTTGTGAACCGTGTGATACTGGCTGTAACCGTTGCTAGGGACATGGGCAGGCCCATTGCTGAACTGGACTTGATTGTTAAACTGGACTTGGTTAGTGGACTGGACCTGTTTAGGGACTGTTAATGAACAAGCCAGATTTAATGGACTACATAGACTGGAATAGAACAAAAAGCTGCTTAGCAATGAGGGAGACGGTGAAACTATTTGGACTACATCTGGAGGAGGAAGCCTGACCAAGAGCACTCAAAAGAATAATTCAGTTCAATACTGCTCACCACAAGCATAGACAGTCTAGCCATTCCAGTGACTCACACTCACCACCGTTAGTGTTGCAGCTGTCGGTGTCCGTGCCGTCCTTGTTGTCGCCGTCGTCAGAATCTCCGATGTCAAAGGTAACCCTGCGTGGCTCCTCTGTGGGAGGCTGGGGCTGCATGGGGGAGGTCTGGGCGGTGGCAGCAGACGGTGAGGAGGGAGTGGAGGTTTCCTCAGGGACAGGTTTCAGAATAGGACTGTGGGCTTCCCTCAGCTCCCTCTTCTCCATTAGAGGGCTTTCCGAGGGGCTGGAAGACTTGTTTTCCCCTGCGGGGTGGAGGGGAAAAGTTGTCAAGTCTGTTGGGGGGGGGGGGGGGGGGGGGGGGTTGACTCATTTCTGGTATAATGAGTCAAGTTGCTACTAGGTAAAAGATAAGGTAAAGGATAAGTATGTAGGGGAGAATATTTACACATTGGTCTCAGCTCAGTCTGGGCTTGAATTTGCAACCAATTTGGTTTGCTTGGTATGCTCCCGAAATTGTCTGTGAGACCTCATTTGAGAGTGCAAATAATCATTACGGTGCAACCTGTATTAATGTATTTACAAAAACACTTGCTAATTAGCCTACTGCACAGTATGTGCCTGCTGTGAGCTAATAGTGTCCGGTCCACCGTTTTATCAAACATTACATAAACAATTAAACTTAACGTTCTAAACTTTAATGCAGACTTTAAGTGGGTGCTCCTAAAAAATGTTTACGTTGGGAGCACCAGTGCCACCAAGTAAAAAAGTTCATTTCAAGCCCCGTCAGTGTACTGATAACGACACGCCTCAGAACCTTCTGTTTAAGGCTGCAAACAGAAGACGATACTGTAAACTTTCTGATAAAACTCTTTAACCCTTGTGCTGCCTTCGGGTCACATGACCCGAAGGTTCACAACGAACCATCGTTGTTTTGCGACAACTTTACCCAATACAAAAACAAATAAAAAGCATTTTCTTTTAACCTTCGCGATGTCGGGGGTCTGAGACAGCCCGACGGTTAAAAGAAAATGCTTCACTTTGTTTTTGTATGCGGCAAAGTTGTCGCAATACGACAGTGGGTCACAATGACTGATGGGTCAGAAAGACCCGAAGATAACACAAGGGTAAAAGTAGTACATCATGGCTTGCTGGTCAGCCAGAACATTGGCCTGATTACATGATCAAAAGTTGTTAGACCAGGAATCCGTTCAGGCACTAGCAAGTCATTTTAGATTGTTGGCCAAATCAGTTCACAAGACAGCCCGAGTCACCCTTAGCCTTCATCCTGTGAAATGTGGTTAACCCCAACTCAATCAACTTAAGTCAACCAGGGCTATTCTAGTGACTGAGGTAAATGGGAATTAGTGGATCACTATGATGACCCAGTCTGCTGGATCATTGTGGCTGTAGACCAGGGGTGTCAAACCCTGGTCCTCGAGGGCTGCTGTCCTGCATGTTTGAGATGTTTCCCTGCTCAAACACACCTGATTCAATTAAATGGTTGTTATAACGACCATTCATTCGAATCAGGTGAGCTCGATCGGGACAGCGGCCCTCGAAGACCAGGGTGACACCACTGCTGTAGACAGATTATGACCATTCAAGATGGCCATCAACAGCTTGTACCTTTGCTGTAAGACAGCAGGAGATCAAGTCTCCGTGAGACAAAGAACAAGGAAGATGTTATGGATTGATCCATGAAAAACAGGTTATTGGGTGTGGTCATCAACATGAATCACAATAAGAGTAGCAGAAATCTGCAAAAACAAAAACTAGGCCGTTGATGTAAATGTTAAAAGATAAGAGCACCTTTACTTCAATAATCATTTACTTAATTCGTAGACTATCTGCTTCTTCAAACAGAACATCATTACTCAATTGCAACATAGAGACCAAATTCACAAAATATCCACCTTATTCTCAGGGGTTCTACTGTAGAAATGATTATGGGTGCAACTTCCGGTAAGTAGCAGAAGTTGCGGTTTGCTATACGTTAGTCCCAGCCAGCCGTCAACAGTGATTCTTTCTAAAGTAATTTTAACTATAATTGAACTAAAACTGGTTTGTTTTTAAACATATGTTGTCATTGGGTGTGCTTTGCCTTCGGCAAGGGCACAACCTTTGTTCTCTCACATATGTTTTTTATTTATTATTATTATTATATTATTATTTATTATTGTTTATTTTCACGCCCCTAAGGATCCCTCAATATTTGGACAACATACACAACGGCGGTGTCCAAATGTTCGTCTTGGTAGCGATTGCGTTGGTTGTATTTTTATTTACGTTCCGTTGGATGGTTTAAGTTCAAATTACATTTTTGTGGCAAAAAGTGAAGCTAACAGTGGCTAACTTGCTAGCCACAGTCACTGACGTCACGAAAACACGCGTGACTACCTGTAGCAGAACATTCGTTCAGAGCCTGTTTAAGGAGAGCCTGGCCACTCGCTATTAAAGGAGACATGACATGCTGTTTTTGGATGCTTTTATATAGGCCTTAGTGGTCCCCTAATACTGTATCAGAAGTCTCTTTCCCGAAATTCAGCCTTGGTGCAGAATTACTGCCACTACTAGCAGTCCCACAAGGAGCTTTCCTCAGAAAGCGCCGTTTTGGTGTCTGTAGCTTTAAATGCTAATGAGGAGCGGAGGGGCGGCACCATGCGCTAATGTTTACAATGGATGTATCGCAATGGCTGTAGCCCCGTTGCTGTAAGATGCCTCGAATTTGCCCATTCTCATCTGATAACCCTGGTTTGCAGAGGTACACACTCAGTCATTTCAATGAGGGGGAAAGGCAGATATCGCGCGCGCCATAACACCTTGTCTGAGGTTAGTAGCTGGACGAAGGAGAGTTAGTACTGATCCAGAATTTTATTTCAGCAAGGCCAGTTTTGTATTAGCTCAAGTTGAGGAAACAGTCGTGGCTGAAGTGTTTGGCGCAGACATACAAAACAAATGCGCCTACAACAGAAGTTGTGTAGGCGCATTTCCAGAGAAAATAAAATTAAGATACTGGGTCTTCAGAGGCTCGGATGAAGGAACTGTAAAAAGATTGTTTTCCTTTGTACATCCAAACTGAGCAAATGTAATGCTTCGTTCGTTTGCAAGCCATGATGTCTCTCGAGGATAAAAACACTTGCACGGTCGTAGCTCAGGTTTCTTATGGGCGGGCCAGATTCTCTGGGCGGGCAAAGCAGAGAGAGGGGAGGTAACCTTCCTCCTTGTGACGTAACAAAGAGGAGATTTTCAAACAGAGCAATTGAGCTTTCATTTTCTGAAAGGCGGAGAAGAACACTCAGGGCTTGGTTTACACCGATCGAAAAATCTAGCCACTGGGGGACCAAAGGCAGGCTAGGGGAACTCATTAATGTTAAATAACCTCCTACAGTGAAGTTCTCATGTCATGTCACCTTTAAGCCCCATTGTACCGAATTTTGTTGCAGTTCCACCAGAGTTCCACTGGGAGTGATTACGGTCGAGTGCAGAATGAATGGGAGTCTATGGAGCTAAATGGCTAAATTTGTCTCTTTCACCTGATTGTCGTTGAGAAATCTCAGATTTTATTGTAGTTTTTATATGATCAACATGGATTATAGGTCAAAAATTGAATGAACGAGCACTTATGTCCTTTCGATTTCTTACAGGGTGAGTTGTTGTTGCCCATAACACGCTAGCATTCTGCTAATGAATGCTGATTGGTTAGTGAAGGACTGACTACGACCAGAGATCCCTCTTGATGGCATCCGAAGCAGAATGTCAGAGCATTAGCAACATTAGCAACAACATTAGCAAGCCAAAACTCTTTCTAGCATGTGTATTGACAAGGAGAGCCTAACCTGTCAGCTGTGTTGTCGATAGCTCGAGATAAAAGGAAGTGACCAGAGCTTGCCGTAAAACAATATCTCTGGTCGTACGATGTGTATGACGTCAATGACATTTTAAAAGGCTTTTTAGAACAAAAAGGCGACTTCAAAAAAATCTAACACCCAGCAGTGTGTATTTGTTTTGCCTCCCCTTTCAAATTCAAATTACTAGAAAAAAAAATTATATCCTGAGAAGTGGATTTTGAGGGGTATAGCTCCATAGACCTCCAGTCATTCTGCACTCGACCGTTAGCGCCCTCATATGGAACTAGAGTGGAACTGCAACCAGTTCAGAACCCGGAAGTTTCCCCGAGAGTGGCAGTTCTCTCCATAGATATATATAAAGGGTAGATGTCTCGTCCGCCTTGCCGGACAACGGAGTCAAAGTTGCATAACGACATCTTACAATCAAGTACAATCTTTTTAAGAACGTTGTTGCAAGCGTCCATGCAAGAATGGTCTTGCAAGACCGCAAGGACGTAGAATGAATTGAGATGCGCGGCTTTCCTTGGCTATTGCGCAATACCCTGGACTCGCTAGGTTATCGAAAAGTCGGAGCAAATTTCATCAATAAAAAACACATTTTCAGCGACTACACTGCCCATTTTTCGTCACATTTTAATTCAGATGCTGATTTTCATGTACCGTTTAGCTGAAATATGAATATTAAAAACTTAAACTTATGAAGTTTGTCCGCCTCTCCTGACATCTTGCAATGACTTGTGGGAAATCATGTGCGTTCTCACTGGCAAGTCACCATCTGATGCATCCTGGATAAAAGGGGCGGATCAAGAACATTTCTGGGTATTTTTGGCGTTCTTGGTGACTTGTGTTCTTTGGATTGAAACCGTACTTGGGCAATGAAAGATGACGTCAAACGAGTTCGCAAGAACACAAGAACGGAGAAAAACGTGGATTGATAAACAGCCCGTGTCTATGGGATAGACATATATACATGGGATAGACCAATTATCACCCTACGTCACACGACTGTCAAGCATGCTCAACTACGCATGTCGGATGCAAAAGACGAACTTCTCCCGGGTATAATACACTTGGAGTGTCGATCAGGTCATCATATATCTCTGGCCACTGGATTTCAGGGCTTGACATTAACTTTTTGCGGCACTTGTCCTTTGGACAAGTACATTTACGTTTCATTTGTCCATGCACAAAAGTCACTTGACTCCGATACCTTTAAATAGCCTGACCAAGTAATCGGGCAAAACTAGCGTGGCTAACGGAGGTCACTTTCTCAGGCAAATGACGAATGAAACAGGCTCGGTTAAAGAAATCATTCTGGCTATCTAAAGCAGGCTTGTATCTACAAAAGGCAGTCATCCCTGACGTTTATAGTGTAGAATGGAGTGAAATACAACATTGTGCACACTGCCAGTGAGCGACCCGAGTCTGACTGAGGCTAACAACGTCAAAACAGTGTGACGGGGACGCAGTCTCACTCAGATTGCCAGTTTTACACAAATCACAAAAATAAATCGGACCAGCTGGCTAAAAGCAGAATTCCCATATCTCTTGAAATCTGCCCTGCTCGACTTTTTAGGTGTAGAATTTACTGTAAAACTGTAAAATTATGAACTTTGTGACATTACGTGAAGACATGGCTTCCGCGACGCGAATCGCTTGCCATCACTCGCCTTCCCACAGTTCACCACGTGCGGGGGCGTATCAATCAGATGTAGAATTGTAGTTCTCTAAAGTCACTGTTGTAGTGGTCATGGCCAAGTGTGCAGACTTGGGTTTACGTACAACCTCGGCAACCCTGCGGCAGCCTTTTTTTTGTCTCTGTACGATTACAGAGACTATCAAACAAGACTGGGTGTGCAGACACAAATACTATACGTTTCTCCTCCATCTTGAAACTGGAAACCTAGAAAATGTTTACCACGACCAATGGTTGCTACGTTACAAGAAACCAATCCGATTGGCCAACCCCAGCGTTTAACGCTCCTCATTTACATAAAGCTGAGAAAATCCAGCTTGCAACACTCCGCTCGCCTTCCCATAATGCCCTACGCGAGTGTTGACGCGCGTCAACGCCTGGTTTGATTGACAATGAATTGGAAGCCGACGCTCCGCTGTAGTGGACACGCACCGTAAGGGTCAAGCAGCGGACCCCCATGAGTACTCCACTCCTACCACCGGCCCACACTGGAGGCGGCGCAAGCGGTGTGCAAGACCTAGCAAGCAGGGAAGTTGAGCGGTATCAGCGCCAGGCTAAAGGCCAACCTCTACAGACCTGCACTTCCATCTATACTGCTTTCCAACGTTCGATCGCTGGAAAATAAAAGAGACTACCTCAGACTGGATTTAGCAACACAAAGAAAAGTGAAAGACTGCAATGCCATCATACTCACGGTGATGTGGCTTAATCACACCGTTCCGGATAACGCCATTCAGGTGGACGGGAGAACAGCATTCGGCGGACAGGAGCTACGCTCTCAGCGGTAAATCTCGTGGAGGTGGTGTGTGTATTTTTACTAACAACTGGTGTACTAACGCCGAAATTGTCTCAAGCCACTGTTCTAAGGACTTAGAATTTTTAACGCTAAAATGCCGACCATTCTACATGCCAAGAGAATTCACAGCCATTAACAGTGCAAACACAAAAGACGCACCGTCTACATGGTATCAGTCGGGTAGCTCAATGCAGAATTCTAACCCGGACTCTGTCTACATAATTGCTGGAGATTTTAATCAGGCCAAACTGAAGACAGTACTTCCACACCATTATCAAAACGTGAACTTTGCAACCAGGGGAGAAAACACTCTTGACCGGGTCTACAATAACATTAAACAGACATTCAGAGCTTTCCCCCACCCCCACCTAGGGAACTCAGACCATCTCTCTTATGCTAATTCCAGTTTACAGACCATTATTAACCAGGAACAAGCCGTCTGTGAAACAGATCAGAGCATGGCCAGAGGGAGCTACCTCAGCCCTACATGACTGCACAGACTGGAATGTTTTTGAGAGGCTGCCACTACCAACCAGCACGTCAACTTGACGGATTATGTGACAGGCTACATATCCAAGTGCATGGAAGATGTGACCTTCATCAAAAACATCACGAGAGCCAACGAAAAACCTTGGTTCACCAGGGAGGTACGTGAGCTCCTGAGTACGGAATGCTGCTTTCAAGTCTGGGGACAAAGACACCCTCAGATCTGCCAGGGCCAACTTGAACCGGGGCGTGAGAGCAGCCAAGCGTGCCCATGCCCATCCAGTCAGTCACTGACTACAGATCAACAGACTCACCGTGCAAGGACAACACAGATTTCCTCAACACACTTAACACCTACTTTAGCAGATTTGAGAAAAATAACACCACCACACGAACAAAAGCCCCTCCCGGCCCTGACGATGAAACACTTCACCTGGACCCAGCTGATGTACGGAGGACCCTACTCAAGGTGAACCCCAGGAAAGCTGCAGGACCTGACGACATACCTGGGCGTGTGCTCAGAGATTGTGCTGACCAACTAACAGCCGTCCTCACAGATATCCATAACACCTCTCTGTGTCAAGCCATCATACCAAAATGCTTCAAAGCCACCACCATCATACCACTACCCAAGAAATCCCCGGCATCAACATTGAACAACTACCGGCCCATAGCACTCACCCGCATCATGATGAAGTGCTTTGAAAAGTTGGTCCAGGCCCATATAACATCCTCCCCACTACACTTGACCCATTCCAATTTGCATATCGTCCCAAACTCTCCACCGATGATGCCATAGCAACAGCACTTCACCTATGGAAAACAAAGACAGTTACGTGCGGATGCTGTTTATCGACTTCCGCTCCGCCTTCAATACACACAACAGTGGTGGGCCTCATCAGCGGCGCTGACGACAGCCTACAGAGAGGAGGTGCATCAACTTATTAACTGGTGTGACAACAATAACATAGCCTGACGTTGTCATACTCATAATTCTAGTCAGAATATGAGTCTGATACCGCTCCGTTGGGCTGTGAGTATTGGGCGTGTTTCAACCGAACCTGAAAAAAAAAAAAGCCTCTTCACGCAATTGGATAGACCTACAACCAATCAGAGCAACGTAGTATGTTTGTTGAAAACGAATTCAACCCAAGCGCTCTTTGGTGATGCGGTTGATTACGTTACTGTTGATCATCTGTCCATCATCGTATAAAGCCCGCCCTGACAATTTGATTGGTCTGAACAGCTCTTGTTCGGACATAGTTTTTCCCCAACCGAGCGACCCCAGACCCAACTTCCCGACCAAATTTTTTTGTGGGCGGGCTAAGTTTGGCTGGCACCCAGACTAACAATAACCTACAACTGAATGTAAATAAAACAACTGAATGTAAATAAAACAAAGGAAATAATTGTGGACTTCAGGAAAAATCACATGCCACACTCCACTTAGTATAAATGGCAGTGCTGTGGAGTCTGTGAAAAGCACCAAGTTCCTGGGGGTGCATATCACAGATGACCTGACATGGTCCACCAACACCACCTCTCTGGTCAAGAGGGCACAGCAACGCCTCCACTTCCTTCGCCGGATGAGGCGCCATACAGAGGTGCCATTGAGAGCATCCTAACCAGCAGCCTCTCAGTCTGGTACGGCAGTTGCTCTGCTGCTGACCAGAAGGCCCTGCAGAGTGGTGAGGACAGCAGAGAAGATCACCAGATCAGCCCAACCATCCATTCAGGACATGTACATGTCCCGTTGCCACAAGAGAGCCATCACCATAGACCCCACCCACCCAGCTACAATCTTTTCACCCGCCTACCATCTGGCAAGCGCTACCGCATCATGCGGTGCAAGACTACCAGACTCAGCAACAGCTTTTTCCCACAGGCCATCAGACTACCAAACACACAAGGAAATTTCATGAACAGGTGCTCCTGCGCCACATACACCCACTAAGGACCAACTGACTGCAAAATATTTATTTATCATTTATTTTTTAGTCTGTAAGTTGTCTGTGCATAGTGCCTGCATTATGAACAATAACATAGTATCCATGCTGCTATTTGAGCACTTTACTCATACGTTGTTCTTATCGATCGTTGTTTTTAACCTGTTGATGTCTGTTTACACTTTTGTCAAATGTTATAAATGTTGTATTACTTGCACATTTGGAGTATGGGGAAACGCAATTTCGATTGTCTGTCTGAAGAATAAATCTACTTCATTTGAGCTAACTCGGTTGTGAATCTGACACTACCATGCGTAGACTACAAGTAGCTAGCTACGGTGGTGAACCTGGCTTGTTTTGCAGTGGTTTACAGTCTCGCTAAACAGATGATCGGAGTGTTGTGAGGGGCTCAAATAAACACTCATTGCTATGTTTTGCAACCGAAGGATTGACCAGAAGACTAGAAACCCTTCTGTCAGAATAAAAAGAAAACAATGCCTCTGACTGGTGTTGAACCTACAACCGTTCGTTTACCAGCACATCATCTCATACAATTGATTTAGTGACCAACATATTGAAGCAATGTGTACATTTACATAAATACACCCCTTTCAGCCATGTTGTATTCGATTCAATTGTCTCAAGTAATGTTTTGAAATACATCCATTATACATATCTGTACAAAATTTCAAGTCAATTGGACCTTTGGTTCAAAAGAGGAATTTTGAAGGTTTTCCCAAATTCACTGTAAAGGAAAATCCATCATAGCGGACCTCATGGGTCCTTGAGGCTTTTTTGTTCCTCATGAAAATGAGGCGTGTACCCCAAGTTTCTGAAGAATTGGAGCAATGGGGTTGCAATGCCATCACTTCGAAAAGTGGACATTTGGGCACCCCCTATGGTCTGATGTGGGCCAGTCTTGGTATGGGCGTTAGTTGTGGCATGTTGTATCTATTTGCCAAATTTCAAAACTTTTACCCATGAGTTCTTGAGATAATTTACAATAATAAATATAGCTGCAAGCAGCGATGCGGGTTCCTCCGCAAAATATTATAAACATGTACACTGTAGAAGATCGAGAGTTGGACAACAAGAGAGCAAAACTACTTCATGTTTGGCCAACAACAACATGCTGAATGGGGATTTGAACTCATGAGCATAAGGTTACAAGTCAGTCTCTCTATCCTCTCTGCTACACACCAACGGTTGACATTGTATGAATAGAAAGGGCAGAGTATTAGCTTTGGGACAAAGGTTAAGAAACGGTTGACATTTCAAGGTGAAATTGCGCATGGTATTTCAGAACGATGTCATCCTGTTTAACTAAACAGATAATTAAAATGACAGGCCAAAAGACTGTGGCTGGATTCGAACCTACGACCTTATACTTCGTTGTTAGATTCAGCCAAAGTTGAAACTGCTCTAATTCAATCATATTTTGATATACCAAGGTGAAATTGTTTATGGTACTTCAGAGTGATGTCATCTTGAACCCTATTAAAATTATATTTGATTTATTGACACAAAGAAATTGAGGCAATGTGTACATTTACATAAATACACCTCTTTCAGCCATTTTGTATTTGATTCAACCGTCTTAAGTAACGTTTTTAAATACATCAATGATACGGTACAAAATTAAGTCAATTTGACTTTTTGTTTAAGAGGATAGATTTTGAAAGTTTTTTGCAAAATGTCGTTCTACAGGAAAATCCATCATGGCGGACCTTATGGGTCCTTGAAGCTTTTTTGTTCCCCATGAGAAATAAGGCAAGTATACCAATTTTCAGGCATTTTGGAGTAATGGGGCGCTGGGGAAATCACGTAGACTTTGGGCGTGGCTTATAGCACCACCTATGGGCGTACGTGGGCCACTAGCCGTCTAGGAGTAGTGACTGACCTGTTGTATGATTGGGCCAAATTTGAAGGAAAAAAATCGGGTCGAGGACTTTGAGCCATTTAACGGAGAAATATAATAATAGGAATACTAACTAAATCAATGGGTTTCCTCCTACCGGCGGCACCCCTAATAATTATAATACCAACAATTACAATAGGTTTCTTCCTAACGAAGGAATCCTAAAAAGGCAAGAGGAGGAAACTTACGTTCAATTTTCTTCTTGAGTCGAGGGCAGACAACAAACCAGACCATTACAGCAGTCAGCGCCGCCAAGCCCAGAGAGATGAGCAGCGTTCCCCACCAACGGACCTTGTCAAAGCCCAGCACTGGAGAAGATGTTGGGTGCAAGAGATCGAGAGGGAAAGAAAGACATGGAGCAAGATAAAGAATAATATGAAATAAAATAACTTGAGTCAAGCATTCAGACTTTGATATTCTTTCAGCAGGTCTACTTAAAAATAACAAATGTACAGGTATTGTGGATAAGGTTACAAATCTGTAACATTAACATTTCTGAAGACTAATACAAACAAACACAAAAAGTAACTCGATGATTATTGTTGTTTTTTTTATTTAACAGAAGATCTTCAGCTAATAAGTCTACAAGGAATCTGAACTTGCGCTGGAATTTATCTACCCAATATGTTAAGTTGCCAAACATAAGCTTCCAGTTAACACCGCTTCATAGATCATGCACTGCATCCAGGTAGCAAATACTCCTAGTCAATTATTAAGCACGTGGCTCATAGATGTTATGCAGACAGTTACGTATTTCCAACATGGTGTGACAAAGACACAGGGGTGTTGCAAGTGCCCTGCCACCATCCACATACAGACAATTCTTTAAAAAGGCAAGGAGAGCTGGGGAAGGGGGTACAAAAAAGGGAGGTGATGATTTACTAGTCTTCAGTGTAGCATAAGAAAACCTGCAAACGTCACAACGCATCGTGTCAATGCAGCTCTGTATGCTGGTGGCAACAGGGGCGCCATTAAATGAAACACTCCTGAAAACAACCTGCTAATGTCATACCATGAAGATACAAGTTAGCTACGCAGTTAAAAGGAAGTGGGTTGTTAAACTTCTGCAAGGTCTCTACAGTGTGACCTTGGTTAAGTGTTCAACAACAACAAAAACACGGATGGAAGCTGGACAAACAAACAGATTAGAAGGCCAGGGGCTGAAAGATAAGAGAACTTGGTCACATCGTTCGTTTAGGGTCTACAGTCCACAGCAACCTATAATACTTGTCACCCTCACATGCTACAGCAGCAGCCGACTGCAGGACATATCTGCTCTGTGTATTTAGTTACGCAACACAAACTCTGCCCCTCCGGGGAAAGGAAAGGAGGAGGGGCTGGGAGAGGAATCGGGAAGGAAGCATGTAGCTTTTATAGCCCAGCTGTCTCACCCTCACTGGACAGGTGCCGCCAGCTCGGGGTGCTCAGTTTGGCCAGTGTTGGGATAAGGTGGGGAAGAGGAACAGGGTGAAGTGCAAAAATAAGAGTGGACAAAAATAAGTAACCACTGGAAACAGAGATTTGGGTGTGTAAATTCAGCATAAGCCTGGGTAGATTTATATGTAGTCAGACAGTAGCACATCTATGTGATGATGACCCCAGAATAGGTCAAACCTCTGGAAACAATGAAAGTATAAAAATATAGGCTGTCCATATAATAAACACTCCCACACAAAAGGGGCGAGTCTCCACCACAGCCACACAGTGGGATGAATGGGAGTGCTCAGGAAATGGAATTTAACCACGGCTACTTTCCAACCCCCTCCCTTGTAACCCTTTGCATCCCGTGGCCCACATTACACAATAACAGTTTGTTATCCCCCCTATGACTCAACTGTATGAATGACTCAAAGTTTGGAAAGGATAGATGAAGGGTGAATATCCTCTTTAAACATAACAGCAATACATTCTTAAAGTTGTAACCCTCCCAGTTCGAGACATTTATTTAGCCAACGTCAGAATAAGTTCCTGGAACGGTGAACTATCCCACAGTGGAGTATTTTCAGTATATAAAACCAAACAATTGTTTCATAGTCGTACTGTAATCTATATGTTGTGACACCCACTACATTTTTCAATGTTCACACAAGCAATGCAGTTAGCGGATAGCACAACTTGATGATGCAAGACAGGCATGTTGTGTAAATTAAGGCATGTGTTAGCTTGTTTAATTAACGATTCATTTGCTATACTGTCATAAGTGGTTTGTGTTGGGTCCCCCAAGAAACCAATGCCACGCACGGTTGGTTTTCCAAAGGGGTAACCAAACAGGAAATTGGCATTCCAGTTTAAGTACACAAAAACACCAACAGGAGGGGTGTCAAATTCATTGCTTACCATATTCAGAACCCATGCAGGTCAAAAAAAATTTTTTTTAAAGGGTGTACTCAAAAGAAAGTTACAAATTAAGAAAATAGTTGCATCTAGCACGAACAAACTATAGTCACATTAAAATGGTGATAATGTGCTTTTGTAAAGCCTCCTTATTTGACTCTTCCATCTGTAGTAGACCTTCTAAATGACCAAATATGGTTTGTGTTTACACGTGACTGATTTCTAAGGTGTTGAACATCCAGGGCTTCGAACATGTATTCTTTTTGACCTCTTGATGACTTTCATCTTAAGTAGATTCATTTACAACCACAAAATACTAAGGCGTGAACTTGCAAGTGTATGTGACGTGTAAAAAGGGGATTATATAAAGAACAGAGAACACCAAATGTACAGCCATGTTTCCTTTTTCCGCATTCCATGGCACCCAACTCAGTTTGACAGGGCTGACTTATCACCACTACACAACTGCTACATAAGAGTCTGTATCGAGGAAAAAATCATTACTAGGACCCCTGTATTGGAAAATAAACACTCCTGCTGTGAAGGGTATGTGCTCCTGCTTTGCTTTAACTGTATACTCCTGGTGCTTATGACATGGAGGAAGTCACTGCTTTTTGTCAAAGATCAGGATTATCCTATTAGAACCACCTTTACGGCCTATAGGTCTTGAAAGGAGCATGGGTGTAAGAATACACATCCTCCTCCCTAGCAGTTTGTGTCAGTAAACCAAGTGCGCACTGATGACTGTGCTAGTTCAGTTCTGCCTCAGGTCTTTAATCTCCTGTCCATCTATATCCTGTGGCTATGCATCTGAAAGTGCAGCAGGAATTAAATAATCCCCTTCTCTGCACAAGGAATACCCATAGTATAGGTGCGATACACTTGCGTCTGGGTGTAAATTACATAACAGTACACTATGTGATTTGAGTCAGCAGGGCAGAGGCCCCTGCAGTGAGTGAAAGTGATCTTCTCTCTGCACGTGTGCTGATATGCATGAATACACCCACAAGCACGCACAAGCGCATATCTGGTCATACCCTGGCCTTAAGCCTTCATTTAATGGCCCAGGCCAGTTGACATCTTGAACTGTTCAGTCCTGTAGGTAGAAGAAAACAAAAGGAGCGAAAGTAGCTAATTAAATAGGGTTCTTTACCAGGGAAAAACAAAACTAGTAATTGCCACCATCAAGACCCAATGGTAAATCCATGCCATTTAACCAGAGACTGTGACAAACATGCATTTTCAGAGTTAAAATGTCCCTGCTTTAGGTCGGAAAGGAACAGACATACGGTGGTGACCCACATTGACAACTCCCAAACATCTCCCACTAGCCACTCAGCATCCGGCTGTCTGAGGGAGTGGTTAATTTCTGTAGCCCGTGGCTACAGGTAGGAATGCAGGGTGAGATGGAGAGTGAAACAAGGTTACTCACTCGGTGCACCAGAGAACATGATGGAGAACACATTGGTTCCCATGGTGACAGCGTAGAAGACAGGCAGAGCCTTCAGTCCATTGGGAACAGGGTCTTTCTGCAGGGAGAGAGACTGAGCAGGTCAGAAACACTGCACCCACTGTGAACAAAGTTACCCTATTATACTGTCAGGTTACAGTTAAATGGCAGAACACACACTGGTATATTGGATAGGATCAATGATTGAGATTACAGGGAATGAAAAGTACAAAGATGGGCCTTATTCTATCCGGAAACATGATCATTAATGGTCTAGAACGGGGGTACTCAATAGGCGGACCGCGGTCTGGATCTGGACCCAGACGCAATACAATTTGGACTGAAGCCAAAATCAACATTCTAATTTAGTCATAATCCAAGCGAGTTTTCATTAGTGCGTGATTTCAGGCCCATATTGTTTTCCTACTCAGTGTGGTTTCTATCTTCTGTGTCCAATCCAAAGATCCATTCAGGAGCTGTAATAGTAATCACCACGACAACTCATTCATTCAATGTTGGCCGCAACCTCTGTGGGTCACGCAGGTTGTGTGTGTCATTCGCAACAATGCCGGCTAATCGATTTGCTAACGGTAGCCTACCTGTTTCTTCTTTAGCAAAAATCATGGCGTGACAAAACCCAGCGAAAAGTTGATTCTGAAAATCGCAAATTTCAGACAGAATGGACTGACAAGTATGCATTTGTGTTGCCGGTGGGGAGCGCAAAACCGATGTGTTTAATCTGCAATGAGAAGGTTGCTCTTGTCAAAAGTGGTAGAGCTAACGTGAAACATCACTATGACACAAAGCATAGACACTTATCAAAATTACCCCCAGAACTCTGAGGTAAGGGCCAGAAAAATAAACCATCACTATTCCGGACCCTGGACTGAATGGAAATTTGGTGAGTGGACCTTTTGAGTTTCTAATTGAGTACCCCTGGTCTAGGACATACTCGTCAATACTTTCCTCTCAGGAGGCTTCTACAATCCACATTCTGTAATAATAGTGCATTTCGCTTTGATAAGGCATACCTTGTGTAAGATGAACATGCGGATTAGGTAGAAGACAATGCCTGACATGATGCCAGACAGTAAGGGAGACAGAAACCAGGAGGCAACTGTAGAGAGCGCAGAACAATTAAACAGAGAATTAACGTTTTTGAAATCACCAACACATAGTACTTTGACTTCACTTGCAAGACAAACACTTAACCCCCACCCCCCAAAATATTCCAAATTCTTTTTACTCTGCTAACCAATTAAATGGGTCACAAACAGATTTAGGTTCCTAGACAGTTGTTGTCTCACCAATCCTGACAAGTTCCAGCCACCTGACACCCTGCTGGCCTCTGGCAACCAAAGAGAAACCAATGGTAGCACCAACGATGCAGTGAGTTCCAGAGATGGGAAGTTTGAGGAAAGAAGCAGCCAACTGCCACACAGCAGAACCTAGAGGGGAGATCAGAGCAACAGTACATCAGTATGGCATTCAAGCTGCTAGTTTTATCCTCCGTACAGAAACAAAGCTTCAGGTAAGGCCACAAATCTTTTCCAGTTACAGATTATATCAGACATTGGGCTCATACTTAAAACACATTTTTACCTGCCTTTTGGATTAAAATCACTCACCAAACATGGCACTGACAGATCCAGCCATTAGCACGTGTTCGGAACCGTTGTACATGTCCACGTCGATGATGCCCGTACGGATTGTCTCGCTCACCTTGGCCCCCAGGAGCACAGAGCCCACCGTCTCAAAGATGGAGGCCAGGATGCAGGCCTGACGCAAGGTGACCACTCCTGAGCCTACTGCGGTACCAAACGAGTTGGCAACATCGTTGGCTCCCACAGAGAAGGCCAGGATAAAAGCGATGATAAAGCCAACAATAAGCAGCCACATGTAGGGTGTCAGTGGACCCTGGGTCATGACAACTATGGTGCTGGCCAGTGTTATGGTGGCTAGAGTTGTTGAAACCATTTTGCGGGATTGATTGGTTTCTCTTAACAATTATCCACTTCACTATGTTTGAGGGAATGTTTGCCCAAAAAGACAATCAATTCCAAAGCTGCTCAGTTAAATAAGGAGGTATCAATGTTTTCAAGAGGTGATTTCTTCAGGCCCCAACCCTTTTGGGTTTCTGAGCTGTGTAAACTATGGAATATAACGAGTACTTTTGTTTTGACAAAACAGCAGTAAGTTATTAAAGTAACCTACAAAGTGGGCTTATTGCTATCCTGTAATTGTACTAGTTTTGCTACAGGTTCTTTGACTGCTACCAGCTACCAGACTGACTGAGTGTACTCCCATTGTGCAACAGTTACTGGAAGTGAATGAGTGCACATCCTGAAAAAAAGGTGAGAACAAAAAACACTAGTTAGATATTAACTGGACAAGACATGTGCAATCCACTTTATCAATGCCCGTGAGCAATACAGGGAGCAGGAAAAAACATATTTCCTCTGACATCACAAGAGGGCGGTGTCAGCGGACCCATTGACAATGAATACAGGAAAACGAGACACTCAATATTCATGTCAACCATGGGAGGAGATGTTGAGTGAAAAAAATACACGATTCGTGGTATTAACCACTCACTGTTCTAGGACTAAATAAAAACAATTAAGATATCTGTTGGATTAAACACGTTCCATTTTACAACATAGATTGGAGCTAAATGAGGGCCCCTTTGCCGTCTTGCCTGAAATCACTAACGGAGGCCATTTTAAGGGATGTCGCAGGAACAGAATAAATGTACTTAGCTGGCTTGTGGCAATAATATTTACAAATATTTTTGACAGCAATTACAAACCAAGACAGTAACGTAGCAAGCCATTACTCGACAAAAGTTCAATTAATTGCCTCATTTAATTTGTTGTCGGGAAAAAGCGAGCACGTGTAGTCCTCATTCATTCATAACGTCTTTCCAGATAGCTACTACAGTAGCCATCCACCCATCTACAGTAGCCAGCCACCCGCCAAGATAGGCAACACCTAACCTCCTCCACGCCATCAAATCGTATGGTAACAGAATGGAAGTAAGCAACATCAGCTAGAAATGTAATAACGTTACATTGCGATAACATGTTAGCTATCAAACAAGGTAATCTCTTAAGTGAGCCATCATTCTTGGCCAAAACAAAATAATAGATTATAAAATTAAGAAACACAATCTTCAAAATTTAGAAGGCTAACCTTATACAACACTGACATCGCCGGCACCACAAGACAGATTGACAGATTTACGGGAAACAGTAGATGCGTTTAGCTAACTACTGTAGGAAGCTACAGTACGCGCTTAATTGAAGTAACTAGCTGTCGCTAATGTACCACTAGTGAGCTTGCCAGCGGTTGTTGTGAATCAGTTGTTCACTTCTGAATCTTTAGCTATAAAAATACATAAAAAAACAATTACAAATTTATAAAGTAGATATTTAGCAACTTACCACACGTCGCACACGATACAAAAATGTAAGAGATGACGCGCGCAATATCAATACAGCGCGCGCGGGATCAGGAAACAAAAAGTGGCGTTATCAAAATATCGATTTCTACTGAAAACGTTTGTATGCTTTAAGGAACACCGTATTAAAAATACGTTGAACACGTCAGGTTCTCAGCTTTGTCCTCTGATGTCTAGTCCAACTCTATTACACCTAGTAGCCGCGTGCGTAGAAATTGCCCGGTACCTGGTTCGGTGGATGTCTTTATTCAGAAACAGAGAAAGGGTGGGGCTTAAAACGTCATAACCCCACCCCCGTACTGTCGGAATACGGCTCAAACTGGTTTTAGTTGGTTTTATAAAAGATTATAGATGTCGCACAGAGGGATTTTCGTATATAAAATAGGCCGTGGACGTCTTCCTCTTGGCGCATGCTTAGAAATGAACAGTTTCGCAAGCGTATAAATTGTATGTAGGCCTATACATAGTTCCATAACAATCCCATACAATCTGACTGCAGCCAGTCAGTCTAGCGGTGCCGTGACTATAACCTTTACAACATCCTCGTTTCATCCACTTGGTTTCCAGACAGAAATGTATTTCCAAGAAACAGAATTTTCGATGTCATTAGTTATCCATTTAAAATTAAAGGTAGCAGTGTACACAAAAGATTGATCATGAAACCATCGAGAAATCCACTATTTATTACTCATTAACAATATTGTTAGGGTTACAATATTATACAGTATACACAGAATACAATATAATCTCTATTTAGAGTAGGTACGAGACACAACCCTTTGAGAAATATGTCAAAGCAGCCAAATAAAAAGGTGTTCTAGTTAGTAGATGTGCAACACTGTATTGCACCATCTGGCGGTGAACACGTTGTAGCCTAATTTTATAGTGAATATAGATTCAAATGTTAATAACTTTTTCAAATGCACTTTACATATCATCCATAAGTGTTGTTGCGTATTTATTGTATAATTGCTCTGTATAAATATATATTACTAAATTATGCCAGTGCCAAGCGAGGCATTTATTTAGACTACTTTTCACCTTTATCGTGGTCCTTTCACTTGCAATAAGCAGATGACGTAAGGAAGACAACTGAACGTGACTGTTTCATGAGCACCTAATCTAGAGACAGGCAATATACAAAGCCAATGACACTACCAGTGTAACGACAAGAGACCAATAAGAATCGTGTTTTTAGTGGAGGAGGGTCTCTCGTCCAGATCTTTCTGAAGTAAGCAGTCTGTAGGAGGATCAGGTCGACTGGCTAGAGTGTGTAGAAAACGTGAGGGAGCATTAGAGGCAGGTTGTAAGAAGAGCGATGCAAGCGTGAGCTAATAAACCAGCTAATATATTTTAAAACTCGTACCACTGGTAATATATATTTAGTAGTATTAGTGTATATATAGATAGTTTAGCAATCTATCCAAACTAAGGCATGGCTAGCTAGCTAATGGTAGCTAGCTAGCTACAATGTTGATTGGATCTCGTGTTGTCATGCGCAGCTAGCCTGATATCAAATACATTCGAAAGGGCATGCATATCACCAGCTTGTTCACTAACTAGATTGTGTGTTGTACACGGATCTTATGCAGTAGACAAATTGCCAGACTTCTGTTAACAACAAACGGGTTCTACTGGCACTAATAGTATGTTTCAGTCCATGCAAAGGCGTCCGATCTGTAAGATCGGTGTAAGTGCGTTGAGGCTTCAAAGCAGCGAGGCATTTCGAGAGGGTGTTGGCAAGGGCAATGGCAAATCTGTCACTGCTGCATGGATTGGCCGAAGGATGGGCCTTTTGTTGTCATGGCTCCAGAGATCAGGGGTGGGTACGAGTGAAACGGTGGGTTCTGACAAGAAGAAACAAGGCCTACTGTCCATTTTTGCCAACCATTGTAGTTTTGTGACTGGGCAGAGGCTCAGACGTGCACATCAGATTGGAGAGCTTTACTCCAATTTGTACTCCGAGCGAACGAGGTGGACCCTGGTCGGCAGCATATGGCGACGACTCCAGAGCAAGCACGCCCATACAGGGAAACTTATTGGCGCACTAGCTGGTGTCTTTATGTGGGAGGACCAAAAGATTCGAGATGAAGAAATACGCAGGTATTATGATACTCTTGTTGTCTAATGTCAATAATGTAATAGTAAAAGTAGTTGCTTTAGATCTAGAATGTAAATGAGACACAAGCCTATCTGTTGTACTTTGCATACCATATTGAATCCACAAGTTTACAGACTGCACATTGCTGGATATTTAGATATTTTTTGTGTGTTCTCTGATCAAGACAAAAGCACCATGCAGGTTTGCTTCTTACTGTGTAATTGTACCACTGTACCATTGTCTCTGTACCACCAACTATCTCTGGGGGAGAAGACCTCTCACTGAATTGCTTCCAAGGTTTCATCCTTTTATTTTCTAGTTTTCCCCTGTTTTCGGAGGGGTTTAGGTTGGTTTAGATGCAGTTCCATGGGCATATGTGAAGCCCTCTGTGACATTGCCTGTAAAAAGGGCTATACAGACAAATAAAGTTGAGGTTTTGATGTTTGTCTACGTGTATCAGTAATGCTGTCTGGTATGCTTTTGTCAATGCAAAGGTGTGGACTCGAGCTTCAAGCGTTAGAATCTGTGAAGAATGTAAGGACTTCCACAGAGAAGCTAGCAGGCCAGGTGGATGCTGGCTGGGAAGTTGTCATGGAAAGGAAGAACTTCCGAGTATGGAGGCGACCTATCCCAGACAGCCACTTGTATGAATACAGAGGTAGACAATCATTCTGTGTAGCCATTTACAATTTCTCTGTCTTTTCAGTATCTGACCATACTAGTTTTATTATTCATTCAATTCATTATTAACAATTTGCTCCTTTTAATTGAATGATCAGCGTTTCCCGTATCATTATATTAGGGGGGCGCCCAAGTTGTAAACGTAGCTTGTATATGCTTGTATGTATACTAATTTCTTTAATTCATATATATATATATATATATATATATGTTTTTTTTTTTTACAGTTTTGGGTTCCTACAACGATGTCACCCCTAGGCAGTTCTTCAATGTTCAGGTATATCATGAGCTTGCTGTTTACGATATTAGCAGTGATGGCTGTACTGCAATTGCCTATAGATTCCATGTTTTGGGATTATATCAGGGATCCAACCAATCTCAAGTTTATGTATAGCATAGTGCATAGTGGAGCTGCTCTTGCTCCACTCTTAGGCATGTATAGCATATACAGCCGTTTAAGATCTCTATGTAGCATTTGCTATTTATAGCTGCTGGCAGGTTTTCTTGTCTCATGCTCTCTCCTTTGGCCCAGTTGGATACAGAGTACAGGAAGAAGTGGGATGCTCTGGTAATCAAGCTGGAGGTGGTGGACAGAGATGCTTACACAGGTTCTGAGGTTGTGCACTGGGCCACACATTTCCCTGTGAGTATGTTGGTGCTTGTTGTTACATAAGATGGGACACTGATGCTGTTTCTTCCAGCATTTGTGTTTTGATTTGATTGTGACTTTTATTTGTTTTTTTCTCGTTTTCTGCTTCCTGTGTTTTTTTTTGCTTTGAGCTCTCTGTCCTGTTGGGATACTGTTGAAACATGTTCTTCAATTTTTTCCTGTTATATATTTCACATTTTGGTTTTGTCTTACTACAGTATCCCATGTACTCGAGAGACTATGTCTATGTACGTCGCTACGATGTTGACCTGGAAAATAATTTGATGATCTTGGTCTCCAGGTGAGTATCTCGAAAGGCCTAATCTAGATCCAATTCCAATCCCAGATGTCAAGATGTACAAATCAGTTTTGTTTTGGGGGGGGAAATAAGGGCTGTGCAGCATCCAGGACTCCCAGAAACCCAGGACTTTGTTAGAGTCCACTCTTACCAGTCCAAAATGGTCATCCGCCCTCACAGATCCTTCGATGAGGTAAGTAGGGAATAATGGGCTTTTAACATGGAGCAGGTCTCACCTATACTGGTCTGTGTGCCCTGCAGCAGAGTCATTAACAGTGTTTGATTTTGTCTTGTTGCCAACAGAATGGATTTGATTACCTGCTTACCTACAGTGATGACCCTCAGACAGCCTTCCCACGTTACTGTTTGAGCTGGATGGTTTCCAGTGGTGAGCATTTTATATATTTAATGCCTAATCTCCTTTTTCACCTATAAATGATGGCTGTCATTGTATAAAACTGGAGTGTTGTCCTCAAAGGGAAGTTATGTGCAAGTCAACACGACAAATCAAGTTGACAACACCACAAATTTAGAGTTGAGCACAGGCTGTCCATACACAACCAACACCGTTTAGCTCGTAGATTGATGTTGCTCTAATGCAGCTTTCCAGGACACACTGGTTGGGGGGGAAAATAAAACAGGAGAGATTCTTCTTGTCTGCAACGCTCGCTCACTTTACATGTTTACCTGTGTACTTTTTTTGCAGTAGGGGTTTTGAGAGAAGCAGCTTGCGTATCCAGGTGGCCTTTCAGGAGGACAGTTACATTTAGTGGTGAAATTGAATAGTTAATCTTTTCTGTCTCACTTAAAGGCATGCCCAACTTTCTGGAGAAACTGCACTCTGCAACCCTGAGGGCCAAGAACCTGGAAGTAGGTATCTATGACTATGCAGCTGTTGTTAAACCCAACGACACCAAGCACCAGCCCAACCAGGATCGTCTAACCGGGGACAACACGCGCACGGGAGGTTCCGGACAGATCTACGCCTAAGTTTCAGAGTCTGGATGTTTTTTCTATCTAGGATGGGTTGTGGGAAATGTGACTTCACCTGCTGGACACCTGTTCACACACAACTTCACCAGCCTCTTACACTTTTGGACCCGTCAGCATTAAAGGGAGTATCAGACGGTGGTTGGTAAATTTGCAGACTTTACTTTCCCCTAGATATATTTTATGGAATTGATCACCATCTTTCACTGAGTGGTTGTGAGAAACGTGAACTGTTTGACCGAGAACATTTGAACCTCTTGGAGAAATTACTGTTGTGTGTGTGTGCTAGCCAGCCAGCATCCTGGGGGGAACTATGTTAAAGACTGAGACAAAATAACTACCCACAATGTAGAGATTCTGTTGCCAAAGCACCGTGGAGCTATACACCCGGCACACTAACTTTTACGGACCAGAAGACTTAAGAGCTGGTGTGGTCACTTTCAAATTATGAGAATTTTCATCCAATGGTAGTAGCCAGGTTCCTCCATGATCCGTCCCGTCATCGTTGAGTTTTTTCAAATTGCCAGGTATGTTGTAACAGACTTAAACTGATTTAACAGGATTTTGATCCATAAGGGGGCATGTTGTCTTAGGACAACCGCAAAATCCTCCACATCCATAGTACAAATGCTCTTTTTTCTTTATTACCAATGCAATTGCCCTTCACTTGTTTATTTGAATGCTATTGTCTGAGAATTTACAAGCATGCCAACAAATGGTAATCAACTGCATTTCAGTAGTTTCAGAGCTGATTGAAATAACTGCTACTGTATTTCCTAAATACTAAAAGTGGTAATTGTGACATGTTGTCTTCGGAGAACAGACTGCACTATTGTTCTTACTGCTGAAGCGGTAGAATAGTTTGCAATGAAATGAAGTAGTGCAGAAGACAATTTGCAATTCCTCAAGACGTTTAGGTTAAATGTTCTACTGGGTTTAATTTGGTTTTGTTAGCTCTTTTTGAGAAGTGGGGTGGTGCTTTTAGTGTAGGTCCTATTATCAGAATTACTTCTGGTTGAGTCTAAAGTGGGCAAAATAAATGTGTTACAGACATGCTCTATGAAAAACATACACTCAGAAGAGACTACTCTGTTTACAGCCCAGCAATTAGGCGTGAAACACCCCCCAACTGTCTTTTTGTGTGCTTAAACCTGGCCTTTTCAGTGAGTTTTTTGGGTTGTTTTTTTCCTCTCTACAGCATTGTTTTTTTCTTATGGAAATGCAGAGCTCAGTATATATTCTGCAATACTTTGAAAAAGAATGGGTGTTTTTAAAGCCAGACAAGTACGCGTTGTCTAGTAACAGTAGTACAGACTGTAATTTGTATTAATTAGGTAACTGAAGGGTCCATGTAAAGGTATTACGTAAAAAAAAAGGTAACTCTCAAAAGTCCCAAATAATAATAACTTTTTTTTTTGTCATGCAATGATCTTTATTACAAATGTCTATTTAGCTCTGTAAAAAAATAACTATGACTGTTTTAAATTTGTTAAAATTGTGGAAATTAATTAAAGCCTCCAGTGGTGTTTCAATTAAATTGTCTTGAGATGGTCAGTTGGAGGGCAAAGAGAAACACAGCGAAAACAGTTTAGGTCACGTTTGGAAAGATACGCTTGGAAAGATTTGAGAATGTCCAGCTTGCGAATGTCAAATTATAATGTGCTTTACATTTTCTCGGCACGTGTCCCCTCTGTTAGTCCACTGTGATGTACTCTGTAGCTTTTTTTTGACAAGCTGTCTGACATGTTTTATGATTTGCAATGGTTGATTCCTTTGTTTAAAAATATATAAATAAATAAAAAGAAAAACATTAGGAAATAACTGAAAAATCTGTAACTGGTGCAACTATGTAAGCCGTTGGTTGTAACAGGTTATTTTATGACAGCTTTGAAACAGTTGAACAACTAATCAATAAACAGCTAATTAAAAATGAACTTCCTTTTGATATTTTTTGGGGTGAAATTGTGCTCCAACTAGCAAATGTCTGCATACACAACACTAGGGTCTATTTAACTGAATTTTCATGTTACACATTTTGTCAAAGGTGTAGTCTGATGAGACCCCTGTCCTTGTCATGCATATTTTATATCAGGAACACACAAGTGGTTAGAGACATGTGGCAGGGATGATCAGTCTATAAATAACACACTCCACCAAATACTGGTGCACTTGGATCAGATAAGGACTGACAGCATAGAGGTCTAAAATATGAACATGGTCTGACCTTCCATAAAAAGCACTGTGTTGTTACAACACTGACACACAATCTCACTACTCAGTATTATGATGAATACGCAGGAAAATACATTTTGCGCTTTCACATCACAACTCAAGATTTGAAAGGGATAGGGAACTTGTTCAGAGAAAATACTCTAAGGCTCTAGACTCTAAAGTATCCATTTCTGTCCCAATATTGAAATATGGCCGTAAAAAAAATGGACAGCCTGACAAAATGCGGAGGTGCTGCTCAGTGACTTGGGACTGGACAACATGAATTTGTCAGCAATATGATTTGCAGTGGTTCCTCTGTGTCCAAAGACTAAACTGAGCCCCCATCTAGTTTTTTTTTACACCTGACCTCTACTGGTTGAAATTAAAAGTCAAATGTTCAGAGCACTTATTGGTGACCAAGCCACGAAGCGGCAAAGCCACCTTAGGTGTTTCTACGTATTCTTCTTCTTATTATTATTATACATCTTCTTCTGCCATGGGAGTCTATGGCAGCCCCTAGAACAGTATTGTCAGAAGTTGTGAAATTTGGCACACTCTTTGGGGCCAGTCCCCTCATCAATTTTACCAAGTTTCATGTCTCCATTTTAAACCCTCTAGCGCCACCAATGGGTCAAAGTTGAAGGTGTGTTTACACACTTTACTTTTGAACCACATGTCTCATTTTCGAAAATGAGGTATTGTTGTATTCCCTGGATCAAGACGAGTCCAACGCACTCTATGACGTCATACCCAGTTATATAGATTCTCCGCCATTTTGAATGTTAAGGAAAAGCGTTTTTCGTATCTCCTCCTACAATTTTTGTCGAATCTTCTTCAAAATTGCCACAGATGATCTTCAGACCAAGCCTCACAAAAGTTGATTGGAAAAAGTTGATGGATTTTTGATTTTCTAAATCGTTTGTTAGTTACAGCCAATCAAATTGATGTGGCCGAATTGATGTGGCCGCCATTTTGAATATAACATTTTAAAGTATATAGTTATAAGTATAACGTTTTAAACTATAAAGTTTGTCCAATCTTCACCAAATTTGGCACAGATCATCTTCAGACCAAGCCTCACAAAAGACATCACATGTTTTTTTGATTTTCTAAACCTTTTGACTGGAACAGCCAATCAAAGTCGTCAACCAAGCCACCATAAAAGAAGTGAGGTCATATCAGCACCTCTTTACTGCATTGACACCAAACTTGGTATAAGGACTAGGGACCCTGTTCTAAAGAGGTCCAATAGGTCATGCCATTTCACCTCTAGGATGCAATAAGAACAAATTTGGCACCAATTATCTTCAGATCAAGCTTAACAAACGTTTTCACATGGTTTTTGATTTTCAAAATAGTTTTTCCGGTAAATGATCAAAGTCGGCGATAAAGCCGCCAAAACAGGAAGTGAGATCATATCTCAGGAAATATTTGCTGCATTGACATCAAACTTGGTACAGGTGCTCGGAACCCTGTTACAAAGAGGTCCACAAAAGGTTGTGTCATCTAACCGCTAGGGGGCGATCCCGTGTCTGACACACATTAACTTGTGTTACCAGCTGAATTGATGCGGCCGCCAATTTTACGTTTTATAAAACGTTTTTTCCCTATTCCTCCAACAAAATGTATCCAATATTCACCAAATTTGGCACAGATTATCTTCAGACCACAATCACCTTGACATGTCAAAATAGGACTGAATTACTGCTGTTTAAACTTGGGACAAACCGCTTGCCAGTTGAAAAACTGCTTATATTTTTACACAGTAGCTGAACACAGGAATTTCCAGCACTGAGAATAATTCACTAGGATAAATTGGTATCCTGGCAAGGGCAACGTAGCCAAAGCCAACGAGCCTGCCATGTCACTGGTTTCCTGTCTACACAAACTATCAAAATTATTTTAGATTTTCGAAACGGTTTGATCGGTACAGCCGATCAAAATCTGCGGCAAGGCCGGCAAACAGGAAGTTGGATTGTATCTCAGCAAATCTTTAATGGATTCAAAGCTGCATTTACTCAGAACCCTGTTCTGAGGATGTCTAAAATGTTTTTTGTTCATTTTACCTGCTTTACCGGTTTGGCCACCTCATTGCTGCTTGAAGCTATATTTGTAATTGATTGTGTCCAGAAATCTGCCACAATGTAGCAAGTCAGTGAAGCAATCGTTAAACTGCTTCATCTGCAACAATTAACCCTCGTGCTGCCTTCGGGTCACATGACCCAAAGGTTCATAACGAACCATCGTTGTGTTTACCCAATTTTACCCAATACAAAAACAAATAAAAATAATTTTCTTTTAACCTTCGCAATGTGGGGGGTCTGAGACAGCCCAACGGTTAAAAGAAAATGCTTCACTTTGTTTTTGTATGCGGTAAAGTTGTCGCAATACGACGGTGGGTCACAATGACTGATGGGTCAGAATGACCCGAAGATAACACAAGGGTTAAACAACCCCCAGTCCTCTTACACTTTTGCTCCTTTTGTCCTTTTGTCTCCACCCCTCCAGTTAGCATTGATTTTCACTTTAGATATTTCCCAGAGAGCCACACAATCTTTGTTGAAACATTTATTTAAATACACAAACATCTCCAAACCAGAACCAAAGCTAAAGAAATCAAAACAGATACAGTTCAAGGAAAAACACCTTTGAAGTACAAAGAAAATAAAAAGTTACCTTGTGGCGGTGGACAACAGTTAAAGCTTTGAATTCACTTGTTCTCCACCAGATCAGTGTTCAGCAGCTTTTATCTCTTTTTAATCCATTTCCATTAAATTTTGATATCCTTTAAAAGGGGTCAAGCATGCAAATACAGATACAAAGTAGTAACTAGTCAGTGTCTTTTTTTGCCAGATGGTTGACATTGGGTATGACATCTAGATAGAAATGATGCAATTGCTCAAACCTCAAACCGGGAGAAAAGACAGAAGAAGTGTGCTCACAAGCCTCCAAAGTGCTTGGCGCAACCATGGACAGGAGAAGCACTGCATGGTTAGATCAAGCACAATGGGGTCCTGGGCAAAGAGAAAACGCCATCAAAGTTCAGGTGAAGTCAAGACATAGCCTGTGGGAGACTGAGGTCCTGTTCAAGACTGATCCAAGTAAGAGAGAATGGGGAAATTCAAACAAATCTAGATTAAAAAGTCCCTTTAAATCAAATCTACACCGGCATTAGTGACCTAGGTAGTGATGGGGTGGAGGTACATGAGAGGTGAAGGTAGAGTTGCAGACCTGAGAGTACTGAAATTATGTACTAAAATAAAATAGCCTTAGACACAATAGAAACAGGGAAAGTGTTTGTGGTACAGTGCGGCTCGGGACATCTGCAAAATTTGAAAAAAGGGATTAGTCATAGGTCACACTCTCACTGCGGAAAAGTGGGCACCGCCCTTCCTGCGCCACAAACTGCGGCAAACCCCACCCTCCCAGTCTTCGCACCCTATCCCACCAGTCACCTTTTGATTTACCGTATCAAAGGATTATAAATTAGATATGTTTTCAAAAAAAAAAACAACAATAAAAACTTTAAATTCCCGTAACTAAAATCTTTGCAGGCCAGCCAAAAGGAGTTGTTAATGGAATTACAACCCCATCTATCCAAAGGTGATTTTTAAGAGCAATCAATGGAAATAAAGTTTAGAGCAATGATTGTCATCTTGTTAAAGAACAGCAGGATCTCTTATAAGTGCTCTAGGCTATAGGTCTTCCATCTAACGGACAGAGAGCAGTTTCAATGCTCAAGGTTGATTCAATGTAGAGAATGGCAGATACAGTCATATCACCTCTGTCCATCAACTGCCATTTGCCATCTTAGAGTAGCAACACAACAACTCCTGACATTCTGGTCCTAACCTGGTTAGCGGTCAACAATCAAAGTCAGGAGTTGGAATGCTGTGATGCCTGGTTACCACAGACATAAATTCATTATTTACAAAGACCAGTGAGGAAATATCCATCAGTGGGTTTTGACAATCTTGTTACTCTTCTTTTCCATATCTCCTGGGATATTTTACTGAGATGGTGTAGTAATCAACTTAGTGCTCTGGCAGATGAACCGCTTTGTTTGGTGAAATTAGATAAATATGCAGATGCAGGGGTATTTGAAGGGAAATAAAATGGGTTTGGTAGTGGAGTCTTTATGAACATTATGGACATGGAAATGACCATGAAAGGTATAGTGTTTCTCAATCAAATAAACCAACATTTTTAGAAAATCTGTGGACATTGACAATGTTTAGGATGAACACTGTATGGTGGGTGAAATGGTATTATGGTATTTACCCATGGATATAGGATTTCAAACATGCTGTCTTACCTTACGTGAAGTATTGTAGATTTGGGATCCTTTGGGTTGTCAGTCATCTGAGACTGATTGAAAGTCTCATATATTTTGTATTTAGATAATTTAAACTCTTAACTCAAAACTTAACCTTACCAACCAAAAGGAAATTAGGGTCTGCCTTCTTCTTGACAAAGATCCTCTTTGTACTCGTCTTTGTCAGTAATCCTGCATGAAAACTAATACCTCAACTGTAACTGGTGACCAAGCATCGTATCTGTTTAAAGACAATATTCAGACACATTTGGGATTAAAACACAAATACATCCACCGTGCATTGCCCAATATTTCAAGGAAGTGCTGCAACTGATTTGTCACTGGAAAACCTCTCACCTCTCAGATTGTCCATCCATGGACCGACCCTCCCTCTCCATCCTCTGGGCCTGGCTTGATGGTGGCCGCTCGGCTTAGTGATGTAGTCGAAGGTAGTGATGGAAAGCGGGTGCTCTGAGTTGGGTGTCTTGGGTGGGTCTACCGGCTAGCTCAACTGGAGACAGACTGTCCTGACTGCGTATCCTCTAACACCCCCCAAGCGCCTACCTCCCGCTCCTCCTTCAAGTTAGGAGGGGTTAAGGATTTTCTCTTGGGATAGGTGGACTGGCGAAGGGGACTTGGGCAGGGTTCGATTGGTTGTGGGCTGGGGATCTTTTAGGGGGGAGGGGGGTTTGCATTTTATAAATATTAATACAGAGCCCTCCCTCTCTACAAAGGGACAGATTCTTTAATTTCGTTAGAGGGGGAAGTGCTTTATACACTTAATGGCTTTTATTAGTGCCCGGTCTTCAACTCTTTCATTAGCTAAAGTGCTGCTATAATTTACAGTGGGGGAGGGAGGAATGGGGCGGTGGAGATGGAGCTGGGGGTGGGGAAGAGCTTCTGTCCGAGAAGTGTTGCTCATGCCACCGCTGGCTCGCCTCCCACTATGCTCCACTGCAGCTTTCCTCAGTAGCAGTAGGCATTTTATTCGCAAAATAAGGCTGCTGACATTATCCATCATAAAGTGCAATCTGCTAAAAGTTCCATTAGATTCATGCTCTCAGAATGTGCCACCGACTTTCTAGTACTGTTGAGTTTGACTAAGAATGACAAGCACAGATTTCTTGATAAAACCATTGTGTGTCTTGACATTATCACTGTGAAATACACTGCCACAGTCTGAAAAGGCTTACATAAAATTCAAACTACAAAGAATGTTTAAATGTTAAGAACAATGTGAACAGAATTGACAACCAAATTGTACACATGGTACAAGGTGCAAAAGGATGCTCAAACAGATTTAGCTTTTAGACAATACTACAAATCAAGCTTTAAAGGCATAAGAAGACCTTGGGGACATCTCACGGCAATACAATGTGATTAATCCTGCAGCCCAGTCCAAAACTTTATTGAAAGAATGTCCTTCATGAATGGACTAATTGAACCTTTGTGCATCCCTCGATAAAATAGCTTGTCTACTTCTCTACGGCTGCTAGTGTGGAGGTTTGTACAGACACAAAATGGCTGACCATTTCAAACAGCTGGTGGCTGTGGATACATATCAGTGTAAGATAATTCATACAAACTTGAAGTGCTTGAGGGAACTTAATTACTATTTTCTGCAGTCTGTTAGTTGAATGCAGTAGATAACAGCTGGGGTAGCATGTCCCCAGACTGTGTCTGAGTGAATGAACTGATTAACCTGAGTAGCCGTCAGTGCTGTAGGGAAGGGATTGGTGTGCCAGTCTGAGTGAATGGCTGGACCATCAATGTCATATAAATCATTGTGGTGGACAGGCCTTTTCAGATGAAGCCTGAGCATTGAGCAAAGTGAAAGTGGCCCTGCCATGCCTTTTTTTTCTTTTTTTCACAGTCAAAGGCGTGTCTTACATATTCATATACTGTAGCTGGCTTCAGTAAAAAAAAAAAATATATATATATACACACACCAACACACATCACTTCCTTACACTGTTTATCGAATGTTCCTGTTTTATCATACTTTTCAAGCTACCGTATTTTTCGAAAAATAAGAAGCATTTTCTATAAGCCGCACCCCACCAGAATGGGAGCTTCGCGTTTGAAAATCAAAGTATTAACCGCACTGGAATATATTCTGCACTTAATACGGGAACAATGATACCAAGCAATGCACGAGTATAGGCAATCTTACAGCATGCCGTTGTGTAACACACTTCTAAAACGAAAGTAAGGGTGTAATGTATGTTTTCTATTACCCGGGAATTAACTAATATTTAGCATTCAAAAGTGTTTCTACTGTTGTTTTGTTATAAAAAGGTGCTATAAGCCGCATCGAAATATAAACCGCACCACCAAAAGAAAAATATGGGGTATAAACTTCGGCTTTATTTACGAAAAATATGGTATGTACTTCAACACAGGATGGAGCAGCGCACTAACCATCAGTTATACACACACACAAAAATCGAAGAAGAATTGAGGAAATACATCAATTAAATGTTTATAGTAGGTATTTATTTTGTGATATCCACTATAAGGTTCTTCTATGGATGTCATGAACCTCGGATGGCACTTTTGTATGCAACACTGACATTGATATTAATTCCGTCTTCTGTTCAAAATGTCCCCATATAATTAGGAAGCGCATACCACATTCTTATGGTAAAATGTGTGTGTGTGTGTGTGTGTGTTTGGGAGAGGGGGGGTTGATTAATAATAGACATGTCTTTGTGATGAACAGGTCCATGCAATAAATGGGTGGGGTCTTCCTATTACTTTTTCACCAGCTGGATAACATCCTCGTCCACCATGACATGGTCTTTGCCCACCTTCTGGGGGTTGTGTTTCACAGAGGCGCCCCATACTAGTGCGCTGGAGAGAAAGGGAGGAAGAGAGAGAGATATTGGAGTGAATGAAAGTCCTGGGGGGGAGGGTTCGTCTGCAACAGCAATTCTATGAGGCTTTGTGTTCTACACCATCCAGTCAATATGAATGTATTTGTCTGAATAATAACAACCATTCAATCAATACATCATTAAATTTATAGCAAAAAGGGAAAGGATCCTTAAAAGCTCTGTCGAGGGAGCATTTAACAGGAGGGGCAGATTACTGTTGTTCACACCTTTACTTTGCAGCCAATACGGGTAGAAAAGAGAAGATTCTCGTATATGTATGTGTATATATATATATATATATATATATATACATATATATATATATATATACATATATATATATATATATATATATATATATATACACATATATATATATATATATATATATGTGTATATATATATATATATATATATATATATATACACATATATATACACACACACACACACACACACATATATCGCCAGGCAAACTGTACAATACTCACTATTTGAACTCTTTGATTAGGTTTTTGTGGATCTTTAGGCAAAAGTCTTCCACAGCGGTGTGACTATCAGGAAGTACCACTGGGGATGTGTAGTCTGGAAGCTGGCCTTTGGGTTTGGTGTATCTGGGGAGACAACAATACAATTGTATATTCAATCTCTGAGAGGATGCTCCGTATTTAATAAGAGCATAAGGGCATAGTTAAATGTTCCCAGGATTTGAAATTCTGCTTTGAAGAATCAGCCAATCATTAAATTTACAAGGCCTGTTAGTTGAGCCCCAGCATCCTTACATTCGCACTAACTGCAGATAGTCCCAGATCTTCTCCAGCAAGTCGTCAAAGTTCCAGCGATGGTGGGCTGAGATAGGCACACAGTGAGGCACCTTGTAGATGATGTCTAGTTCCTCTATGGAGATCTGGTCGATTTTGTTGAGTACATAAATGCATGGGATGTACACCCTTGAAGAATAAATCAAACCAAACTTTATTGTTGTATGCCTTTCTACAGTTCTTGGCAGTTGTCCACAGATCAGCAAGTTTAAACCTTAAGACCTAAACTATAAAAAAGGATGAAATACACCCCCCCCCACCCTCCCATTGAATGAAGCCTGGAAACGAGAGATTGAAAATAATGCAAATAAATAAAGGGGGGGCTGCATCTCCAGAGAACAGCAGCAAGCCATTGGTTACCTGTTACCCTCCACTACATCAATGAGGTCGTCGGCAGTGGAATCACTACGCAGGGTGATGTCGGCATTGTGGATCTTGTACTCTGCGAGGATGCTCTTCACAGTGTCTGCATCCAGCTCACTCTGGGCACACTGAGGACAGAGGAGAGACAGGAGATCAGTGGAGAGACAGGTTACAGACCATGAGATGTGGTGTATATCAGGGTGATTACACTCATAAGTTGATGAGAAAAAGAAAATAAATCCCCCACCCCCCTTCTCGCCATGAAAAAGGGGAGGGCTGTTGTGGAAAAGAGGAAAGGAGAGCTTGACTGGAATAATCAAGGGTTATGATGAATTGGTGGATCTGAACTGCCTTACTGTGGCAGTAAAGTTGATGCCCCCTTTGTCCTTCTTCTTGAAGCCGATATTGGGTGGCTGCTTGTTGAGGCGGATGCCAAAGCCCTCCAGCTCATGCTCTATCAGTTTCTTATGGCCCAGAGGTTTGAGGACATCCAGCACGATGAGAATCAGGTTGCAGGTCCGGGCCACTGAGATGGGGAAGGAGGGAACATGATGGGGAGAATACCAGGGACAGCAGGGCTGGAAATTGCAACCATTTTGGTCGCATATGAGCCCGAAATTGTGTCTGTACGACCTCAAAATATATTTGAGAGTGCAAATAATCGTTATGGTGCGACCCATTTAAATTTCTTTACAAAATGCTCGCAAATTAGCCTACTGAACAGTATGTGCCTGCTGTGAGCTGATAGTGACCATTGTTCTATCCAATGTTCTATCCAACGTTACATAACCAATTAAACTTTCTTTTCGCTCTAAACTTTAATGCAGATTTTAGATTGGTTAATATTAGCCGTCAGTCACTCCTTGTCACTGCACTCCGTTGTCACGTGATAGGGCGCAAAATAAATCTATAACAATAAAATTGTAGTTGTGGTGCTTCTTAATATTTGGTGGGTGCTCCAAAGTTTTTGCTGGTGCTCCTAACTTTTTAAAGTTTGGAGCACCAGTGCCACCAAGTAGGGATGGGAACCTTTACCAGTCTCACAATTCAATTTCAAAATGATTATCAATCTTTTCAGAAATTGCACCCATGTCAGTGCAAAATACCAGTGAATCCCCCAAAATAAAATATTAATATGCTTACATTAAATGTAACCTAGAGTATTTCAACTTTGACTTCCATTTGTTCATGATTTCCCCCACCCATTCCTACTTCACAGGTAGTCCTCCCTCACCAGCAATGACCTGCCTTCCCCTTCCTTTGCCGTCCTTGGCCCCTTCAATGATTCCTGGGAGATCCAGGAGCTGACCAGACAAAAGGAAAACCATAAGCATGGAGATCACAACAACTATATCAACACCTAGCAGCCCAGTAACAGCCTACAGGACATTTATTACAGCTCAAGAATGGGAAAAGTGGAAAGCTTAAAGAGGGAAGTTAATGGTCGAAAATTGGCAGAGATAGAAGTGTCCTTGGAAGCATACCTGGATCTTTGCACCTTTGTAGCGGATCACTCCTGGTACGGTAGTGAGGGTGGTGAACTCGTATGCAGCAACTTCTGAGTAAACGCCAGCCAGGTTACTGAGCAGAGTGGACTTGCCTACTGAGGGGAACCCCACAAACCCGATACGGGCATCTCCAGTTTTTGCCACATCGAAACCTATTCAACAAATGGAGCACAGTACAGAATGGCCATCTTTGAAAGAGTGACACCATATATACACACCATTATATGACTTGATGCTCAACTGTAAGCCAATAAAATCACAGGGTTGCTTTTATGTGCACCAGACTAATAGTTTTATGCAAAAGTTTGGACACCCCTTGTCAAAATTTCTGTTACTGTGAATAGCTAAGCAAGTAAACGATGACCTGATTTACAAAATACATAGTTAAAGATTACATTTATTTAATATTTTAAGCAAGATAACTTTTTTTAATTTCCATCTATTAGTTTCAAAATAAAAAAGTTCCCAAAGCAAAAGTTTGGGCACCCTGCATGGTCAGTACTTAGTAACACCACCTTTGGCAAGTATCACAGCTTGCAAACACTTTTTGTAGCCAGCTAAGAGTCTTTCAATTCTTGGGGGATTTTCACCCATTCTTCCTTGCAAAAGGCTTCTACTTCTGTGCGATTCTTAGGCCGTCTTGCATGCACTGCTCTTTTGAGGTATATCCACAGATTTTCGATTATGTTTAGGTCAGGAGACTGAGGGCCATGGCAAAATCTTCAACTTGCGCCTATTGATTTTGAGGTGTGTTTAGGATCATCATCCTGTCGCAGAAGTCATCCTTTTTTCCATCATCAGATTTTTGAAAGACGGTGTGATGTTTGCTTCCAAAATTTGCTGGAATTTTATTGAATCCCTTCTTTCCTTTACTTGTGAAATGTTCCCCGTGCCTCTGGCTGCAACACAAGCCCAAAGCATGATTGACCATCAACTTGACCTCCACCGTTCCTGTTAACTGCCATTTCTTAATTACATTACAAACAGAGGAAATGGCTACCTGAAAATGCTTTGCTATCGTCTTATAGGCTTCTTTGTGGGCATCAATTATTTTCATTTTCAGGGTGCTAGGCAGCTGCTTTGAGGAGGCCATGGCTGCTGATTGTTGGGACACGGTTTGAGGAGTCAGAGGCTGTTTATCAATCCACGTTTTTCTCCGTTCTTGTGTTCTTGCAAACCTGTTTGACGTCATCTTTCATTGCCCAAGTACGGTTCCAATCCAAAGAACACTAGTCACCAAGAACGCCAAAAATACCCGGAAGTGTTCTTGATGCGGCCCTTTTATCGAGGATGCATCGGATGGTGACTTGGCCAGCGAGAACGCATCTGATTTCCCGGAAGTCATTGCAAGAACACACGCATCTCAAATCGTTCTCAGTCCTTGCGTACGTTCTTAGCGTTCTTCGGATTGATAAACAGCCAGAGTATATAAATCTTTGAAATTTACATCACCTGGCCTTTCCTGTCGATGATTTTTTACAAGCCACAGCACTAAAAAGCTAATTAAGGTTTGAGACCTTGGTAAAAGAAATCTGTAAGCTCAAGCTTGGGGGTGCCCAAACATTTTCATGGTGCTGCTTTCTTTTTTTTAACTCAAACTTTTCAAACTTTTTACAAAACTAAAATACAGTAATCTTTCTTAAAATGTTGAAAAGAACGTTCCATCTTTAACTTCATGCTTCTTTAAGAGATCAGTTCATCTACTCACTTAACTATTCACAATAAGCCATTTTGACCAGGGGTGCCCAAACTTTTGCATAAAACTAGTGTGCTGGCACGTGAGTTTTATGACAAAATCATATTTAGCACTATATATTTATAGCCCATAAATGTAGTCCATTACTATCTGCGCACTTCCTTTATGCACTTTTGTATTCCGATTTGAATACAATAATCTGCGAAATGATTACATGTTGCGTAATACCTTCCCCTGGGCCTCCTCCACTGCCTCCCTTTGGTGTGATGAGCTCTCTCCTCAGCTTGGCCAGACGGGCTTTCAGCAACCCCAAGTGGTGAGCTGTGGCCTTGTTCTTCTGTGTACGAGCCATCTACCAAACAAGACAGTGTGATGATTTTAGATCACTTCATATTCTAGACATTATTACATATTTAAATATAGGCCTACATGGTAGTAGCTAGCGAGCTAGCTGGCTAGCCGGTAAACGTCAGCTACTCGTCTACGGTGAATTACATAAGGCAGTTGCTACTTGCTAGCAGCTGTCTAGTCTGCAGCTAGCTCTGGGTCATTATAAAGAAGCCACGCTGAAAACGTGACAGGTTGCTAACTAAGCTAGTCAACTAGTTTAGCTACAGTAGTTCTAGCGTTCCCTAAAATAACTTACCTCGTTCTCTATCTCTGCTATTTTAGCGAGTAAACTCATTTTGACAATCCTTCGATGTAATCACTTACAAAGACTACAGTATTTTAACAACAAAGGTTCTAAATTGTTCGGATTTAGTGTCGCAAGCACACTACTACAGCTAGCTAGCACTCATACTTATTTGCGCTACTGCGTTTGGAATCTCGCTTTTTCACGCGAGGAAAGCAACGATGGAGCGAGCCTGCTGATATTCATACATGCAGCTTTGGCACCATCTATTGGATGTTTACGTAACTACTAGAAAATATCTGATATACGCCTGATATATCTAGCCTGGTACTAACCAGACTCGTACATTGCATTTACAGAGAGTCTGGCCCAAGCAAGCCCCCACCCCTCGCCCCTCGGCTTGAAGCAACGGCCCCGGTGGATGTAGGTGGTATTGCATTTCGTGTTTGACTTCCGACTCTTCCGGTCGTTTTTATTCTATTAACTCCAGTCAACATTTGCAAAGCTATCTCCCCCAATAATTTTTGTTCGATTCTCGAACCTGGCTCATACTACTAGCTTTTTCATAGAATAATTTTTCCTGATTTTTGCTAAGTTTGAAACCAATCCGAAATGGGTAAACTAGCACCCCATTTATTTGCTTACGTCAATAAAAGTTGCCTGCAAATGTGCTCGCGGATACTAACAGGGCACGAGCACAAAAGTTCACATTGGCCGATAGCCGATTTACCTGGAGCTGAAAGAAATGGCTTGAGTTGCCTGCCCTGTTGTAGCAAGTTTAGCAAATGGTTGTCACACATACATGAAATGTTGTTAATATAGTTTATTCCCGTTATTTTAAAATAGATTTGATTTTTCGTAAAAACGTTCATGACATGATGGCAAATATTATATTATGTTAAGCGTGAGCATAGATTGTTGACATGTCTATCTGGAGCAAAGACGAAGATTAATAGTACTTTAACTGATAACCACAATAGGAAATTATATATATATTTAAATAATATTAGTCTTGCCTTCAGAAGCTTTTGTTAAACACACTCATTATTCTTTTTTTGATCGTGTGGTGAATGAAGGTCCCCAGTGACTCTATGTTTCACCCCCACTTATATCTGATGGAAACGTCTTGTATATAGTTCTGTTAATATGCCTCTTTCAAAGGCACGTTCAATAAAGTAATTATATTTTAGACACACTTCTCAATTTATTACATTATTACCAAGTCTTGTTAGATCACGTTATATCCATTAATAGGCGTTTGGGTTAGGGTTAACCCTAGGTTGAACATATAAAACACAAGCCACATTTCTACACTGATGTTAAATTGAAGGCAGTGTGATTTTCGTGGCATTTCGTTTGAATATAAAGTTGACAGTAAGCTATGGTAAATCTGCATTATGGAAGATTTCTGTTACAAAAATAACTATTAAGCTTTCTTTGCCTGGCGAGAACAACGACGTGTGTTCATGTTAACAGTTTATTTAATCCGATACAATGCGTTGGAAATCATACTCAAATCACGAAGAAAAAAAACAACATATGTGATGAGTTCCACCTAGAATAGCCCTATATTTAGCCCTATAGCCTATTTCTAAAAAACAAGTGAAAGGAATACTATACAGTGACAGCATACATTTCCGTAAAGTTTGCATCATGTCTATGATTCTTATCGGACTTGTACCCCATTCTGCCACTGCAATGCCTTAGCTCACACGCTCGCAACCATATAAATCTATGCTCGCGACTGGTTGTCGCAAAGTATGACGTGTACAGCTAGTTGCAAGCGTGCACGAGGTCTCGGAGCTAGGGAAAAAAAAGAGCCACTGTTTAAAGCTAGACCGGAAGAGTCGGAAGTGGAAAGATGGCGCGGTCCAGTTTCGTACTCTCGCTTGCCTCACTGCGCCACTGAGCACTTTTCATAGAAATGAATGGGGACGCCATCTTGGAAGACAAAAGTTGCTTCCTCTAGTTATATTAACTCTATGGTCTGGCCTCGCTCCATTGACAAGCGTTGACTTCCTTGTAGGCGGGTACTCTGTTGAAGTTTAAAACTATTGGATCTGCCCAGAGCCACTCTGATCTGCCATAACCAATCGCTAGCGTTCGCCTTAGCCAATTCCTTCACCACTACTGTAACAGAGCTAGCTGCCGTAGCTGGAAAATCTAACTGTTCCCGTGGGGAGGAGGGCCACAACATCATGGCCACCAGCAAAACTCAGCAAAACTTGTTCTTGCTCCGGCTTTAGCTGTTGGATATTCGGCAACGTTGCCACAACGGACCGAATGGCTTTTCTCGCACCTTTCTCCGCCGCCATTATGGAACTACAACACAAACTAGTGCACAACATCAACGTCATCGTTCTCAGCCACTCCCTCTGTTCGCTGATTCGCCGGTAGAAAATCAACCTGAAAAATCTGACTTACGTACCTCATGGCCACACCTATGTACAGAAGCAAAAATAAAATTGAGCGGAAGTACGTAGGAGGGCAGAGCCAGGCTATGATATATCCTCCCCTAATCAGAATCAGAAAGGGTTTTATTCGCCATGAAAATTAGCACAGACAAGGAATTTACTTTGGCAGGAAGGTGCATACATTAAACATATAGGAATCCTAAAACTTAAATATGTGGTCTAACTAAAGGTACAAGTCTACCTAATACTAATAAAAAATATAAAATAAAATATAAAGTAGCCAAATAATTTACAAATACAAATAGTTCAAGGGATACAAATAGTACAAAAGATACAAATAGTGCAATTATTTGCAATGTGGCAACGTGTCATTGTGCAGATTGTGAATTAAGTCAGTGCGAGCTCTTGGCCTTGTTGAAGAGGCCAACAGCGGATGGGAAGAAACTGTTTTTGTGGCGTGTGGTATTGGACCTGATGGACCGCAGCCTTCTGCCGGAGGGGAGTGGCTGAAACAGAGTGTGTCCAGGGTGTGAGGAGTAGGCCACAATCTTCCTCACACGCCTCAGGGTCGTCGAGGTGTGCAGGTCCTCGAGGGAAGGCAGATTGCAGCCAATCAGGGAGGGAGCTGATGTTCAGTTCCCACTTGAGGTCCTGGGAGAGGATAGTACCCAGGAAGCGGAAAGACTCCACAGTGTTGACTGGGGAGTCGCACAGGGTGATGGGGGTGAGTGGGGCTGTGTTCTTTCTAAAGTCCACAACCATCTTCACTGTCTTAAGAGCATTGAGCTCTAAGTTGTTCTGGTTGCACCAGGTCACCAGGTTGTCAGCTT
This sequence comes from Osmerus eperlanus, assembly GCF_963692335.1. Lineage (NCBI taxonomy): Eukaryota > Metazoa > Chordata > Actinopteri > Osmeriformes > Osmeridae > Osmerus > Osmerus eperlanus. The sequence goes on from NC_085031.1 coordinate 2,681,722, forward strand.
CCCACCTATAGTCAGACTCATCCCCACCAGAGATGAGCCCAATGAGGGTGGAGTCGTCCGCAAACTTCAGCAGTTTGACGGACAGATGACTGGAGGTGCAGCTGTTGGTGTACAGGAAGAAGAGCAGAGGGGAAAGGACGCAGCCCTGAGGAGATCCGGTGTTGATGGACCGGGAGTCAGAGACTTGTGTTCCCAGCTTAACGCACTGCTTCCTGTCAGACAGGAAGTCTGTGATCCACCTGAAGGTGAAGTCAGGCACGTTCAGCTGGGAGAGCTTGTCCTGAAGCAGGGCAGGGATGATGGTGTTGAAAGCAGAGCTGAGGTCCACAAACAGGATTCTGGCGTAGGATGCTGGGGAGTCCATGTGCTGTAGCGTGAAGTACATGCAAAGGGTCTGTCCTCGCATCATGTGTTCTATTTTCTGTGTTCTTTTGGTCACAATAAACAACCTGAGATAATATGGAGATGTCTGCTCTTTTCTGAGATAATTTACAGAGGGGATACACATTAAATCAGGTATTTCCTGCACAAAGTCGACAAACTGATAACAATCTGATAACAAATAACGATGAGATATTTTCTCGTAATCATGAGATCAGGATTCGTAATTACGAGATCTTTTCTCAATATTAGATAACGTGTCTAAATGGTGAATGCAATACGCTTCCGTAGGTGTAGTGTAAGCAAAACAGCAAGTTAACAGGAAAATATGTCCTGTAGTGTATGCGTCCAGTAGGCCTACATCAGGATACATTGTATGGGCTCACCACTAATTCTTCACAAACTACACACACACACAGATCTGTTTTACTGTCCTAGTGAGAACCAACAAGTTACTCCCATCCAAAGTTGTGTTATCCTTAAGGCCGATTTATACTTCTGCGTTTTTACGGAGATGGAGACAGGGAACGCCCTCTCCGTCAAGGAACGCCCTCTCCTTGCCCTCTCCGAGCCCCTCGGAGAGCTCTACGTGCACCTCCTGAAAATCCTTTGACCGCCATTGTTGTACGTTTTTACAATTCATATTTCAGATGAACAGTACATGTAAATCAGCATCTGAATTAAAATGTGACGAGAAATGGACAGTGTAGTTGCTGAAAATGTGCTTATTTTATTGATGAAACGGAAAATTTGTAAATTTGCTCTAACTTTTCGATAACCTAGCTAGCATCGCAGTGCAGCGCAACCTGGTCTTCTGGCAGTGAATTGTTTTCAGCACCCACAGCCTTCGGAGTACTATAAATTCAACCAATCCGTCCGACTCCGTGCGTGCGTGCGTCTGTCCGTAACGGAGTCGGAGAAGTATCGTATTATCGTATCGTAAGTATTCGGCCTTTAGCTAGTGTAGGCAAGTTTTGCAAAGCTAGCTATTTTAGCTATATTCCAAACGATTCAAACCATAATATCCCATCCCCTTATGGAGGATTATAGGGGCCAAAACTAAATAGATAATTACATAAATAATTAAATCATTGAATGGTTAAATACTTGAATCAATAAATAATTATAAAATACAAAGCTTAAATAAATGACTAATTATATCATTTAATGCCTAATTGACATACAAAATGTATGAATTACAAATTAAATGAGACACTAAATATATATAAATGTTACATGTATTTGTGTGTATATATATATATAGATTTACGTTTTCATGTGTTTACATTTATTTATTTATACTTTCATTTATCCACAGTGTAACTTGTTGCAGCAAAATAAATCTGTCGTTACCTGTCAAGTTTTGTTGCGTGGTAATTGTCATTGTTGTGCTGGTTTACCATTGTAACCATGAGTTAAATGACTGTTACGTTTGATAAGAAGAGCTGTATTGTTACATTGTACGCAGTAATTAGCTTCTTTCAGCTAATAATCTGCAGTGTCACTTGGCGAGGGCCCCCTAAACATTTTAATATATTAGTATATCATAGTAAATGGACATTTATTAAGTTTACTTCTTGAAGTACTTACATTAATTGAAACTGCACTTAAAAGTATTCCAAAGTATACTTTGAAGTACATTAGGAAGTATACTTCATGAACTGAAAGTGCACTACACAGGTTACTTTAGAGTATTCAAAGGTATACTTTGAAGTACTTTAGGAAGTATACTTCATGAACTGAAAGTGCACTACACAGGTTACTTTAGAGTATTCAAAGGTATTTTTTTAGGTACTTTACGAAGTATACTTCATAAACTAAAAGTGCACTACACAGGCTACTTTACAGTATTCAATAGTAAACTTCAAATACACTATGAGTGTACTTTAAAGTGTACTAAATGACCTAAAAAGTGGGCCAATTCAGTTGACTTTGTACAAAAATAGTATATAAATAAGTACACTGCTAGTATACTGTAAGTACCATGATAATAATATACTTTTTATACTTACATATACATACAAATTAAAGTATAATTATTTTTTGTAAGGATAAGCAGTTTTGACATCAGTAAACACATTCATTTAAGTAACAAAATTCACTGATCTATACTGAAGCATATACACTTTATATTGTTGTTCTGTTAGCTAGCCAGCCCCTTTGAAACCAGAAAAAAAGCAAATTTGCTTCTAAATAACGAATTTGCTTCTAAATAATGAATTTGCAATAATTTGCTGCAGACGGAGGACCAATCAGAGGTACGGGGTGGGATGCGAAGACAACAAGCCAAACTGCTGGCAAATTATGTGTTCATTATTTTTCATTATTTGATGTCGAAATGTCCAAACAATGTCAATCGCGGCACTGCACTCCGTTGGATTATAAGAGGACATAATGCAGAATATGAATTTTGCAGACTGCCTGGTTCTTTCTGTGATCGTGGGAAGATATTACGATGTATTGGTTGCTATCAAGATGTGAAGTTTATTTAACTAAATCTAACCCTAACCCTAAACTCCTTTGAAATAGCACTTAAAGTTGTAGGGCCTTATAAAATGCTACAAGGTAGGCCTAAATCTTTTCTGAGTTTACAATCCTTGAGGGAATTCCTGGTCCCCACAAAGGTTGTTAAGACAACACACACACACACACACAATGCAAACTGAAAGCACAGATATCTGGTAAATAGTAACATTTTATTGTTTAATATTTCGTTCGCATATATATAATCTCTCATAGGTTTTTATGTTGCTGATAATCCTTGACTGCCTGCCAATATTTTCATGATCAAAACCAACGTCACATCATATAGTACTGTAGTTGGGATTAATCTTGAGTTGAGTTGATGGTTAATCCTTGGATGAATAGCACATTCATCAAAACGTCTGAGAACCTTGCAAAAGGTACATTTACCAAAAGGTGCATAACATGTGGAAGTTCACCTTTGTTCCATAACGGCTGGCCAGCAATCTTGCAGTTCAAAACAAAGTTTTAATGAGAGCATATTTGGGGGCTTTTCAAATTAAACATTTTCATTTTAGCCCAGTGATAGGAAAGTGTCATGTGAAAAGCTGTATATTTGAATTAGGCGTCTTTCTTGCTGTCTGGTTTTTGACATTTAACAACTATTCAACCTAATACTGGACATACATAAGTATGACAAACGGAGTGTTTAGCCACAGTTGATACATTCCTCTATGGAAACATTGCATTCTAGATGTTTGCTACAGTATGTTTTATATTCTGATGTATATTGTCATAGTAGACACGAGAGGGACCAAATCCAAGTTTATAGTGAACCTTACATTTACAGTAGTATCTTAACCCTAGCCCTGAATCCTTTATTAAATATGCACAATCTCATCTAAACAAGCTCCATGCAATCCTTATCTGATCACAATTTTAACCATCATTATTTGCTTCTTTGTAGATGGTGTGCTTGTCCTCAGGAAAATATAAAAATATATATTTTCTTTTAAAAGGTACATATGGTTTGTCAGTGAGTTCTTGGTAAGCATTCAGTTATTGTTGCTAAACTGGGGTGATGTCCAGTACACATATAGAGGGCCAAAGGCCAAGGGTTAAAATACATACCATTGTAACATTTGTATGTGATAACTAAACAACTTAATTTGAGTGTTCAACAGTGTTGAGTGGAGGTTTCCTTGTGGTAAACAGCACTAGGGATTTGACATAAATCTTCAACACTAACCCATAGCTGGGAAATTGAGAATTGACAATAATAAACCCATGCCCAACATCTAGAATGTTGTCCTTTGAATGAGCAACACATATTTGTATCATACATCAGTCAGCATTGAAGTGCATTGATTAAAAGGTAAGTGCAAGTATAGATTTAGATGCATTTATTTTGACTAGAGGAGTAAAATTTCAACATGGCCCCAGAAATAGTCATTCTACAGGGGCCCTTTGCAAGAAAACTAAACAAAAAAACACTATAGTTGATGCTGTTTCTAACCTAAAATATATATGCCCCCCCCCCCCCATTTTCAAGCTTTTAAATTGACCTCAGAGCGACAATGTGTTGGAGCAATGTTGTGCTACCCTTTGTTGCCACTTCAGTTCATTCCATCAAATATATTAAGTTTTTCCTCAATAAAAGTATTTTACTCCCTGACAGGTCCCATGGTTCCTCATCTTGCTTTAAGGAACATGGCATCTGAACCAAGTCAGTAGAAGCACAAAGTCAGTGAGAAGCACTATTTTAGTGCGATATTTTCATACCTGGTTGTTGCCCTCACCCTGGCTACCTCTGCATAGAGAGTAGAATAGTTAGTATCACACCCCCATCAATAGGGATTTATAGTTGTGACTGTGGAAAGCATCATTTTTATGGTCATGTCACCAGAGTAAGGATAACATCTTTTTGAGGTAATAAAAAACAAACAGCTTTGAGTTCTTCATTAAAACGCAGTGTCCCTTGAACTTTGGATTCTGTCATCAGAATTCAGATAATACTTATTGAAACCATAAGGCTTTACAATAAATGCAACTTGACCATATGATGGCAAAAGTCTTCAGTGGAGGTGCTCCCCTCGGACTCTAGCTGCTCTCGGAGGAAGTGGGCGGAGCAGTGGAAGACGACCTCCGCCGTGACACGGATTGTGAGCGCTCAGGGCTGTGTTTGTCGTACGGCTGGAGCTGCACCTCCAGGAAGTCCCTGTGCTGCTGGCTGATGACCTGGCTGATGAGGCCGGGGAGGGCCTGGAGGTTCCCCAGCAGCGTCTCCAGCTTGGTTTCCAGGAGGGCAATTCTCTTCTCCATGTCCTCCCCTCTCTCGTTCAGGTCTGAGATGAGGTCATACATGATGTTCTGAGTCTAGAGCAGAGGGGAGAACACACACTCAAGAGTCCGAAAGAGGAACACAAGACTGACTTGGGCATGGGCACTAAAGATTTCTTTACTTGTGAAGTGATTCATCTGTCAATATGATCAATTGACCACAACATGATGAATCTGTCTCCAAAATACCTTAATTACAATGAAACTGTCCACCTAAGCAAATACAAACAGTAACAGATAATTTACAGTGGTAAGTCTTTGGACACTTATAGTGTAGATTGCACTATTATTTAATTTGATTTGAGATTTCATTTAGGAATTCACAACAAAGATGACATATATCAAAGCATGTAAATGTAATGTACTAACTCAATATCAAGAAAAAACTATCAATCTTTTGCACTATGATGCATTTCCCTAGGATGTGATATACATTATCAAACATTGAGGTGGCACACTTCAGAGGAGGTGGAGTGAAGACTTTTGGGTAGTAGGTGATGAGGTATTGTTCAAGCAGGAGAGTAATCACAGGCATCCTGGGGCTAAAGCTATTCATCACCTTCTTACCTTGTCCTCGGCTCATTTGGGGGAAGAAATAATGGGCTGGGTTGCCTCTTTGAATCACAGTGATCAACGAAGGGCCAAAGCAACACTGACAGCTAGTCAAGCTATAACTAGGGCAGATGCATTTCACTGTGTTGCATCACAAACACACCCTCATCCCTTCTTAGGATCAGAGTGCTAATTAATTTACAAGGTCAATCAATAAAAGGAGGATGGATGTGTTTAGAGGTGCTTCCGCTGCACTGGGCATCTTGACAGTCCATGAAATGAGGAAAACAGAATTTATGCTGGCCTTGGAATTTATAATATGAGACTCTATGCCAATAACAAGCTGTAACATTATTATCTATAGAGGTGTCATGGCCAAAACATTTGAGCTTCCACAGCTAAGAACCCATTGGTGAAAAGCCCCATAGACACATTTAAATAATTGGATAATCAGAGTTAACAGCGAGGGTACTGTAAACATGAAGTACTTATCTGCTCCTAATAGAGTTGATATAGACAGATATGCGTATACTGAGGAACAGAATGCTGATGTGAGCAATAATGCATTGATATGGACTGTGGGTGTTTAGACTGATATGCTACAATAATGTATGGAAAACACCAACCAGAGTAATAGATAGAGGACACAAAAATAAATAAATAATAATGTGCGGTGCTGTGTTTTTTCCACTTAAAAAAAGAAGATGCATAAAACATGTTTTTTGTTGCTGTTTTGGCTGGGTTAAGTATAGAGCATTACTTATTTCTCCTTAAAGCAGATAAGGGGGACACAGTGACATCTAAACTATTTCCCTTAGCTTTGCAGAGGCTATGCAGATGCCAAAGATATTTTAAGCTCCATTATTAACCCTCATCTATCCACAGGGATCTGACTGGAATGATTAATGCTATACTGCCCCCTGATGGCAAGAGCCACTTACGACAATGATTAAAGAGGGACTGATCGGGTATGGGAATGAGTCATCTTACTCAATGTCACAGCCCTATGTAACAATTTTACAGCACAGGGTGAACTGGGTGATATTAACTAACCTCTCTCTCTCTCTCCTTTCTTTGTCTCCACTTCTGGCTGAATTATCCTACCTAGGTTGCTGGTTCTGCAGCGCCAGGCTGGCAAACTGTCTGGTCCTTCCCATAGGTTTGTCAACTATTGTTTAGAGCATCGCAAGACCACTACAAAATAAAAAAGGACAAGCTGAAAAACTCCAGTATATTTTTGTCCACCAAAGCATACTCATCTTGTGTGTCTCAAAATTGGTGTCTAGTATGTTTAAAATAATGTTGGTAATACAAAATCAAGTGTGAAAGGGCAGTTGGAGGTTAGTGATAAAGTACAGACAGGAGATGTACTGGTATTTCATAACACAAATGAGAAAAGGTCAAGACTGAACATAATTTTGGACCAACATTGCAAGGATTTGTAGGTTGCCAGGTAACCATTATGAGTTCAAAGCTGTCTTGTTGAAATGGCCCCATGAACGCCTGTCTGTTTATTTGACACCTGTAGACTTTGTTAACATTAAATGGTGCTAATTTTAAAGAACTTCAAGTGAGTTGAAAACCACATGCAGCAATTTATGTCACTTATCCCAAAAGAATAGGAAGATATTTGTCTATTCCAAAAACGGTAATACAGATGATTTTCATATGTAAGAGTAAAACTCAATTTGTGACAATTGTCAGTCTAGCTTACCTTTGCAAGGTCCACTAGTGAGTTTGCTTGGTCATTCAGCTTGCGTTGCTCCATTTTAACACTTCTCAATCTGAACACAAGACCATTCAGAACCCGATAAATGTTTCTATCAATAAGGCAAATAGGCTTTAACACATCTGTGCACACACAAGGCATACACACGGAGAGCACTCTCAGGACATGCACAGGATGTGTGTAGAGAATGCAGGAATTTGCATGGGTCAGTTTGATTGGTTGAGCTGCATGCAAGAAGGGACCAGGGGCAGAGAGAGGAGAAGGGTGAAAGCTGCCAAGAGGGAGAATGGGACAATCACTACATCCTGAAATAACTCCAAGGACTCACAATGACTGAAATGGGATTTCACTGACTTACTATATGGTGTAAACAGATTAAAATGTGAGGTTTTATAACTGTGACCAGTACATTTGTTCGGTTAAAGGGCATTCTACAGGACTCCTCTGTGGTCCTGGTAGAGATTGCTCCATTTGACTGTAGGAATTATTCAACTTCTCAAAAGCCTATTTACATTTTCAAGGAAGTTTCTATTACAATTCTTAAAATAAAGATACCAGAGTCCCAGTGAGCCTTTCAATCTCAAATTCTCCTGAATATATGGCAGACAAACAGTATGTGTAGATCCAAAAGAATGGTTGAAGAAACACACATTTAAAAAGAGATTATTAAGAGACCAAAAGAGACAGATCTAATAGGGTTTCTCTTGTTTTTATACACCTTCCCAAACTATTTTATAACTGAGCTTGCATGTCTTACATACAAAATACATGTTTTTTCTGAGAAATTGAGAAACTAGAATAATATATCGCTGGTTCGATGCCTGTTTAATTGGGCTAGCAAAGCAAGTGCCCCCCCCCCCCCCAAACACACACACACACTCTGGGCATTTAGAAACAGCAACTGTGCAGTATTCTGGACAACAGTTCAGTACTCAACATATCTTGGTGCTGTTTTTCTGCAATCACCCATGCATGCTAAATCACATCTGAGGCAATGCTCAGAGCAAGCAGAAAGTACCTGGGACAAAACCCTGGAGGTCATACATTGTCGATGGCATAAAGAGAACAAGGCTCTGTAACTTATGCCCTCTATCTTCAATGGACTTGGAGTCATCAACTTTAATTGGACTGTGTGAATGTGATAGCATTTGGTTGTGTGGATCCAGGCTGAGAATACAATCGGGGTTTCTAAGGACCCTATGCTAATCGGCCCAGATAAATCAACTCTCATGCAGTGGAGTGTTGATGTTAGCATTCCCAACAGGCAAAAGTGTAACTGAGATGGCACACTACACCAACAGGGGGCACTATAGGAGACACTAACTAAAACACAGGCAAAGAGAGATGAAGCCCTGACTGGTGACTGAGCAGCCATAGACTTTTCAATAAGCACATTCTAAAACAAGAAGACAATATAATAAAAAAAATACATCCTTTATTTTATGTAGAATATGAAACAGAAGTTGTTCTAGAATGGGTGAAGCATAGTTAAAATTTAAGAACCAGCATCTTAAGCAGTGTCTTTTCAGCAGAGATGTAAGACCTGAAGGAATTCTGCATTTCACGGTTGGATGACCAATAGCTGTTAGGTGGCATTGATGAACAGGGTGTGCTAGGGTCCGAATGTGGAATGCACTTTCGTCCCTCTCACACTCAATGTTATCTGTCCTTCCTCCTCTGTGATTCAATGTTCCAGTGTAGCCCTAATTTTCAATGGCCGCTTTCAATCTGCTCAGATTTTCATCAGGAAAAAAAACAGCTAAACAGCTGCTAAGCTTTTCAATACCCCTGTGAATCAGTTGAGACCCATGTTTACCTCACTGAGGGAAGGGTAATACAACATTTTCTTTAGGCTGATGTACACGGGGTGCTCAGTTTTGACTCTGTCCTGCTCATCTGACCTACTGTTCTCGGCTACAGGGATTTGTGCTGAGTAGAGGACAGGGAGGCCCATGCTGTGTCCGTAAGCACAACACTTCTCAGTTTAAAGTCAGGAGGGCTCTCACAGGCTTACCTTGACATTTCCCTCGAAGTTCATGTACCTGTTATCATAGTCCCGAAGCAACCATGCACCTATTGTCTTTCCTGCTAGCCCCCCCCCCCACACACACACACCCACCACCACCTTGCCCTCCTCTTCCATCATTCCTCGCTCTGCCATGGGGGAGCTGTGATACTGTACTTTAGCTAAGGTAACAAATGAGGAGAACAAACAGTAGCCTGGCTAAATGATCTCAGACCCTCTCAGACATATCATCAGAGATACTTTGACCAGCTTGTTTTATGCAGCTTTTGTGCCAGTTGTTTAAAATGGCATACAATTTTTCAGAAGATCTACTGAAACCAATTACAACATGTAGCATGGTGAACTCCTCACGTGCTCCTGAGAGGACTAACTCATATCAACAACAAAGACACCTGTGAATCAAACATGACTACCAACAATGGGAGCCAACACATAATCACCCCTGTCTGTTATTGAGTCATTCAAGAGAGAAATGGAGAAGATGTGGTTGCAAATGTAGTTACACGCGTAACAATGGTTCCACAAGCCGAAAGATGACCCCCAGCCCTGGTTGATGAGAGCATGATTGAAAGGGGCGTGGGAGGGGGACCTGGGGAGATATATGATCCACCAAGCCCATAGCGGTGTTGCTCTCCTGGGGGAGTGCTAGTGGTCATCCTTCAGTCAGCGAAAGCACCGTTCATTGAGGGAGTTTAATCAGCGCTTTTCTGATTAAAGATCAAGTTCTCATCACATCCATGCAACAATGGAAAGAAAAACACCCTCCATCACCGATAATTGAAATTCATGTTAGGAAAAGTTTGTGTCAACAATGTTGTATGGTTCTTTCCAGAAGGAGACTAATAGGGATGCTGTATGTACATATTGTTGTAGGAGTATAATGATGTCAGACCATCAAGTGCTGAATTGTGTAATCTTTCCGTAAAAAATACAACCATAGATATTTTATGTATTTAGTTCGAATCATTAGGCTATTGAATCAGTTTAAATGATAGAGCAAAAACTGTAATTAATTAATTACATTAATTGGAAGATTCTTGACAAATGACCTTTTCTGCATGCTGATGTTGCATGAAGTTACATTGCTTTTCATGTCAAAGCATAATGTTGGGATGTTATGAATTTCACTTATCATATGAGGGAGTGTAATTTTTAGTCACATCATTGAGTTGAAAGACAAGCTCTCATTTGCATGCACACAACATCTGTAGCTACATGTGAGGCGAAGACTTACTTTCGAGCTCTATTGCATTGTGTTGATACAAACCGGAAAAAGGAAACATAAAATAGACAAATGAATTAATACAACATCAGAAGAAACGTGTCCAGATGGCAACATCAGTCTGCTGGAGCCTGAGTGCTGCAGCTCTCATCCCACTGCTGCACTGCCAGCCTCGATCACATCAACCAGGCTTCGAAAAATCCTACTAACATTAATATCCTCAATAGCAGCAGCAAGAGCAGTAATGGTATAACACCATCTCTGCGTGCCTTTAGGCACTGCCAGCCTCTCTTGCCTACACACAGACAGGTAATCACCTCCAGTCCTCTGTGATATTGTAACACTGTGGTCCAGTGAAGTGCTGCTTTCCAGAGGTCCTAATCATTCCCCTCCAGACTGGACCTGCTTATCAGACACATAGTAAGTCGGGCCAAGTTCCTTGATCAAATCCCCTGAGCAGGAAAACACAGAGAACATACTCTTGAGTCTAACATGCACCCCAGTTTAGGGCGAGAGCAAGAGACAGAGAGAGAGAGAAAGAGAGAGACCAAAGAGCGTTCTGAACTTCCTCTTCCTCCGACTATTTCCTACTTACAACTCCTTACAGAGTTGTAAACAGCTATCCTGCCTTTTTTGTGTTATCACTGTTGATTCAGCATCGACCAGCAGACAAGGCAAGGCAATATTTGATTTGACATGTGTGCTACTGCCTCCAGACAGGTCACTGAGCCCTGACTAACCCCCCGCCCCTCCTTCTCTCTTCTTGAATGGACGGACACACTAACTGCAAGGCAAGCCCTCTCTGTGGCCAATGACTGGGAACCAGAACACAGATGAAACTGCCTGCTTAACTACCCCCGCAGCTCAAGCCTGAGTCGGCACTTAACACACAATTGGTCAAAAACACGGCAGCATCTCTCAATAAATAGCCCAGCTGCACATTGAGCTCTTATACAGAAGTGGATCTGGATGTGATACAACACTATGTCCTTGCAGAGAGGACTAGAATTATCTTTCCTAATGCAGAATATGTCTCTTTATAGATTCTTTCCTTAGGTCTGCAGGTTTTCCATTCTTAGGCTGTTCAAGTGAGATGGGGGTTGACATGAAATGTCACTACCACAAATAGCCTGAATGCAGTAGTAAGGCCATAATAATCCTAACACATCAGACTTCATCGGATTGCAGCAGCAGACAATACTCCCAAACTGCGTGCCGCTACCAAATATCTAAACTCTCAGTCTTTCTCATAATAATAGAAACAATATTAATGAGCAAATGAATGTCGAACACGGGAGACCACACAGACTTGTGAACACACATAAAACATGGATTTTCACTAGAACATCTATACAAAGGAGCTTTTTAAAATAATTTCTTACTAATTCAGTGTAACTGTCAATCACTTTCAAGAGAGGAAGTAATAAAGGACCTTGTAATTGGGTTGAGGCAAGTTAAAAGAATGGAGTAACTAAAATCAATACACGTTTTAGAGCCTGAGTGCACTGGCGGTTGTTCCCTGGAGACTCCCTAAGAGAGTGCCTGACAGGTACCAGTCTGATCATGTGGAGGGAAATGGAGAAGCTAGATATGTCAGACCCCGAGGTCAGTGTGATTTCTGTCTGAAGCTGGAGGCACACAAGGACGCAGAGAAGACATTGTGACATGGAATAGAACTGGCAGCTTTTTAAAGAGAAGATGGGGGGGGGGGTAGAGAGTGATAAAGAGCGAAAGGTGGTGGTAGGGAAAGGGAGAGGGGAGATTGATAGCATGAGAGAGAGATAGTAAAAGAGAAAGGGAGAAAGAGAGAGAGCGAAAGGGAGAGGGTGATTACTGCTGTGACCTTCCTGTAACTGCTGAGAAGACTATATATATAGTCAGAGATATAGTCTACAGAAAGAGAAACAGTTTAAACTTTGAAATAAACTATAGGCCCTGCCCGCAACATCTGTAATAGCTTTCATTGGCTTTCAAGGCTCTATTTATACAAGACTGCACATGCACAACGACTAGATATGTACAGTCACATGGGGATGAATGGTGGTTCCCCATACACGACAATATCTCAGTCAGGTGAGAAGACAAACAATAAAAGTAATTCCTGAAATACAAACGTAAAACCTTTGCTACAGGTGTCAAACAATTCAGATATCTGGTTCTTATAAAAAAAAGTGGGACGTATTGAAAAACATCAACCAAACCCAGTTATGGACAGGTTTAGGGGTTATTGGGGGTGGAACCTACTGATGGATAGCTTGGAGGAACTTCCTCTGGTGCTTTCTGACTCTGGCATGGTCCATCTTCCTTACTAGTTTGGTGTTCTTATAGATGAGCCACGTCTCCCTGAGTACGTTTGCAGCTGTGTTTTTCACCTGCAACAACAGGACAAGAACGGGGTGGCGTTCACAAGCACAGGACAGCACTCATATTCAGTATTCCTACAATGTAAACTGCAAGGGGAATAAAACCTTATTATTGACTTACTCTTTTTGTCAGCTGTGTGTCCATCATAAAATTGTGGACATGTTTTTCAGCTTTGGTTAATTCCAGCTTCTTTGCAACCACAGCTACCACCAAAGCTGTGCAACCGGCACCCTGGGAAATAACACGGACATGAGTGGATACAAAACTTACTGCACCATATTTCTGTGAAGAGCTCTAACACTGGAATAACCATTGGACTTGAAATCATAAAACAAACAAAGCAAAAGGTGTCAAAGTCATATCCTCTGATGTGAAATCCTCTGGATAGACAAATCTATGAAATGATTGAGGGTCGAAAAGGATCTTATCAGTAGAATCTTCTCTGAATACATTTATAACATATTGCAAACTCACCTATACATTCATTTAAAAGAGATAATATAATCTATTATAACAAGCATGATGAACATTAACAACCTGTAAGAAGTGGAACTGTGAACTGTAAGAAGTGGAGTTTGGTGAACTGTTAGAAATTGAGAATTATCAAAGCAACTTCAGGAGGCGCCCCGTTGTCACGCCAGAGCCTTCTGCAGCTGGTGCTGGCTGCCGTGCTCGGCATCCCCAGAATATAAGGACAATAGGCTGCGTCTCGTTTAGGGTTTCAGTACAGTAAAAACATAAACAGTAAGTGGCTGTAAGTGTATGGTCCGGTCCAAAGTCTTGATTTTGTTTCTAGTTCAGTCCGAGCCTTGTTTAATCTGTGTATTGTTCCAGACCTTGGATAGTTTTCATATTCCCCGTTTTGGATTACCTGTATTGACCTGTCTGCCCGTGTACTGATCATTGCCTGTCCGACCCTTCTAATTAAATCTGCACTTGGACCCAACCCCGTCTGGTACTCCTTACACCAGTATTAAGGGACAGGCCCACTAACATTACCTTCTGATCTAATCCGATGGGACATTGTAGCACTACAAAGCATTATGTGCTCTATGGTCACAAGGGCCTGAGTGATAACAGTCTCATTCATTCTGTACAATGCATATGGCTTCATGAATGCATGTTTAAAGCATTGTAAAGAGCACGTTCATTGAAAGCCTTCCCCATAAACACACCCAGAGGGCTAGACTCAAATACATGACTTAATGCGAGCAGCACTGGAAGAGAAAGATTTTTTAGAGTAAAGAGTCTGAACTCACCATAATGCCAGTCAGGAGACACACTCCTTTTCCACAGTATGTATTGGGGACCATGTCCCCGTATCCAATTGTTAGAAAAGTGATGGAGATCAACCACATGGCTCCCAGAAAGTTGCTGGTAATGTCCATGTTGTCGTGGTATCTACAGTAAAACATAACACACACATTTTGGCTGGGAAAAGGAGAGAAAGGCATATACTTGGATATGCATGTTCAAGGCACAATATTACGTCCATTCATGTGTTTTATGAATGTATGGACAATTTAGCAGCTGCTGTCCAATACAATTTTGTATTTATTTATTTAATAATGATTACAATTATTAATAATAGTAAATTATTTCACAGGAGATAAACTATGATGACCCTGACTGTTTTTGACACTGTAACACGCACACACACACACACACACACACACACACACACACACACACACACACACCACATAGAGCAGCCTTTCTCAACACGGGTCCTCAGCAACCCCCTGCCCCACATGTTTTAGATCAGGGGGGTTCAATCCTGTTCAATCCGGTCCACTGCCCTGTATGTTTTAGATGTTTCCCTGCTCCCTAACTGATTCAAATGAATGGTCGTTATTAGGGTTCTGCTGAGCTAAATAGCAACCAATTCATTTGAATCAGGTGTGTTGGAGCAGGGAAACATCTAAATCATGCAGTGCAGGGGTCCCTGAGGACCAGGGTAAAGAAACACTGACATAGAAGATCTAGGGGATCAGGCTATATCTACCCACTGGCCTCACAGAAAGGAATGTTTACCCACAGCAAACCATTTGGCCTTATCTATGTTTCATGTAGTGCATGGAGCATGAAAGGCAGGTGGGAGTGCACCTTTCGCAGGCTCTGACAGTCCAGGCTGCGATGATCCACAGCGAGATGGTGAAAACCAGCAACACAGTGCCAGGGCAGATGGTCATGAGTGTCTTCATGACGAAACGCGTGTTGAAGTTGATCTTGTTGAGGGCCCCGATGCTGCGGGAAGAGGCATCGGTGAAGAGCTTGCTGTGGAGCAGCATGACGCGGGCGATGAGGTAAAGACGCAGGAACATGGGGATGGATAGGATGATGTCCACATCTGCGTCCGTCTTGGATGGCGTGTAGGAGAAGGCCAGGCGTGCAGTCCAGGTGAAGGTGTAGTTCCCTGGGATGGGGTGGATGGCGCACACCAGAATCTCCAGGCAGATGAAGAAGATGCGTTCGTACGTCATGGCTATTCTCCAGTCGTCCGCTGCATTGTCCACCATAAATAACTGCCCAAGGTAGGCACATGGAGACAGAAGCAGATTAAATGGAAGATTGTATTTGTATTTCTCTGGCACAAGAACGTAGCGTGGAACTTTGTTTGCCCTGACGTCTATTTACAATCTTATGGAACTTTTGTGTTCAGAGGTTTTAGGTTGGATATCATTACATTTAGTCATTTAGCAGACGCTCTTATCCAGAGCGACTTACAGTAAGTACAGGGACATTCCCCCGAGGCAAGTAGGGTGAAGTGCCTTGCCCAAGGACACAACGTCAATTTGCATTGCCGGGAATCGAACCAGCAACCTTCTGATTACTAGCCCGATTCCCTAATCGCTCAGCCACCTGACTCCCCCATAACATTAACTGTAAACCATTTTGTAATATTAAAGGGAAATGCACAAAGTTATATTTGATCGGATAATTGACATAAGGCTTTAAATGTTCCTTCAGGATTTTAACTCACTTTAACTTTTTACCCCCCAAAATTCATTTAGAATAGTTACAGTGGCTTATATATGTATTTAAAGATATCAATAAGTGAAGTGACTTGTGAAGTGGGCTGGGTATTTTCAACTACAAAGCACTATCCCGATGAGAGCATCTGTCACTGCTTACTTTAGCATAGGTTTCTTAATACCTGGATACACTGACCAGAAGGTTGGATGGTCCTCTGGTGGTAGGATAGGGGGTTCACTACGCCTAATTACTCTCCTCTACCGCATCCCCTTCTCTCTCCTTCATTGTATCTCTCCTTCACTCTGTCTCTCTCCCTCTATTTTTTTCTCTATCATCTGTCCTCCCCGGCCCCTTCCATCTTTTATCCCTCAACCTCCCATCCATCTCTCTCCCTTTAATCTAAGCTGTCTGCAAGCTCCAGGATTCATGGCTCCATGCTCACACCCTGGGCCAATGCCCTAACCCACCACCATCACCACTATCTAGTCAAGTCACTTGATTGACTGGGCTTATGATCTGTAACATAAACTACTTCCATCTCCAGAGATGGCCTCCCTTCTCTTGCCTCTCCAACCCCATCCTCGATATGCCTTCTGCGGACGAATCACTATTAAATGCAATTGAGCCCACTAGCTTCTTACACAGTCGTCAAATCATTCTCCTCTCTGACACACAGTGCCGGTAGTCCTCCCCAACGGTTCACTCTCCGCACTCAATCACCTCAAGGTCTTACGGTTGTATATGGGGCCGTCACAACTGGGTGTAGATATTTAACAAAATGTTGCCGTCAGCAAATTCCCGGAAAGCTTTCTTGGTTGGCTAGATCCATTGTGACTGCAGAATCCATTCAATATAAAGGGTGGGAAGAAATGCAAATGACAAACTACATTTTGACTTAAACCCACCCCATGAAGCTTCGTGATTACATTTATAGTTTATTATTTACATTTATATATAGAGCCATGTCTAGAGACATCTGCCCCTCAAGAGTGAGGGATAAGATTATATAAATGTTGATTTGGGCCTATTTTGTAACATAAACGAATGCTTTCAGCCTGGTTCAGGTTTTGCGTCCATAAGTGGCTTTCTAAAACTAACTGCAATTTGTGCTTTAAATAGGTCCCGTCTATCCCACACATTGTTGGACTTGACAACATAACATGATTAAAAGAAAAAAATATATTCAGGATCAATTCATCTAGAAAAAAGGAGAACATGTTTCAAATACATCACACACATCAGCCAAATGTTCTGGCACATCAGTTAAAAACACAGACATTTAAATAATTCAGAATACTCAATGGGTACAAAGAGGTTGACAAAAACTAAGTGAAGCCACACATTAGGGCTTGTTATCCTGCCAACTAACCCTATTTAGGCTAACTCTAAATTCCTAATTACAGAACAGAAATTATGGACAACTCCAAGAAGCAAAATGGGATAGATGACCTGGATTGTTATTGATATTTAGCGATAATACACTACTAAATCTTGAATCATTGAAAATATATTTTCCAGGGCCAAATCTTCAGCTCAAGGACACACTTAAAATGACAAATTTACCACATACACCCCCCCCCCCCCCCCCCCCCCCGAATTTGAATTCCACAGGCCCCCTGACACTACAGATACCCACACTACACTGTCATACAAATAACATTCCACACAGAACATCCTGGATCATGACATGTGCTAACTACATGGTGATGCTATTTGAGCCAAACAACAAGATTACACTACAACCATTGACAGCATACCAGCATACAGCATATACAGCAGCCACCGCCATCTAATACATAATAGATGGAAAGCAGTTTGGGCTAGTTCACTGTACAGCAAGGCCGTAGCCATTGGGTCAACATTGGGGGACACACATTTTTTTTGTAATGATAATTTCGGACATTGTGCGTGGTTGCCTGTCGTAGCGTAGCACATTTATATTTTTATTTCAATATATTGGGGGGACATTTTGACCAGATTTGAATGTTGGGGGTGTCCACCCCCCCCAATATATAGAATGATTACGGCCTTGCTGTACAGCACTATAGATGAATGACCCACATCCAAGTGAAGCATGATAGGAGCCATCCCACACATTAGATGAAGTCCATTCATTCATCGAAACTCTAGGTTGTATTTTCCCCTGCAGTGGAAGATCATTTAAATACCCCAGCAAGCTTGTTGTCCATATCAAATGAGCAACGTCAAGCTCACTGAAGGTACTGACATCTGTCAATAGATGGTGTAACCCTAACCAAGGACCTGCCTGTTAAGCCGTCCAAGGGAGTGTAACTTACACATGGAAACACAAGCTGTTACTTCTCTATGTGACAGACGGCCTCTTACTCACAGAGTTAGGCCATCAAAACAGAACAAGACACAATATCTTTTGTCAAGACCGAGGACAAACGTTTTTGCTCCGTATTAGAGACAATTCTCTTGGACAAAAGAAAACGTTTACAAACTTTGCTGCTTCAAAACAATGTAATTAAACATTTAAAATTAGATTATGTAAGGGAAGCCTACTTGGTGGGTAGAACCAATTGTGGTAATGGATGACCTGAAATACAATACCAAAGAGCTCTCTATCTATGAGCATCTAATATTCCATGGCTTACACACAACTTCTAGTTATGAGGGAGAGGGAGGAAACAGGATTCTCTCTCTACAGAGAAAAAGTTGAAAATTATGTTGGCTGCATGGCAAACCACTCCAGTTTCTTTCACTGTGCATTATTGTCACATAAATGATGATCCAGGTAAAGTCATGCTAAAAACTAAATGGAAAAAGGGATGGGTGTGGGTGGGGTAAATACATAATTTTAAAGTCTTCATTGCCCTGAAAGTGGCCATTTGGGTGATCAATTACCTTAAATAGAGAAGACATTGAGGACTGGCTGTCCTAGAAATCCATCTCTCGTCAAGCCAAGAATCTTTGCATTCAGTTAGTTCAAATCTTGAGAGGGCTTCGCTGAGGGTCATTTAGACCATATGGACCACACACACATATACATTTGTACATACACACATACAAAAACGTCTTATACCAAAAGAGGCACAATGGATCTCTGAAAAGTCTTTAATGGCAAATTCTAACCGAGGCCAATCACTCTTTAAATATAGCCACCTGGCAAGATCCAGTGCCTGCACTCAAATGGTTGGCTTGTCGTCTAATGGATAAAAATACTGTTTAATCATTAAGGGAGTATTTCCCCAGCTCATCACAGTAGAGTTGCATTCCTGGGTATAATAAACAATGTCACTGCGGCAAATTTCTTTTTTGTCCATATGACTCAATTACACGTCCCTCAGGTCAGCTCTTTCCTCAGCATCTCGTCCTCCACACCTGTCTCCTATGCTGTAGGTATGGCTGGGCAGATGCTCATCCACTCTGCTTATTGGGTGGGTTACTGGTTTCACTACGCTGCTCAATACAACTAATGGAATCCAGCTCAATATTTAATCTGTGTAATGTGGAGATGGGAACATATATCTAGTCGCTGAGAATGAAATCGCTCAATCTCATTAGTGAATTAGGTTGAGAGGTTCATTCCAATTAGAAATTAATGCAATGGTTTATTTATTATATCAAAGTGAGCCTCTAAAAGGCCACCTTGCTCTAGGTCTAGGTCTTCCACAGTCACAATCTTTTGTTCACAAAAGAAAAGATGGAAGCCACCAAAAAAGCTCCAATCACATCTAATTTCCTTCAGAGAGCTCTGACTGTAAACACACTGGCATATAAATGATCTATGCATCCATTTTTCAGATCAGACATAGTGCATTCTTTACCAAACGTGAGCAATTAATTATCCTTCCTTTCCTCAGTTTCTTTGGGAGGCAGAGTATCTCTGCCCTTCAAAGACAGTTGGTTCAGTGAACACTTTGAGGTCAGCAGCCAGCGTTGTTATCTGACTCTTGTCGGGCATCTCAGGTAGAGGACAGATTTCACGGTGAGAATTGTAGAGCATCTCCTGCAGTTCCACGGGGTGTCTTGACACGCACCACCCCAGGAGGACAACACCAGTGTATAGACTGGGGCTTCGCTATCATTCAGACAGCTGGGACACATGTGGAGTTTGGATTAAATCCTCAAGTTGTCACATCTCATCTTCTCTCCCTTGGTATAATAACAAAGGGGAGGTAAAGGGGCAGATGCATGCATGAAAATACTAATCAAAGACCGGTTTGAGAGCGGTAATGCGCATCTCCAAAGACCATACATTAGTTCTTAGCAGTATTCTGATCATACCAGATGGCACCCAAATACAGCAGTGCCCTCAACTTGATTGGCTCCTGGCAAGGTTATTTTTATGCAAGAAGAACCAAAACAACAACAATTACTTATAAGTGTCACTCAAGGAATGCTGGAAACTCAGCAAGCTCATCTGTGGAGATAGCAAAACAATGCTTTAGGTGGTTTTCTGTTTCTCATAATGACCGTTGACAATGACAAATCAAAGTCCTTGTGTAGAGGCATAGTCTCCAAGCTCTCAAGTTCGTTCACGGAGTCCTCTAAAAGAGCTTCCTGCCAACACAGCAAACAAAACGCACAATGGCACTGATGGATTGTCAGCTGTCGACAAAAGACATCATGAGGTCTGCTGTCTCGCACAGGGAGCAGTAGCACCTGAGGAAATAATCACTCATCCAGAAATGCTGTTGAGGTTCTGAATGGCAACACTATGTGGATAGGGAGTGGGAGAAAAAACAACCTCTAATTGGACAGAGAAAGAGAGAGAGAGAAAGAAAGAAAGAGAGCCAGAATGTGGGTGAGAGGTGGGGGGGGGGCAGAGAGACAGAGAGAAGGGTGGGTGAAAGCAAGAGAAAGACAGAGAAAAAGAGTGTGTGTGGTGGGGTTGGGTGAATAATAAAATTGTTGGGTGGCAAAGGAGTGAGAGAGAGATAGAGAAAGTGGAGAGAGAGAGAGGTATAATAGAATCTGAAGAGATAATGCCTTAGATCCTGGACCTGACAGAGAGAAATCTGATGTGCTTGAAGCTCCATGTCACCAATCACTACCATCACTACCATCTTGCCATCTTAATGTAGAGGATATGTCCCAGTTGTGTACCTAGCCTGACAGCTAATGTCCAAGTCCAATGCTCAGACTGATCTCGTCATTTCAGTCTCCATGAGAGAGATGACTAAAAACTAAAAAGAACAGACGTGCACAATACACAAATTGAGCACCCCAGAGAACAAGGGAACACATTTTGTCCCTGTCTGTACAGTTTTCACAGGTAAATTACTTTCAAAGGGTGAGAGGAGTGTGTGGTGTGGTGTTTGTGTGTGTGGGGGGGGCTCTCTTCAGTCTGAACAATGCATCTCTATCCAACATGCATGTGTCAGGACATACAGATGTGCACACATGTATCCTTCTGAGGATAATAACTTTTAATTGAAAGGATCTCTGCCACCTCTAAACACTTCAGCCACAACTAATATACTCTGGAGCTGCAGGTGGCAATAAAAGTGAGTATATGCTTTCAGTGGGGTTCACCGTCCAGGTCAACTGGAGTTTGAACTAATATAGTAGTGTAGATTTGCAATAACAGTACGTATGCCATTGGAATGTCAAAAGTCAAGGTAGAAGAGAGACGATGTTAATCTGAAAAATTGTTGTAGATTGTCTAAGTAGAGTTGTACATACAGTCAGGGCTGGACTGTGACAAAAAAATTGCCCTGGCATTTTTGCTCAGACCGGCCCACGGTGTCCGACCGGCCCACTGTTGGACACCACTCACCAGTACACCAAAATAGTTAAGAGATGTGATTGGGCCAGCCCAGTGTCATTATGGAAAATGAACCAATGGGCAGCTGTCCTGCTTTATGGGCCGGTCGTTGGCCAATTTTACGTTTATTAAAAAAATATATATAAAGATTTATGTATATATGAAATATCATATCGGCCCAAGTGCGTCGGCCCACCAGGCATTTGCCCGGTATGCCAGATTACCAGTCCAGGCCTACATACAGTACATAGTTGTAATCCGTTTATGTAGAATGCTAAAGCAGCATTTTAGCATTTGCAAGGTTTTAATACAATTTATGTTTAATCTTAATTAGAATGTGTAGTTCACAAAATAAATACAGCATGTCAAGTAAATGCTATACATGTGCCTGAAACCTACAAATGAAATAATGGAAATCCTATTCCACTGCAACCTTTCAGCCACACAATATGTCATGTTAACAGCAACAGAGAACCATATGTAGAGGATCTTTTTGTTGTTGTAGTTATGTTTCGAAATATGGTAATGATATGTGCATTTCTGTCATTCCTTACAAAATAAAGCTTTTATAGTAATTCATTTGAAAGGAGACACATTTTACTGTCGCGCTATTTCAATGATTGATACGCCTTTGGGGCTTGTAAGCCCTAAACATAACAGGAAGGCCTAATGAAAACAGGGGTCTTTTGTTTCAAGAGTGTACAAGACAACTAGAGAGGGTACAATTTCTGGGGAAATTGTAGGGTGTGCTTGCTTGCGTCGGTTGGACAGGGGTCCGTTTTTTAATGACATTTTTACAACTGATATTTCTGTATTTTATATAAAAATGCATACTTATTATTTATAAAGATTACATAGATTTAAAAGCATTTTTTTTTTGCTGCTCATTTACAACTGAAAATACGAGTGAAGTGTAGAATGAAATGGATGTCTTCTCATTTCCCCTGCAAGAGGCAGCCTCATCGTTGAATCAAAAAGAATACATTTGGCAGACCGGTGTACAAATGGACCTAATCTCTATGACTTAAACGTCCTTTTAAGTTTTTCCCTTCTCGTGATATTTTCATGCATTTAGCCTACTCATTGCATTCATTCAGTAATAAAGAACCCCCTTTGAAGATTATTCTACGACGTTACCCGGCAGTAGAAGATGGAATCGCGATTCAAACAGTACCATCTGCTAACTGAAAATATGCCCCCCAAAACGTAAATAAGCTTGACATTTATTTAGTGGAAAATTGCTCATTCATAAAAAGCTCACTGGTAGCGATCATTGTAAGGTAACAACGCAAAATGCGATATAGCCCTGTGTGGAGAAGCTGCCCCGGTAAATTGTACTACTACGGTACAGTACTAGACTACTGCTGTGTTCGTCTCGGTAGCGATTGCGTTGGTTGAATTCGATTAAACGTTCCGTTGTACGGTTTAGGCTGAAATGAATTATTTTCATGAACAGATTGACAAAGTTTAGGCTGTGGCAATGAAGTTCAGGTTAGTAGTTAGATAGACTTTTGATTTAAGTAAGGGGAGTGCCGAACATATTCTGTCGCCGTTTGACTTCCTAAACAGCTGTGTATGTTAGATGTTTTTGTCGTGTGTCTCGCGTAGGCTACAGCGTTGCAGTGATACACTGGATTGAAACCACAGGTAATGATAATTTCACCCACAAATCGTTTACTTGTAATCTAATGTCATAATAAATCCTACAACGAAAATGTATATGTGAGGAATGTTTATTTTAACGATTGAAAACAGATACATCATAGACCACTGTAGTATGTGTTGCCCGGGCAACAGAGGCTAATGTCATGCTAATGCTTCAGTGAAATAGTAGACTACCGTTTCCGAAAGTAGATGTGGGCCTATTTCCTTAATAATATCAGCTAATATTGTACATTACATTTCATAATAGTGTTTCACATCACAAAGTAAAATGAGTAAATAGTTATCACCCTGGCCGCTTTGCTTGTGGCGTTTCTGCAGCTGCCTTGCAGTAAAGCTATAGTTAGCCTAGCTATCCCCCAAGTTAACAGATGCGAAATGAATGTTCTGCTACAGGTAGTCACGCGTGTTTTCGTGACGTTAGTGACGTAGTGACGTTAGTAACGTCAGTGACTGTGGCTAGCAAATTAGCCACCGTTAGCTTCACTTTTCGCCACAAAAACTTAACTTAAGCCCAAACCATGCAACGGAACGTAAATTCCAATAGAAGCAACGCAATCGCTACCAAGACGAACCTTTTGACACCGCCGTTGTGTATGTAGGCCAAATATTGACTGAGTTTTAGGGGGGCGAAAATAAACAATAATAAATATATATGTGAGAGAACAAAGGTTGTGCTCTCGCCGAAGGCTTGAGCACACCCAATGAACTAGTGGTCTATTAAGACATTGTATTAATGAGTCTAACAACAAAATCATTCTGCAACTATTTATATTCTTATGCTGTAAGTCAAGAGAGGAATAGACAAGAGTTAATATAATAGTTAAGAGTTAACACAAGTAACAAGTAATTTAAATCACTTAGTAGAGCAAGTACAAATCATTTTAGAGTTGCAATTTCCAGAGATTTTTTTTAAATGATTTGATAAACGCATTGTGCTTGAGTGAACTTTTTTTTCCATCTACACAAGAAAATCTTTTGTGGTGACCATATTTGGCGGCCCAATCTTTTGCAAATGTCATTCTTCTTCTGTTTATTTCACTCACATCAAGCTGCTTAATAGGTTCTTGACAATATAGTAATTTACAGAATGTCCAGGAGTAACACCATGTGGGGCCGCCATTCTTCATTTTAATTAAGTAGTCCTACAACCCAGACATAAGTGCTGAATTGCAGGAAGAAACAACATAAGTAATGCAACAATGCTCTGACGCAAGGTCATAAAATTGAGTTTCGTCCAAGAGCTGAAGCACGTCAAGGGAAGCTGAAATCCAAACCATCAACCCGTTGAGGTTGCCAAATGTAAAACATTACTTGGAAAATTGATTTTCCCTTCAATCGTTTAGCTGCTCATGTATCCCCTAAAAATGGTACTTCCACTGCATTAACCAAAACTTTATTTTTATATTGCTGACATTGTTAAAATGTTTACCCTATATGTTGAAGTATGCTGAGATTATGGAACCTATTAACTTGTGTCTTTCCCACATTTTAATACAGTATGGTCTGGAGTTTCATTTTATGGGTCAACATTTGAGTAATAGGATTTCATGCCTTAATTTGCTTATGTCGCCTGTTAAAGAGAAAGTGACCTTATTTTGAAAAAATAATTTCAGAGTCAATTTTTGAGCATTACTCAACAATATATTTGTTAAGATTGTTGTTTGCAGCGATTGCACACTGATTTCCAATGTCAGCTCTATAGCCTGCATAGTTAGACAAATGTATTTGAACATAATTATGCTGTTTAACCATATGATGAAAATACCATGTGTGTCTAAGATATTAATGACCTTAGAAAATGAAAAAAAACACATACCTGAATCTCCCTTGCGTGGTAGATGATGATCAACCCCAAGAGAATTATTGTAGAAAGGGTAATCAGGCATTTTAGAGCTAATGAATACAAAGACTCCTGGGAAGAGAGGAAAAACACTATAGCAATTCAACAATACACATTGTGAAATATCTCAAGAATTACGAAATTCTAGGCTTCATTACAGTAAATTAGGTAAAATGATTTGCCAATTTACATAAATTGATTTTACTCATTAATTTAAAAGAAATTGTGTGACACTATGTGTCACTACTTTAGGCCTAATTTGTGTTGCTGGAGATAACAAGCACCTGGACAACGTGATCCCTATCCAGCCATGCAGCTATCGTTGGACGCGTGTCCCGTAAAGATATACATAAGTCTCAAGAAACAAAATCAATAGACCACATGCTACGTTATGGAAACAATGTAAATATGTAGAAATGTCAGGAGATACTTTGGAACGAACTCCACTTAACATGCTCGAAAATCAATTTGCATTTGGCTCTGCACGTTATGGGATTGAGTTACGCACCTTTCCATAAGCTCCCCATGAGAGTTCGGTCTCTATGACCATAACAACGATCCCAAACATCCCAAAGATTAAAGCATAGTCGCTGAGACGTTTCCTTTTCTCAAACAAGGCCCTTCTGTGTCCAAGCTTTTCCCCAATGTTCTGGTTCTTCTTTTTACCCGATTTACTGCCACTGTGGCCACCCCCTCCGTCTCCCGATGCGTAAGGCATCAGGGTGGTTGAATTGTTCTCCGGTTTAGATATTAAGGTGTCCGACGGGTCTGCGGCAGAGATCGGTTGGAGAGGCTGAGACTCGGAATCAAACTCGTGTATGTTTCTGCGGGACGAGCTCAAGTTGCTCAGCGGCCGCATTACGCCGCCGTTGTATCTGCAGCTGCTCATGGCTATTTCATTGTATGAGTTACTCTCTTTGTGGCTGCTGCTTGGGCTGCCCAGTTGCCGATCGTGGCATTGCTGACGGTGAGGGTGATGCTGTCTGGTTGAACTACCATGACTAGAGGGTGTGAACTCACAAACGCTAAACTGACCGCCTTGCTTTGACGAGGTTACAGACGGAGTCCTTAAAGTTCCAACAGTGGTCGGCGACGACCCGCGAAAAACAAGGCTTTTTCTTGGATCACAGGTACAGTTATTGCAGGTGCATGGCTCGCGCTGCTTGGTGATCCGTTCCTCTCGTCCGCAGTATTGCTGGTACTTACAGTGCTGGAACTGCTGTTCTTGAAAGAAATCGTTCTGCAACTGCAATGGGGTTTCCATGTCACTGCTGCCGTTTAAAGCAGCAGTCGGGTACCACGGAGCACCCGATGAGGGGTACGGGATGATAGGTACGGTACATGAATGGACCCATTTCGGCTCCGGTAGAATGTAGCTGATGCATCCGATTGGATAGAGGACACCAAAACAACTGGCTTGACGTCACTGAAAAGGTTTGCTCTGGTCTCACTGTTTGAAAATTCAGTAGCATGTCAAAGTGGATTTTTAAATTTTTATTACAGGTGACATAGACTATGCAGGGACGTAGGCTATTTTATTAAAGTGAGATTGACTCGGGAAAAACAAGAGTTCCTTCAGACGCAGGCCTGAAACAAGTACTTTTTATTAAATGCCCTCAAAATATTATTTAACATTAATTTGTTAATTGATTAATGTATTGATTCATAACATTATTTGTTCAATCATTCAGTGACTTCTACTAAAATAGACCACTTATTGGTGATAAGATACTGTAGCATATATGAGACAGTTTAGCCAATAAGATTACCACCGCTGTGCCAATTTAAATAAGCCTAATATGTATTTGATTAAATGAATGAATGTTTGGACTGTTCAGGTATTAAGATAGCTACAGAGTTGAAAAAGCACCATTCGGAATGTTAGTGTGTAATACTGAAATATTTTCTGTAGAATATATTTCAGTGTCTTGTTATTCTGTCGACATATATTGACTTGTACACTGCTGACTTACACAAAGCCTTTACAATTTAGACTAATGATAGATTCACAAGATGATTTCATTCAAAATTCAGAGCTGTGTAGAAACATTAAGGGCCATTCATTGGTCAAAAGTCACATGACTTTACCTTGACTCAGGGACCCAATATTGGGCCCCTGTCGTAGCCTTCTGATGGATGTGACGGCTGGTGGCTAATATAATAAGGGAACGGAGGAGTTATATCACACCGAGGAAATATGGGCTTCTTCTTTTATACTTCCTGAAAATGAGCATTTGGGGTGCCATAAAGCAAAGCGTGAACCCAATTACCCATATGTCTTAGTGCTGTTGCACCAACACCTTTTGTTTGAGCAAAATTACGTTCAGAAAGAGCGCTCTCATATTTGTCCAGGGCTTTTCCTCAAACCATGTTTATCATTGACTTATGACAGGAATTTTTCCGGTGCAGTAGCGTATTGCAATTTATTGTAAATGATATAGCCTAGCATACAACGAGACGATATGTCCTGTTTGCTGTGACTGAACCTTTGATCATTCAGATCACTTGCTCCTTCATGATGAATGCGTCTAGTCTCAAACTGATCAACGTCGATGGAACTGTCCAAGGTCCTCAAGAAAGTTAGTTCAGGTCTCCGTTACCTCCCCTTTAAATAATTTCTTCAACACAAGATCGCAATGCGCACTTGTTTCTGATTGGACATAGGCTTCTCCACGTGACACATTGTACCCGTTTGCAGGAAGCAAAGTTAATCAAAGATACGCGATTGCAGTCTAGTTAAATAATTTGCCAAATAATTGTTCTTCATGTATGTCATGAGTAAATTCGGCATTTTATATGCCGCAGTCGATTGAAGGCATTAAGATAGATGTTGGCTGTGTTCTTTACGTAGAAGATCATTGTTGAACATGCCTGCAGTGTGTGTGTGTGTGTGTGTCAAGACTTTCCTTTGCTGTGTTGTTTAGCCAGCTTTTAAAATGTCTTAGTGAACGCGTGGTCATCTGCTCTCGTAGAAAGCATCATAAATATATACTTTCACGTTGAGACTGAACACGTTTTTGTAGTTGAATGTAACTTTATTCTAAGGCTATTAGGAAAAGGGCAGTCTCCAAACAAAACACGGAATCAAACACGGGTAATTCAACCCCTGAAAAGCACGTGTTCACCCAATGTCAACCCCAGCGCAATATGAACACAATTTATAAGTCTCTACGTTTTCAAGTGAATGCAGCTCAAGTCTCACGCATTCTCCGTCAGACTCAAGCATTTCAGACATTTCTCACGCTGTCACGCAGCACCTTGTATTTCTCACGCTGATAAGGGACAACTTGTCCTGCAATACACAATTTATGGACGAAGCGCAGGCATACTGAGTGAAGACGTCTGCCGAGATGATAGTTGTCTCGAGTTAAATACCAATCAGAAAACAACCAGCACACACACACACACACACACACACACACACACACACACACACACACACACACACACACACACACACACACACACACACACACACACACACACACACACACACACACACACACACACTCCCATCGGCCGGTATGGTGGCCAAACCTTTAATACAATGTGAGAGCCCTATAATGGGTCGATAGAAGTAAATATTTTTTAAACCACTTTTGAGAAAATCAAAATAGACTTGGCATTTGTGTTTTGCAAACCCAGATACTGTGGTCCAAGACACCAGGCGCTTAAACGCGCCCTTGGACAAGTCTCAGAAAGGGAGATGGACATCATCGTGCAAGACCGATTCAAACTCAGACTTATAAATAATAGGATCTTCAGTGATGTTGCCATAGTATTAAGTCAACGAAATATATCCCTGGTCGGTGTCGTACGCTTGCTCAAATATATTACCTACAGTTAAAGCAGCTTAACTTTTAATTGGGACCACAACAGGTAATTATTATAATGGACACATTAGCCAATTGCGTTTCACAACAAATAAATAAATAAATTGGCACTCAATTTGAAAGGCGCAGTGTAAAAGGCCATGGTGAATAATTAGTACATATCACTCACGTCTGCTAATGGAATAGACACCTGTTGTTGGGAAGGAGAGCCCCAAATGTTATTTTAATGCTGAGTTCCAGTCCTTTGTTTGCTGTAGGAGGTGGTAGCTCATATAGACATAGGAACTAATACTCAAGGGCGTGGGTTTGGTATGTACATTGGTGGTACACATTTGTAAACCTCTCCTATGCAAGCCCCTACCCCTGCTCTGCGCTAAATATTGGTGGGAAAGTTACATAAGTCTCTTGACATTGGTTGGGTATACTGCACTCATTATGTTCAACCGTTTCTTTTTGCAAGACTGGCTGATAGGGGTGTAACTATACACTCGCCTCACAATTTGATATGTATCGCAATACTGGGTTCACGACACGATACATATCACGATATTTTGAGAAAGAAAAAAACCCTGAAATTCAAATAACAGATTTATTTCCTAAACACCACATTTCAATGTTCATGTTATACATGCAACTTAGTTAACTGGGTTAAAGCAATTTTAAATGCACGCGTGATGCAGGTGCAAAGTAGGTTGCGTGTTGGTAGCTCAACCGACAGGATAAAACGGACGTCATATCATTAAAATATTGCCATAACTCTACGATACATACTGTAAAATGTTTGCATTGCGATATATTGTACCACGATATATTGTTACACCCCTTACTGGCTGATGCTCCATAACTCAGTAATCACGATCAGTCTCTGTGGTATCTTTTTGTGCTTTTTTAGTCAACAGAAACAAGGCGCAGGACCGTTTTCAGTAATGCACTGTATTAACCCTTGTGCTGCCTTCGGGTCACATGACCCAAAGGTTCATAACGAACCATCGTTGTGTTTACCCAATTTTACCCAATACAAAAACAAATACAAATAATTTTCTTTTAACCTTCGCAATGTGGGGGGTCTGAGACAGCCCAACGGTTAAAAGAAAATGATTCACTTTGTTTTTGTATGCGGTAAAGTTGTCGCAATATGACGGTGGGTCACAATGACTGATGGGTCAGAATGACCCGAAGATAACACAAGGGTTAAGCAAGCCGTCTTTCTGAAATCATAAGCCTAAATAGGATTTAGGGTTTTTGGTATGTTTCAGGGCAGAAAAAGCACAATTGCTTTGGAGGACCCCAGGGAGAAGTTAGAAGGTGAAGGTAAAGTCCATCTCAGAAAAATAACATAAAAGCAGGGAAGTGTACAAGTCAACAAAGCTAAAAACTTAGAGTGGTTACATGTAATACAGTAAAACTGAATTGCCAAGTGACTTGGGGAGGTGACAGTGAGAGATTGACCATCATTATACTGTATGAGTTTAGGCCCTCTACGCAAGCAGAGATTCATGATGTGTAACAGATTTCCAAGGAGCGCAGCCTCTAATTCCAGCAAGAAGCTCGCCCTCTGGCAAAAACCAATGGTGAGCACATTTTCCCATCATCATGCCACCCTACCTTTCTGTCTGCCACCCCAATTTGAGTGGGGTATGTTTTTTGTTGTTGAGGGTAGGGTACGGTAGACCTTAACCCTCGTGCTGCCTTCGGGTCACATGACCCAAAGGTTCACAACGAACCATCGTTGTGTTTACCCAATTTCACCCAATACAAAAACAAATAAAAATCATTTTCTTTTAACCTTCGCAATGTGGGGGGTCTGAGACAGCCCGACAGTTAAAAGAAAATGCTTCACTTTGTTTTTGTATGAGGTAAATTTGTCGCAATACGACAGTGGGTCACAATGACTGATGGGTCAGAATGACCCGAAGATAACACAAGGGTTAATCAGTTATTTTGATTCCTTTTCTTCGGAAACATCAGGACTGAGCTCAACACAGATTTGAAATCCACAAATGGTCGAAATCTACTTTTCTGTGCTCATTTGACAGGGAATGACCCACTTACTGTACATTTGAGGTATTTTGATTGGGTGGTGAGATTTAAGATTGGCATCTGTTCAGTAACATGCGCCTTACATTGAACTATTTACGTAGACCTTTAATAATGGAAGCAATTAATTGGCATTCAAATATAATAATGCACACTGAGTTGTTATTGTTGTTATTATGCACAATATATTTCAGCATTGACTGAATGTCAAACAGGAACATATATTTTTGTGAAAATATTTATTTGGGTTAGGGTTAGGGTTAGGGTTAGGGTTCACCCTTAATTCATAAAGTTTTTTTCCTGGAAAGTGATGTAAATTAACCTAGAAAGTAATGGAAAATGGAACCATGAATGGAGTGGGATCCCTGTGCAAGTCATTCCAGTTGAGCTGGAGATTTACTGAAGCAATGAAGTTTAAGTGCTTCGTTCAAGGACATGAAAGGCTCTTGCCCCACCTGGGATTCTGACCTCTGGGTTACCAGTTTAATTCCCTGACCAGGATGATAAACTGCCATCCTGCTTCTTCATTTGTTTGCTGTCATTTCTCATACAAAGAAGGGCAGGTTAGCGTAGGGAGGAGTTGGCGGCGCTGTAATTGGCCTGTCTGCCTTTGGGATGTCATGTGATTGTGTTTTGCCCTATCAGATGGATGACTCTGAGGAGGAGGGTCTGGACCCTGGGTGGAAGAGCCAGGATGATATAGTGAAGGGGCTGGAGTGCAAGTTTCCCAGTCTGGTCAAAGAGGTGAGGGCTTTACTGGCTGATTCTGGCCTCACAGAGCATAAATACCTTTCAAATGCATACACTATATGGCCAATGGTATGTGGACACCTTTGTATATATAGACATCTGCTTGTTGAACCTCTCATCATGGGATTTTAATATGGAGTTGGTGCCCAGTTAATTTTTATAACAGCCTTCATTTTGGGAAGGATTTCCAGGATACGTTAGAACACTGATGCAGGATTAGTTTCCATTCAGCTTCCAGAGCATGAGGGAGTTTGAGCACAGATGTTGAGTGATTAGACCTGGGTTGCATATGGCACTAGAATTAATTAATTTATCAAGTCTTTCCACATCAAACTTGAGAAAAATATTATTGCTTTGTGCAAGTAGGCACGAGGCAAGTAGGGTGAAGCGCCTTGCCCAAGGACACAACGTCATTTGGCATGGCCGGGAATCGAACTGACAACCTTCAGATTACTAGCCCAATTCCCTAACCGCTCAGCCAGCTGACTCCCAAATCATTATCAAGCCAAAACAAGAAAGGGCCTTCCCCAAATTGTGGCCACAAATGTTCAAGAACAGAATTTTCTAGAATTAAACTAAAGGACTCTTGCCCAAAACCATAAATATCAGCCCTATTGTTAATTGGCTTGATAATACCTCTATGCACAAAGTGAGGTCTTTACAAAATGTCTTTGTGAATTGAATTTTAGTGTGGAAAAACTTGACAAACCAGCACAGATCCCAGAGCCAAACTTCATAAAACATATTTGGGATCAATTTTAACCCTTGTGTTATCTTCGGGTCATTCTGACCCATCAGTCATTGTGACCCACCGTCGTATTGCGACAACTTTACTGCATACAAAAACAAAGTGAAGCATTTTCTTTTAACCGTCGGGCTGTCTCAGACCCTCCACATTGCGAAGGTTAAAATAAAATTATTTTTATTTGTTTTTTGTTTGCTAAAATTGGGTAAACACAACGATGGTTCGTTATGAACCTTTGGGTCATGTGACCCGAAGGCAGCACAAGGGTTAACGCCCTCTGCAAGCCAGGCCTAATCACCCAACATCAGTTCCCAAATGTTCTTATGACTGACTGTGGACGCATTCCCATCTTGCCTTGCTTTGGGAAGGCTGGTTCCAAAAAATTTGACTTAGACACTCTTGACTTCCTGCTAGACATGTTGGTAGAGACAAGCCCATATGTTTGTTCTGTTAGGAAGATCTAGGAAGTAAAAACACAGTAATGCCCTTCTGAAAGTTGAAGTGTGCAAGGGACTCTTTACCTATTTTAAAGACCAACACTGTTGGGGCTGAAGTGTTATTTTGAATAATTTAAGTCTGTGTTACTCTTGGAATGACGAATGTCTGATTAAATGAAGTTACTGGTTTGATTTCCTAAATTAGCTTGTTAGTTTTTTCTTGTGCTCAGGAGCTTAGAGAAGTACTTATGCAGCATGACTGGCACTTTGAGGAAACCTTAGAAACACTGCTCCGGTTTTCAGATGAGGTTGGGAGTCTTCTGTTTCAAGGTGCTGCTTGCACGTTTCTGTGATTACATGTGTTTGTGTGCATGTGTGAGATTATGTCTGCCAAACAGAGTCAAACAATGCTAGATTATGCAAAATAGCTTGCAAGATGTCAGACAGCATTTACATTTAGTTATTTAGCAGACACTCTTATCCAGAGCGATTTACCGTAAAGTACAAGGACATTCTCCCTGAGGCAAGTTGGGTGAAGGCACAGCCACAACGTCACTCGGCACAGCCGGGAATCGAACCTGTAACCTTCAGATTACTAGCCCGACTCCCTAACCGCTCAGCCACCTGACTCCCTTTTCAATCAATCATCGTCCCTTCCTGCACAGACTCATTGTGTTTCTGTCCATCAGGGAAAGATTCAAGTCAACAGTTGCCTTCTGACATGGTCTTGTCATTTGCACCTGCTTATCCAGCTTCTTGGTCCCCTGTCAGCCTCCTTGCCAGGTCCCAACACCGTGGTAAAGGAACCAACAATAGGAGCATTAATCGGACAACCACAGAAGCAGACAGGCAGAGGAGGTAGAGGACACAGATGACCCCAGAGGCAGGCCCTTGCTTTGAGGACGAGTCCAGTGGCTCTAAGGACCCAGAGGGGCCGCATGAGCTGAACTCCAGTGACTCTGGAGACTCAGAGGAAAGGAAGGTGTCAGATACTACAGAGCAGGGTCAGCCAGATCTTGCGCTTCTTTCAGGAGATGTCGGCGAACGAGCTGTCACTCACCAACGGCTGCTCCCTGAAGAAAGATGATTATCGAGCTTCGGCCATTTTATTAAGACATGGCAGGATATGATCAGTCACAAAGCAGACACACCCACACACATGCATAAACTGTTTGTGTTTTACATTGTGGGTAACTTTTACTAGTGCTAATATGTACATACGCTCTCCAGACACAGGCATTCTTCTATGTTTACAGAATCTCCTTAGAGCTGCTGGAAGGCTGTTGTACAGTCCTGAGAGAGCAGCAAATGGTCCGCTGTCTTATGACCAAGTGCAAACAGATCTCCAAGAAGATGGTGAGGGAGGTGACCCAGTTGGCACAGAAGACCTCCTCGAATCAGCTCCACATCCTCAACAGCAAATCGATTCCCCCTTTTATATGCTGTATGTAGTAGCTACATAGACATCTACATACTAATATGTCTGTCATTCATAAATTTGTTGTGTAGCTATAACTGGATAGGGTTCCAGTTGAAGTCTTATCTGCTCATTGGTGTGAATTGGCTAACGCTGATACATCAAAACAAGCTTGAATCCTTGATGAAATGGTGAGATCGTAGATCAGGACTGTCCAACCCAGTTCCTAGAGAGCAGCTGTCCAGTAGGTTTTTTCTCCAACTGAGATTTAGCACAGTTGATTCCAAAAATCTGCTTGTCGGTAAGATTAATACGATCTGCTATAACTGGCTTGGTTGGAGGAACAGCCCATGAGGGTTGCTCTCAAGGATTGGGGTTGGACAGCTCTGTCAACAAGTAAAACAATAGTTTGGATTATGGATGCAACATATTCTGTCACCTGAGTTGTTCAAATGTAGGCTGTTTTTGGTTAGGGTTTGGGGAAGACCATCCAGGCAATCGCCTTTCTGGCCAGCCTGTACGAGAAGGGCAACAAAGGGCTTCATCTTCTGATTATGCCTGCCTCCACACTGGGTAAGTCCACTGAGTAGGAGGTAGCACTAAAGTACATAGAGGCTACAACTTCTAATATTTTAGTTAAGTAAAAATGCAGTTTAACCCTTGTGCTGCCTTCGGGTCACATGACCCAAAGGTTCATAACGAACCATCGTTGTGTTTACCCAATTTTACCCAATACAAAAACAAATAAAAATAATTTTCTTTTAACCTTCGCAATGTGGGGGGTCTGAGACAGCCCAACGGTTAAAAGAAAATGCTTCACTTTGTTTTTGTATGCGGTAAAGTTGTCGCAATACGACGGTGGGTCACAATGACTGATGGGTCAGAACGACCCGAAGATAACACAAGGGTTAAATGTTTGTGTGCTACATATTGCTGTTACATATACTTTTACATTTATTCATTTAGCAGACGCTTTTATCCAAAGCGACTTCCAGGAGAGAGCTTTACAAAAGAGCATAGGTCACTGATCAGAACAACAAGATGGCCCCAAAATATTGCGAGTAGCCAAACATGAAGCATACATTGTGAAAATGAAATAAGTGCCAATGGGGAGAACCATAAGAGCATGTAGTTAAACAAGTTACAAATTAAACAACATGAACCTCAAAAGTGCAAATAAGTGCCAATGGGGAGAACCATATGAGCAAGTAGTTAAACAAGTTACAAATTAAACAATATGAACATCAAGGCCCCCATCTTGCACCCAGCGGAATTGACTTTGTCAACGACGCAAGTATCATTCCTAGTTTGCACTCGACGCAAAGCGGACTTTTCCCTCCACAGACACACGTCGAAATGACCTTGCGCTCCCGTGGGCGGTTCAGCGAAGAAGGAGGTGTGTTCCGGCGCAAACGTTCCCTGGTGCTATTTTGCAGTTTCCGAAAAAACAATTCCGCCACTGACCAGGAAAAACGTGGTCTAAAGTCAATGGCGCATTATTCAGATGCTATTTTAAGGGCGCAAGCTTGGTCCGTGCGCACTGCTGGCGAGGCCAGGGTCTTCTTTCTGCGAAGCTACGTTACATTGTTTTGATTTATGGCGTGTTACATTTCTTCAATGATTATAAAAAGATTTTCATGAGAAATCTCTATGTATGTGAACATGATTTCTAACAATTGTGGCAATTTTCTCCCACGCCTGTTTAACCGAAGCTAATTTGGGTGGGTTTCTTCTCCCATCTCCATCAGAATTCAGTTTATTCGCCATGTAGCCCATGTTACACAAACACGGAATTTACTGTGGCAGGAAGGTGCAAACAATAAACATATACGGGTCTTAAATTAAGTAAAAAAGTACAATAGTTAAACTAATTCCAAGAACTAAACAATTAAAAAAATTAAATATAGGTGTCAAGTTCCTTCTCAACAATGCTGGTCCACTTGGCAAGACCCAGATAGACACGAGGCTCAACTCGGCTTTAGTACTTTTATTGTAATTTTACACCAGCACGATAACAAGTTGAAAACCTTAAAGAAAGAAAGATTCCAAGTGTTCAAAATAATAATTACATCACAATCGGTCAACAACACAAACACAGGTCTGCAACTAATACATGGTTGAATCCATGGTTCCAAGCTACTCACCAGTGGCGTCTCAGTGGTCTTCCGCTGCATTGTTTGAGCATGGGAGCTACGCACCTGTTTATAAAGCCCAATCAATGTAGAGGAAGTCACAATCTACCTAGTGCGCCCTCTGGTGTACAGGCTGGTCAAATAAAAATACTACTTGAAACGGATAGAAATAAGAAAGGTGAGGCAAGAGGGTAGGGTTGCCTCTTTCCGACAAAACACCTCCCACTTGAGCTCCTGGTGGAAACCCAAGGAGGTCACATCGGTCTTTAGGGATCCTGTGGTGACTGCTGATCAATGGGCAGGAGGACAACGAGCCGTCTGACATCTCTGTGGAGGACGGTGGCAGGGATCTTGCTTTTGGTTACCCGTTTGGCTGGTTTTTCTTGATGTCCACTAGGTAACTTGGGTAAACCCTCGCATTGGCATCTCTGACAACTCCTGCCTTGTCCTGGTGGACTTGCACCACCCTGCCGAGTTTGTACTGGTTCCTCAGTGCGTTTTGGTCAGCCACCCAAACTACTCCAATCTCCAACTATCTCCAACGGCAACATTACACTCCTTTGTATGTCACTCCTCCCTGCTTTGTATCCGGGTATCTATTGATCTTCCATTAACCAAGTTTGCTGCCATGAACAGAAATGTTTGGAACTCACTCCAGGTGAAGATGCCATCACCAGCCAGGTTGTTCAAGGCCCTCTTAACCAGACGAACCGCTGCCTCAGCCGCCCCGTTCCGGTGTGGAGAGTCTGCTGGATGGATTATCCATGACCATTCTGTTCCATTCTTGGCTGCTTTGTCTTCCAGTTCTGACTTGTTCAGTTTGCTGAGGTACCTGTGTAACTCGTCGAGTGCAGGCTTGGCTCCCACAAAGCTTGACCCAGGATCAGACCACATCTTTTTGGGATGACCTCTGAGTGAGGTGAACCTGTGGTAGGCTAGTAGGAAGCCTTCAGAGGACTGGTCGCTGACCAGGTCAGTGTGAATCGCTCTTGACGCCATGCAGCAGAAAACAATGCCCCACACCTTGAGTTTAACTCTTTTCCTCACTTCATCCTTCACGAAGTACGGTCCAAACAGGTCTACAGTACTGTATTCAAATGGATTGGCCGGAGTTGCTCTTTCAGTGGGCAAATCGCTCATGATCTGCTGGCATAGCTTGGCCTTGAGTTTCCTGCAGGTAACACAGCCGTCAACCACGCGTTTTGCAAGTCTTCGGCCCTTGATCACCCACGCCTTTTCCCTCATCCTGAGAAGGGTCCCAGCGATTCCTTCGTGGTTTGCATTGTGGGCCTCTGGCAAGCAAGGTGGAAATCCAGGGTTCGAAAGGCAGCAGTGGTACAGCAGCTTGTCCTTCAGTAAACATTTGGAACCTGCCTCCACATACCAACAGGCCACTGCTGTCCCAGTAGACAACGAGTCGATCTAGGGATGTGTCTGTAAATGTTGCACCTTCTTGAGCCGCCAGGAAAAGGTCATGGAGGGCATCCTTCCTTTTCCATCCAGTTCGTAGCAGCCCGCCAGGTCCATGCAACAACATCCACAAGCTGATGTAAACTGCTGAATCTTTCCACAGTGACAAGTCTATTAAGCCAGCCAGTGCTCTTCTCTGTTTACTTACAGGGCATTTGTCCTTGCTGTCTTGGTCAACTGTCTGTGGTGTTCGTTTGTCCTTGTATTGTTTCATCTGGCTTCTGGTGATAGCAGCCGTGAAGGATTTTCTTTGGAGTCGGCCTACATTTTCTTTGGCCTGGGCTGCGACTTCCCCAGGTGATTTCATAGGCCACTCATCCACTGACAGTTTCAGGAAATCTGGTCCGTTTTGCCATATAGAACCTTCTTTCAGGTCTTCGGTCGTACTGCCTCTGGTGATTATGTCAGCAACGTTTAGGTCACCAGGAACCCACCACCAATCTGTAACTGGTGCAGCCTTTTGGATTTCACCAACACGGTTGGCAAAAAAATGTTGGTACCCATAGCTCTCCCTTTGGATGGCTCCCAACACAGTTTGACTGTCCACCAGATGAACCCAGTGCTCTACCGGCATCCTTGAGTGCCTCTCAAAGTGCTTTCGGAGGCGGGCGGCAAAGACTGCTCCACAGATCTCAGATTTTACAGCATCGCCTTTCTGATCCAGTGGCGTTAGTTTCGCTTTTGCTTCGACAAAGCGTACCTCAGGTCCATGTGCAGTGTCCCATCTCAGGTACATTACAGCACCATATGTCTTATCGCTTCCGTCAGAGAAGGTGATCGCCCAGGGCTTGCCTGTCCAGTCAGCTGGTGTGAGACTCCTCTGGAACTTGATCTGGCTTAACTCTGAGTAATCCTCAAAGGTCTTAATGGCTTCCTCTCTGAGGCCTTCAGAGAGTGGCTTGTCCCAGGTTTCTCTCGTCATCTTTCCACCACCAGTTTCTTGGAAGGCCTTCCTTACCAGGATGGCACCTTTCTGCTTCAGAGGTGTCACCAGGCCTAGGGTCATAGAGTCCAGCTACTTGGCTTAATAACTCTCTCCTGCTCAGTGGATTA
Organism: Osmerus eperlanus; assembly: GCF_963692335.1. Classification (NCBI taxonomy): domain Eukaryota; kingdom Metazoa; phylum Chordata; class Actinopteri; order Osmeriformes; family Osmeridae; genus Osmerus; species Osmerus eperlanus. The sequence continues at coordinate 2,720,888 of NC_085031.1, forward strand.
GGCGTCCCAGGCCTTACCTCTTCTTTGCAGAGATTACTCCCAAGTCTCATTTTCTTTCTCTTCTTGGAGAAGTTGACCGAGGCAAGCACATACAGCTGGTCCTCCTCTGTCATATACCCAACTCCAAGGGCTCCATTTTCCTCGTCCCTCATCTGGTTTGGAAGAACGATGGTTTTGCTTTGTGACTCCCTCCGAAGGGTTGTGTCCTTTGACCTGACGTCACCAGACTTTCTGCCTCCCACTTTGGCCAGACCACAACCAAGGTAAAGAAAAAGAAACCTCCCGCGTTAAGTATTCCCTCCACCTCTTGAGTTACTTTACGTAGTCTCTCCAAGCTGTTGTGGGAAGTGAGGATATCGTCCACGTAACCATCTTCTTCCAGGATTCTGCGTTCTTCTTGCAGATGGGCGAAGGTAGGTAGCCTAGCTGTCTCTCTCATGGCCAGTTGAGCGATGCACCCTGCTGGTCTGTCACCCATGTTTACTCTGGTGATGGCGTATTCTTCAATGTCATCCTCAGGATGGTCTCTCCAGAGAAACCTATGCAGATGCATTTTGCGATCCTCCAGCCAGACGGAGTTGTACATTTTTCTGATGTCTCCTAAGGCAGCATGCACACCTTGCCTGAATCTCAGCAGGACGGCTCTGATGGGATTGAGCACGTCTGGTCCTTTCAGAAGATTGTCGTTCATACTTACGCCTGGGACACACTGGCTGCGAAGCGCCTGGACGCGCCGTGTAGCGCCACGATCGGCTACGACTGAGCAAAAGCTGTTCACACCAGACGCGCATTTCTCCGCGCCGGGTCACCAAGCCTTTCAGCTACTCTGTGCTTTCCTTTACGCTGACATGGTACATAAACATGGCATTGGCTATATCCCAGCATTGATCCTTATCTATGTTGTCCTTGTAAAATCGCTCTGGATAAGAGCGTCTGCTAAATGACTAAATAAATGAAATTGTTGCTGACATACAACAACTCCCTGTGCTTTTCAACTTCGAGAATTCATTTGATGCTGATTTTAGAAATCTACTTGGGGGTTCTCTCTCGGTAGGCTATGTCTGCTTGTGTGTTGTGTGCAACGCGTGACAACTCGTTTCTCTCAAACAAACAAAACAACTACGTGCATGCTAGCTCAACGGATCTATCCGTTTATTTTCATTTGTTTTCATCAGGGTAACCACATGTAAAGGACGTTCGTTACCAACATTGTGTAATTATAAAGTCTACAACTTTACAAATGTTCACCGTAGTCTACAATTAATGGAGTAAAATCTTAATAACAAGCGTCTCGCGAAAAAATTCGACCAGCTGCCAAAACGATCGCTGCAGATCGCAGGCAATCGCAGCGCTTCGCAGCCAGTGTGGTCGGTCCCATTTGATAACATGGGCGCCGAAAGAAAAAAGGAGGCGCTTCCAGGCGCGTCGCAGGAGATCGCAGCCGATCGCAGGCAGTGTGTCCCAGGCGTTAGCCCTTTGAATTTCTGACTGCCGTTCCACACCAAGCGAACTGGAGTCGTTACAGAGCGAGGATTTGGGGCAACCAGGTGGCTTATGTACCAAACAGAGCCTTTCCAATCTCTCCTCATCTCGGCTGTAAGTTTGATGGCTGCACGTCGTTCCACCAACTCATGGACTTGGGCAGCATATGCCGTCTTCCACTCAGGCTCTCTCCAGCTGTCGTTCTGTCCTCAAGAATGTGGCTTTGACTGAACTTCTGTTATCTGGGAGTGTAGCAGGATCTTGTGTCCATGGATACTTCGAATCCCAGTGTGGTGAGTTTATATGAACATCTTCCTTCACATAGGTAAGTCCTTCTTTTATTATTTCGAGTTCCTTCTCCTCTGCCAGGGTCATTTCTTTGCCTCCAAGCTGACAGGTGCCACATCGACATCCTCCGCATTTTGGTTCACAGGAAGCACCAATGCTCTCCCATCTCCACCATTCAAGAAAGTCAAGGGCCTTGGCAGCTGTTAGCATTGTGTTGCCTGGCTTGTGTCGGAGAGTGTGCTCAAGCTCTGTGTGCAGCCGTTCGCATGGATCGAGCAAAATGAGTTCTGGACTGGTGTGCTGTCATTTGAACGTGGTCAAACAGGTCTGGGTGAGCTCCACCTACTGTCTTCCCCAAAGGGCCTTCCCACAAGACAAGGTCCCCAGTTACTCTCACTCTTTGGGGAGCAAGTCTTCCCTCGCAGTGACTTATCAGTAGCTCGACTTCTGATGGTCTTTTCAGTTCCTCTAGTCCGGCTTCTGGGAAGAATGTGTGAAGCTTTGATGGTTCGACTTTTGTGAACTTTGGCGATTTCATCCAGTCCATAACAAACCAGTTAATGTGCCTTCACCTTACCAGTGGCCGTTTTAATACGCAATCGGAGTAGGTTCCCACACTCATGGTCATCCCCCCGACGCCATACAGGACCAAGGTCACCTTCTCACTGCGCAGCCCAAGACGGTCAGCAGCCTTATAGGTAATATAGTTGGTATCGGACGCAAGGTCTTTAAGAGTCCCAATCTTCTGACCTGCGTTGGCTGTTACCTCCATCAGCATTAGAATGACTGCTAGCTCAGAAAGTCCATGCTTTTCCAGCAAGTGAGAGTTAGCATCCGTCGATCTGCTTGTTCGCATGTTCCCGTTGGTGAAGGCCTTTTTGCACCTCTCTGCCATCTCAGGAGATAATTCAGCCATAAACCCCTCCTGCTCGGCGGTTAGATAATCCCTGCTCCTCCTCTGATAACCGTCACTTTTCCTGGTAGAACAGAGGAGGTAGTGATGATCAGCTGAGCCTCCCCTTCTGCACTCCTTGTTCCTGCAGAGGTATGCATCTTTGCAGTCTCCGGGCTCTGAATGCCAGCCAAGGCACCTTTTACATGCGCCAAGCCTCTTCAATGTGGCCATCTTCTCAGGGACTCCGAAAGACTTAAACTTCTTACAGAAGAGATTATTGTGATGCCTTTATTCACCACACAACCCACACATACCCACCAAGGTACTTCTTTGTGGCCTTGGTGGAGGCAAACTTCTGCTCTGGCCTTTTTGCAGGGTAACTGGACATTTTATTCGGTACTTTGAGTTGCTCCAGCCTCTCCAGAATGCCTTCCTGCTTCTTCAAAAAGGTGAGCATTTTGTCGAAATGGTTGTCCGTAGTCACATCATTGGCAGCCTCTAGCATATAGGTGAGCCAGTCCCTCTTCAGGAAATCCAGAAGCTTACTTTCTATTGTCTTTACGAAGTGGATTCTTGATTGCACCAGCGTTGGCCAACTCTGCATGGTCTGCGAGAGCCTTTTCGACCGCCTAGATCAAATCGATGACCTTCCTTGGCTCATTCCCTCTGACAGGTGGTATTTTGTCCAGGTCCTCCAGAATCTCAATGGCTATGAAAGTCTTATTGCCATACCTGTTCTCAAGTATTCTGAATATTTCCTCTGCAGAAGGGTAGGTTGTCAGTGTTAGACCTTTTACAATCTCGCTCTCAATGCTGTCAAGAAGTTGAATCTTTTTTACTTCCCTTGATCCAGTAGGTTCGCCCAGTCTCTGCAAACTCTCCCAGTCCTTCCTCCATCTGTGGAATTCCCTCCTGTTACCATTAAATGTGGGGAGTGAGGTGGGTCTCATCCTCACAAGAGGAGTAAATGGCCCAGGAGTCAGAGGTGCCCCATTCCTCCTGGTTTCTGCAGTCTCCTCTGCTCGTCGTGCAGGGACAAATTCAGACTTTCAGTTCAAGTTTACGTTGCATTGTCTTTGTGTTTCGAATCCTGGCATTGAGCTCCCTCCTCTCCTCTTCTGGCATCCAGCGCTCCCAAGCCAGCATTGTGTCTACGACCCCTTTAAGCCCTTTACCCAGAAGAGTCATATGGACATCATAGCCTTCAACATTGATGCTCAACACAGGTAAGGCACTCGCAACTTGTCCAATGTCCTCGGCCTCCTCAATTGCTGCATCAACTTCCTGCCTGCCATACCTTGACCACAAGTGATCTCGTGCAGCCTCTCTTGCAAGTTTGAGTTTCTCCTCAGCCTCTCTGGCTGTATCTTCACCCTCCTCTTGCTGTTTGAGATATTGTGCATCCTCCTCTTCCTTTGTTGTTTCTGACAGCAGTCCTGCCAAATAATCATCATTGGCATCACATAGGCCTTTGAAACATTCAGACAGCTTGTTGAATTTGTCCTTTAACCCTCGTGCTGCCTTCGGGTCACATGACCCAAAGGTTCATAACGAAACATCGTTGTGTTTACCCAATTTTACCCAATACAAAAACAAATTAAAATAATTTTCTTTTAACCTTTGCAATGTGGGGGGTCTGAGACAGCCTAGCTGTTAAAAGAAAATGCTTCACTTTGTCTTTGTATGCGGTAAATTTGTCGCAATACGACGGTGGGTCACAATGACTGATGGGTCAGAATGACCCGAAGATAACACAAGGGTTAAGTCTCCTTGGACCTCTTTGGTCCTTGGTCTCTGCGTTTTCCATGAGCATGTTGTACTGTCGCATGAAGAGGCTCCTTGCGGTTGTTCGCCCCTTTTTGAGCTGTTTAATGGTCTTTTCCTCAGCCATTTGTTGATCTCGCGCCCACGCACTTGGATTCCTGAAAGACGTTTATCTTCCTTCGTCCTGTTGTTTATGGAGCACGTGTGGTTTTCAACTGTGAAGTTCCTTCTCAACAATGCTGGTCCACTTGGCAAGACCCAGATAGACCCAGAGAGACACAAGGCTCAACTCGGCTTTAGTGCTTTTATTGTAATTTTACACCAGCACGATAACAGGTTGAAAACCTTAACCCTCGTGCTGCCTTCGGGTCACATGACCCAAAGGTTCATAACGAACCATCATTGTGTTTACCCAATTTTACCCAATACAAAAACAAATAAAAATACTTTTCTTTTAACCTTCGCAATGTGGGGGGTCTGAGACAGCCCGACGGTTAAAAGAAAATGCTTCACTTTGTTTTTGTATGCGGTAAAGTTGTCGCAATACGACGGTGGGTCACAATGACTGATGGGTCAGAACGACCCGAGGAGAACACAAGGGTTAAAGAAAGAAACAGATTCTAAGTGTTCAAAATAATAATTACATCACAATCAGTCAACAACACAAACACAGGTCTGCAACTAATACATGGTTGAATCCATGGTTCCAAGCTACTCACCAGTGGCGTCTCAGTGGTCTTCCGCTGCATTGTTTGAGCATGGGAGCTACGCACCTGTTTATAAAGCCCAATCATGCCCAATCAATGTAGAGGAAGTCACAATCTACCTAGTGCGCCCTCTGGTGTACAGGCTGTTCAAATAAAAATACTACTAGAAACGTATAGAAATAAGAAAGGTGAGGCAAGAGGGTAGGGTTGCCTCTTTCCAACAAAACAATAGGGTAGGCTATATAAAAATAAGAATAAGAATTTGAATGAGCAGCATGAGCGGGCAATTATGTCACTTCTCTATCTGTTACGGCCCTGATTAGAACGTCGGTCTCCTCGGCTGTGAACCGCTCCTGGCGTGCGTCTGGCAAATCCACCGTTATAATAGCAATCCGCCATGGAACAAGCGCTGCTCTTAAAGGGAATGTGAGATGACGCTGTGATTGGTTTATTGCACGTTACGCCCAAACCACACCCATTGGTAATGTAGCTACTTCGGACCTACCCATTTTAGATTTGCGCCAGGCACAAAGTCATTTATCCCGCCAGCAAAATAGCAACCGAGCTGGAGTCCCGCCCACAAAGTTACTTGCGCTTTGCGTTTTGATACTTGCGTTTCAGATCGTTAAAATAGGGCCCCAAAAGTGCAAGAGTGTACCTGTAGAAAAAAGCAAGCAACAATAATATAATATAATTCACAGCGAGTACAAGAAGTTTAATCAGTTACAACTAACCAACAAGTCAGTAAGAGTCATTGTGTTCCTGGAGGAAGCTAACATTAGGTCTAGCAAATCATTCCTAAGTCCCGTTGTACTCCCGGAACAAGTGCGTCTTAAGCCTTTTCTTGAAGGTGGGGAGACAGTTAGTGTCTCTGATGGAGGTGGGGAGTTGATTCCACCATTGGGGGGCCAGACAGGAGAAGAGCTTGGGTTGGGAGCGGGCGCTCTTGAGAGGTGGGACCAACAGATGGTTGTCAGAAGACGACCATAGGTGGCGGGTGGGGGTGTAAGGCTGGAGGAGAGACTTGATGTAGTCGGTAGCAGTCCCGTTCACTGCTCGGAAGGTCAGTACCAGGGTCTTGAATCTGATACGGGCCATGATGGGAAGCCAGTAGAGGGAGATATGGAGCGGGGTAACATGCGAGCGTCTGGATAGATTGAAGACCAGGCGGGCCGTTGCGTTCTGAATCCTCTGGAGAGGGTGGGTTGCGCATGCTGGGAGACCGGCGAGCAGCGAATTGCAGTAGTCCAACTTGGAAGGGACAAGTGCTTGGACTAGCAACTGGGTGGAATGCTCAGACAGGTATCTCCTGATCTTCTAGATGTTGTAGAGGGTGAATCTACAGGCCGGGAGACCACAGCAATGTGGGCAGTGAGAGAGAGCTTGTTATCCATGGTAACCCAGAGGTTCCTGGCAGAGGATGATGGGGCCACCGTCCCAGGGTGATTGAGAGATCGTGGGAGATGGAGGGTTTGGCCGGGATGATGAAAAGTTCTATTTTGGCGAGGTTCAGTTGGAGGTGGTGCGTGGTCATCCAGCCGGAGATGTCTCTGAGGCAGGCCTCGATCCTAGCTGAGATCCCCAGATCAGTCGGGGGGAACGACAGGTACAGCTGCGTGTCGTCAGTGTAGCAGTGGTAGGAGAAGCCATGGGAGGTGATGATTTGTCCAAGTGAGGTGGTGTACAGGGAGAAAAGGAGGGGTCCGAGGACAGAGCCCTGTGGGACACCAGTGGAGAGCTGGCGAGGGCCTGACACTTTGCCTCCCCAGGAGACCTGGTTGGATCTTCCCGACAGGTAGAATGAGATCCACTGAAGTGCAGTGCCAGTGATGCCCATCTCAGAAAGTCTAGCGAACAGGATCTGATGGTTAACCGTATCAAACGCTGCAGAAAGGTCCAGCAGGATGATGACAGATGACCTCGAAGCCGCTCTGGCAGTCTGGAGGGCAGTGGTGACTGACAGGAGGGCAGTTTCTGTGGAGTGGCCAGTCTTGAAGCCCGATTGGTTGGGGTCAAGCAGGTTGTTCTGAGAGAGAAAGTTTGACAGTTGGTTAGATACAGCTCGTTCAATTGTTTTTGAAAAGAAGGGTAGCAGTGATACTGGTCTGTAGTTCTGGAGGACGGCAGGGTTAAGGGAGGGTTTTTTGAGTAGAGGGGTAACTCTGGCCTGTTTGAAGGCAGAGGGGAAGGTGCCGGAAATAAGAGAAGAGTTAAGGACATGGAGAAGAAAAGTTATGATGGAGGGGGAGATGGTTTGAAATAGAGGAGAGGGGACTAGATCAAGGGGACAGTAGGTGGGGCGATGAGAGAGAATGAGGTCAGAGATCTCTACCTCGGACAGGGGAGAGAAAGAGTTAAGGCATTTAGTTGGGTCAGTCATAGAGGGTGAGTGGGTAGGAACGGTGGGCACAGGGAACTGGCTGCTAATGTCAGCGACTTTTTCCTCAAAGAAGGAGAAGTCGTCTGCTGCAGGGTGGACCGTTCTTCACGAATAACATCCGTGAGCCACGGGCAGGGGGGAGAAGATCATGCAGGCCTGGTTGACAGGGGACATAGAGTGTCAAGTGATGCAGTTAATATGGACAACAGGGTGTTGGTGGCAGTGTCAGTGGTGTGGGACGTGAACTTGTCAATGGGAGGGAGGATGTTACAATGGAGGAGAAATGGGAGGGGGATAGGGAGTGGAGGTTTGCGATGGAAGGTTACGAGGGGAGTGGAGACAGGAGGAGTTGGGGGGAGAGAGACAGAGAACTGGATAAAGAAGTGATCAGAGATGTGTAGTGGGGTTACAGAGGTTAAGTCAGTGATACAGTTACGTGTCAGGATGAGGTAGAGCTGTTTGCCTGCCCTGTGGGTCACCGGTGTGTTCAGCAGCGTCAGGTCGAAGGAAGTCAGGAGAGACATGAAGTCGACGGCCTGCGTTCCTTCGAGGTGGATGTTGAAGTCCCCAAGGATTATGAGTGGGGTTCCATCATCCAGGAGAACGCTGAGGAGCATGTCCAGCTCCTCCACAAAGTGGAGTTATAAATCAGTGCCTATGATAAGCCCTTAATGCTTCACTGTTTTGACTCATAGTTGTGCTTTGGTAATGACACATTATTGAAGAGTACATAAAACAGCACTTGAGTCGAGCGTTCTGCAATTTCAGAACTGGGTTCACTGCTGCATGCCCGTGAGTGAGTCACTTAGCTCTAAGTGCCTGCTGGAATTATCTATCTGAATTAGTGGATAACTTGTCAAACCGGGTGCCATGTAAGTCACCCCCTGCGGTCTCCAATAATGAGACAATATTCAGCGTTTGACTGAACCTGAAAAGGTCCTTGTAATCTGAACCTGTGAGACATTCATTATTCATGGTAATGAAGCGGTCGCCAGGTCTGGCAGACGACTTGGTGAGGACATTTACGTGGTTTGGCGTGGTTCCTTGAGCAGCCTTGTTTCTTCCCCCCTCCTCCCCATCCCTCCTCTTGGCGGGTACACTTGCATTATCGGCAACAGCAGAGACCGCAGCCTGTTTCGCAAGCTCCAGTTAGATTGTGCTGTGTAGACGAGGGCCACATGCTGAAGAACATGAGATTGCTGCATTACCGCCACCTCATGGCCATGTCAGTGCACCTTGCTCTTTCTTCTTGTTGCATTTGTGTTGGCCACCTTGTTTGATAATGGCCACTATTGATTAAACTAAACAATGATTTGGAGATAAGCATCAGCTGTCCTGTATTTTGCCTCTGTGTGTTACGTGCATGCCTAGTGGCAGGGTGAGAGAGAGGTTCATAATCCTTTCTCGGGAGTAACTTTTAACACTTTAGTGGAGCGGCGGCCTTGCACATGGTGGTGATTGGAAAGGGGAGTGGAACAGTGTCCTGATTGGGGCCCAGGGAATTAAGGGGAGGAGTTTATTATTTTTGGTTTCTACTCTCAAGGTGTAGGGTGGTTAGAGAAGAGAGGTATAACTACTACTACTGATGATAGTGACGGAAAATGTTATTGGACTCCTCTAGGGTTAGGGGAGTGGAAATGCGAAAAGTAAAAAATAAAAAAGTGGTGTTATGGTATAATTTTTGTTGTCCTTTTCTCTTGAAGGGGGGAGGACTGTTACGCGCACGCCTAGTGGCGGGGTGAGAGAGAGGTTCATAATCCTTTCTCGGGAGTAACTTTTAAATATAACACTTTAGTGGCGCGGCGGCCTTGCACATGGTGGTGATTGGAAAGGGGAGTGGAACAGTGTCCTGATTGGGGCCCAGGGAATTAAGGGGAGGAGTGTATTATTTTTGAACTCCCGGATGTCAGAAAGACGGGGGGAACCTCAGAGTTGTGGTGAGAGAACAACATCATCGATGTCGACCGGTTGTCCCCCTGGGTTTCTGTTTCCCCACTGTTGCCGATCTTTCTGTCTTGTACAAACGCCGTTCTTAATGTACCGGATATACAAATAACCTGATCAACACTACCAACCGCGAGCGAGCTGTCCACCGAACCGAACGGCGGCTTGGGCTGTCCTGGAGACCGGGGTGGGAGTCTACCTGGCTGGGGTGAGTGTTCCAGTTTCTCCTTCCACTTTTCACCTGTCTGGGCCTGCCGCTGGTAGCTTTAGCGTCAGTGACGGTCTTAATATTCCCCCTAGACAACGACGACCGTAACACTGTGTCTCAGGTTAGGCATCGGCTTCTACGCACTGGAACCCCTCTCCAGAACAACCTCCTGGAGCTCATGTCTCTATCAGACATGTTCTCCATTGTAAAGCTAAAACCAGAAGGCACATAAAAAATAGAAAATCCCAATAGGAACAACAGCTTAAAAAAGCTGTCATGAATTCCTCTGATTTCTGTATTTTCCTGTCAGAAATCTTCAGAGGAAGACTCTTTTGAGGAGGAGAGAGGATATCTCACACCAAGCTCATAATCAAACCTTTCATCCTCAGGAGGGTCAAGAATTAGGTTAAGATTTGTAGTTAACAACTTCCTATGCCCCTGTTAATGGTCAGGTCTCTAATAATGCTATAATAAATTAAAAAATCTAGATTTGTTACTATTTGGCTTTTAAATAGAGCAACTTCATTGATCCCTGAGGGGAAATCCACAGGTGAGAACAACTGCTGTTTACATGTGGATACCTTAACCACACTACACAATCAGTAGATTTGTATTTAGATATATTTTCTTTTTGTTCAACTCAGGTGCTAAAACAGCTCCCAACCAAAGAGGAGAATGTGGAGTTTTGTCCAATGAGTGAGAAGCAGCAGCAGCTGTACAACAACTTGCTTCAGAAGCTCAAAGGATCCAGCAATGTCTAGAGTATGTTTGGCTACAGGATGTGAGGTTGGGGGTCGATAGGTTTAAAGAAGGAACTGTTGAGACTTATATACACATCGGTAACACACACACACACACACATATATATATATATATATATATATATATATATATATATATATATATATATATATATATATATATATATATATATATATATATATATATATATATATATATATATATATATATATATATATATATATATATATATATATATATATATATATATATATATATATATATATATATATATATATATATATATATATATATATAGAGAATCGGGCTAGTAATCAGAAGGTCGCTGGTTCGATTCCCGGCCGTGTCAAATGACGTTGTGTCCTTGGGCAAGGCACTTCACCCTACTTGCCTCGGGGGAATGTCCCTGTACTTACTGTAAGTCGCTCTGGATAAGAGCGTCTGCTAAATGACTAAATGTATATATATACAGATATTTTGGCTCTGTACTGTATTTTTTATGATAAAAAAGTGTCATATATATATAATTGTTGTTGTTGTTGCAATAGATAATTAATACATTAATAAAATTATTAAATTAAATGATGGAAAAAATAATAAATAAATTACTAAATAATTAGGACATTAACAAATCCAGAAATTGTTGGATTAACATCAATATTAATAATCCTTTCTTTTGGGTGTTTTGTTCAGAGTGGGAAATGACCAATCCAGAAATTGTTGGATTAACATCAATATTAATAATCCTTTCTTTTAGGTGTTTTGTTCAGAGTGGGAAATGACCAATGTGATGATGCAGTTGAGAAGGATGGCCAATCACCCTCTGATGCACTGGCAACATTACACTACCATCAAACTGGCAGCAATTAGTCGACTCATAAGACATTCGTAAGAATGGCTGAGGACCATGCTTGGTCTTGATTCATTAGAAGAAGGAACAGATACAGATGCGGCTTTATTCACAAATGGGGTTTGACCCCTGACCTATACAGGAGCGTCAAACCAGCACTGATCCAGGAAGACATGGAGGTCATGACAGACTTTGAGCTGCATCAGTCCATAAAGGATTATCAGATGAACACAGACAATCTCCTGGACTCTTGCAAACTCAACCAGCTTACTGAGCAACTAGCCTCACATAAAAGCAAGGTATGAGTACTGGATGTAGGCACATGCACAGACAAAATCAACAGCGGATCATTTATTTGACCGTTTCTCCCAAGGCTTCTCCCTATCCTTCTACCTCCCCTCCCCGAGGTCTCTCTTCTCTGCCCATAAAACCAGTCATCCTTGCACTCCTTGTCCCCTGCATGTCCCACAGCTCTCAATTATAATCACTCTTACTGTCACCCTCGTAAGCCCTGAACCAAATCTATTTATATATTTTCTCTGTTTCTGTCCCATTGTCTTATTTCTCTCTCTCTCTCTCTCTCTCTCTCTCTCTCTCTCAGGGAGATAGGGTAGTGCTCTTTATTCAGTCCACCATGATGCTGGACATCCTTCAGGTCTTCCTGCAGCATCACAATCATCGTTTCATCAATTGGATGGTTCTACACCACTGTCTGATAGGTTTGTTGTTCAGGGGCCGTATAACACAACATTTTATATTACTACTAAGAGTTCTCATAATAACATATTTGTATGTTATGCCTTTTTAAAATGTTTATATTAAGCCTTCTCAATGGCAGCTTATTCCGTTCTTTTGAATGACAACAGTTTAAAGTTGAATTGCTCCCATTTTTTGTAACATATTTTTTTATAAGTCATTGTTTTGTTGGGGATGCAATTGATATATAAAATATATTAAAATGCCATACACGTGTCCCCTTGATGTTGTATGTATTTCCTATTTAGGTGTGTGTTAGGCCTACTTGTCTGTTACTGCACAATGCACATGGGAACCATTGTATTCTGGGTGTTCGCCGACGGATTAGGTTGTGAGTTGCACCGTCATAACAAACAAACAAACCACACGGCTTAAGAGATGAGGTTGGAAACATATTAACATTTCTTCCGCGTGTTTTTAAAATATTCACTTGTTTGTTGTTGTTCCTTTCACGACTAGCCATCTTAAATGATCTGGCAAATGTTAAACATCGATGCGAGTGGTTTGGTGGCCCGCTAGCAGCTGTAGCCTATTTGTGGTGCGGCTCATTGCCGGACAACTTTCTATTGGCTAAACTTTATCCATGTATTTGGCTAAACGGCAATTTTTCCCCAACAGGTGAGCCTTGTTGCTCTCATCTCTATCTGTGAGGGTGGTGATGAGTGTCAGCCTAGGGACCTTGCCTTGTCTTAAAAGGATATGAAGTATATGGTGAGAGAACAGCTTTTGGCAACATTTTGCATTAAGTTACATTAACTACCTTAAGTAACAACACTGTAGAAACTGCTAGTTACACTTAACAAAGGTTTAGTGGTACAAGTTATTGCACAAGTGAGACTTGGTATGGGGGATATTGGGTAAGTGGGTGTTAAAATGTATCCTATTTTGATTCCATAACCTTTAATTGCCACATTATAACACCCCATTATCCCTTACTGTCCCCCCCATACCTTTTCCCCTCCTCGTAAAATAGTATATATAGTTATCAATAGTAATAACTAGGGGCGTAACGATACACTCAGCTCACGATTCAATACATATCACGATACTGGGTGTACAATACAATACGTAGCACGATATTTTGAACAACATTTTAAATTAAACTGAAATGTACTCAATTTTTTTTGTACATATTTAGTTAACTACATTTCTGTGAATGCAATGAATGCATGCATGACACAGGTGCAGAGTAGGTCGCGTGCTGGTAGCTCAACCAATAGGATCAGACAGCCGTTGTATTGTAAAAATATTGCCATAACTCTACGATACATATTGTAACAATTTTGTATTGCGATATATTGTTCCACGATATAGTGTTACACCCCTAGTAATAACCTATACCACAAACACTTAATCCCTTTGAATTACAAAGCAGTTCCTTGTTTTTACAAAAGGGATTGCGATGTACATGGCAGTTCATTTAACATTAATGTGAAATGTTGCCCTGATTTCTTTTTTATTTGTTGCAATTTTTTCCAGCCTAAAGTACATTTTCATTAAGGTAACTAGTTCTCTAATCCCTCTCACAGAGGATCCGTTGGCTTTGTCTCGTCGTCATCAGCCTTTCTGTGTTGTTTTGGTATGGCCATTTGATCCACTCAGAAGGCTCCACTATAATGCCCAACACGGGACTCCAGGGGTACACTAAGATCAGTCCTGGCTTGATGCACCAGGTGGGCACATGGCGAGGGGCTGATTAAGAAGCAACAACATTCATTGTTCAATATCACAAGTGTGTCACAGGCACAGGGTGAAGGGTAATTCCATTTCAGAAAGTTGCTAGATTATGACATACAATATTATTATGACTGTCCTCAAATGTAATTGTTATTATGTAAATCTGTGTAATATCTATCCTATCTGTGCCTCTTTTTCTTTAGTTCCTTAACATGCACTGTAGCCAATGTGCCTTGGTGTCAAGCTCAGGGCAGATGCTGGGTGCTGGCATTGGCGAAGAGATCGACAAGACAGAATGTGTCATCCGCATGAACAACGCGCCCACATCCGGTTACGAGAGGGATGTTGGCAGCCGGACCAGCCTGCGTGTAGTGTCCCATACTAGTGTGCCCCTGCTACTTAAAAATGAGTCCTACTATTTCAAGCATTTGGCTGACACCACCTATGTATTCTGGGGTCCTGAGAGGAACATGAAGCAGGATGGAAAGGGACGCATCTTCAACATCCTACAGAAGGTTGCCAGGAAGTATCCAAAGGTGAAGCTGTACGTAGTGACCAGGGAGAAGATCCAGTACTGTGACAGTATATTTCAGAATGAGACTGGTAAAAACAGGTAGTGTGAGACCATGCACTTTATAATTTAATAGTCACTTTCTATGACTATTGCTCTCAGGTGTTTGTTCCAAACTCTGACAATTGCTGTCATGTTGGTTCTCTTTCAGGATGAAGTCGGGGGCTTTTCTCAGCACAGGTTTCTTCACCATAATCCTGGCCATGGATGTGTGTGACAGTATCCATGTTTACGGCATGATAGACGACAATTACTGCAGGTGACACATTTGTTTATAAATCAAATCAAATTCAAACTAATGCACATACTGTAGGCCTATATTTATTTAGCTACAGGAAATAGAAGAAAGACTAAGTGTTCACCACAACTCCTCCCTTTTCCCCTTGTCTCTGTGTAGCCGTGCCAATCATAGTGTTGTACCATACCACTACTACGAGCGGAGTCGGGTAGACGAGTGCCGAATGTACCGGGTGCACGAACGTGCACGCCACGGTGGCCATCGCTTCATCACAGAGAAGACCATCTATGCCAGGTGGGCATTGCACCACAAGATGGCGTTCAAACATCCATCTTGGAGACCACAGGACAAGGAGCACAGAGGATGGGGTGGCTAAATGTGTCAGTTGATCCTGACCTTTGATATACACATGGAAAGTACAGTATAATGGTGTACTGGTAATACTTTAGTTAGAATGGCCCTTTGTTTTGTTTGATCACATTACTGTATTGGTGTCCATGGTTATCTTGCTACCCTGCTTGGAAGCTTAATGATGTTGTTCCAAAGAACTTGCATCTATGGCTCTAAGCATAATAGAAGATTTCACTACCAACATTTCAAGAGGTCAGTATTTTGGTGATTGACTTGTGTCCTCTTTAAAGCCTCATAATGGCATCTTAACTATTTCAACCCCATTATTGGACATTACAATAATAATGAACTACATTTTAATATTTTCACAAAATCGATGGTGCCTTTATCGTCTTTTTCTATTGTTTTCTTTGTAGTGCTTCATTGCTCTATGACTCATTGACAGTGGCCATCCATTGACAACTGTTTTTCACACTGTACTCACACTGTGCTAACTTATTTTCTTTGGACTGAAGCTTATAGTTGGTTGCACCAGACATTTGTATGTATATTGTCTTATATGAATGCAAAATGTCTATAAACATTGTCTAAAATGAACTGAATGTCATACTCTTGTTTATGTGTGATTCACAAAAAACTGCAGTCCTGTTAACTGCTTAACTGCAAGACACAATGGTCCAGTGCTACATAGGGTAATTACGAATTATACATATCTAATTGTTTATTGATGAGATTTTGAAATCACACATGGTGGTGTTTGTGCCTTTTTGTTTATTTAATTTTATATCATGTTTTAACCTTGACTGAAGATCATGTCTTGTCTTTATAAATCTTGTTACAAAGATTGATTCTATACACAAATGAAACATCTCATGTTTGGTCATTGTGTTATGCCTAATCTATCTCGTCTCTGATGTGATCAGTGTTTTAAGATGCCACAGTCCATTTCAAAGAATACTTTGTGTGTGAACTTTCAAAGTTGTGGATAAATATAAAAAAATGTGTTGCTGCAGAAATTACTCTTGTAGAAACTTACAATGTGCTCTAAACATTTCATTTGAAATTCATGGTTGATTCCAAAGATTAGTCTTGTAAGATGTTTACATTGAGTGACTCAAAATACTGGAAATAAAAGTATTTATGTATCTTTATAAAGTAAAATGTGGTCCGTTTTAAATATAGCGTTACGTTTATACACAGCCAAGTCGCTTATTATTTGATCCTCGAAAATTCCCTTCAATTTGAGCTTGATTAGTCAAAAAACATAACATAAATATAATAGCATCAGGCCAGTAAGTTTTTTTTGTGGCCACTGTTTTTTTCACTGCAGTGAGGCTATTTTGCTGACGTAAGCGAGTTCCCTCCTACATGGACAAGATGGGAGAGCAGCCGATAGATCAGATTTCAAGAATGCAAGGAATACGTACAAATGCATCGCTGAATAGGTGAGCGATGCCATAGATTATGAAGTAACTAGATTTTAAACGCCTTTTTCTTTATACATAGAATAAAGAAATGATAGAATACATTGAGAATAAAGCTATTAATTGTGAATTGAGCTACATGACCAGCGAGACCAATAGAGAATCTGCGTCATTGTTCTACTTCAGCAATACAACTACAATCTTTAGCGTTTCGGACCGTTAAAAAATGCTAGGTTTCGGGGAGTTTGGATTTTGTACTCAATACTTTAATAATATGCACGTTTATTTTGTGTTTCCAATGTGTTAGTCAGCAACGCCAATTTTCTTTTGTCAATCTATAGGCTACTTGGCTGTTCGTGGCCTGTTATTGATGTAAAAATGCAGAAAACGTTTGTGTAATAGTATGACATGCCCGTGTGCATTGCCTGCTCAACACAGTTTCTCAATCATAAATTATTTGATGTTACCCAATGTCTAAACGGGTTTATGTTAATAAAACCATATTTCCTTTCAGGTGTGATGACACACTCACATACATTGGGATGTAGCTACATGTGATGTAAGCTTCATTTTCAAATATGGGGCAGAGGCTGGTTGATAAGGTAAGATGGACTTCTGGGAGTGGCTAATGGATCTATGTGTCTCTTTGACAGACAAGTTAAGATACTGTACTTACTGTAGCCTACTCTGAATATGATCAGTTGTGCCTCTGGGGTTAAGTTTCTCCTCTGACAGTAATAGTGTTTGCAATCGGTTATCTGCTCAGCAGGGGCAGCAGAGCCAGAGGATGGTGATATTTGGGGCCATCTTCCTCCTGATGACCCTCCTTATCCTCTACAGCTCCAACAGCGGGAGTGAGATAATCTATGGACCCTTCCACGTGGCCACCAACCACCACTCCATCAAGACCACTGACTTGAGGAAATGGGCTGGAAAAGACGGCTATGTGGCCGTGTATGGGAATAAGGTAGGACAGAAAGCACTTGTTTTCTTTTGTCTCTCTCTACTATTATATACTGTGGTGGGCTGCTAAATAATTAATTGAAGCATTGCAAGAGAATGCAACACAGTTGGTTGGGGTTGGAACTATTTTTAGAACATCCACAAGTACGTAACTCAACCCTGCTCATGCTGCTGTGGCTAGTGGATTAGAAATGGTTAGAAATTACAGAATGTAGACTGATTGACTGTAAATGTTAGACCAAGTGGTGGTCTATTTATTTGTTTAATTTTTTACTTGGTAGTAAAACATTCCTACCAAGTAAAAAAAAAAAAAAAAACATGTTAAATGATTGATCATGCAAAAAAAAAAGCGAGAATCACACAAAACTGGTTAATATCAGAGGCTTATGTTATATTTTACATTTGGGGAATTTGAAACATTATCGGAAACAAATGAATCATTTTCTATTGGATTTGACTTGAGAGGGGTTTCTCCTCTTCCTCACACTTCATCTGTGGTAGACAGTAGACACGGGCCCAACCTCCATGTTCATGAGATAACCCTAACCTGCAGTAAGATTGGGTAAATATGCCAGCATTTACAGTTGCAATCTAAATTATTCAACCCCCATTGCGTATTAGGCTTATTGGCAAATTGTACAATTTTTCTGATGTTTGCAATAAACAAAGTAGACAAGAACAGTTGAAACAGTTCAATAAAACTAATATTACCATGGTTTTCATCCAAATTCAACATGGAATGCTACTTTTAATCACTACTGCAGTCTCAAAATTATTCAACCCCTTCATGACAAGCATCTTCAGCACTTACTAGAGAACCCTTTGAAAGCACACCTGGTGCAACTAATCAAAGGCTTCATTAGTTCAGGTGTGCTTGAGATAGAACACATAAATACCTGGACTGGCTAGGGTTTTGTTGAGAGTGATGTTTGATTGCATGTTAGAAATATGGCTAAGTCAAAATTGTCCAAAAAGTTCAGAGAAGAGATCATTGCCTTGCACAAACAAGGAAAAGGATACAAAAAGATAGCAAAAGCACTGAATGTCCCTAAAGATACAGTTGGAAGCATAGTTCGCAAGTTCAAAGTTGAAGGAACAGTGGCTACACTACCTGGACGTGGCAGAAAGAGGAAGCTATCAGCGGCTGCCACCAGATTCCTGCGGAGGCAAGTGGTCAAAAACCCTCGAGTGACTGCAAAACACCTGCAGCAAGACTTGGTGGCAGCAGGCACTGAGGTTTCAGTTTGCACAGTAAGGCGCATACTAAACACTGAAGGGTTCCATGCCCGGACTCCAAGACACACACCACTACTGACCCAAAAGCACAAGAAAAGTCGGCTCCAATATGCTGAAAACCATATAAATAAGCCACCAAAGTTTTGGAATTCTGTTCTGTGGAGCGATGAGACAAAACTGGAAATATTCGGGCCTATGGATCAGCGGTATGTCTGGAGGAAGAAGAATGAAGCATATTCTGAAAAGATCACCCTGCCTACAGTGAAGCATGGCGGTGGCTCAGTGATGCTCTGGGGCTGCTTTGCTGCCTCTGGCACTGGAAACCTGCAGCGTGTGGAGGGCCCGATGGATTCAGTGTCTGGCTATGCATCACGTTTGCAGCAGGTCATAACAGCAAAAGGGTGCTCTACTAAGTACTGAAGATGCTTGTCATGAAGGGGTTGAAAAATTTTGAGACTGCAGTAAATTAATTAATGTCATTAAAAGTATCATTTTGTGTTGAATTTGGATAAAACCCTTGTAATATTAGTTTCATTAAACTACTTAAACAGTTCTTGTGTAATTTGTTTATTGCAAACAGCTGAGAAATTGTATATTTTGCCAATAAACCTAATGTGCAATGGGGGTTGAATCATTTAGATTGCAACTGTATAACGGAGTCAGGTGGCTGAGCGGTGAGGGAATGGGGCCTGTAATCATAAGGTTGCCAATTCGATTCCCGGCTGTGCAAAATGGCGTTGTGTCCTTGGGCAAGGCACTTCACCCTACTTGCCTCGGGGGGAATGTCCCTGTACTTACAGTAAGTCGCTCTGGATAAGAGCGTCTGCTAAATGTAAATGTAATGTATATCTGATAGGCATGAGTTCTAAAAAAGTATGTTGGCAGTTACTGTATGTGCACATGCCTGAGCTGAATATGTTATGCAATGTTATAAAACTGTATTGTTTTCTGAGGCAAGAAAACCCTACTGTTCCAGGTACAGTAACAAACTTTTGACACATAATTGTTTGATACAACTGGGGTTAGAGCAAAAATCTAAAGGATGAGGGTAGATCTTGGTTGGACCGCCCTGTTCTAAGGGGAGTTGTCCTCCATACCCCCTTTCTGTAGAACATGACCCTACACTGCCACCACTGTGCCCTGGTGACCAGCTCCAGCCACGTCCTCGGCACCCATTCTGGACCGGAAATTGACCGCACAGAGTGTGTGATCCGCATGAACGACGCCCCTACCTTTGGGTATGAGGCCGACGTAGGGAATCGGACCTCTCTCAGGGTGGTGGCCCACTCTAGCGTGTTCCGGGTGGCCCGGCGGCCAGGAGAGTTCCTGAACCGGATGGGAAACACGGTAGTCATATTCTGGGGTCCTCCTAACAAGATAGGAAAGGAAGCCAAAGGCACCTTGTATCGAGTGATCCAGAGGGTCAGCATGACTTACAGTAACCTATCCAGCTTCGCCATTGCACCCAATAAAATGCGAAAGTTTGACAACTTATTTCAGAAGGAGACGGGACGAGACAGGTGAGGAAAAACAACTAAATAGGGACAGTACGAAGATGATGAATCTGTATTAATTTATTTTTTATTATACACAAACATACTGTATAGATACACTATAAATGCAGAGACAACACTTGTTCTTGTAATGTACTTGAAATCATGTTTTTCATCAAATACAAATTTTCAGGGTTAAAACAAATGTATTCTTCAAAGGAATACATTTAAAACATGAGTCACAGACAGGACTTTCTCTGCACTTTAACAGACAAAAGTCTCAGTCATGGCTAAGCACCGGATGGTTCACCATGGTGATTGCCATAGAGATCTGTGACAACATTAAAGTCTATGGCATGGTCCCTTCTAGCCACTGTGGGTAAGTACATAGACAAAGGAACTCTTCTACATTAGTATGCTAATGCGGGATGTTGTATGAATGAGAAGCAATTACAGAGTCATTCGTTTTTTTGGTGTGTAATCATGAGTATGCTGCCATCTCTGAGCAATTGGTTAATCAGCCATGCTGATCGTTATAAAATAATCCCATCATGACAAGCATCACTTTCATTTTACACTCATCATAATCAGTCCCAGATTAGTGCTCCAGGTTATAGTACATGTATCAATTGAGTGAGTCTGGGGTGAGGGTTCTTTGAAAGAAGTACATGACTAGAGGTTGGTGTCTTGTGAAATGCCATACTTGCCTATCTACAGAGTATTACCAATGTGTCCATTTTTAATCTTTCCCCATCCAGACGGAAACCTCAGCCTAAGAAGATGCCCTACCACTATTACAAACCCAGAGGGCCAGACGAATGCATAATGTACCTCCAGAATGAAAGGAGTCGGAGGGGCCCCCACCATCGTTTCATCACAGAGAAACACGTGTTCGCTCGCTGGGCCAAGCAGTACAACATCACCTTCACTCACCCTACCTGGTGAGAGGAGCCGGAACAAAGGGATAGGCAGTTATAATCCCCGTTATGTAAAATAGCAGAGATGATCACACAAAAGTCTGGACATGCAGCTGTGGACTAATCGTGTTGAATCGAATCAGCTGTATTGCTTCTACCCCACAGCATGGGAGTAAGTGGCCATCTTTGTTGGGAACTACCTCCTGTGAGACAATTAAGGCGTTCTTCCTTTTCAAACTTGTAACGTAAAAGCTCTAACTGTGTAAACAGATACTTTTAATGTTTTCTTTCTCATGAAAGCTATAAAAACAAAGAGTACCAAGTTCAACTATTATTCACTGTATTCAACAAGGTAACGGGGATCTGACAAGTGAAGTGTTTTTGTAAATAGAATGAACATGAATTCATACTGTATGATTTCAAAATGAATTTATACGTTTCTAATGTTTGTTTTGTTTTTCTTGCCACAAAGCATTCAAGAATATTTAAGAAATGATTCCCACTTATCTCTGTGGTTTGTATAACCCAAGATGTCAAATTTTGAAATAGTTAATGCCAGAGCCCGTCGGGTGTACTAATAGTATAATTTAACTGATATGCCAGTCATGTGGAAACACAATGCCTGTTGAATGTCAATTAATTAATGTTTAGCTGCAATATATTTTGTCTCACTCAAAAGCCCCATATCATCTTCTCCACTCACATACATGTGTCTCTAGATACTGTTTCAACTAATTAAAGTTTGGAATGGGGCCTTGGGCATTTACACCACTGTGCTGAATTTAAATGTTTTATTAGGTATTTGCTGTTTGAAATCACAAAATGGAAGCACAAACATGTTGCCTCATCAGCTTGACTTGTGACTTGCTGTGTAGCATCCCAGGGCATGCAAATATTGAATGGTACAACTGAATGTTACATTATTTATTGGTGTATCTGTGTTGTTATATTCTGTTATTCTTTATAAATGTTATGTACCAATGCATTTAACTTATTTACATATTATCCTTAAAAAGTCTAAAGCATAGTACTATTAACAGCAGGTCTTTCTGTGATACAAAAAATTCCATCCCCATCCCATGAACAAGAGATACAATGCAACATGTTTTGGGCTTAAAGAAATACCACACTTCATGTATGAGATTGTTTTGACATGATAGGTATTCTGGTAATGTTCAGGCTAAATGATAGTAAATTCCAGAACACAATATTAGCCATTGCCCCTGGGGTCAGTTGCCGGTCATGACTCCCTTAGAGGAACTGTGACTAGGTTCATCTTGTCGAGGAATTCAGTTGTCACCTTCCTGTTATGAACTGATTGCGAATGCAATGCTGATTTTCTGTCTCAGTCCGGCCATAGAGATTAAGATGGCTTCCTGTGGATACAGACATTGTGGATCAGAACAGCGGGACAGACAAGTTTAGATCACAAGACACAAGATGACAGACATACATTGATCTATGAACTATACTAAAAGGTTTACATAGTCACACAAAACATGAGAAAGTCAGGGAATTGACAGTGATTTCCAGGCCTGGAAGGTAATGGAAATGTTAAAATCTGGGAATGTCCATGTAAATTCATGAAATAATAATCAAAACAGTGTATGCTATACTCACTTTTAATATGTACATATAGTAAAGTTATAGAAACTATTTTTTAAGTCATGGAAATACTTTTTCTCCTCAAATTTGACAACTGACTAGGAGTCAATAAAAAGCATTTTTGCAATGTATTCCAGATAAACTTGTCGTGGAGATGGGGGAAATGACCCGGAAAAAACCTTTCCGAAGCAACAAGCCATTTGAAACAATTGTGTCAAAGTCTCGCTTTTTCAAAGCATTTGATACGTCCTCTCCCCAGGTCAGTTCATGGTATGGTGACTATCGAGAGTTTGAAGGAATCAAGTGATTTCAAGTCCTCGAGACATTAGTCTCATAATCGTCATTGACAATTTGATAAAAGGTTGTGAGACATGTTTTGATGCGTACATGTAATACATATCATAAATCTTTTATTTTAAACAACGTAACATCATTGCTGTTTTACATTCATAAAGTTTATATTATGGTTCTTTTAGTATTATTCACATATTTGACTTGGTCGGGTATTGTTTAGTGGCAAGAGTGCTAACTTACAGAACAAGAAGCTGTGTATTAGGCAGCTTCTTAGCGCTAAACCAAAGAGGCCTAGCTCCGCTTCTACCTTCATCAGAGATGGGACTGTCACCAAGGATAAAAAGCAAAAAAAAGCGAGGCAGAAACTCTTCCCGCATCACCTCTCCCCCTGTCCCACTCAGAAACAGATTCGAACCACTGGGAACTCTCTCTCCCTTGTGTGTGGAATCCAAGGCGAAGAGGCACAGGAGTGCTAGCCACACAGCTGACAAACATGAAGGGCCCAGATCGCCGACACACCATGATGGTAGCTACTACACACATGCAAATCCAACACATTGTCTGCTGCGACCGGGAGTCCCCCATTTCACTCCAAGCCCCTCTCGGACCACTCGGGGCGCTGTTCGACCCCCTATCGAGCCTAATCAGACTACAATACCACAGGATTATCAAGATCCAAGGTATGCTAAGACTACCCACAGCCCATCAGCACTTAGAGGAGCTAACGCTGCTAGCACTATAGAATCTACTGCTAGCACTGACACAGTGGCTAACCTTGGTCTAGCACAAGGTCCTATCATGGCTAACCCAAATAAGCTAAGAACTGGCTACGCAGCTACTGATAAGGCAAATGTTAGAAATGCAAACACAACACCACATATGGCCACTATCTTGATTGGAGATGCCATGACAGCACGTTAAACTGGCAAAGACAGAAAATATTTGTCTTAGCAACACATCTGTCGAGGAACTGTCGTCAGAGGTACAAACAATCCTCAACAATAAACCAAACAACCCTAAGATTATCATCCACACTGGCTCGTTTGATATCCTACACAAGAAAACTGGCACTGAGATACTTAAAAAACATTTCACCCAGCTACTGAACACACTCAACAGATATCAAGATGTATTCATCAGTGGACCGATTGCATGCTTTCGCAGAGGAAAAGAAGCCTTCAGTCGACTACTATCTTTCAACACGGTTGGCATCTGTCTGTCTGGCACACAAACTGAGATTTATCGATAATTTCAATGTGTTCTGGAACTGTGCAGACCGTTTTCAAGCTGACGGACTCCACCCAAACCGTAGAGGATCTCGACTACTAACAGCAAACATCAGTCACGTGCTCCTGACCACAAATCAAGTTTCTCTCCCTATCCCTGTTGTGTCTAAGCTTACTGACGCATCCCAAACAACCTCCCATGGAACAGAACAGAACATTCAAACAGACTCCTGCAAGGACATGGGTCCTGCACAGATCTGCATCCCCCCGGATGAATTCCCTTGTGATGGAACAGCTCAGTGACATAGACTTTCCCAAAGAAAAGCTACGCTAGGACAGCCACCATGCTATTTCATTAGACATACCGGTCATCATCACAAACAGAAAAAATGGCATGGTAAAATGCATGGTTACAAACCTGAAACTAGTGTTAGAAGTCAAAGAACTATCCATATTCTTCCAACAGATTTATCTACCCCTGTTTTATCTGTTAATACCCCACAGATGAAACTTCTAAATGTTAGATCACTAAATAACAAAACATTTTAGTTTTACAACAACTTAGACTGCATCTGTCTAACAGAAACCTGGCTAAACAATGACACAGCAACAGAAACTTTAATAGAAGCGTGTCTGCCCGATTACAGCTTTCACCAAGTTTCTAGGAAATCAAAAAAAGGTGGAGGAGTCGCAGCTATTTTCTCCTCTGAACTGTTGTTCAAAATCACTGAGCTAGGTGAATTCACATCATATGAATATCTTGCTATAGAGCTCAAACCGAATCAATACTTTTTGTTATTATATATCGGCCACCCAAGCACTCGCCAATATTCATACAAGAATTCTCTGAACTATTATCACTATGTGTCACTAGATATGACAAAGTAGTTTTAAACAGAGACTTAAATATCCAAGTAAATTAAAAAGCAGACCCAAGAACTATTGAGCTCTTAAATCTCCTCGACAGTTTCAATCTAACTCAACACATAACAGACCCAACACACCGGCACGGAAACACACTAGATCTAGTGATAACAACTGGACTAAATATCAATAATATTTCAATAACTGATCTACCCCTCTCAGACCATCATTATATACTTTTTAATGTGGAAATTATCCTAACAAAAACCCAAAAAGAATTTAGTCCATAGAAGATATTTAGACGATACAGCTATGATGACATTTTCTGAACAATTTGCTCTATATGAGCCGACTACATTTAGTCATTTAGCAGACACTCTTATCCAGAGCGACTTACAGTAAGTACAGGGACATTCCCCCGAGGCAAGCAGGGTGAAGTGCCTTGCCCAAGGACACAATGTCAGTTGGCACGACCGGGAATCGAACTGGCAACCTTCGGATTACTAGCCCGATTCCCTCACCGCTCAGCCACCTGACTCCCATAAAACCAAAAATGAAATGGTAGAGAACCTCAATGATGCACTATTATCTGTGTTACACTCTGTTGCACCACTGAAAAACAAAAACTGCACAAGCAGAACCTCCCCATGCCTGAGAAATAAAAATGTTAGTGAAACGAAAAGAAAATGCCGTTCAGCAGAGAGAAAATGGAGGAAAACAAAGATCACTATCCACTACAATATCTAGTGGATCGACATCCTAATAAATAGACTGGAAAAGCTTATTGGGTTCACGGATAGTGTATTGAACTGGATGAAATCATATATCACAGGAAGGAAGTTTTATGTTAGTTTAGGAGACCATAGGTCCAAGAAACATGAGAACTGCTACGGGGTTGCTCAAGGAAGCTGCTTAGGTCCATTACTTTTTTCTCTTTATATGTTACCACTCGGCGACATAATCAGAGAACATAACATAGATTTCCATAACTATGCGGATGACACACAACTATATGTATATCCACTGAACCCAACGATGCAACGGCCATCAATTCCATTACCAACTGCCTGTTGGCAATAAACAAATGGATGAATGATAACTTTCTTAAATTAAATGAAGACAAAACCGAAGTCCTACTATGTGGACCCAAATCCAAAAGAGAGATGCTTACTAAGAATCTAGGAGGCTTAACCCCCTGTCTTAAACCAGAGGTGACGAGTCTCGGTGTAATCCTGGACTCAGATTTGAATTTCAACTCTCACATTAATAAAGTGACCAAAACGGCTTTCTTTCACCTGAGGAATATAGCAAAGGTACAACCATTCATAAACCAAAATGATGCAGAGAAGTTAATTCATGCGTTTATATCCAGCCGGCTGGACTACTGTCACACACTTTTCCCTGGTCTTCCCAAGAAAACCACTGAAAAGACTACAGCTCATTCAAAATTCTGCAGCTAGATTATTAACCAAAACAAAAAGGAGAGAACACATTTGTCCTGTCCTAGCTACTTTACACCGGCTCCCTGTTACCTTCAGAATTGACTTTAAGGTCCTTTTCCTCACATACAAAGCTCTACACGGACAAGGACCTAGCTACATTGATAACTCCCTTATAAACTACACACCAGCTAGAACACTGCGATCATCAAATGCAGGCCTATTAGAGGTCACCAGAAGCAGTCATAAGAAGATTGGTGATTCGGCCTTTGTCAATTACGCCCCAAAAATATGGAACAAATTAACCATAAATATTAGCGAAGCAAACACCCTAGACATTTTTAAAAGACAGCTTAAAACCTACCTTTTTACCAAAGCATTTAAGTAATTTTAGCTCAGAAGGGTTTACTACATTTATTTGTTATATTATTGTTTTTATAGATTTGCTATTTTAATTATTATTTTTATCACTTGTATTATTGTTTTTATTGATTTTATGTAAAGCACCTTGAGCTAAAATTATTGTATGAAATGTGCTATGTAAATAAAGTCTTACTTACTTACTTCTTGTCCTCAGACAAAATGGGCCAAAAAAGAGATTTACTGTATTCCTTTGAATAAACGCCACCCTCGAATAAACGCCGCCCTCGAATAAACGCCGCACCAAAAATGAACGTTGTGTAATAAACACCACCCTCGAATAAACGCCGCACCCAAAAAATCTGAAAACGGTTATTTAATTGGTTAAATTCAACCCCAGTATTTATTACACATGTACATAACTTTCTGCACAGCTTTCTGTTTGAAAGCTAACGTGTATGAACGTTTCGGCATGCTGCTTCAGATTTCTACATAATGTAAAACACTTGTATTTGAGACAGTTGTACTACCAATGCACAACTAATTGATAGCCAATGAGAAAGGGAGTTGCCGCACACAGACAATCAAAGAATAGACAAGGAGGTCAGCGGTAGTAAATTAAACCTGTGTTTTTAGCTGCATGATTCATTTGTCACAATGTCAGCAACGAAGTTGTCTATGGCTGCACTGCAGCTACAATTCACAAAATCTCTCTTACTAATTAAACGCTGCCCTCGAATGAACAAAAAAATGAACGTTATTTAATAAATGCAGCTGCGTTTATTCGAAGAAATACGGTAACTGACTCTGAAAAGTCAAATTGTTAAGTCTTTCAGAGGGATGCAGCACTCTTGAAATTGCTAAGATATTGGGGTGTGATCACAGACCAAACGTTTTGTTGGAAATGGTCAACAGGGTCGCAAGAAGCGTGCTGAGAAAAAAAGACGCAAATTAACTGCCAAAGATTTGAGAAGAATCAAACGTGAAGCTACCAGGAACCAATTATCCTCCAATGCTGTCATATTCCAGAACTGCAACCTACCTGGAGTGCCCAGAAGTACAAGGTGTTGAGTGCTCAGAGACATGAACAAGGTAAGGAAGGCTGAAACCCAACCACTACTGAACAAGACACATAAGTTGAAACGTCAAGACTGGGCCAATAACTATCTGAAGACAGATTTTTCAAAGGTTTTATGGACTGTTGAGATGAGTGACTCTTGACGGACCAAATGGATGGGCCCGTGGCTGGATCAGTAACGGGCACAGAGCTCCACTTCGACTCAGATGCCAGCAAGGTGGAGGTGGGATACTGGTATTATTATAGATAAGGTAAGTTGGACCTTTTCGGGTTGAACATGGACTAAAAATCAACTCCCAAACCTACTGCCAGTTTTTAGAAGACACTTTTATCCAAGCAGTGGTACAGGAAAAAGTCTGCATCTTTCAAGAACATGATTTTTATGCAGGACAATGCTCCATCCCATGCATCGAAGTACTCCACTGCGTGGCTAGCTAGTAAAGGCCTTAAAGATGAAAGGCCCCCTTCCTCACCTGACCTAAACCCTATTGAGAACTTGTGGAGCCTTCTTAAACAGAAGATTTACAGTGAAGGAAAACAGTACCCCTCTCTGAACAGTGTCTAGGAGACTGGTTGCTGCTGCACAAAACGTTGATCGTCAACAGATCAAGAAACTGACAGACTCCATGAATGGAAGGCTTATTACTGATATTGAAAAGAAGGGTGGCTATATTGGTCACTGATTTTTGGGGGAAATGTCATAAATTTGTATTTGTAAATTTGAGTTGTTTGTTTATTGTTCTCACTTTAACAGATGGAAATAAACAAGTTTTTCTTTTAGTTGCCCAATAATTGTGCATACATAGATATTCTCCTAAGAAAGCCAAAACCTCACTTTTACTTTCTTAAATATTCAGGTTTGGGGTTTATTGACATTTTGGATTGACTGAGAGCACTGTGGTTGTTCAATAATAAAATGAATCCTCAAAAATACAACTTGCCTAATAATTGTGCACAAAGTGCATGTCTCCACTTACACTTGCCAATTTGAAGCCACGCTTGACACGTTTGTATCAATACCCATCGTATCAAAAGGTCTATATCGTTTGTAAGCACAGCTTTGAGCGCAACACCACTACTAGTCGTCATCTCACACACACACATGCATACACACACACACCTCTGTGCGTATGGTCCTACTGCCCTGTGAAGGACAGGTGTTCAGGTAGAGGTCAAACAACAGGCTGGGGTCTGTCACGTCCAGGTTCTGGTCTGCGTCCACACTTGCCTCCAGGCCCTGCAGCCCTCCAAATACCACCAGTAAGTGCCTGAGAGGCAGACAGAATTGTAGACAGCCATCAAAACAGACAAGCATTTTAGAACCAGCCTAAACCCAGACCATAACATGTTCTTTGGACAATGCTTCTGGGGTTAAATGTAGAGGCGCATACGCATAAAAATGGGCACAGAAACATGTGTTCAGGTGCTTCTACACAGTTTCAGATTTATGAAAAAAACACAAGGCGTGAGAATCATGTTTACCTTTGTGCACTTTAGAGCCTGTGCGTACGCTATGTTTTGAGATGTGATACTGCAACAAAGTGACTCAAAAGGTGGAAAGAAAGTGCATGCATTACAAATGACAGTATTAGTTGATCTACAATGGGAGTAAATTGTATAGGCCATCTATAAATTATGCCAATGATCTTGCTTTAGCCTATTTAGCCAGAAAGAAAACAAGTGAATTTGCGCCACAAATGAGCTTTGCCAAATGTGATATTTGGCATATACTACTGGTGCATAATTGCTGCTTTAACACTGAGGACATCGCCAATGGGTGATTAAGGCGAGCAGGAGTTCAGGGATCGTGCAGATTTATTGTCCCACAATGATGACTGGTTGATAAATCGTAATAGATATCCGCAACAGCAGGCATGTTAGTATTATTCTAATCCTATTGCTGGTGAGCTATCAACAGCTGGCTGCAGTAACGTTAGCTAGATACAGTAAGTTATCAGTCAAGTGCAGGGGCAGAGTGCGTGCAAGTAGGTAGGTATATAGACTGGTAGACCGTCCAATCATTAGTCTCGGAACGGTCTTAATGATTTGTCTGTTTTACAGTCCTGCGGCACCCACAGATGTCGGATTTATGTCATATTACCGTCAAACCTTTAGATGCATTGGTTGCTATCAAGATGTGAAGTTTATTTAGTCAAAAATGACAAAAAGTGCTCCTCAACAACATTGCCTACACCATCTTATACCGTGTCCGATACTGTGACAGATATTAAAACGGTCGTCTTCTGATAACCGTCTGGTGGTCCCACCTCTCAAGAGCGCCCGCTCCCAACCCAAGCTCTTCTCCTGTCTGGCCCCCCAATGGTGGAATCATCTCCCCACCTCCATCAGAGATACTGACTGTCTCCTCACCTTCAAAAAAAGGCTAAAGACACATTTGTTCTGGGAGTACAACGGTACTTAAGAAAGATTTGTTGGATCAGATGTTAATTTCCTCCAGGAACACAATGACACCTATTGAGGGACTTGTTGTCTAGTTGTAACTGACTCAACTAACTGACTGTAACTGACTTTACTGGGGCACGTGCCCCAGTAAAATAAGCACAGAATCCCAATAAACGCTTGTAAAATCAACGCAGTTAAACCGAAAACACAAACTGATGCTGGCGCTCTTCCGTGCTTGCTATTAGCCTCTGCAGCACGCACACAGAAGTCAAGGTGTTGGCACGCAAGTCAGAATTAAGGTAGGCTAAGAAAACATTATGCAATCAAAGAAAGTTTCTAAATAATAGGCCTACCGATCATCTTATTTAGACTCAAACATAATAACAAGTCGAGTCCAACGTTTTACATGAAGCTCAAAAAACTATATTTGCGCTCAAATGAATGTGGAATTTTTTTTGTTGACGGGGTGACCAGGGGTCAAATTTATCAAACTCTGTAAATTCATCCGTAAAAGTATACATATGGAGAAAACTGGAAACAGTCGATTTGCTTGAGGGCATTCCAACACACAAAATTCTCGCCACCGTTTGGTCACTCTGTGTCACCGTATCACATCTAAAGATATAGCATAGGTGGTCTACGCATGGGTTCTAAAGTGCGCAGAGGTACATAGATTCTAATGCCACGTGCTTCTTCATAAATCTGAAACTGTAGAAACACCCAAACACGTTTCTGCGCCCATTTCATGCGTATGTCCCTTCGTACATTTGGCCCCTGGAATTTCATTAGGAAGCTTACTTGAAGGGTTTGATAGAAGCCTGGTCAATGTTGCATCCTTTCTCTGATGTGCCAATGGTCAGGTCATAGCCCTCTTTGTATGGACACTCAGTGAAAACAGTACCTGTAGTTACATTCAAAACAGATAGTGTGAAATGAACATTGTGTGCATACTGAGATAGTATCGCGTGTGTGATATGTCTGTATCTGTGTATGAGTGTATTCATTTGCAGTACGTGTGTGTTATACATACTGAGACCCGATGCTAGTCGAACACTGTATCCCCAGTACAGCCCTCCTTGTGAGCGTGGTACATGAGGGGCCACTACCACACCTTTGTATATACGGCTCTCTGTGGAAATCATGGAGGAATTAGAACTGGTAGAAACACACACCTCACATACAAATTGCAGTGTTTCCTCTATGTTGATTTTGCGTTTTTTTCGCAATTTTTCGTTGTTTGTATTATTCACCTGCTAGCTAAATTGCACACGTCTGTTGATTCGATAGCAGTTGCTGCCTTTGCGCACGTTTGTATTTTAGGCGCATTATTATGCTGAAGCAGTTTTAATTAATAAATGGTGGGTTTATTGTTATTATTTGCTACATATTGCTTAGCCTATCAAGATCAAATGAAGCAGACAGTGTACATGCTTTCGAGTGGCCTACCTTAATCGATAGGCTAGGCTACTGACCATTTACAATAAGTTGTTACGTCAATTATTGGCAGCCTTTATGCCAT
Organism: Osmerus eperlanus; assembly: GCF_963692335.1. Lineage (NCBI taxonomy): Eukaryota > Metazoa > Chordata > Actinopteri > Osmeriformes > Osmeridae > Osmerus > Osmerus eperlanus. Next base: position 2,752,582 of record NC_085031.1, read on the forward strand.
TTAAAACATACTTTATGAGTGGAAGGTGTCTTTAATTAGCCTAACTTTATTGCTTTAGGGGAAATAGGACGAAAATATGTGCAATATTACATTAGCTATTAGACTATTACATTAACCTGCTCCGAAAAATTATCTTAAAGGAAACACTGTACAATGCTCTTTACGTAAGTGTTTTTCACTCCAGAGATTACCATTATTCTGGTTCTTGTTCAGGTGGACAGTTACTCGTAGACCGGGCTGCAGCTGCTTGTCGATCTGCACTTCCTACAGAGGAAGACTGGCTTTAGTTCCTTCATCTACTGAGTGAAGACACCAACTAAGTGTGGTTCTCCTTGATGTGAATAACTGATCATGGTCAAATGTTATAATTTGAAATGCTTTTAAATACAGTTTGTGTAATTTTAGTTGTGTTTTTTTTTTTTTTTTTTTAAGAATAGCTAATTGTTTATGTCATGGCAGGCAAGATCAGCAACACAGATGTATTGGATGGTTCTTCAGTTATTCATCCTAGGTTAATTGTATGCTAGCCTACTTGCAGGTAAACTGTAAGGTGCATCCCTAACCTTCCACATTCCACAGTTGACAAAGGAGCCCTTTCCTGGTCTGCTGGGCCTGTCGAGGACCACCCCTTCCCGGTACTCTGACTCCTCATCTATCCTCATATGGTGTGGGCTGTCCAGAGGGTTGAGCAAGCCTGGATACACACAGACATTAACATTTATTCATTTGGCATATGCTTTTATCCGAAGCAATGTACAAAAGTGGTAAGTGCAGCAGTTTCTGTGCACAGTTTTAACAGTATTATATTTAACAGTATGCCAAGAAGTCTTGTGACAAGACAGTGCAACATCAAACGATTATTTCAAATAGAACATCGTAAAAAAGGTACATTTGCTTATACAAAACATTATCAGATAAGGGCACATGTGGGTTAGAGGCTGCAGTGTTTCCCCTACCATTGTTTTTGAGGGGCAGCCCCCCCAGCTGTTTTCACACACTTCTTGCTTCTTGCTGATCACCTCAAATTAAATTCATTTGTGACTAAAGTTTGCGCAACGTTGCCCACTTGCCCTTGTTATTTACACCTGATTGCCTGTTGATGAATACACTATATTCACTGGCAGCGACTAAATTCGTGTGAATTCGCCTATTTGCTCCCCGCGAGCGGCTCCATGTGGTGCTTGGAATAGCATTTACTCCCTTGCATATACTGTGCTAACTGTGTTACACCTGGAACACACTGGCTGCGAAGTGCCACGATTGGCTGTGAAAGCGCAGCCTTTTTTCTTTCGGCGCCCGTGTTATAGCCTATATTAAGTCTCCAAAATATAGGCTAGCCTATGCCATGTGTATGTACCATGTCAGCTTTAAATGTGAAAAAGGAAAGCTCAGAGGTGAAAGGTGACCGGCGCAGAGAAATGCGCGTCTAGTGTGAACAGCCTCGCGCCATTCGTTGCCGATCGTAGCGCTTCACAGCCTGTGTTCCAGGCGTAAGGTTGTTGTCAAACTCACCAGCATACTGTAGATCCTGATGTTTTGGGAAAAAACATTTACGTAGATACCTTGTGGATAAACAAGCAGAAAGAGGGGGGGGGAAATCCTCTCAAAAATAAATACTCAGACGGCCTTGTATAGATTTGACTGTCATCTAATAGGATACTTCTTACTGTGGACATTCCAAGAACTGAAGGATTCTAGCAAGCTGAATGCAGGCTTGGCCCTTCTTCTTAACACCTGTGAATTCTCCTTCCACACTCCTGGAAAGAACAAAATACACCAGCATTGTTTTACGTCAAGTTGTCATGACTTATAGGTCTTTAGTGAAATGACTACATCTAAAGATGTACCTGACATCCTCTCCATGCTCGTCAAACACGACAATCTCATCAATACAGAAGACACCGCAGGCTCTAGCAATCTGTCCAGCCAGGTACGTACGGAGTTCTGTTGACTGGGCATTGTCCATGACAGACCCAGGCAGGGCTACAGTCACAGTGTATTGTCGCCCTGAGAATATAATAGTATGTATTGACAAGGATTACAGGCAAGACACCAAAAACACTGGTCTGCTATTTTAGCGTCAAAATGAATGGGTTTTGAAGAGATAGAAATCCCATGAGAAGAAATTTGCTAGCAACCGTAAACCACCATCCACTTGTACCATGTTTATCATTAGTTAAACATGCATGAGCGATATATAATGGTTTAAACAATTCACAAACTACCTTTGGTTTGCTGCAAGTCTGTCCCCTTGGCCTTATCGGCTTCCTCCTCTTGCTGCTGCTGCTGCTGCTGCTTCTCGAGCTGTTGGATGAGCTTTGACTCCTTAATACGCTTCTTCGACTCCTTACCTGCCATACAGGACAGTGGAACTTCATTATTGGTTTGCAGTCAGAGTAGGAAGTGTATCATGTGCATACATTATGTAGGCTTGCATTCCACATAACACATGATCACTAAATTTATGTGAGAAAGTAAATACTGCTGTTTTCATACTAACAGACCTTAATGGAAGTGAAAGCAGGAAGCAGATGCTCTTTTCAGACATCGACACACACGCACGCGCATACATATGTAGTTATATGCTAGGTGGTAGCTAATTAGACAGAAAACCACTGATTAATCCTTATGCTTTAGGTAGGTAGAGCTAGCTAACTGGGGGACACTCACGTTCAGCTTTAATTTTTTTCCAGTCAACTTTCTCGTCACCCTGTAAAGACAGATACGTGAATACATGATGCTGCTAATAATACATGAACAAAGTCCTCAAGTTTCTTGAAACATACCTCAGATGAGGCACGTTTATAGGCTACGTTCTCAGTCATCTCTCCACGCCACATTTCGAACTATCTTTTTTTCTTATTTTTCTTTTCTTTTAGGCAACACTGAGGGAGTACTTCCGGGTCAGGATCTTTTCAATATAAAGGCGCAACTTAACGCCTGGGACACACTGGCTGCGAAGCGCTTGGACGCGCCGCGCCACGATCGGCTACGACTGAGCAAAAGCTGTTCACACCAGACGCGCATTTCTCCGCGCCGGTCACCAAGCCTTTCTGCTACTCTGAGCTTTCCTTTACGCTGACATGGTACATAAACATGGCATTGGCTATATCCCAGCATTGATCCTTATCTACGTTGTCCTTGTAAAATTGTTGCTGGGGGGTCATACAACAACTCCCTGTGCTTTTCAACTTCGAGAATTCATTTGATGCTGATTTTAGAAATCGACTTGGGGGTTCTCTCTCGGTAGGCTATGTCTGCAGGCGTGTGTGTTGTGTTCAACGCGTGACAACTCGTTTCTCACAAACAAAACAACTACGGGCATGCTAGCTCAACGGATCAATCCGTTTATTTTCATTCGTTTTCATCAGGGTAACCACATGTAAAGGACGTTCGTTACCAACATTGTGTAATTATAAAGTCTACTTTACAAATGTTCACCGTAGTCTACAATTAATGGAGTAAAATCTTAATAACATGTTTTTTTATTCAAATATATCAACTAATATGGTGTATTTCATCATCCTGCAGCCGATTTCGCAAGCGTCTCGCGAAAAAAATCGACCATCTGCCGAAACGATCGCTGCAGATCGCAGGCAATCGCAGCCAGTGTGGTCGGTCCCATTTGATAACATGGGCGCCGAAAGAAAAAAAGAGGCGCTTCCAGGCGCGTCGCAGCCGATCGCAGGCAGTGTGTCCCAGGCGTAACTGGTTTCCATAGTAGGTGGTAGTGATGTGTCGTTCATTTTGAACGAATCCTTACAAGGACTCGGGAGTAACGAGTCCTCTCAAAGAGTGATTTGTTCATTTTCTCGTGGCCGCCCATCGGGACTGTTGCATAGGCTCGTCCAAGTAAACATAAATGATTAGTTCATTTCCCGACTCGGTCTTCGGGTACGAGTATTTGGATCATTTTTCACGTGACCTGCATAGGCTCTGTAGTGGTAGCTAGAGGAAACGCTAGAGGGAACGATTCGTTCATTTCCCGACTCGGTCTTTCTACGAGTCTTTGGATCATTTTTCACGTGACCTGCATAGGCTCTGTAGTGGTAGCTAGAGGAAACGAACGATTTGTTCATTTCCCGACTCGGTCTTTCTACGAGTCTTGGGATCATTTTTCACGTGACCTGCATAGGCTCGGTAGTGGTAGCTAGAGGAAACGAACGATTCGTTCATTTCCTGACTCGGTCTTTCTACGAGTCTTTGGATCATTTTTCATGTGACCTGCATAGGCTCTGTAGTGGTAGGTAGAGGAAACGAACGATTCGTTCATTTTCCGACTCGGTCTTTCTACGAGTCTTTGGATCATTTTTCACGTGACCTGCATAGGCTCGGTAGTGGTAGCTAGAGGAAACGAACGATTCGTTCATTTCCCGACTCGGTCTTTCTACGAGTCTTTGGATCATTTTTCACGTGACCTGCATAGGCTCTGTACTGGAGGAAACGAACAATTCGTTCATTTCCCGACTCGGTCTTTTTACGAGTCTTTGGATCCTTTTTTCACGTGACCCGCATTATATTTTTTAGTAGAGGAAACAGTTTCCTCATTCCCTTTCGCGTGGCCGCTGTTTTAGTAAGACGTGAATGATATTCGCTCCAGTCATCATACTGACTGGTTTTGTTATTTTCACTTTACATTTACACTTACAGTTTAGTGCAGTGTAATTGTTTGCCGTGATTATTTTTATGTATCATATTTTAACTCTTTTAAAATAGTATCTGCTGGTGCACATGTCATGCACTAACCTACATGAGAATATGATACGTGTTTGCAGTGGACGGATAGCCCCCCCCCCCCCCCCCGTTGAAATGAACGAATGACTCGAAAAAAGATTTGTTCATTTTACTGAACGAGATTCAAAGAACCGAATCAGTAAAATGATCCGAACTTCCCATCACTAGTAGGTGAGCCCGCGTATCTGCTTTAGTTTTTTAAATGACCTGTCTCCGTCGATGGAGTAGCTGGATTTTTGATATTATCAACGTGTTTTTTTTCTTAAAACATTTTCGTTTGTTGGCACATCCAATTCTTGCAAATTTTTTCTGTAGCTTAGTTCAAAGTTAGCAACTTTATCAGGCAATCGTCTCAACTACCTAAACTCTCCAACCAACCAGAACTCGTGTATCATCTTGTTAGCTAATTGAATGGTTCGTAACAGGATCAGCTGATACTAAAAACAACGTGCGTCAAGTAGCTAGCCTATACTAGTAAGACTACAAGTCTCGGCACCACAATGGTAGCTCGGTTGAGTTTTAATTAAATACTTGCTTTCCGTGTCACTGTCTGTCTTTAATTTACCATATTATCTTCATTTTTAAAATCTGTGGCGGTGATTAAAACTGTCACTCACTGACACTCGAGATTTAGCTGGCTGTGCTCAGGATAGCCAAAAAACACAAAGAAATATGAGAACATTATTGAGACGTTTTTATACAATGAATACCATAATATGTAGCAAGTTGAAAGTGTTTATGTAGTCTTGGCTCTTCCTCTTGTTGTGTTTAGTGGAGACTTAAAATCGACACTGGCTGACCCTGAATGAGGAAGCCCTTGCAAGTGATCCCCAAAAACCCTGTAAAAAGTAATACACAACATCCGAGTTGGACTGTTTTTAAACATCTGATGCTATAATGTGTTCCTGGTGTAAGCTGTCTTGTGTCTTCCTCTTGTCGAGTGTACTGTAGACTGAGCTGGCTGGTGAAAGGATCCTGAGCTGACTGGAGATAGTAGACTGAGCTGGCTGGTGAAGGGACCCTGACCTGACTGGAGATGGTAGACTGAGCTGGCTGGTGAAGGGACCCTGAGCTGACTGGAGATAGTAAACTGAGCTGGCTGTTGAAGCGACCCTGAGCTGACTGGAGATAGTAGACTGAGCTGGCTGGTGATGGGACCCTGAGCTGACTGGAGATAATAGACTGAGCTGGCTGAAGATGGGAGACTGAGCTGTGTCAACATAATCAAACGAGTGATAGGTCTCGGTCTGCTCTAAAAGTTATTTCCCGACCTTTAACCTTCGTCATTGTCTTTCTTGCTCTGTCCTTACACATCTAAAGATTATGTTCATGATGTTATGTGACTTTCTCCCTCCAATGTCTGGTCAAATGGGTTGATCATACATTTGATTGTTGACATGATGTTTTGAATATCCTTTTTATCTTTTCATGATTCATGCAGTTCACTGTTTTGGAGTGATGTGGTGCATCTATGCACTGCATCTTTGTTTAGGGAGAATCCAGTCAGTCCAACTTTAGTTTTGGAGTCTCTGTTGGCTGTTTGCTCTATGACTTGATCACAGGCAGTGTTTGCAAAACCATACAGAGACTCTGTTGTCTCTGAGCAACAAAATCCCCAGATTGTACCTGTAGGTATATGCAAAATGTGTGTCCTCTAGACTGTTCATCTCCAGCCAGTAAGAAGAAAGGCATCTTGCATAAATTACCTTATCATATGAAAAAGAAAACATGGGAGCAAACACTCGGACGACTAGAGGGGCATGGTATTCCACATCAGATTATAGGTCTTCTTTGTCCTGCCCATTCTCCTCTGCCCTGCTCGTCCTGTCTGTGCTTTCAATAAGCATGCAATGTATGTAAACTCATTTTAAAATAAAATGTGGTGCACTTAGATTGTAACAGCAAAATTGATTTTGCAGTAGGTTATTTGTATACACTGACCCCACAGTACATCTTGCCATACAAAATACAGAATTTCATACACACCTTCTGTTTGGAAAACCTTATCCAGATCTGCATTTTCACTCCTCTTATGTGCTTTAGCTATTATTGTTGTGTTGGTGAAGTTACTGTAACACCATTGTGAAATCCAGCATTACCTAGCATATGGTTCTGAGGTGCTGAATTTAAGTTACATCTTTCCACTGCTTTTTCTGCAAGAATGATGTCCTTGCTGTCCAATTTTTGCAATTGCAATGAACTCTGAACAAACTTGGACCAACTACCTTCAGTAAGTGGGTAGATTAAATCCCTTTGGTTTGCTACCTACATGCATACAGCATGATTGCAACTACTTGTGGCCTTGAATACACTGCTAGCAATACAATTAATTGTGCACATGCGTGTATTATGCTAATGAGGTTCGTTTTCCAACTGGCTAACTGTGCAGAGATGTCAATATGTAATGATGAGTGTTACGATGTGGTATACCTACTCTTGGCTAATTATAATTACGTATGTCATTGATTCATGTCATTATTATATGTTTAGGCGACACACACTTAAAACAGTACATTTATTTGAACAATGTTCTGGACATTTCATTATCACCTAACTGTTAACTTGCTCTGATGACTAATAGCAGCGCAATAATATAACAAATATGCTCGTTTAAGTGGAATGTTTCTTTAGAGAATACCTGAATTAGCCATTTGTTTTACTTTTTCCATACATTTGAAGCCCAGTCACCCACTGACAATATACCGGCTCACCAAAATGCACATGTGAATGTTTACTTCCTACTTTACTCGCCTTGAATTTCGGGGTATACGATTGGTGGATTTTATGAATTTATGATTGGAATGCGGACCATAGTTGTCCGGAAAACATGCCTGTGTCGATAAAGAAACAAAATGTTTGTTCCTTGAAAAATATGCAAGAACTGGACATGCCAACACATTTTTTAAGGGTTGTAGAAAAGTTTTAAAGCGATACAGAAAAATCTAGCTCCTCCATCGCCAGGGATCGTTCAATGCACGATTTTGAGCTTCGGCCCACCACCTATTAGCCTGGCTCTTCCCTCCTACGTACTTCCGCTCAATTTTATTTTTGCTTCTGTACATAGGTCTGGCCATGAGGTACGTAAGTCAGATTTTTTAGGTTGATTTTCTACCGGCGAATCAGCAAACAGAGGGAGTGGCTGAGAACGATGACGTTGATGTCGTGCGCTAATTTGTGTTGTAGTTCCGTAATGGCGGCGGAGAAAGATGCAAGCAAAGCCATTCAGTCCGTTGTGGCAACACTGCCGAATATCCAACAGCTAAAGCCGGAGCAAGAACAAGTTATGCTGAGTTTTGTTGGTGGCCATGATGTTGTGGCCCTCCTCCCCACAGGGTTCGGGAACAGTTTGATTTTCCAGCTACGGCAGCTAGCTCTGTTACAGTAGTGGTGAAGGAATTGGCTAAGGCGAACGCTAGCGATTGGTTATGGCAGATCAGAGTGGCTCTGGGCAGATCCAATAGTTTTAAACTTCAACAGAGTACCCGCCTACAAGGAAGTCAATGCTTGTCAATGGAGCGAGGCCAGACTCTCGGTACAAATGCAATGTACGAGAGTCTGGTTAGGACCAGGCTAACCATCTATAGGTAGCTAGCGAAAACAGAAATGATTCGTTCATTTTGACTGGGTCTTCGGATACGGATCTTTGGATAATTTTTCACGTGACCTGTATAGGCTCAGAAGAGGAAACAGAAAGGATTTGTTTACCTCGTTCACTTTTGCGTGACTAGGTTTGATGACAAATGATAGTTGTTCACAAGTAGCCTAATAATTACAGGTTTTGTTATTTTAACTTTTTTTGTACTTTATTTATAGTTCAGTGCAGCGTAATTGGGTGTGCTCAAGCCTTCGGCGAGAGCACAACCTTTGTTCTCTCACATATATATTTATTATTATTATTTATTTTTGCCCCCCTAAATCTTTGTCAATATTTGGCCTACATAGACAACCTAGGTGTCAAAAGTTTCGTCTTGGTAGCGATTGAGTTGCTTGTATTTTTATTTACGTTCCGTTGCATGGTTTAGGCTCAAGTTAAGTTTTTGTGGCGAAAAGTGAAGCTAACGGTGGCTAATTTGCTAGCCACAGTCACTGACGTTACTAACGTCACTACGTCACTAACATCACGAAAACACGCGTGACTACCTGTAGCAGAACATTCGTTTCGCATCTGTTAACTTGGGGGATAGCTAGGCTAACTATAGCTTTACTGCAAGGCAGCTGCAGAAACGCCACAAGCAAAGAGGCCAGGGTGATAACTATTTACTCATTTTACTTTGTGATGTGAAACACAATTGTGAAATGTAATGTACAATATTAGCTGATATTATTAAGGAAGTAGGCCCACATCTACTTTCGGAAACAGTAGTCTACTATTTCACTGAAGGATTAGCATGACATTAGCCTCTGTTGCCCGGGCAACACATAGCTACTACAGTGGTCTATGAGGCATCTGTTTTCAATCGTTAAAATAAACATTCCTCACAAATACATTTTCGTTGTAGGATTTATTATGACATTACATTACAAGTAAACGATTTGTTGGTGAAATTATCATTACCTGTGGTTTCAAACCAGTGTTGCTCACTGCAACGTGTAGCTTACGCGAGACACACTACAAAAACATCTACACAGCTGTTTAGGAAGTCAAACGGCGACAGAACATGTTCGGCACTCCCCTTACTTAAATCAAAAGTCTTTCAATAGGTGAAACTATCTGACTACTAACCTGAACTTCATTGCCACAGCCTAAACTTTGTCAATCTGTTCATGAAAATAATTAATTTCAGCCTAAACCGTACAACGGAACGTTCAATCCAATTCAACCAACGCAATCGCTACCAAGACGAACACAGCAGTAGTCTAGTGTACTGTAGTAGAATTTACCGGGGCAGCTTCTCCACACAGGGCTATATCGCATTTTGCGTTGTTACTGACAATGATCGCTACCAGCGAGCTTTTTATGAATGAGCGATTTTCCACTAAATAAATGTCAAGCTTATTTACGTTTTGGGGGGCATATTTTCAGTTAGCAGATGGTACTGTTTGAATCGCGATTCCATCTTCTACCTGCCGGTAACGTCTTAGAATAATCTTCAAAGGGGGTTCTTTGTTAATGACTGAATGCAACGAGTAGGCTAAATGCTTGAAAATATCACGAGAAGGGAAAAACTTCGTTTTAGTCATAGAGATTAGGTCAATTTTTACACCGGTCTGCCAAATTTATTCGTTTTGATTCAACGATGAGGCTGCCTCTTGCAGGGGAAATGAGAAGACATCTATTTCATTCTACACTTCACTCGTATTTTCAGTTGTAAATGAGCAGCAAAAAAATATGCTTTTAAATCTATGTAATCTTTATAAATAATAAGTATGCATTTTTATATAACATATACAGAAATATCAGTTGTAAAAATGTCATTCAAAAACGGACCCCTGTGCAACCGACGCAAGCAAGCACACCCTACAATTTCCCCAGAAATTGTACCCTCTCTAGTTGTTTGCTGTGATAATTAAATGCTAGTGTGATAATAAATGACCAAATCATACAAACTGTCATGATACATTATTTTAATGCAGGAATTTCTTTTAAAATAGTATCTGCTGGTGCACATGCACTAACCTACACGAGAATATGATACGTGTTTGCAGTGGACGTATAACCCCCCCCCCCCCCGTTGAAATGAACGAATGACTCGAAAAAAGATTTGTTCATTTTACTGAACGAGATTCAAAGAACCGAATCAGTAAAATGATCCGAACTTCCCATCACTAGTATGGAGGATTATAGGGGCCAAAACTAAATAAATACATAAATAATTGAATGGATAAATACTTGAATAAATAAATAATTATATAATAAAATAAATAAAACGAGACACTAAATATATAAATGTTACATGTAATTGTGTGTATATATATAGATTTACGTTTTCATTTGTTTCATGTTGCTAATGCTCTGACATTCTGGTTCCGCTTCGGATGCCATAAAGCGGGATCTCTGGTCGTAGTCAGTCCTTCACTAGCCAATCATTCATTCGCAGAATGCTAGCGTGTTATGGGCAACAACGACTCACCCTGTAAGAAATAAAAAGGACATAAGTTATCGTTCATTCAACTTTCGACCTAAGATCCCTGTGCAGTTCGACACTCAGTTACACATTTGCTCGAACCATTTCACCGAGGACAGTGTTGACAGGTAGGCTTATACCTTCTTCCTACCTGCACAGCGGAATAATGATTTAGAGAAGGGACGGACACTTAGACGTTTGTCTTGTTAGCCATCAATGCGTGGCATTATTTATTGATGCTTCTCTCCGTGAGAGTCAGGTAACAAGGGAAAGAATGAGAGGGTGAACATCCCCCTTTATAAGATCATCAGTCACACGTGACTGATGTCATATGAGGCGCAACAGTGCCTCCTCCTGGACAAATATAATTACATTCATACACTTATCCACTCTCAACACTCCCACTTATGAATGACATGTATACTGTACAACTTTTACATAATAAAATGAACAAAACAAACAAAAATGGCAGTGTCAAATGTCAACATTTTACAAACCAAACATGACTCCTGCAAATTTCCACAGCTTAAGTCTGGAGGCGGGTTTTGTCATAACATCCGCGACCATGTCGTCTGTGGGACAGTAAACAAGTGACATCTTGTCTTCCCTTATGGTAGACCTAATGAAGTGATATTTAATGTCCACATGCTTACATCTTTGTCTACACACAGGGTTCTTAACCAGCGCAATTGTCCCCTGGTTATCCTCATAAACAACAGTTTTCTTATACACATAGGTATCTATACCTCCCAGTAGTTGCTCCAAATAAATACACTCCTGTATTGTTAGAGCTAGAGCCATGTACTCGGCTTCGCATGTAGATAATGCTACTGTGGGTTGCTTCTTGGCTTTCCAAGAGACTAAGGAGCAGTCTTTACCCATACTCACACAATACCCCGTGGTACTGCGTCTGTCACTAGCGTCCGCAGCCCAGTCTGCGTCACTATACGCCTGTAGGCCTAGACTCTCTCTGCTCTTCCTGAAACAGAGTTGTTTGTCTGCAGTACCCCTGAGATAACGCAAAACATGTTTCACGGTAACCCAATGTTCATCTGTAGGGTCAGCAAAATGCTGTGATAACTTGCTCACCACGAAACATAGGTCAGGACGTGTACAGGTTGTCAAGTAAATGAGACTGCCGACAGCCTCCCTGTACTTCTTCACATCAGACATTTTAGGCGCATCTTCAGAGTAGTCTAACTTTGGGTCACATGGTGTTTCTCTGATTCTACACTCCTGCATGTCGAAACGTTCCAATATCTTTTCAACATACCTCTTTTGTGACACTTTTACATAGCCATCAGACTGGCTGAAGTCCATGCCCAGAAAATATTTCAACCTACCTAGGTCCTTCATCTTAAATCTGGTAGAAAACATGTTTTTCGCTTTCTCTAGACTCTCGTTGTTGCTGGCTGCAATGATAAGATCATCCACCCAGACAACTACTATTACCTTCCCTGTCTCTTTAGACTCTTTTGTGTAGACGCAGTGGTCTGTCGGGTTCTGAGTGAAGTTGTCATCTACTAGGGATGTGTGGAGCATCTCATTCCAATTACGCCCCGACTGCTTGAGGCCGTAAATTGACTTCTGTAGTTTACACACTAACTTCTCTCCCTCTTTTTCGTAACCTTCAGGTTGTTCCATGTATATATCTCGATCAATGGGGGCGTGCAGATAGGCTGTTTTCACATCCATTTGATGTAAGATCAAATCGTCTTGGGCTGCCTTCTGCATCACTACACGTATACTTGTAAGATTGGCTGTTGGTGAGAATGTCTCGCCATAATCTATCCCTGCTCTCTGACTGTATCCTTTTGCTACAAACCTAGCTTTGTACTGGTCATGTCCGTCAATGTCACCCTTGATCGAGTATACCCACCTTCCTCCCACTGTCTTCCTGCCCTCTGGTAACTTAGTCAGTGTAAAGGTCTGGTTGTCCTCTAAGGACTTCATCTCCTCGTCCATCGCTTTCTCCCACTTCCCTGACTCAGTTGATGTCATGGCCTCTTTAAAGGTCAGAGGTACACCACAAACTGCACGGTAGCAATAATCTACATTAATGAGTGTACTGTCATCATCAGTATCTTCCACAGTATAATCTCTCAGATACCCCGGGGGTTTACGCTCTCTGGTGGGGTATCTCCCACTGTCTGAGGCATGCGGCGTCACCCTAGGGTGTTTCTCGCCCTCATCCTCTGATGCTGACTGTGGACCGTCAGCCTGTACATCTGTGCTCAGTACACTAGGCTGTGGAGTCTCTATGCTTTTGTCACAAGCTACTTTGGGGTCCAGTGCTAGTTCCTGTGTCTGAGTCTCGTTTTCACAGGTTGTCTTCGTGATAAACTTTACCAGTCTGTGCTTCTGCACTTTTCCTTTACCGGGGTAGTAAACTAGATAGGCGGGACTGCCCTTGTCATGCCCTACAAAGAGTCCTCTCTCACACCTAGAATCTAGTTTCCCTCTGTCTTGCTGGTAGGCATAGCACACTGACCCGAATTTATGCATACTGCCTAGATTGCACCTTTTACCTGTCAGTGCTGTATATGGGGTAGTGCCTGTGTGTTTGTTAAAACACCGGTTCCTGGTATAGGCTGCTTCCTGGATGGCATAGTGCCAAAGACTCTTAGGTAGGCCACTGTCGATAAGTTTACATCTGGCCATCTCAAAAAGAGTGCGCCCTTCCCTTTCAGCTGTCCCGTTCTGGTGCGGGGAGTAAGGACAGGAAGTCTCGTGTCTAATTTTGTTCTTTCTCAGTAGTGTCTGGAACTCTCTGTTAATGAACTCGGTCCCGTTATCTGATCTGATGCATTTTACAGTGCCATAAGGCGCTACATCTGCCAGGTACTTCTCAGTGGCCTGAACTGCATCACTTTTTGCTTTCAGAAAGTAAACCAACACTGCCCCTGTACACACATTGGTGAAAGACTGCATGTACCTGAAACCATCTATGGACTCATTGTTTACTGGACCAGCTAGGTCTGTGTTCACCAGTTCAAGTGGTGTCTTTACCTTATCAGCCGGATCTCTGTTTCTCGTTTGAGTGAACTTTCCCTCTATGCACACTGTACATTCTTTATCAGGCCTAAGCTTTGCACCTTTAATGTGCATGCCTTCTGTTACATCCTGCAGCTTCAAGATATCCTCGTAATTGCAGTGACCCATTATCTCATGCCATGTTTGGATATCATAGCTGACATTACACACATCATCTACATCACATTCGGTTTGTAAGTAGTACATTCTCTTATATACATAAATATTATACCTTGTGCCATCCGGCGACAATATGACATTTTTACCTTCGTCGAAGAACACTTTGGCACCGTGAGCGGTAGCAGACTTCACTGAGAAGAGTTCTTGGGGGTACGAGGGGATGTAGAGAGCGTTCTTTAAAGTCACTGCACACCGGCGGCCCTCGCTGTTTATGAGGCATACCTGTGCGTCTCCCCTGCCTTGAGCCACCCCGACGGTACGCTTCCCGTCTGCCAGCTCCATGCTGTGTCTCTCCGGCTTGAAGGTGTTGTCGAAGCGCTTGAACTTGCTCCTGTCGTTGATGATGTGGGACGACGCGCCCGTGTCCACGCTCAGTCCCTTTCTCTGGATCTGCAGCCGTTGACCTGAGGGGCTGGCATCTTCTGTGTGTGCCCTGAAGGTACGGTCTTCTCCTCCCGCGGCTCCCCGGGCGCCATCTTGTTCACGACCTGCTCTCCAGCTACCGTCGCCGCCGCTATCTTGGACACACGCACACCGGGCGCTCCGTTCCCGCTCCTTCTTTGAGCATGCCATGTCTGTGTGTCCCCTGCTTTTGCAAAAACTACACCAAACTTTCTCTGTGCAGTCACCCCTTCTGTGGCCCTTTTCTCCGCACCGCCAACACACCATCTCCACTGGCCCGGTCTTTTTCCTTGGCGCCGCTTGGGCCCTCAGCACCCTTTCTCCCGCCTCTTCTGCGACTGGGTCTGAGTCTTCTGAAGCCTCGAAGTTCCTCAACTTTGCCTTGAACTCTCCCAGCGTCATGTCTGCTGAACCATGCGTCACCATCAGTGTGAACGGCTTGTACTTCTCCGGTAACCCCCTCATGATCATCGCCATCATCAGTCCCTCACTCGGTGCTTCACCTGCACCCCTGAGTGCCGTTATGATCTGCTCAGCTCGGATAACGTATTTGGTTACGGTCTCGTTGTCAGCTTTCTTCAGCGCAGTCATTGTTATGTACAGCGAGACAATCCGGGGTCTACCTTTTCCGATGTAGTGTTCTCTTAACACCTTGAGGCTCTCTCGGCCCTTGTCCTTCGTGTCTCTGAATATCAGTCCCAAGCTCGTATTGTCAAGTAGCGGCGCTAATGCACAATAGGCGTCAGCATTCAGGTTGTCATCATTAGCCTTTTCTTCAACCGTCAGTGGTCCACTGGGCTCTGTGAGGATCGTCTGCTTCAGCCCCACTCCGTGCATGCAGCACAGCATCCTTTCTTCCCAGAGCTCATACTCCTCTGCTCTCCCGTCAAACGTGGGCCACTTGTTTTTGTTCATGGCTTTTTCTGTTTATAGCTCAGTTTAGCTCCTTTTCAGCCTAGCTTTAGCTTCCCGGTACTCCCGATGCTAAACTAGCTCTTATGGTAATCCTACTTCTGTATGCTAGCTATCTACGCACGTGTCCGTCAAACTTTATCATCATTCTCCGTTAGCTGGGCCCATAACCTGTTGACAGGTAGGCTTATACCTTCTGCCTACCTGCACAGCGGAATAATGATTTAGAGAAGGGACGGACACTTAGACGTTTGTCTTGTTAGCCATCAATGCGTGGCATTATTTATTGATGCTTCTCTCCGTGAGAGTCAGGTAACAAGGGAAAGAATGAGAGGGTGAACATCCCCCTTTATAAGATCATCAGTCACACGTGACTGATGTCATATGAGGCGCAACAGTGCCTCCTCCTGGACAAATATAATTACATTCATACACTTATCCACTCTCAACAGACAGTTTTGAAAACCTGGGACAATGTAAAGCAGGATTTGCTATGATGCTGTTGCTGAAAAAAGATGCTGTTCTGACCTTATGTTCATCACAACCGCAAGCTGTAGTATGGTTTTTTCGCTAACAGTTATTAGCAATGCTAACGTATACTGCCTGTATCTAGCATAGGTAGAATGTGTGATGATTTAATTTATTGGCAATGGGGCTAACGTTATTACATGTCCCTGACTGTGTTTCATTCGAATAAATAACCTGTGTTGTCATGTAAATCTACAATTCACGATGTTTGTCAGGTTATTTTTAATTTTTCAGCAACATAGCTAGAGCTAACTGAAGCTGAGTTGAATCAAGATAGTTTGGTTGCTAGAGCTGTAATGTTACCCACCGAAGTCGATCCTGTTTGCTTTGACAACAGAAGTGAAAACAACTAACGTTATCATTGGGTGTGTCCACGCATTCGGCGAGCACAACCATTGTTCTCTCACATATATATTATTTTTATTCTTTTCCCACCCCTAAGGATCCCTCAATATTTGCACTACATAGACAACGCCGGTGTCAAAAGGTTTGTGTTGTTTGCGATTGTGTTGCTTGTATTTTTATTTACGTTCCGTTGCACGGTTTAGGCTTGAATTAAGTTTTTGTGGCAAAAGGTGCCTTTTGTCGCACAAGGGAACTCAGTGATAGCCTACGTCACAACGTCAGCACACGTGAGCAACGATGCATAGATACGACGTGCTAGTGTACTAGCAACATCATATATTTAGGCAATTCAAGACTTGCATGTACAGTAAGTAATGTCAAATTAAATAATGTATTTAAACTCAAGCTTGTGTGGTGCGTCGCTGTCTTCAATGACAGCATTTCCGGCATATTCAAACAATCCTGTCAGTGAAGTTTGGCTAGCAACAGCAGCTAGGCTAGCTTGCTCATAGCACAATTCAGCTTCTCCACACAGGGCTCTAGACTGAGACCAAAAGGTCGCTTTTTGCTTTGTTACTGACAATGATCGCTTCCAGCAAACTCCTTTTGAATTAGCCATTTCCCCCTAAATAAATATCAAGCTGTACGTGTTTGGGGGCATATTTTCAGTTAGCAGATGATACTGTTTGAATCGCGATTCCATCTGAAAATACTGCCGGTGACAATGATGTTAGAATAGCTTGTTTCAAAGGGGGTTCAGCTTGTTTCATAATAAACGGACCCATCTGCAACCGACGAAAGCAAGCACACCCTACAATTTCCCCAGAAATTGTACCCTCTAGTTTCAAATGATATCTAGTCAATCTGTTGAAAACAGTTTTGTGTAGACACAATAGATTTATTTGTACGTTTTTATTTCAAGTCTCCACCTTCAATGTTTCAGTGAGTGCTGTTGGCTGTCTTTCTAGTCATTGCGTCATAAGCAATCATATGAATAATTTACACTGCTTAAATGCCAGGCTAAGGTTACACACACATTTTCAGTCTTGGTCTGTGGACCCCCTGAAGTAGCCCTGGCCACCCCTTGGCCACCCCATATATAAAAGTCTGGTTCCGCCACTGGCGTGAGGAGAGAGTTCCGGCTTCAGGGGCCTGAGGAGAGAGTTCCGATTTAGAGGGGCCTGAGGAGGGAGTGCTGTAATTGGACCCTTCTCCAAAATCGTGCATTTAAACAATATCTGGCGATGGAGGAGCTGGATTTTTCTGTATAGCTTTAAAGCTTTTCTAAACCCCTAATAAAATGTAACGTACATTTTGTTTCTTTATCTACACAGGCATATTTGCAGGAAAAGTATCCCACATCCAGAGCTCATATAGCCTACTTCACACACAAGATGTGAGAGGTTACTTTCCTAATTTAAGTGTCCAGTTCTAATTCCACACTCTATTCAATTGCCGTATACTGTATGACAGACGACCACCTCTCTAAATAAATGTCCATCCTGAATTGTAATTTTGCTTTTATATTTTCAATACAATTGACAGCTTTGACTCTTTGGGTCCACTGGTCTAGGGTGGGTGGGGTTTAAGCCAGTTCCTCCTAATCATTTTATGGGCTACTAATACCAGAGCTCTGAGCATATACAATTTTTTTCCCCCAACCCTCATAAATGTGTGTTCTCTAAAATGAATCTCTGTGGTTCAACTAATATGTTCAACCCAAATATCTTTCCAATTACTCTCATTACCTCCTTCCAGTATACTTGTATTTTTGGGCAGTCCCAAAAGGTGTGAGAAATCCCCAATTACTCCACACCCTCTCCAGCAGAGGGGGCTAGACCTCTTGTCATAGCCATATATTACGAAGGGTGTTTTGAAATACCGCATTCTCAACTTCCAGGCAAATTCCCTCCAATTTGGACTATTTAGGCATTTATGCCAAGACACCCAGGACTGTTCCCACTACTCATCCGGGATCATGGCATTGGCCTCCAGTTCCCATTTATTTCTCACATCTAATGTATTATTTGTCAAATCCAAGCGAATTCTGTTGTATAGACTAGATATTATTTTACTTGTGTGCTTTTGATTCTCTACGGCTTTGATCCAATACTGTTAAACAGAGAATTTTTTATTTTGTCCCATTCCTTATGTGTCGTCAAATAGTGACGTATTTGAAAACACCTAAACAATTCATTAGGCGCAATTCCATATTGGGTTTGAAGTTGTGAAAAAGCCCTGAGTGTCATATCCTCAAATAGTTGGTTTACTGTGGTCAGACCTTTCCCCACCCATCCAACAAAACCCCTGTCCATTTTTGGCAGTAGGAAGTCACTAATGAAAGCTATATTGGTTGCCCTAGATAAAGATAGCGGCAAGTTAAAACAAATTCTTATCTTTGTCCAGACCCTTAAGGTGATGATACACGGGGCAACTTTTTGAGCAATGTTGCCGGGCAATGTTGCCGGGCAATGTTGCTTGGGCACTTTCTCATTGAAAATGGGCAACATATTTATATCAGGATACTTTCGATCGGTCATGGGCAACTTTTTGAGATCCTCCAATCAGAATGCTAGCCGCCGATCACGTGACCGGCTTGGAGATTTCAGAAAATTTTCAAACAAGATGGCGGCCTCTCAGCGGCAGTGAAGCGAAGAAAAGGAGCGTCAACTAATATCTTTTTATGCTGGTAAGTTGTCATGTGTAAACCCATAACAGAAAATGTGCTTAATTTAATGCTTAAAATACCAATAGATGTCAAATTTAATGTGTCCAGGCTGTCATTTATACATTGAATATTTAGTTTTGATAACTGCCGTTAGCTACCACTCCATAGACTTTCTATGGGATATAGCTAGCTAGCTAACTTGAGGTGAATTTGCTACATAGTTAGTCACCTGAAAGTTAATTAGATACCCTGACTTGTGTCTCGGCAATTCACTTGTAACAGTGGTTCTTAAATTGAGGCGACGGAGAAGGTACGCGAACAAAATTGGCCGTTTATTTAATTCTACCCCATAACATGTATTTTTAGCAGGTTAAATGCTGTAAATACATGACATCCAATCAAAACTGAGTCAAAAGCAAACGAAAATTGCACTAATTATATTACTGCTGTTCTCGACAATGTATCTTTGTAAAAGTGGAGATTTAGCACTTACTAGCATGAAGAACAAGTATAAACACAGACCGTGCATAGTGTATGAGAGGGGGTATGCAGAAGGATGTTAAATGCCTCAGGGGTACGCCACTCTAAAAAGTTTGAGAACCACTGACTTGTAATAAATGAAGGGCCGCTCATCCATAGTTTTTTTTGTTTTGTTTTTAAGTTGGAGCAGTGTTTGTCTAACATCACCGTCTCTTATTGTATCCTACAGAGCACGACTACTTGTGGAACCCAAAGGCAAAGCTATATAAACACCGGGACCTTAAAACAAGGGACTTCCAGACTCTGTCAGCAGCTGTCAGATGAGCAACAAGTTATAACCGGTACATCCTGTTGTGAAAATTGTTTTATGCATATTTTTGTAAGTTCTAATGGCTATTGCAATAATGTTGTTGTAGTAAGTTAGTAATTATCGACAACATGGTTTAAGAACAAAGGTTGAAAAAGGTTTAAGAACAGATCAAAATAATTTCTGATCTATCACTATGCTCAGAAGGAAAAAAGTACATTTTCTCAAGGGCAGTCTTAACTTGTGTCCATGACTTTAATTTCTACAGTTAATTCCACATTGCTTCATAATATAAACTGTGTGTAAATGCATAGTTAAGAAAAAAGTATGTGATATCACCTATACATTATTTATGTTATTATGATCCTTTTTTTCTCAGAGGAAGATATCAAGAGGAAATTTTAAAACCTTCGCACTGTATTTTCACGGGGGCATGGCCTGGTTCTGAAGAGCAGTAAATCGGGGGCCGGCGCTGAAGAGGTTTACCTCCCCAAGTGGAAGTATTATTACATCCTGTCTTTTCTCTGTGACCCCTGCACCCCTGAAGAAAGTTGTGACAATTTGTCAACAGTTTTGGCTGCTCCCTCAGCATCCCAGTTCCCAGAGAACATCTTATCTTCTCCTTCTCCTTCCACATACACTCCTACAACTCCACCTCAACCCCAACGCCAAAATGCTGTGTCTGAGCCCAAAAAGAAAGAAATGGATAAAGCTGCAGAGGCCATGCAGTATGCTATGGGTTTTCTGAAAAGAAAGGCCTCCTCACAGCACACTGGCTTTTTACAGTACTTAGAAAGTTGCCTAGAAAGTCTGCCAGACAACAAGGCGAATAAGCTGAAAAGACAGATAATCGAGTTGGCTCACTCTGTCCAAGATGAGGAGTAGTATGTATAGTGATTTAATTCAACAGTAATTTAACTTATTTGTGTATTTTATATTTTGCATTTTCCAGGGTAGCTGAATTGAAAATGAAAAACAAAACATGTATTTGATTGTAACATTTTATTTATTATCTTTTTGTATTCTAAATTTTAAACAAATGGAGTATGTATATTAGTATGTATAGTAATCTGTAATTTAACTTATTTAACTTATTTAATTGTGTATTTTATATTTTGCATTTGCCAGAGTGGCTGAACTGAAAAAACTAAATTTATTTGTTGCATTTCATTCATTATCGTCTTTTTGTATCCTGCATACTGTATTAATTAAACAGATGGGTAGAGGTTATAGAAGTGTGGAGGAAGAATAAGTATTCAAGACAATGCGTTCTCTTGCCAGCTTACTGCCCCGTTTGTGTTGAAGTAGCTGCAGTACTCCTCTCTCACTTGTTTTGCCTGCAAAGATGAATTTCTGTCTGAGGAGGCTGCAATAAGGCGCATACATTCTGGTTCTTCCCTCCAAGCTCCGTGAATAAGTAGACCTGTTTCTGTGTCCTCCTGATCCACCTGACTGTGAGGTGTGTAGGTGTAACGGGTGAGGGATTCAGTTCTTAGGTAATTGTGAAGAACACATGCTGCCTTTGTTATTATTACAGCCTTGGAAGGCTCCAGTGCAATTGCTTGGCAAAAAACTCTGAATCTGTTTTCCAAGATTCCAAAAACATTCTCAACACAACGACGTGCACGAGAGAGCCTGTAGTTAAAGTTTCGCTTGTTGTTATCCAGTTGTGTCCTTGGGTATGGTCTCATCGTCCATGGCTTCAAACCAAAGGCCTCATCTGCCACGACAACATAAGGGACAGGGGTTTGACGTCCAGGCAGGTCTTCTGGTGGTGGTATGTTCAGTGTGTTGTCTTCCAATGCCCGGCTCAGCCCACACTTGGCCCAAACTCCCCCGTCGCTAACTCTGCCATTTGTCCCTACATCAATATAAATACATTTCAGGTCTGCATCTACTAGAGCCATGAGAACTATTGAATTGAAACCTTTGTAGTTATAGTAATGAGACCCTGAATTTGGTGGCGGATTTTGACATGCTTGCCATCAAGGCACCAATGCAATGCGGAAAGTTCCACCTCTCTTCAAATCTGGTGGAAATGTGTTTCCACTCCTCTTCTGTGGATGGCACTTTGAGGTAATCCTGTTGTAATGCCTTGTAAAGAGCCTCACAGGTCTCAACTACTATCCTGGAAATGCTGTGCCTACTAACCCGGAATGTGTATTCCAGAGAGGAGAAGGTCTGTCCTGTGGCCAAGTACCTCAATGTTATTGCCAGTCTCTCCCCAACAGGTATTGCCTCCCTCATCACTGTGTCTTGCCTTCTCAATGATGGTTCCACCAGGCTCACCAGACTGTTAAATGTGTTTTGTGCCATTCTTAACCAGTTTCTGTAACCAGGAGCATCTTCGTCAGCCAGCTCCCTCAGTAGTTGGCTGTAACACCCCCTCTTCCTCCTGAGCAGCCATCTTCTGGTCCATGTCCTTTTTTCAGTTTTGCTGAGATGAATTAAATTGAAAGGTTACCCGATATATGCTATATATACACACACACACGACATTTAAGCAAAAAAAAAAAGAAGAAAATATGGAATGTATGTATTTATTTGTAATATGAATTAATTTATGTAATAAAATGGCAAATTATTTAAGTTGTGTTATAAGTGATACTTAAGTAAAATTATTGTTGAAGAAGCCAAGACAACAGTGACAGCTGCAAAAGTTTCAGCATCCATCTTTGTGGTGTGTCTCCATGGCAATAGATTTGCTCCTCTCTGATTGGCTGCTGCCAACTGTCCGTTGCCCTAATGAGTTGCCCTGTGTCTCATCTGGTTGCCCGTTGCCCAACATTGCCCGGCAACATTGCTCAAAAAGTTGCCCTGTGTATCATCACCTTAGTATAGGTTACCCATTCATTTTGTATCTTTAATTTTTGCTACACTTTTGCCTCCATAAAAGGGAGTGTCGAGATTGATACCTTGGTTACAGAGCTTCGTTCTATTTGTACCCATTTTGTTTCCATATCAAGCCTAATCCATGAGATCACTATTCGTAATTGTGATCCCCAGTAATAGCTTCATAGATGAGGCAAAGCCAAGCGATTTAGGTGATTGCAGGACTTTCAGTCGTACCCTGGGCCTTTTATTCTACCAGATGAATTTAGAAATAAGCCTATCCAGGAATTTAAATGTAGATATTGGGACCGTTATAGGAAGAGAGCAAAAGAAAAACAGTAGTCTCGGCAGTACATTCATCCTGGTAGTCTCCACCCTGCCTACTAAAGATAAGGGGAGCATTTCCCATCTTTCCAGGCTTTTTTATCTGAAAGATAAGTTTTCGTAATTAGCATTGTATAATTGAGAGGAGTTGGACGTCAGAGTAAGTACCTGAAGCCCGTTTTTGACCATCTGAAGCTTGTCTCCTTTTCTAACTGTTTATGCCTTTCACCTGATATCATCATTGCTTCAGATTTCCCTTTGTTAACCTTGTACCCTGAGACCTCCCCAAAGTTCCCTAGACATTGCATGAGCGCAGGAATAGATGATCTAATATCTAATTCTAATAAACAAAAGAACTTCATCCGCAAACAACAATATTTTGTGTATCCCACCCCCTCCATCTATTATCCCCTCAATTTGGTCATTTTTTCTAATCATTTCCGCCAATGGCTCTATACCCATTGCAAATAAGATAGGGGAGGCTGGGTTTCCTTGTCTAACACCTTTCTTAAGTCCAAAAAATTCAGAACAGTATCCATTCACCCTGACTCTTGAAATTGGGTCCTTGTTTATAGTGTTAATCCACCTAATAAAGGTTGCGTTAAATCTAGTGCTGTCAAACGATAAAAAATATGTAATCGCATTAATGTCACAGTCAACTCGCAATTAATCGCACATTTCTTTCTGTCCCATTATTTTTACTCATTTTAATGCTCTTATCAACATGGTAAAGTGGATCGGCTTGCTTAGTGCAAATGTTTTTTTTAAATTGAAAACAACATTGCAATCGCCTGGCTTGGACGAGGGGGCGGAGAATTAAGAACTAAAAAGTTTTCTAGGCCAAAAAGAACGTTAATCTCGCAATAAAAAAAATTATGCAGTTAAAATGGGTTTGCGTTAACGCCGTTAATAACGCGTTTAACTGACAGCACTAGTTAAATCCCATCTGTTCCATGGTCAAATTTAAATATGCCCAATCTACCCTGTCGAACGCTTACTCTCCGTCAAGGCTAAGAAGCTTTGATGGGTGGGTGGAGTCTCTTGCTAATGATTGTAAGTTTAAAGCCCTTCTAATATTATTTGCACTTTGCCGACCTGGTATGAATCCAGTCTGGTCAGGATTAATTAATTTATTTGGATATTTCTGCATTCTGTGTGCCAGTATGGAGCTAAGAATTTTGACATCAATACCTAGTAGGCTAATTGGCCTGTATGAGCCACACTCAATTGGTCCTTCCCCTCTTTATAAATTATGGTTATTATAGCCTCTGACCAGCTCTTGGGTGGGTCATTTTCACCTAAGGCATAGTTAAAAACCACACAAAGTTTTGATGTTATCTCGTTCATGAACGTCTTGTAGAATTTGCAGGGGAAGCCATCCGTCCCAGGTGACTTCTTGTTCTTCTTAAATTTGATGGTCTCTCTTATTTTACTTTCCATAATTGCAAGGAAGTAACCATGGTTAAGACATTGGGGGGGTCCAAATGAATACCCTTCCCCATAATTTTTTTTTTGTTAAGTGCATTGCCTACAATTCTATATTTAGCCTATGAAAATTCACATATTTAGAACATAGTTTCGAGGACTACATTGACCATTTGAATTCACATTTAAAGGAATAGTGTAATTTCTCGAGACTGCCTGCATTGTGACCACATTTGATCAGAAAAACAGCGACTCTTGCTTTTATGAGGCTACTCATTTTATTTGCTTACACATTTAGCTCGGTATCAAGTTACTTACTGGCCTAAAAAAAAACGCGTATGCTTGGCTGCTGGTCCAGTTTTCTCCGCTTTTTAGGTAACCTCAAATCCTCCATTACTGTACTTCCTCTCCAACAAGTTAACTAACTTTACTTTCTTTGCGCTCAACTGACTGACGAAAAAGTGTTAGGTAACCATGACAACGCAGAACGACGCAAGGTGGATTCAAACAAAATCACAGAAGTGTACAATTAGGAGGGGGGATTTTTGAAAATAAATAAGACATAACAAGAGACCGATCCATTGACAGGGTTCATAAAAGGAGAACAACACATTTGATATATTTTCTGCTGTATATTGGGGGGGACACGACTGGGGGGACACGACCCCCCCAAAGAATGCGTGGTTACGCCCTTGCATAATTGGGGCTGTTAGTTGTTTTGCCTCTGCCTCTGTAAGCTTTGACAGCTCAATCTTTTAAAATATTTCCCTCAATTTAGCCGTATTTTTAGACCCTTCCGGTGCGTCGTAAAGGTTTTGATAAAATGATTTAAATGCCTCCGCCACTTCCAGGGGCGGATTGGGGGGAAAAAGTGGCCCGGGAGTTACTGTCAGAGACCGGCCCACTCAATACACGGCGCGCGCCCCACTCAGTACACGGAGCGTTGCCCACTCAATACACGGCGCGTTGCCCACTCAATGCATCGCACGTATCGATCAGTCAGTGGCCTACTTGGAAAAATACCCATACACAACATTATTTTGGATGATTACAAAGAAAATACATCATATGTTTTTTTTTTAATAACATTTGGATCCACCAATTTGCCTGGATGGACACATGGAATAAAATGATACTGGCTATTGTAACACTCCAATGTAGGTATAGTTTGCTAGATGAATATGCTTAACTCTTGGCTAGTATCAGATGGTTATATGTATAACTACAAAGCCTTAAGGAATGAATGTCAGCAGAGAAAGACCACACAATAAAGAAACTGGAATCAGAGGGTAGAATTAGTATGAATAATATATTAGAAATGAACAGAACAGAACATACGATGGGGTGTGAACATCAGTGGTATCAGTAGTGTTGCATGCTGGGTGTGTGATTGTTTGTGTGTAGGGGTGTTGAAGGTGCTTAACAAAACAATAAGTTACGTAACAGAACCTAAACTAACTCTGCCGGCCCAGGTGCATTAAGGTCAAATGGTAATAGAAAACAATATCAGTATACTCTATATACTCTATACTATATCAGTGTTATTATTAGCTCACTACATGAGTAGTTTTTGCAGCAGCTCACTCTTTTCTGCAACATCGTCTATGATTTTCTCACTGTCCAGCATCTGCAAAACATCTGTCTGAGTAGCCATCAACATAAAAGCCTCCAGGTGCTGTTGACAGAGTGAGCTCCTGAGCCTGTTTTTGATGTATTTTAGCGTCGAAAAGCTTTGCTCACATGTTACCTGTGTGACAAAGAGGGTAAGCAGGAACCTGTATGCAAGGCCTATGATGTGGTATGCATCTGTCAGGACGTTGTACTGCTTCAGAACTCGGTAGCAACAGATTGGACACTCCTTGCAAGATGAGCAATTTTTGTATACTATCTCTGCCTTGTCTTCAGCATCCTCCGGCCCGGGTTCTGTTGTCTTGGTTGTGTACTCATCAAATACTGATGCCTTCAGCCTATCCCACTGTCGTGCCAGACTTTTGATTTCGCTTTGTAACTCGTCCTCTGTTGCTCTGTCATCAAATGGCAGCAAACACTTGCTCAACTCTTGGAGTGCTGTCTCTGGGAAACTTTCGCCGTAAGATGTAACCTGGCTGAATTTCGGGTCCAGAAGTGCCAGATCAGCATACAAAGTACCCTTCTTCAGGAAACGCTGATGCATGCTTCCTGCGACTGTGTCCATGATGCGATTGTGGACCTGAATCTTGTAAGATGTTTCGGCATCAGTTACAGCCTCATCTCGGGACATCTCTCCAGGCATGGATTTCTTCCTTCTTCCCGTTTCTGTGGCAGAGTGGTCTCCACCTCCAGCTCAGTCTCCTCACTCTGCTCCTGTAGTGTATTGTTGGCCCACTAGACGAATTTGTCGGCCGCTGTCTTGACACTCTGAAAATCTCGGGTCATATCCTTCAGCTCTGCTTCTGCAGTCGCAACCATCCGATGAGCTGTCAGGATGTCCATTCCACTTGTCTGAAGGTATTTTTAGACTGGTGACGTGACTTGAAAAATTCGCATTTACTCGTGCCGTGGCATTGATGGTCTCTCCATCTTGAATGGCTGAGAGGGTGTGGAGGACATCAAAATACAGGGCCCCTTCTGGCTTTCCAAAAGAGCCAAACACCTTTGTCATAGCTGCATCTTTGGACCACCAGCGCGCTTCTCCTATCGAGGTGAGACGTCTGCGTCTTGGGTCTTTGCTCTCCTTTTCCCAGATATTCATCCTCTGGTAGGACTCTCTGAAGAAGACAGCAATGTTGTTCATCAGGGAAAAAAGAGAGCCACTTGCCAGTACACACTGTGTTGTGTCTGACAGCACAAGGTTTAGGATGTGTGAATAGCACCACACATGGATTTGAGTCGGGCACTTTTCGGAGAACAGTACAGAGAAGCCTTTATATTGGCCTTGCATATTGGAGGCCCCATCAGTGGAATTTCCAATACACTGCTTCACATCCAGATCCATGGTCTCCAGCACGTCATTCACAAGTTGGGCAAAGTACTGCCCAGTGGAAGTCTCACATCTGATAACAGCAACTATTCTCTCATGAACAGTGTCTGTCACATACCGTATGACAACAGAGCACTGATCTTGGGCTGTGATGTCCGGACCGAGTACATTCCAGATTTCCGGACTTCAGCAGCGATGGTACTTTTCATTAGGCGTTGAATGGTGGTGATGGTCGATGGTCGTTTTGGATAGGAGAGTGACAAGGGCACCTCTACCTTTTCTTGAACCAGACTGGTGTATCTGCTTGCTCTTTTCAATGCAGAGAGTGAGGTGTTCATTGAGACAGACGTCATACTTTCCCAGTAAAACTGTAATTTCCATAAAGTTACCATGGTCAATGGTGTCGTCCTCAAGTGTGTATGCTGCCTCTTTCTGCCTGCCTTTGTAGCTCAAACCTCTTTTGCCGATGAGCTTCATCACATCTATAATGCGCTCAAACACTTGTCGCCTCCTGTGGACTTGCTCTCTGTGAAGCGACATCTGAGGTCCCATGAGAAGGTCCTGGATCGTGGTTCTTGAGGATCTGAGGAAATATGCCTCAGCGCAACCTCTGTGTAGGTGGATCTTCTCATGCTCTTCAACTCTCTGGTGTATGTGTGTGAGGTTGGACATGCCAGTGATGAAAGAGCTGCTTTCTGTGGGATTAGCAAAGGCCAGACAAAGGGAACAGAAGAGGGCTTCTTTTTCTTGACTGTATGATAGCCATTTTCTGTTTGTGCCGTCTTTGCAAAAAAAAGCTCTCTGCACTACAGCCTTGTCTGCCTTCTGCTGGGGATGAAAACTGAAGAAGAGCTCGGCCTGATGAAATAATCAAAATCTTGGCCTTCACTATCCCTGTCATCTTGGTCTTGACTTTCTCTGTCAATCTGGCTGCTTTCCCTGTCACTGTCATGTTCAGCCTACATGAGTGGTAAATAGGGATTATTATGTTAGTATGTTAAACCATTGACACAACACTATCAGCAAACTATGGTAGTATTTAGTATTAATGCCCCATGTGAAAAAAGTACACTTAAGTACATTACATTTAGGTGTACTAAGTATACTTTTTTGTACTTAACTTTCCACTATTGGTTAGTACTAGTGGTGGGCCATTATCGGCGTTAACGCGCTGCGTTAACGTGAGACTCTTATCAGGCGATATTGCCGTTAATCTATTCTCAAAGTTGGGTTTGGAGCTGGGTCTATACTACGCAAGCTATGATGACTTTCACCTTGATATTTTAGCGCGGATGTATACCTAGCCGAATTGCACTGTAGGGGGCGAGAACGAGTCTTCGAACCTGTGTGTATGCCTTGTGTATGAAATTATCACATCAAACGTGACGTGCTAACATGGATGCAGCTATGAAACCGCCTGGTTTGCTTCAGGGAAAATGTATTTTTAAGAAGCTTCCTAATGGAAACCTCGACAAGACTATGGTTATTTGCACCTTGTGCTATGCAGAATTAGTTTACTGTAGGAGTTCTTCCAGTCTCAAATACCACCTAAACGCAAAGCATCCCTTAGCTAATGCGGAAGATGCCGGGCCAAGCACTCATGTAGCGCAGGGGAAGAGTCGTCGTCAAACTACGATGTTTGAGTGCAACCGAGGCAAGCCTATGGAGTTAGATTGGTTTCATAATTCAAACAAACAAATGTAACACGATTCACAAATGTATTTCATGATTCACAAATAAATGTAACGCGATTCACAAATGTAACGCGATTCACAAATAAATGACCCCATTACATTTGTTTGCAACCTGACGAACACGAGTTACAAATCGGAGAACACGAGTTACAAATTGGAGAACACAAGTTACAAATCCCTGCATTTGTGTGTGTGGATTTTTGGAAATGCATACAAATGCATTTTTTTCAAAAAGATATTCTCTGCAGCCTATCAGATCGTCTCTTCAAATTTTAGCCAATCACATTAACGTGTCTATGTGGACTTCAACAACCTGCCATAATAACGGACAACATGTCTCCTTCAGATCACGAGCAATGTCGTCTGGTAGCATGTAGGTGAAATATTGCTTGTTAACCTTATGAAACCGATTATCATACGTGATTGAATATTCTTGAGAATAGCAGGATCCATGTTTAGTAATTTTAAGTGTTTCCTAGGCTAACGTTTAGCAAGCTAGCTGTGATTGGCTAAAATTGTGGGAGTCAGATGGCTGAGCGGTGAGGGAGTCGGGCTCGTAATCTGTAAATGTAATGTAAATGTAAATTGGAATAGACATCTGATAGGCTGCAGAGAATATCTTTTAGAAAAAATGCATTTGTGAATCTAAGCGCGTCAGGAAAGTTCCAAAAATCCACACACACAAATGCAGGGATTTGTAACTCGTGTTCTCCGATTTGTCACTCGTGTTTGTCAGGTTGCAAACAAATTTAATGGGGTAATTTATTTGTGAATCGCGTTACATTTGTGAATCACAAAATACATTTGTGAATCGCATTACCTTTATTTGTGGCCCTGCGCTGCATATCAAAAAACAGACTAGGCCTATATAAAAAAACATATATATAAAAAACAAGGAAAACACTTTGAGGGCACTCATTGAGAGCCCCAAGTTTCAACTGCCAGGTAAAGGAATTCCGTAATGTAGGCAACGTAACTGATTTTCATCCACTTCCATGGGCTAAATAGTCTAAAAATCCCTGAATCTGGCAACAATGGCTTTTGCGTATCTTCCGTGCCTTTTGCGCCATTACGCCTATTGAACACACACATTTCGAAGATGCTAATCACAACGTTCTGCTAGATGACGGTAGAGACTGAACAAGCTCGAGCAAAACACCCGAAGATTACACACTTATTTAGACCAGCCAGAGAGGAAGCTATTATCAACATCTCCACAGACAAAACACTACCGCAGCCGCAGGTAGCTAGCAGCAGCACGTCTTCACCAGCAACCAACAATAAATATACTTGCTTAGCCTACTTATTGGCAAGAATAACTGTTTTCCTTATCTCCATTGATTGTGTGTTATTTTGTAGTGGCGATGCTATCCTTGGTGCTGAACTATCAGAAGGCTAGCGCTGTCTTTGGTTTTGAACAATGAAAAATGTGTGGCCGCCTGCGGAAACCCTTCATATCGTGAACATTTGGGTCTTTCTGGGTATTTTACATATTTGGAAACTGCAAACCCACCTGAATACAAATCTGTTTGAATGACTCAGATATCTTTATCACAACTGAAGTTACATAATTTTAAAGTTGACCTGTGTCAAAAAGTGATAAAGGAGAAAATTGCATTCAAAGATTCCACTCTGTTTAATTCCAATTCTTTGGCGATTATGGAAAGGAAATCCTTTTGTTCGTAATCACGTTGTGAATGTATATGTCAGTTCAAGTATAGTGTGACTCCTTCCCAAACACAGTCAGACAGCAAATGGTTTCCTTTATGGGTTTTTAATGAATTCTTCTTCTCCACATCAAACCGTGAAAACTATGTAATACACGGTATCAAACACATAAGACATAACGTTAGCTGGGAAGCAAACACAGCATCAAAAGTAACACAAAGTTAAAGTAAATAACAGACAAAATACCTCGTTGGCTGCATGCTCTGAAAGGAAATCTTATCTTCTTTTATAGTCCTTTTCACCTTTTAAAGGCATTAATATCTTAATGTGATTTCTCTTAACTAACGTACTAACTAACGTGTGTGCAACGACATCAGCTTGCTTCTCTGTGTCTCGCGCTCAAACCAGCAGCTCCACCGAGGTTCCAAAATAAAAGTATTATCTGTTATTACACAGTAATGCTACATACAAATACAAAATATACTCTTCTGGAAAACCTTTACAAAAGATTAAAGTAATATAGTGGCAACAGTTACACTCCCACCAAATCACACAACCTTACTTTGAGATTTCTTACACACAGGGCCGGATTAAGGCAATGGGCTTTAGGGGCTGCAGCCCTGGGCCTCGCGACCAGGGGGGCCTCAGGTTGCCCGATGTCGAGTGAGTCAACGGCACCGCGGATAACATTAGAAACATTCAGAGTGAAAACAAAAATAATGGGCGAAAATGTCCGGTCAAAGAAAGCACGAGAGTGGGGCCAAAATCCGCGATAGGACTGAGCTCGAATAGCTTCGGCGACTTTTTATAGTACAAAATGGCTGTCGATCAAAAGGAGATGCAGTCTTTTGACAGACCCTCCAATCATCACGTGGAAGCCCAGCATCCAGGCCAGCCCACTCCTCCATTCACCCCCAGAGACGCTGAGCGTCCATGGGCGGGACATAATCGCAGCATTTATCCAATGACCGTATAGTTTCGAAGCACTGAAAAAAACTGTTCAAAGCAGCCCCATTGAAGTCCATTGAAGCTGGGCTTCAACAGGGAAATGCACTGTGATGCTACTGGACTGTATGAGAAGGAAATCAGTCAGTCGACCTGCTACGTAGCTGATTCTGAACGAACTCGTCTTCGAGATGAACGTGTTCTTAAAGCATTTAAACTGTTTAAAAACCATTTAAAAATGTTAACACAATCAATAACAACTAGGTCTGCTTCAAGCAGAATGACCAACTTATGCACAGGTCTCTCCAAGAAAACTGTCTTAGTTGTGGATTTACCCTTTTCATTCAATGTGGTGTCACTAACTAACAATCTGACCTTTCTCACCCTATCATCTGATCCTGGATAAACTTGTTATTCTGGCCAGCTTCCATTCATTACGTGGGGCTTGATTATTTTGTAAAAGCACAATGTTGTTCACTTTTAGGTTTCTTCTGTTCTTCTGCCACTTTTGTCTTGGTTGTAAACTCAAAAGATATTCCTTTTTCCATCGAATCCAAAATTCATTGGCTAGATATTGAACTCGATGCCACCTCTTTTGAAGATAAAGATCTTCCTTGATAAACTGTCCAGGTGGAGAAAGAATGATGGTGGACTTCATTGTAAGAATATGATTCGGAGTCAAAGGTTCAGGTGAGGATGGGTCATTCAAGTGTTCCAACGGTAAGTGGTCTGCTATTAATGATCGCCATCACTTCATATATAAAATTTCTGAGAGATGAGCTATCAAGTCTTTGTGCTGACTGGTCAAAAATGGCAGTGAGAACACTTCTTATAGTTCTAATTTGCCTCTCCCAGACGCCACCCATATGACTTGCCGCTGGAGGATTCATCAGAAATTCACATCCTAGAGCCTTTACTCTGTCTTCATCCATTCCTTTCATGAGTTCTGCAAACTCTCTCCTTGCACCAATGAAATTGGTTCCTTGGTCACTTCGAAGTTGCCTCTTATAGCAATGAATGCTCTTAAGGCATTGATGAACGCATCAGTCGTCATGTCATCAAGCATCTCTATGTGTATGGCTCTTGAACATAGACAGGTAAGTAAAAGTCCATACTTTTTAATGTCTTTTCTTCCTTCTACAACATGGATCGGACCAAAGCAGTCGATGCCAGCGTAGGTAAACGGAGGACTTGTTTCCATTCTATCTTCAGGTAAGTTACCCATTTTCTGTTCTTCAGTACATCTTCTGTACTTTCGACACATTAACAGTCATTCCACGTCCCTGATGATGAACTCTTTCATGGAAGTACTTGACAAGTAAATCTGATATGTGACTGTTTTTCGGAAGTATTGCTAGATGCTTCACATATGGGTGTAATGTGGCTTGACTTAAACGTCCTCCCACTTTTATGATCCCTTCTTCATCCAAAAATGGACTTAACTTGTACAGCTTGCTGTGCTTTGTCTTACAGATCACTTTCTTTACTTTCAAGCTCTTTATCTCATCTGGGAACGGTTCTTTGCTTGTCCGCTTTGTGTTCTTTTACTCGTCGTTTCAATCTGGCAACTGCTTGCACTACCCTTGACCAGTCAGAAAACTTCTCAAGGCGGTCCAAAAATGATCTGGTTTCCCTTGCCTTAGTATTCAACACAAGAGCCTTGCGGAGCTCAGGATCATCTTCCTTAACTTCTTCCACCTTGCAAGCTCTGTCAGGTATGTCCTTTTGCCAAAGAAACTTCGGTCTGGAGAACCAATTGGAGGTCTTGAGTTGCTCTGCAGTTAATCCTCGGGACGCATGGTCGGCCGGATTATCCTCAGATGCAACGTGGACCCATTGTTCAGGCTTCGTACTTGACTTGATTGTTTGTATGTGGTTGGCTACAAACACTTGAAATCTTCTTGCATCGTTGTTTATGTAGCCAAGGACGACTGTAGAGTCCGTCCAAAAGTATTCTTGCAGGTCTTGGATTTTCAATTCAGCATGTCACTGGTGCGAACTGTAACTACTGCTGCAGTGAGCTACAGTCTTTGTATTGTTGTCACTTTGGTTGGTGAGACTCTTGATTTTCCCATTACTAGACAGCAGTGGACTTCGTTGGACTCATTGATGACTCGCAGGTAAGTACATTCACCATAGCCGGAGGTGCTTGCATCGGAAAAATTATGAAGTTCATGACCCTTAATGTTGCCAAAACTTGAAGGTAAGTAGAATATTTTGATTTCCATTTCAGGTAGATTGGGTAGATCTCTTATCCAGGACTCCCACTGGGGCTTTAGGTTTTCTGGAATTTCATCATCCCAGCCAATCTTTTCTCTGCACATTTGTTGGAGAATTTGTTTTCCAATAAGGACTAAAGGTGCCATGAATCCCAACGGATCATACACAGAGGCTACTGTAGAGAGCACACCTTCTGGTGAGTGCATTGGACTTTACTTGAACTCTGAATCTTAATGAATCAGTAGTGATGCACCATTCAACTCCAAGCACTCTCTCCATATGAGGTAAGCTCAAGGCCATGTCTTGCTCTTTAATTGTGGCACGTTCTTCTTCTGGGATGGATGCCATCACATTCTCGTTATTGGAGACAAACTTGTGGAGTCTTCGCTTGCCAGCGGAGCAAAGTTCTCTTGATTCCTTGACGATTTGGATGGCTTCCTTCTCAGTGTGAACACTTGCCAGACCATCATCTACGTAGAAATGTCTTTGTATGAAGCGGATCGTGTCTTCACTGTACCGACCCTGCCCATGTGCCGGCAGATGTTTCAGGCCAAAGTTGGCACAGCCAGGAGATGAAGCCGCTCCAAACAGGTGGACTTTCATTCTGCAGGTTGACGGTGTGGTTTCCAGGTTGCCATACTCCCACCATAGGAATCGTAAGTAGTCCTGGTCTTCCTTTTTCACATGAAACTGATGAAACATCCTTTCGACGTCACACATCACTGCGATTGAGCCTTTTCGGAATCTACACAGGACACCCACTAACCCGTGTGCTGCCTTCGGGTCACATGACCCAAAGGTTCATAACGAACCATCGTTGTGTTTACCCAATTTTACCCAATACAAAAACAAATACAAATATTTTTCATTTAACCTTTGCAATGTGGGGGGTCTGAGACAGCCCAATGGTTAAAAGAAAATGCTTCACTTTGTTTTTGTATGCGGTAAAGTTGTCGCAATACGACGGTGGGTCACAATGACTGATGGGTCAGAATGACCCGAAGATAACACAAGGGCTAACAGGTTTGTCAGGTCGGGTCCAGTGAGTAGATGATCGTTAAGAGATGTTTCTTGAAATTTGGCAGAACAGTCAAATACCACACAAATTTTCCCTGTTTTTTTGCGGATGATAAACCCCATGGTGTGGAATATACCAAGCCGGGCTGTTGTCAATTTCCTCCTCAGGGACTTTCTCTGCATCGCCACGTGAAATTATGTCATTCATGAAGTTCACATAATCCTTGTAGTATGCATCATTCTTCATTAGTCTCTTTTGCAGACAATTTAGACGATGTGTTGCACATATCTTGTTGTTCGGTAGTTTTGGTCTTTCCTGTTTGAACGGTAATGGCATTTCGTAGTGCCCATCATCCTTTTGTGTGATGTTTTCTCTTATTGTTGACAGGAACTTGACATCATCTTGAGACCCAGGATCCTCTTCTCCAGCTCTTTCTGAGAAGTCTGACTCAAGGACCTTTAGGATGTCTGAGGGGGTGATTTCTTTGACTTTGGTTCTATTCACATAGTGTACTTCAGTTGTCAGACTGACGGAGGGGTTAACTCCTGGTGTCACTTGCCTCACTACTATGCGATGGCTGATTCCGATGGCATCTCCATAATCTACACAGGCATTCCCATGGCCGACTATGCTCCACCCAAGGTCTGTGCGCTGTGCATAGGGCTCATTTTCTTCGGCAGACACAACTTCTCGTGGGAGTAAGGCTTGCGAGCAGTTGTACCCAATGAGCAGACCTACTTCACAGTCTTGTAAAGGTGCCACATCATCTTGGAGGTGTTCTAGATGGGACCAAGCTTTGGCAGTTTTAGCTGTTGGAATGTGAGTTCTGTTGGTGGGAATAAAGTCACATGTGTAGGTTGGTGGTAAATAAATCTTCTTGTTGGAGTAAAAGCCCCGGACTTGAAGGTTGCTTACTCTCTGAGAGCTTACCAGTGTTGTTCTTGAAGTCATAGCAGAGTTTTAACTTGACCCGCTCTTTGTCGGCCTCCGAAGCATTAGCTACTTCACTGAGAACAAAGGTCGTGTCACTTTGTGAATCCAAAAGAGCATATGTAAGTACTTCTTGTGATGGTTGAGCGGCAGATGACAGCGAGACAGGAATTATTGCAGACGTTTGTTTATTAGTTTCCTCAAGGATTACTGCTAAACCGTTCCAGTTGTGCCTACGTCTCTCTTCCTGCTTACATCCGTGAGCCAGGTGTAACAGTCGCAAATGATCCTTTTGTTGCAACTCTTTGAGAGGTGACCGGGCTTAAGGCAACCGAAGCACAGTCTTTCAGCTTGGACAAACTTGACTCTGTCTGAGACTGCTTTTTCCACAAACTTCCTGCATTTGAGCAAAGTGTGTCCAGTCTTCTTACAGAAAGTGCAGGTTTTCACAGTATCTTCATTGGAACTTGTCGTCAGTGTCTTTGCGTTAACACTTTGATATCTTTGTTGTTTTGGCTTTTCAATTTCACCTTGTTTCAGTGACTGCAATGAGGTTACAGGCAATTT
Source organism: Osmerus eperlanus (assembly GCF_963692335.1). Taxonomy (NCBI): domain Eukaryota; kingdom Metazoa; phylum Chordata; class Actinopteri; order Osmeriformes; family Osmeridae; genus Osmerus; species Osmerus eperlanus. The sequence continues at coordinate 2,788,818 of NC_085031.1, forward strand.
TCGCTTCTCTTATCAGAAATTCAACAAACTGACTAAAGGAGGGGAACTTGCAGCTTTTCTCTTCAACTTCTATGGCCTTCCGATTCCATCTTGCAGTTAGCCAGTCGGATAACTTTAACAGTATTTTTCTGTTTTCATTGCAGTCGTTTAGAATCTCCAATGCTTTGATGTGGACCATTGCGGCCTTGCAACTTCTGAGATAATCAACAAACTCTCTGAGCTCAAAGCTCTCCTTAGTGCCGATCCTGGGCCATGCTTGGAGTTTGTGTCTGTATGCCTTTGCAACTGTAAATGGGTTTCCATATATTTCCTCCAAAATCTCCCATGCACATAGGCAGATTCAGTCCCAAGTAGGAAATAGCCATCCAGTGCACTCTTGGCTTGTCCACTTACATATCTACGGAGGTAGTATATCTTCTCCTTCTCTTGAATATTATTTTGGTCTATCAAAGTTTGGAAAGAAAGCTTCCAGTCACTGTATTTCAATGGATCGCCACTGAATACTGATGGTTCAGGAACTGGGATTCTGTTGGCACTTGCCAGGACCTTGACAAGCTCTGTTGTGCCTTCACTCGTGGAGGTAGTGACGGCTTGAGGGGCAGGAAACACAGGCAGCTGCAGGTGTCTTGTGCAGGGGCGGTGCGTCCCATTGGGCAAGTCGGGCAGTTGCCCAGGGCCTCGGCCACCAGGGGGGCCTCATCGTATTTACATTTTTTAAATTTTTTTATAATTAAAATAAATCACTTGTCATTGCAAACGAATGACAATTCAAACTAGAGAGGGTACAATTTCTGGGGAAATTGTAGGGTGTGCTTGCTTGCAGATGGGTCCGTTTACTAACTGCTATTTTTACAACTGATATTTCTGTATATTTTATATAAAAATGCCTACTTATTATTTATGAAGATCGCATAGATTTAAAAGCATAGCCTACATTTGTTGCTGCTCATGTACAATTGAAAATACAAAAGGTGAAGTGTAGCATGTCCCTGTACTTACTGTAAGTCGCTCTGGATACGGGCGTCTGCTAAAATGACTAAATGTACTGTAAATGTAGAATGAACGTAACCTATAAAATGTCACCTTAAGTTTTTCCTTTCTACAGTAGTGATATTTTCAAGCATTTAGCCCATTCATATTGCATTCATTCATTAAGAACCACCTTTGAAACAAGCTTTTCTAAGTAAAAACGTTCTCACCGGCAGTATTATTAGCTAGATGGAATCGCGATTGAAACAGTACCATCTGCTAACTGAAAATATGCCCCAAAAAACGTAAATAAGCTTGACATTTATTTAGGCGGAAATCGCTAATTCAAAAACAGTTTGCTGGAAGCGATCATTGTCAGTAACAATGCCAAATACGACCATTTGATCTTAGACTAGAGCCCTGCACGGTGGAGAAGCTGACCTCAGTAAATTGTGCTACGAGCAAGTTAGCCTAGCTGCTGTTGCTAGCCAAACTTAAGGGGATTGTTTGACTGCGCCGGAAATGAAAAACGTTCATCAAGTTTAGGCTGTGGCATTGAAGACAGCGACGCACCACACAAGCTTGAGTTTAAATACATTATTTAATGTGACATTACTTACTGTACATGCAAGTCTTGATTTGCTTAAATGTAACCTACATGTGCTGCTAGTACACCACGGCACAATACGATACTCGCTGTGCAACAGCACATCTATGCACGTTGTATCCATACGTTGTTGCTAACGTGTGCTGACGTTATGACGTAGGCTAGCACTGAGTACCCTTTGTTAACCCTCGTGCTGTCTTCGGGTCACATGACCCAAAGGTTCATAACGAACCATTGTTGTGTTTACCCAATTTTACCCAATACAAAAACAAATAAAAATAATTTTCTTTTAACCTTCGCAATGTGGGGGGTCTGAGACAGCCCACCGGTTAAAAGAAAATGCTTCACTTTGTTTTTGTATGCGGTAAAGTTGTCGCAATACAACGGTGGGTCACAATGACTGATGGGTCAGAATGACCCGAAGATAACACAAGGGTTAACAAAAGGCACTTTTTGCCACAAAAACGTAATTTCAACTTAACCCTTGTGTTCTCTTCGGGTCATTCTGACCCATCAGTCATTGTTACCCACCGTCGTATTGTGACAACTTTACCGCATACAAAAACAAAGTGAAGCATTTTCTTTTAACCGTCGGGCTGTCTCAGACCCTCCACATTGCGAAGGTTAAAAGAAAATGATTTTTATTTGTTTTTGTATTGGGTAAAATTGGGTAAACACAACGATGGTTCGTTATGAACCTTTGGGTCATGTGACCCGAAGGCAGCACAAGGGTTAAACCATGCAACGGAAATGTAAATAAAAATACAAGCAACTCAATCGCTAGCAAGACGAAACTTTTGACATCAACGTTGTCTATGTAGTCCAAATATTGACAGATCCTTAGGGGTGGGAAAATAAATAATAATATATATGTGAGAGAACAATGGTTGTGCTCCCCGAAGGCGTGAGCACACCCAATAACAGTAACAATCAAGTTCAGGTTAACTTCATTTATAAATTCAAGCAACCTCTGTGGGTCACGCAGGTTGTGTGTGTCATTCGCAACAAAGCAGGCAAAAAAAACAACAACAAAAAACAACGCAGGATAATCGATTTGCTACGAGCCTACCTGTTTCTTCCTTTGCAAAAATCATGGCATGACAAAACCAGCAAAAAGCGAAAAGTTGATTCAGAAAATCTCAAATTTCAGACAGAATGGACTGACAAGTATGCATTTGTGTCGCGGTGGGAAGCACAAAACCATATGTTTAATCTGCAACGAGACGGTTGCCCTTGTCAAAAGTGGTAGAGCTAACGTGAAACGTCACCATGACACAAAGCATAGACACTTATCAAAATTACCCCCAGAACTCTGAGGTAGGGCCAGAAAAATAAACCATCACTGTTCCGGACCCTGAACTGAATGGAAATTTGGTGAGTGGACCTTTTGAGTTTCTAATTGAGTACCGCTCTACTAGATGATGTAAGATGGGTCTGTAAACCTCTCCCCACTCTGCCTCCGATTGGCTGTGAGGTTAAGGCATTAGGAGTGACCATTGGTTCCAGAGCCAATTGTAAAGTTGGGAAGCACGGGTAAAATGCTGTGTATATGTGCCACCATATTGAATGAATGAAAAAACTAAGGATGTCCCTTTCCTCATGAACTACCAGCATCAAATGATAATAAACAATGATAATTTTTATTATTTATTATTATTATTTTTAGGGGAGCTGAGATGAAATGTAGGGGTGCTTGAGCACTCCTAAAAAGGGTCTTAAATCGACACTAGTGCATAATAATGAATTAAAACAACATTTAAGCAACATCACCTGATCAGACCAGTATTTCTTGGGACCAATTCTGTCCCAGCAACTCGAGAGCACTTAGACAGCAATACAGCAAAGTAGAACGATTTGTCATTTCATCCAAAATAATTTCCCATTATGATTTTTTAAAATAATAACAATTCAACAGACCTGATGCACAAAACATATACATTTGTCCAACAGAGATAGTGCTGAAGATTTTCCTGAGGACGGATTAAGCTGAGCTACCTAGCAAGGGTACTATGCAAGGCTAGACAAAGCCAGTTACAGGGGGCTGTAAGTGGATGCTTTTTAATAGATTTTTCACTTTCCATCACTCCACTTCCTTAAAATGTCCTCAGCAGCATTTAAAGTAGAGTCCTCCTGTGGGAGAGAGGCATGTGAGAGGGACGGGTACAGAGATAAATTTGATTTTAAATGCTTTATATTATCAAATGTTCACCTTGACAAAGCAAAACCTGATGTAGTTTTGAAAATCTTCACGATGCTCCGGGCTATAGAAAGCTGAAACAGGAATTGTCGCCAAACCCTACGAAATTTAAACGAGACATACATTATATACTGTATATATCTACTGTATATGGGAATTACATTTATCTTAACATCATCATGTTGATCAGACTGAATCCAAGCTTTAGCATCTGCTCTTCTTTACCTTCTCTTTGATCAGCCACTTCACAAATCTGTAGTCATGAGGCTCATTTTGAGTGTTTGGGTCATTGAAGTCAACCTCTACACAAAAACAGCAATAAAGCTGAAATCGGATCATTTGTATTAGAAAATAACCCTCTTGGAAAGTGATACAGTAGATTTTCGGAAAAGATACTCACTGATCAAGGAGATGTCTGCAATCATGAAATACCCTCCCTCTGGAAGGATGGGATGCAGCCCCACGCTCTCCAGACACGTGGCCAGCTTCCTGCGCTTGTGGTGCAACCTATCTGGCAGCTGCTGGAAATAGCTTTCGGGGGTCCCAAACTGCTCATACTCCCTCTGGAAACCCTGTGCTACTGCCTCCTGGAGAGATTGAGAGTGTCTGAAAGTCAGTAAATCTTGGAGATTAATTATTCCCACCCCATATTTTGTGCTGAATAATGTTGATTCAATTAATAATATTTTTTTTAATTGCATGTAAAGCATTTTTCATGCTTTATTGAACAGTTTCTTTCAGTGAAATTTGACAGTAAAGGCACAGAGAGAAAGGCTAACTTTTGAAGGGAGTTGTGTCGCTTTTTCTTGTAGGATGCCCTCGCACAACTCCCTGCCCCGCACACACATACACAGCCACACACACACAAGTGAGGAAGTTTGTTGGATATTTCTATGCTACAGTAGATTTAACAATGTTATTTTTGCAGTATCATGATTTTTGATCACCATACATTAATTAGCAAGCTAATGTAATTGGGATTATTAGTTTCATTAGTTATAGTTACACTGTACCTAAGAAATTGGAGATGTTATTGTTGCACTGTAGTGTTCTTGTTTGTTCACTAGTCTGTGCCTAGTAGCTGAGATGTGGTTACTTTGCGATGTGGCCAGTAAATATAGACTGCTCCTTGACTATCTGCATTTCGTATATTCACTTCTTGTACGTCACTTTCGATAATAGTGGCTGCTAAATTAATAAAACTAGTGCATAGTGCCAGTGATGCAGTCGGTGATTAAGATGTCTGTGAAACACGCAAATACAGATTACTTGAACTATAGATAGTGCACAGTGCCCACACACACACACACACACACACACACACACACACACACACACACACACACACACACTCCTGGAATTATAGATAGGGCACAATGCCCGTGATTATGTCGTTGACACACACAGATGTCTGGAATTATATAGTGCAGAGCCCATGATGCAGCTGGTGATGACAGTTCTTCTCCGTGGTTTTGGTACCTATATTTCTCAGATCACAACTGAAATTACTTGTTCAACCTCCACACCATCTATTCTAGTAAAATTGCCAATGCTGTGGTAGCCTACATTCATGAAACTGATTATGTAGCCTTCATCCGTCTGCTGTTTCCTACATAATAAATTGCTTATTTTGTGCTGATAAAAATTTACTATTTTGGTTTTCTGTTAATTGTCTTACCACCAATGGTTGAGCCAGTTGTCATAATTGTAAACCTAATTCACCATACAGCGCTTGCATGTACATTTGCAATGTGCAGGTAAACACATTCATTTATATAATAAAATTCACTGATCTATTCTGAAAGTATATCCACTTTATATTGTCGTTCTGTTAGCTAGCCAGCAAACCCCTTTGAAAGCAGCTGATCGGTTGTAAAAGCAAATCTGCTTCTAAATAACTAACAGAATTTCCCTAATTTCCTTACTACAAACTCCGGTGCGTTAAGCGCTTAGTTTCATTTCATTGAGAATGCCTTTGTTAATTGCATTAGTTCATTATGAAACTAAATTCACTGAAGCCATCATACAGCCTCCGATACAGCCTCCTAGTGCACGCGCTAGTGAAGCGTATGGTGCGAGGGATGACCAGAGGGCCAATTACAGTGAAGGTGCTGTGAAGGGGCTGGGATGAGTTCCCATGATGCCTGTTGAGGCACATGAAATATGGGGATTGTTTTTTAAAATGTCGAAATGCTGACCCAAACAATGTCAATCGCGGCACTGCACTCCATTGGATTATAAAAAGGACACCTACGAAGTTTTGAACTTTGCAGAGTACCCGGTTCTTGAGATAACCGTTGGAAACTCAGATACAGATGTAAAATGTAACAACATGAGTCTAAAAACATGTCATATCAGTCCTATAATATACACATCAGTGTTATACACACTGATGTATGTATAATAATATAATAAGTCATTTAACCTGAGCAGCGGTGGCACAGTGGTACACAGAGTTCTGATGGACGGTCTTCAGGTGTTTCAAGATGTGGCCAGAACCAATGGCCCAGCCCACCTGAAACACAAGCCAATAATTACATACAATCGGAATCTGATATATTACATTACCCCTATAATTAACCTGTACAATTTCACCTATAGTGCATCTCTTCGGCGGCTCTTCTCTCTGTACACCAACAGCTGCACCTCTAGTCATCCGTCCGTCAAACTCCTGAAGTTTGCGGACGACACCACCCTCATTGGGCTCATCTCTGGTGGAGACGAGTCTGATTATAGGTGGGAAGCGGCCAACCTGGTGACCTGGTGCAGCCAGAACAACCTAGAGCTCAATGCTCTTAAGACAGTGGAGATGGCTGTGGACTTCAGGAAGAATACAGCCCCACTCGCCCCCATCACCCTGTGTGACTCCCCAGTCAACACTGTGGAGTCCTTCCGCTTCCTGGGCATAATCCTCTCCCAGGACCAGAGCAGGCTGTAGCGTATCATCCGCACTGCTGAGAAGGTAATTGGCTGCAATCTGCCTGCCCTCGAGGACCTGCACACCTCGAGGACCCTGAGGCGAGCGAGAAAAGATTGTGGCCGACTCCTCCCACCCTGGTCACTCCCTGTTCCAGTCACTCCCCTCCGGCAGAAGGGACCAATACCACACGCCACAAAAACAGTTTCTTCCCTTCTGCTGTTGGCCTCCTCAACAAGGCCAAGGGTTCACTTGACTGACTTCATGACTCAATGTCCTTAAAACACACTGCTTTTTGCACTGCACTACACAATCTTGTACCATTTGTATTTTCTGTAATATTTGTATTTTTTTTTTATATTGTAAATTACTGCAACTTATATTTTATTTTATATTTTATTTTATATTTTATTTTTATTCTAATTCCACTTAGTATTGCTAGTTATGTACCCTTAGTATAGTTAGTCCTCATATTTAAATTTTAGATTCCTGCCAAAGCAAATTCCTTGTCTGTGCAAACTTTCATGGCGAATAAAACCCATTCTGATTCTGATCAAACTGAGATTAACTTATTACCTTCCATCCAGTTGCACTGAAGCTCTTTCCAGCACTCCCAATAGTGACAGTCCTCTCCCACATTCCTGGGAGACTGGCTTTGCAAAAAATAAACAAATAGAACCTGAGAGTTACATCAGTGTGAGATGCAGATCAAACAGATGCAAAGTGTCATCTGTAACACCTGTCAGTTTAAAATATGAAAGCTTTCTACAAGAATCTTGATGTTATCAGTGATATCTGACCTATCTTGACATGCTCAGCTCCATCGTAGGTTAGCCACTCATACACCTCGTCACTGATACACACCACATCATGTTTTATACAGAGGTCAGCTATCACCTGAAGCTCCTCTCTCTTATACACCTGTAGGTAGCAACAACAGTGAGACGTTTTCCTCAAGACGAAGGTCAGGTTTCCTTTGTCATTTCCCACACTGTGAGCTATAATATGTGAAGACAAATAGCATAAAACAAATATAACCAGACAAATACCTCACACACACCCTATAACATTATTATCTCACTTTTCCTAGAGGGTTGTTTGGAGTGTTGATGACAATGGCTTTGGTACGCTGAGAGAATTTACTAGCCAGCTCCTCAGCAGGTAGGACCCAGTCTTTACTAGACAGAACCTTTCCTTCAGCTCTCTAGGAGAAAACAAACATTATCATACTTCTAAATTTTTCATTTCACAAATTACAATTTTGGTCACAATCTAGCAAATTCATGAAGAGAACTTTATGATTGCCATCTGATCAATTTGACAACTCACTGGCCTTAGCGGAACATAGACAGCCTTTCCCCCTGCCATCATAACCATGGGTTGGTAGCAGTCAAAGAACGGTTCGATGATGATGACCTGACAAACCACGAGGAGAAAGACTACATTTTTGCTGTAGCTGAATATGAGTCAACTTTGGTTATGTTCCAGTTGCCCCTGACAGTCGAGATTAGGCTATGGCTACTCCTGAATAAGTGTTGTTGTCTGTACCTCGTCTCCCTCGTCAACCAGAGCCTGGAAAGTGCAGAAGAGAGCTTGGTACGCCCCTACAGTGACTAGAATGTCCTCCATGGCATCCACCTCCCTTCCCACTATCATACCAAAGAACTTGGCCAGAATTTTTACCAAGGGGGGGTGGCCCTGTAAGAGAGGCACACAAACAGTGTAAATCTTTTTCATTCATTCATTCTTTAAATCTACTTCTTCATCAGTCACTTGCGCATGCAGGCAAACACTTATCTTACAAAAGCTCGGGTGTATTGATGCATGGAACATCCTCCGGTCAATGCTTTGCAGAACGCCTCCTGGAGGTAGTTTGGAGGGGAGAAGTCTGGGAAGCCCTGTCCTAAATTAACTGCTTTGTAGTCGGCGGCGAGTTGGGTGAACTCTACCCTGTGAATGAACAGTAAATTAATCATTACAGAGGTTGTTGGTAGTCACAGAACACCATATATAAAACATGCATTTAGAAATATTATGCAAACCATATATTTTTGTCAACACCCTCGATTCTGCGAGCATGGAGACGGCGTGACATTCTTAACTGAAATAAAAAGCAAGGTAAAGAGCCTTAACATAATGCAAATGTCATAAACCATTAAGATTAGTTGTTTGTCGTTTTTGAGGATATTGCCTCATACTTGGTGTATAACACCAATCCTTACCTTACCTCAAATTTCGCAACGTTTTCTATTTTACAATTTACAGACAGACTCGCTATTCTTCTTAGCATACCAGGCCGGGACAGATTACCTTGAAATAAAAGTAAATCTTATATGGTTGCAATGTCGAATGGACGTGCATGCAATTGTGGTAGCCTACTACTTAACTGTGAGTTACTCACTTTGCAGACCGTTCGTTTTTCGCCGCTACCGGTTATAGGTCAATGAGCCACTAATCCTACGGATTTAACCAAGCAAGAATTATAAAAAGTGCGTTTAGGTTACATTTCGCTCTATTTGACAATAAGTAAGCAACACCGTCCCTCTCAATGCTGTTCAACTGCGATCCTTTAGCTGTGAGGTCACATGATCACTAATTTCTTACTTTGATCGCCCTTGTTTTTTTTGCACTTCCTGCAGAGGCGGGACATTGCGATCCAAGACCCAAAACCCCTGCTGACATTATTTACAGCAGTCGTGGCCAAACGTTTTGGCAGTGACATACATACAAAAATATACATAAAAGAGGGGACTTTAAATGTTTTAACTTACCTAATTAACTACTTTAACTTATGACACGCATATTATTGTTTTCCAATATACCATAGACACTTGTGAAAAAAGTATATACAAATACCGAACCAGCAAACATAGCTAACAAAATTTGTCTCTGCCAAAATAATTTTAGCCATAACTGTATGCATATAGCATCTAACATTTTAAATAATATGGTAGGATAGGTATTGAGACAGTTTAGGTGAATGTTTAAAATGCAAATATAAGCCTGGTGTGAATTCTGTCCCATTTCACCAACAATGTATGCTGGGAACATACAAGTGAAGTGTGTTATAGGCACCTCCGCAGGACAATGGACATTTAAAACCAAAATACTAAATGAAGGGTAGGCTACAGTATACACGTGTGGAAAATGTAAGGGAACTCAAGTCTCCCATTTTATTCGATACAGTGACATTATGAATCACACCTACAGTCTAGGTACCAGACTATAATATCCACAATTTACAGTCTGTTTTACATAATCCTAACTTGCCCTATACCCATCCTTTCTTTACAAGGCAGCCTTCTTCAGATCCTGTGGCAGCACTCTGCCCTTCTTTCGTGCTCTCTCCTTCTTTTTCTCCACGTTACCCTTCTTTCTCTTCAGGATGTTCCTTCGTCTCTTGTCCTGCCTGTGCTGCATCTTCTGTACAACTGTCTCACTACGCTCTGTCCATTTGATCTTCCTCTGAGAGCGCATCTTCTCCTTCCTCTTCAGGGAGGTCCTAAGGAGGTTCTCGTCATCTTTGATCTTGAGGCCCTCTGCCTTGTACAGAACGTTGGTCCATTTCATCTTCTCCTCCAGCACTTTGGCCTTCTTCTCATTTGTCTCTCTTAGGTGCTCCAGCTTGGCCTTGCGTGCTTCCACACGGCCCAGAAGCTGCTTGTAGTTTTTCCCGGTAAGAGGCGTCAGGTTGCCCTTCACGCTCTTCTTCTTGTCCTTTTTCTTCTGCTCCTTACTCACAAAGACCTCCTCTACCATTTCCACCTATTGATGATCACAATGGAGAAACATTTTTATCATCCACATATTTTGAAGGCGGTGAAGTAATTTCGTGGGAAACTTCTAGTACAGGTCAAAAATTAGATATTTTTATTTGAGTAAATCTGTCAACAGAAATCAATAAATCAAACCTTGTTAAAAACGATGGCAGTCTCATCCCTCTTGCCAGTTACTGGAGCAGTGACCACAGGGGTGTCTTCCTGTTTGATCTCCTGAGCAAGTTCTTCTCCAGCTTTCTCTGCCAGCTTTTTCATCAGAAACCCCTTCCTTTTCCTCTTCTTCCGTTCTCTCTCCAACTTCCGCTTGGTTCGCTTGGCCTGAACAGCTTCTGAAGATGGATCTTTAGCTGCTCCCTAGTGGTTGAAGAAATTGAGTTTGGACTGCAATTTACGGAATGGTGGGTTTTAAATAAAAACAGCTTATCTCCATCTACTAGGTGCTCCACAGCCCCATTGAGATACAAACCTGGCCTCTTGACTCCTCAATCTTCTCATGGAGCCTCTGTCGTAGAATATCTACAGTTGAGAATGTTGCCCCTGTAGTTCCACCTAGAAGGCGATAAAGTTATGACTCAGAAAACAATGTCAATAGAGTAAATGGAAAACTGTCAAACACCAGCTTTACCTTCAGGCTTCTTTTGTGTCCTGTTCATGCCATTATGAACTTTAGGTTCAGGGACATTCTGTTCCTTAGTCCCAAATCCATTCTTCACTGTGCTTGTTTTTGCCTTTTGAAAGGGAATCAGTGGTGGCTTCTGGTGCTGTGTCTTGTTCATATTGACGTGCTTTCCTTGAGTGTTTTTCTGTTTGCCTCTGTTCTTCTTCTTAGGAGGACCAGCATCACCCCCACTTCGAAAAGGTACTATGAAGAAAAGAAAAAAAGCCTCGTAAAAGGAGTACTTTATACACCTCCCCAAATAAACATAGCATTACTTAAGCTAGTTTGCGTTTGCAACTAAACAAAGGCAGTAAACACTTACCAAATGGACTATTCCTTGGTTCTCTACTCGGTTGAGCACACACTTTACTGGCTAACATTTGTACATAGGAGTCCTTGGAAGCAAGACTTGCCATTTCGGAAAAAAACGACTTGAGCTACTTTCCAGACAACACCACAGTAGCTAGCTACCTATGTATCTAGCTAAATAATGCACCTGGTGTGCACTACTATGCTAGCTTTAAAGCTAACAATAATAGACAATTTTCTCAAATCAGAGTAAATCTAACTAAGTACCCTATTCTGCGATAGTAAAATACAGGATTTATGACTGCAACATAATTGTACAAAGGATAAACATAAGTCAGAACGCGTGACAAGTTCCTCGCTGAAATAAGCACACGTGGGTAGGATCATGTGGGCGTGGTTTACAGGTCGTCATTTGTTTGACAGGATGTAGTTACATTTTAAACGTCCCCCCTGCGCAATGAAGATGTCAGTTATGTAGTCGATGCCTTGGCCGATTACCGTGTACAATTTCGTAAAAATGAACGGTCTGCAATTTATCTTTGCATGTTCTGCGAAGAGGATAATCAGAAACAATATGGTGAGTTACCACTGTTAATCAAATTATTCCACTTTCATAGAAATTAGACTAGCTAACATGATTGTTTCTTTCCACTATTTAACGAACAATTAACCCGGTAAAATATGTAGGCTATACCTATTCATGTGTATATATTTTATTCTCTGCAGATACGCATCTACTTAAAGCGAACTTTCGTACTGACTAGACTGCCTCTCAAATGTTCCGAAGGTAAAGTGGACAATGGTTAATTTCACATACTACTGCCAAAATGTTGCTGATGAGACAACTGCTCCAGCAGGGCTCTCTTGTATTTCTCAGCGTGAGAAATACAAGGTCTTGCGTGAGAGCGTGTGAACTGGTTGTATTTATTGCAATTATTTGAGAGCCCTGTGCTGTACATTGTTACCGTGTTGCATAATTCCGTTGCTTTGTCACTGTTCCGGTCTCAATATTTAGGACAACTGATCCATGTGGGACGACAGTCAAGCTCTACAGCTGCAAGTGCAGAGAAAGGAGAGGACTTCTTCTTCAAATGGTTCTTGCTTCTCATCCCTGCAACCACGTTTGGGCTTGGGACGTGGCAGGTCTGATCCCTTACCTTTTGAAGTACCTTCAGTCAACATAAAGGCCTCTGCACACTGAGTCCGAAATTTTTGTATGCGTTTTTTTGTATTCGTCCAGAGCTGCCAACTTTTCCAAAAACCTTGGAGTGAGATTTGGTATTTTGTGGGGCCAATAACAATTTTCCTGCAAAGCACCAATGCGTGAGAGTTGGCAGCCCTGTTCGTCGGCCTAAAAATTTGTCACCAACAGACACCTTGCACACTAAGTCCGATGCGTATTTATTAAACCTTTGCGAAAAAATACTAAATGGATTCGTCAAGCAGTGAGGATGGTTTTGTTGCCCTCTCTCTCATTAAAAAGAGAGAGAAAAAAGGGAGAAATAGGAAATATTGGGTCCATCCAATCCTGAGATTGCACAGAGGAAGGAGTTTCACCTCCTTATCAAGGAGCTGAGAAATTATCCTGAGAAATTGAAAATCGATTCTGAACCAATCGATCCTGAACAGAGACTGGCTCGATGGGAAGCATGTCAAAATCGAGGCCCCTGCAAACACAGGTTCCCTTTCTTTCTTTTTTTTGTTGCAAAGGCACCTTTTTCAGCGTCCTCCTTGCATTAGTAGATGCTGATTACCGTTTCCTGGCCATCGATGTGGGGAGCTATGGTGGGAACAGCAACGGAGGCATTTTTGCTGATTCTGCACTGGGACGGGCCCTCCAGCGTGGGACCCTGAATGTTCCATCCCCATTGGAGGTCACGTCTGCGCCTGAATTGGGGAAGGTCAACCATGTTATCGTGGCAGACGAGGCCTTTCCCATGAAGCCGTATTGTCTCCGACCCTACGGTGCAAAGCACCTTGAAGAAGACAAGCAACATCCACCTGTCAGGAGCGCGTCGCATCTCTGAAAATGCATTCGGCATTTTTCCCCAAAGATTCAGGGTTTACAAAAGGCCAATGGAGGTGAACCCTGACCTGGCAGACAGCATCATCAAGGCAACCTGCATCTTGTGCAACTACCTGCGCCATGAAGTGGGACAAGCCAGCCAGGGTGACAACTTTGAATTTGACGATGCTGGCAACGCGTGTCTACAGGAGTTTCAGAGGCCAAGGGGCAAGTTTATATGTCTCCCATTAGACCACTCTAGCGCCACCAATGGGTCAAATTTGTACTTGTGTTTACACACGCAACTTTTGAACCGTATGACTGATTTTCAAAAATGAGGTACCATTGGATTCCCTGGATCAAGACAAGTTCAACTTGAGTTCAACTATGACGTCAATTTCCGGTTATATAGGCCTAGATTTCCGCCATTTCCGGTTTTATCAAAAACCTTTGAAAGCCTACTCCTCCTACAATTTCCCAATCTTCCCCAGAATTGGCACACATCATCATCAGAGCAACCCTCACTCAGGTATTACTTTTATATAGCATTTTCAAAACCATTTGTCCGGTACAGCCAATCAAAATTGGCAACAAAGCAGCCAAAAAGGAATTTGGGTCAAATCTCGTCAAATATTTGAGATATCAACACTAAACTTGGTATATCGGTGGAAGACACTACAACATGTTACCATGTTCAACGGCAACTTCATATCTCCAAAAATGATTGATATGAAGCAACTCGAATTTATTGCTAACGCTAAAATAATGCTTTACACATCCGCCGGTCAAAAACTGATACTCTGATTCAATCACAAGTTCATATGAAGACTCTTGAGAATGTTCAGTACACAAATCTGAGAAGTTGACTGTAAGATGAAAAATAGATTTATTGTGAATATTTGAAAAAAGCATTCTTGGCTAATTGCTACGGATATTTCCAATGAAATGTCTCCCCTTGCTCCTCAGCGCGCGCGCTCCACATTCTCACACACTCAGCCTTTCCCTTGACACGCGCGAGCCTGGCGAAACGCACACACAACATGTCAGGACATTGTGGGCTGAACCAAAGCCCCCACTCATTCAGAATCAGAATGGGTTTTATTCACCATGAAAGTTTGCACAGACAAGGAATGGGGTCCTCGAGGTGTGCAGGTCCTCGAGGGCAGGCAGATTGCAGCCAATCACCTTCTCAGCAGTGCGGATGATACGCTGCAGCCTGCTCTTGTCCTTGGCAGTGGCAGCAGCTTACCAGATGGTGATGGAGGAGGTGAGAATGGACTCAATGATGGCTGTGAAGAAGTGCACCATCATTGTCTTTGGCAGGTTGAATTTCTTCAGCTGCCGTAGGAAGTACATCCTCTGTTGTGCTTTCTTGGTGAGGGAGCTGATGTTCAGTTCCCACTTGAGGTCCTGGGAGAGGATAGTGCCCAGGAAGCGGAAAGACTCCACAGTGTTGACTGGGGAGTCACACAGGGTGATGGATGTGAGTGGGGCTGTATTCTTCCTGAAGTCCACAACCATCTCCACTGTCTTAAGAGCATTGAGCTCTAGGTTGTTCTGGCTGCACCAGGTCACCAGGTGGGCCGCTTCCCACCTCTAATCAGACTCGTCTCCACCAGAGATGAGCCCAATGAGGGTGGTGGCGTCCGCAAACTTCAGGAGTTTGACGGACGGATGACTAGAGGTGCAGCTGTTGGTGTACAGGGAGAAGAGCAGAGGAGAAAGGACGCAGCCCTGGGGTGATCCAGTGCTGATGGACCGGGAGTCAGAGACTTGTGTTCCCAGCTTTACGCACTGCTTCCTGTCAGACAGGAAGTCTGTGATCCACCTGCAGGTGGAATCAGGCACGTTCAGCTGGGAGAGCTTGTCCTGAAGCAGGGCGGGGATGATTGTATTGAAGGCAGAGCTGAAGTTTAGCTGTAAACCAGGGTTTGTCGTTGTTGTAGCTCACCCTGGTGCGTGTTGGTATACAGCAGTCCTCACAGAAGCTGATGTATGATGTCACAGCCTCTGTGAGCTCATCGCCTAGCACAATAACCAAGGAATCCGGATTTTCATGCTCCACACTCAGTATCTGGCTGGCGAGCACACGTTGAGCCTCGTTGACGCTAGCCTTGGCTTGAAGCGAAGGCCCTTGTGGATCTTGATGGTATTGCATTTTAGATTTTGTATCCCAATGGTAAGTCTGCAGCATGAATCTAATTGCTATGGCTTTTTCCCAAAATCCTCTCTCCCTCTGCTCCTCAGCGCGCGCTCCACATTCTCACACACACATTCTGTGACGCACACACAGCATTTCAGGACATTGTGGGCCGACCAAGCTCCCACTCACTCCTTGATTTCAGCATAGGCCCTAGAGGACCTTGGTGTCATTGCATTTCCGATTTTGTATGCAATCAGTGTTTCCTCTATGATTTTTTTTAGCAGCAGGTCTGTTTATCCAACAGACCTGCCCATATTTAAATTAGCAAGAACTATAGACTAATACAATAACAGGCTTAAATGAACTGACAACATAAGTTATACGACTTACAGTTCTCAAGGACGCACACACGCAATCTCAACTGCGGTGTGAAGCGCATGTCCGTGCAATTCTCCGACATGCACTCTAACAATCACTGCTGATAGACGGCCTACAATTTTGTACAGCCTTATTTCTGATACCGTGGCGGCCGCCACGGCAAAATCAACATAGAGGAAACACTGGCAATGGTAAAAAGTTCTCAAAATCCTGAAACATTAATAGTATAGGCCATGAGTAACTACCACACCACAAATGACACACCATAGGTGGCGCTACAGGCCAAGCCCTGACGCACAAAGATACCGCTTTCTGGAATGGGTGGGCTGACCAAGCCCACACCCTTCACTCCTTGGCTTGAAGTAAAGTCCCTTGTGGATCTTGATGGTATTGCATTTCAGATTTGTTATCCCTTTGGTAAGTCTGCAGCATGGATTTTTCTATACAGTGACAATTTGTGAAGAATATACATTTTTCAATGGTTCGCAATGTTTGGAGGAATCCGCCATTGCTGCTTGCAGTTATATTATTATTATTATTATTATTATTACATTCAATACAACACTGAACCACAACTTGTTAAATGCACATACTCTGTACAACATGTGTATACATAGTTTCTAAATTTATATTTTGTACATACAATATGTATTCATTTTTGTATTATTGTAGTATTGTTATACAATATTTTAATGTCGAGTCCTGTACATACTCTTGATACAGATCAGAATCCATCATATCTTGGACTAGCCTGGCTCTGCCCTCCTACGTACTTCTGCTCAATTTTGATTTTGCTTCTGTACTAGGTCTGGCCATTCGGTACGTAAGATTTTTCAGGTTGATTTTCAACCGGCCAATCAGCAAACAGAGGGAGTGGCTGAGAACGATGACGTTGATGTTGTGCGCTAGTTTGTGTTGTAGTTCCGTAATGGAGGCGGAGAAAGATGCGAGCGAAGCCATTCGGTCCGTTGTGGCAACGCTGCCGAATATCCATAAGCTAAAGCCAGAGCAAGAACAAATTTTGCTGAGTTTTGTTGGTGGCCATGATGTTGTGGCCCTCCTCCCCACGGGGTTCGGAAACAGTTAGATTTTCGAGCTACGGCAGCTAGCTCTGTTACAGTAGTGGTGAAGGAATTGGCTAAGGCGAACGCTAGCGATTGGTTATGGCAGATCAGAGTGGCTCTGGGCAGATCCAAT
The DNA here is from genome assembly GCF_963692335.1 of Osmerus eperlanus. Classification (NCBI taxonomy): domain Eukaryota; kingdom Metazoa; phylum Chordata; class Actinopteri; order Osmeriformes; family Osmeridae; genus Osmerus; species Osmerus eperlanus. The sequence goes on from NC_085031.1 coordinate 2,805,977, forward strand.
GGTTTTAAACTTTAACAGAGTACACGCCTACAAGGAAGTCAACGCTTGTCAATGGAGTGAGGCCAGACTCTCTGTACAAATGAAATGTACGAGAGTCTGGTTAGGACCAGGCTAATCTTGGACACCCAAAATCAGTGAATCTCACAGCCAAATTTCAAAACAAACAAGTGGAAGACTTGACTAGGTCTGTGAAATAAACTATTAAAAGGGATTTGATGATCACTAGTCTAGTGATTACGTTATTCTGTGTTGTCATCATTCAGTTTTTTTGTGTCAATATAAGTTATTTGCTATGGACAAAGAACTGATGTTCAAAGATAAATGATGCAATTTCTAAAATCATCTAGGTTAGACGGCGACAGTGGAAATTGCAGATGATGGCAGATTTGAAAAACCTTACCTCAGCTGAACCCATCCCACTTCCCATCGAGTAAGTCTCAGCCTACAACACTCACATTATACTTTCTCTCCCTGTGCATGTTTGATAATGCCTGACCATCTGTTGTTTATCCCCCACTGTGTCTGCCACCAGTCCCCTGGAGCTGAAGGACTTGGAGTACCGCAGGGTAAAAGTGAGAGGTCGCTACAACCACTCCCAGGAGATGTACATTCTACCACGCTCTCCTGTCGACCCAGAGAAAGAGGCCAGGGAAGCGGGCACCCTGTCATCCAGCGGGGAGACTGGAGCCAATGTCATTACCCCATTCTACTGCACTGACCTAGGGTAGGAATTAATGGTTATAACCACACATATGTACATTCATTATTTGTTTGATTTTCTCATGACTCGTGTAGTTAGTTACTTGGTTGTTACTAGTTGACACTTACGATTAGGGAGTGAACTCCTATCTTACCCTATACGGCACCCCTGTCCATTGTATGAGTGGATTCATTTTCTACATTATTCAATCCAACAGGATCACAATCCTTGTCAACAGAGGATATGTACCGAGGAAAAAGATCAGACCTGAGACCAGGACAAAGGGACAGGTCAAAAAAAAAAAAAAACGTTCTCGCCCCATCACTTCAACTATTCCTGTACCTCTGCAAAATCTATTATGTTGCATCCCATGTTAATGGCTGACTTGTATGGACTTTCTCTTTACTCTCCAGGTGAATGATGAGGTGGAGGTGGTGGGGGTGGTGAGGTTGACAGAACCCCGTAAGCCCTTCGTGCCTCAAAATAATGTGGAGCGGAACAGCTGGCACTACCGGGACCTGGAGGCCATGTCTTCAGTCACGGGTGCAGAACCCATCTTCATTGATTCCGACCTGGGTAGGTCTGGCTTTGTTACCAACCAGTCATTGATTTCATAATTTGTATATTTGATTGTAATATACTGGTTATATAACCAATGGGGAACTGAGCATGTTATATCAGAAACACAATGTGTAAACCTTTACCTGGTGGCATGTGTACTTTCAGCCAGTACCATTCCTGGAGGCCCAATAGGAGGACAGACAAGAGTCACGCTGAGGAACGAACACATGCAGTACATCATGATATGGTACGGGAGATTCATCAATGTGCATAGTTGATAATGAACCCCTTCCTTCAGCTTGAAGCAAATTGAATGCAGTTCTACAGTATTTTAAATGCATCTTAAAGTTTGGATGGGCAATTGTCCACCCTATAGACAGACATGTAGCAAAAGTCTGACAATAATCCAAGTCCTCATTTTGTAATTGTTCCTTTTTCCCAGGTATGGCCTTTGTACAGCTACCTCTTACATGTGGTACATAAAGTTCTTCAAAAAGATTAAGCTATAAATGCCCAATCTGGCTCATGTTGGTTTACTTCAAGACTTCAATCACTTCTGAAGCTCTACAGCTCATCAAGAAGTTGGTTTTATGTGAAAAGTTGTGAAATACTGTCAATAAATGTATCGTGATTCACAAACTTCTTGTTTTGCTTGAAAGTGCGTTCTCCGGCTCTTAACATTGTGAAACATCACCAAATCACATTTTAAAGCCTCCTCAGCAAACTGATTTGTCAGGACTCAAGATTTGATGCCATTGAACAGAACAAAAACATCACATTTGTGTAATTAATTCAACCTTGAAAAGTTACACCTTTAATAAAACAGACGGCGTCAAGTTTTTCTTGGGACATTTATTTTAATATCAAACAGTTTATCCGAGCTTGGTGGCCAGCTCCTTGGCCTTTGCCTTCTCCAGCTTTGTGATGCGAGCGGTGGACTTGGGGCCCATGATGCCACCTCCCCAGTGACGACGGATCTGGAGGAGATAGTCAGTGAATTGCATATCAATGCAAACTGTACATTAAATAAAGAAGGTTAACCAATGTAAAGTGCAGTCATAGGTTAACCCCCCCATCACTGCTAGTTCTAGTTCTCAATCTACCGAGTTTCATAGAGGACTAGTCGCAAGATCTTAACACTCACCTCCTCATATCTGTCATTGTAGTTGGTCTTGATGGCTTCAACAAGCTTGGCAAGTGCACCTTTGTCCTCACTAAAATAGAAAAATGTTCCATTTATGATCACTACTGACACTTTACCATAAGTGTAAGGGAAGTATTTTCATCTTTGGCTCAGGGTTAAAAAGCTCATGGAACCACATGGTTTGTTCAGGTGAAGAAATTCAAACATCATAGCCAAAGTGTTGACACATTCCCATCTACATCAGCAATCAAGAATCGACATTACCAACTCGTCACGTTTCACTTACGGGTTGGTCTGTGTAAAGGCGACTGAAGTGCAGGTCTTTCTGTGCACCAGTCTTCCCAGCCTGGCCTTGCCCTTCACAATGCAGTATGGAACACCCATCTTGCGGCATAGGGCTGGCAGGAACACCACCAGCTACAGAGAAGGGCAAAAATGGCATCAAATCTGTCCAATCTATCCAGGGACAAATGAATCCTTAATTCACATGATCTTTGCTCAGGGTTAAAAAGCTCGTGTTTTAATCCACATAGAGAATTCAGGTGAAGAAATTCAGACATCATTGCAAATGACCATATTTACAAGCAACAAAATTAGGTTCAGTGCACTACCTCGATAGGGTCCACATCGTGAGCGATGACGACCAGCTGAGCCTTCTTGTTCTCCACCAGAGTTGTAACTGTGTTCACACCTTTGGGACAAAACACAAGCCCAATTACAACTGCTCTATGTCTTTTGGTAAGACTGTTCTATGCTGGTTGATGCTCAGTGTTAAAAAGCCCTTAAAACTACATGCTTGGTTTCAGGTGAAGAAATTCAAGACATCATTGCATCAAAACCATGTTTTACTGAATTACAGTTTTAAACCCAGTCCTCCAGTTGATCAGTATGTAGCGTACCTGCACGGAGTACAGGAGGCCTCTTGGTTGGGGTGTCTCCTTTCCCGGCAGCCTTCTGCTCAGCACGAGCCAGCAGCCTCTGCTTCTTCTCCTGCTTGGTCTCTGGCCTATACTTGTGGGCCAGCTTGAAAAGCTGTGTGGCTGGGAGGGGAGGGCATGGTTGATAAATTACAATAATTTAAGAACTGATGGCAGTAGCAACCGTGTGAAGAGTTACAGGAATTTTCAGATTAAGTCAGGGCGTTAAGTAGGATGCATCAGTGATCTTGGTGGAAATGTCATCATTGCTTTAAGATAGCAAATATTCTTCACATCATCTGCACACCCCTGAAATTCAAGGCTGTGTAAACTACCACCACAGGGGGTAAGTCAATCCCCCCCTCCCCAGCTTGTCTTATGAGATTGAGATTCAACTTTATTATACCACTTCCCCAGTACTAGTGTGAAAAACAGCACCCATGGTTCAACGTCTTACCTGTCTGACGGTCCAAAGCCTGCGTGAACTGGTTGATTGCAGGGGGAACCTTCAGGCGCTTGTACAGAATGGAACGCTGCCTCTGCAGGCGGATGTAGCGGGGCCATTTCACAAAGCGGGTCAGATCCCGTTTTGGCTGGACGTCCTGACCTGAACCACACAAAATCAGGGAAAAGAGAACGAGCAGGCAGGGGAATTTAGAATCCATCATCAATCTAGGGTGGAAACAACTCTTTATGTGCATCAGCGATCTTGGTGGGAGCTGTCTGCATAATTATTAAGATAGCAAATATTATTTTACATCATCTGCACAGGAATATTTTAAGTACCAATACAAATCCAGCACTCTTCCACTGCATATTACCAGCTTGACCAGACCCTACATGGCTTTTCAATTGAGCATCACCTCCATCTTTGTTCCAAGCAAGCTTAGGCATTATCAAAAGGTGACTTAAACAGTATGCTACTGATTAGCCAGAGACCAGCAACATAGGGAATTGTGCACACACCCACCATCATTTAAACATGCAGGTTACTACAGCAGCCACAATTTATTCCCTGGACTGCTCGGTTAAAAGGCAACCCTTAAAACCACACCATAGTCAATTGGCGGTGCAGACATTCTTCAGGTTGGTTGCCATCAAATGGATGCAGGGGGGTGTTTGTCCTGTCTAAAATTACATGGCAGTGTCATGTGGTATCAACATGACAACCAGCTACATTGAAGGGGATCTAATCTGTTGTGGAAAACAAAGTACCCGTTAACAAAAGTGAGTTGGGTCAAGCCGGTATCATGCGGTAGAAAAGTGTCTTCAGGTACTGACCCATACTCATTTAAGGTTACTCACCAATGCCATAGTTCTTGGGCCTCTTCTCAAAGAGGGGGTTGACTACCTTCTTAGCTTCATGCTTCTTGGCCACTGAAGGGGCAGGTGCCACCTTCTTCCCCTTAGCCTTCTTTCCCTTAGGCTTTCAAAAGAACAAAATTACGTGTTTTAAACTGCAGCAACTAGTTTAAATACGACAGGATTGAAGATTTAGCACAAAATAAGTGAAGCCACATTTTACCAAGAACCGATTCTGAAAGGGTAGCCTCATATTTGCTTTCTTAACACGAATAGCCAGCCGATCAAACTACTAGGCTACATTTAGCAAATCAGGGTCCATCACTTCATTACCATTCAATCGTTTTTTTTTTTTTACATTTAAATCATACTTGATAACAAAAACTACCTCACCCCTTGCTAATTTTTCACCTAATTCATTCCACGTCAAATGCGTAACGGGCCTACGTCGCTACACCAGTTAGCAAATCGTCTAGTCCGCTTCCTTTAACACTAACTTGCACCGTAGAAAAATTATACTAAAACCCCTAAACACTTGCAGATTATGAGATGTACGATAAGATACTAAATAACCGCTTCAAAAAACCGCAGAGTAGGTGGAAATCTGTCCCATAACACGTTGTAACGTTAAATCTCGTGTGTCGTTTAACCGACAGCACTATGGCAATTTCTTAACAGGATTTAATATCAATCAAAACATCATACATTACCATAATAACATGACGTTGGTATTTACATGATGTACAATTGGCATATATAGCACATGTCGTGATTCAATGTAGTTACAACGAGATGTTTTAGGATGAAAACCTTATAGTTTTCTTCCCAGATGAAAAGTCTGCACACTCACCATGTTGGATCAGACAGAAAGGAAGGCCAATGGATTGTGGGTAATTTAAGTACCGCGAGAGTTTTAGTTCCTTGTACTTTTGCTCAAGAGCACGGATCTGGGGTCCGCTCATGCAGTTACAAGTGTACTTTAAGTGTACACATAACTGACTCAGAGTCGGTATTCAGATGGTACTCGGAACCTTGCCTTTATATACGTCATCATCAGTCGACAACATTTTCGTTCCGTTTTTAGCACAGTAAGGAGGATTAGATGTTTGTGTTTTTATATATCTGCCAACGTTCTTCAAAAAATATGCAATAGCTGGTAAGTGAGGAGATTTCGATTTATTGGTTCACAGGCAGTAGATGACCGTTGATTGACCGTTGTGGGTTAATGTAATACCTTTTTTTTCAATAGGCCTGTGTTTGATAAAAATCCAGCTTGTATTTAGCCCCAGTGTGATATTACTCATGGAGTGCATTTTATGTGTTTGTGGTACGGGTTAGGTTTTCTGCTTTCTTCTCTCCATCAACATGGCCGCTCAGAGAGTGCTCCCTCAAAGTAAAGAAACGCTTCTTCAGAACTACAACAAAAGACTCAAGGATGATATCCGGTCCATTCTAGACAACTTCACAGAAATCATTAAAACTGCAAAGGTGTGTTTGGTAGTTTCTGAGTACTACAGTATCTGAAGACTGATTTTGAGTCAGCAGTTTTTCTCCTGGACCAATTTCAAGGACACACCTTCATTTAATGCATGCACGAAAATACAAAATCCCTCCATATATGTCATGGATAGAGATATTCAAATGAACTTTTAAGTGATTTTGTTTTACAGGTAGAGGAAGAGACCCAGGTCTCTCGAGCTACCCAGGGGGAGCAAGACCACTATGAGATGCATGTCAGGGCAGCCAACATTGTAAGTCCATGTCAGACACTTTCTTGCACCCTCACACATCTATCTTGAGGAGTACTTGAATATTAATTGCTTTTGTAGTATAGTCTGTGCAAAGTGGTGTAAACCCTAAAATGGCCTATTCTTCCACATGGTTATCCCTCCCAAGTGATTGTGTGTATTCCTTTGCCACTGTTGTGGTAACAGGTGCGTGCGGGTGAGTCGCTGATGAAGCTGGTGTCCGACCTGAAGCAGTTCCTGATTCTGAATGACTTCCCATCCGTGAACGAGGCCATCAGCCTGCAGAACCAGCAGCTGCGCTCACTGCAGGAAGAGTGCGATAAGAAGCTCACTTCCCTCCGCGACGAGATCGCTATCGACCTGTACGAGCTAGAGGAAGAATATTACTCCTCCAGGTACAAGTAGAAGGCTCACACCGCCACTTAGTTAGCCCCCCACCCTGTGCCTACCTATTGCCCCACCCCACCCATTCTCCCTTATCACCACTCATCACACCACTTTGCCTTATTAGTTGTTTCCCACCATCTCATACTGTTTTCAACTTTGATTAGATTGGCTGCACTTACAGTAGCTAAACATCCTATTGAACAGTAAATACAATGTTGCAGATGAGAATATAAAGTGGCTGAAGTGCAATAGCATCAGTGGTTCAGGTCATGATGTCACTTGGTCAGTATTATCTATGGCCCTACTTATGTGAATTAAGTGCCTTGTTCTATATGACCCAGGGAGTTATCATGGGTGTTATTTCAGTCTGTTTGGAAGGCAGGAAGTCCCAATGTGGTTATAAGGAGTTTCTCAAATATGTGGTAACAATGAAAGAACTGTATTATAAAAGCACTTTACAAAAAGGTATTGTGTACATTTTAAGGACTTACAGTTATTGTGTAATTAATACTTTTATGCAGGGCTCATGGATGTTAAGATCTAGACTGTACAGATTTGTGAAACTTCAAGCATAAGGCTTTGGATGGGGAAGTTATCATATTCTACAGTACCTCCCCATGATGTACCAAAATTTGTAAAGATAAAACAAATTTATAAATAACCAAAAACAATATAAAAATAATATAATCAAACATATCTCGGACCATTATTGTTGATATGTATGTTTATTATTATCAGCTGTGTATTCATAGCCTTCCTGATATTTTTTGATTTGTGTTATTTATTTTCTATAGAAAGATGTATGACTATCAAACAAAGGAAGAAAGTTTCCTAGACCTTGCCTTCTGTAAACAGAATCTAGCATGTTGTATTTCTTTACAGATGTCTCTATCCCTCAAAGTGACACTATTCGTAACTGCAAACCATGTCCAGCAAGCATGCACAGTTGCACACTCATTTACCATACATGGCCATGTGTATCCCGTCTGTCAGCTATTTTCATAGGCTTATGCTCTATTTAGTCAAAAATAAAATAGAGACAAAATAATGAAGTAGTTTGTCTAATTTGTTTTATTGAGATACCTGAAAGCTGTTTTTGAATGCTTCTTGGCCACGCTAGGTATGGTACTCTTTTTTACAGAACCTGATTTTGCACCTTGTTCTTTCTCCTGTATCAGGCCCTCAAAATGCAAATCATTATGCCTCAGAAATATGTATATTTCAATACATTGTACCTGATATCCTCCTTTTTTACAGTAATATTTACAGCATAAACTGATACTGGCCATGTTAACCCTGCAGTATCACAGCGCCAGATGTGATGCTCTGCCATTCTACTTGCTTGCCCTTTCTCACTGCTAATCCTAACCCTGCCTGTCACTTGCAGCTGTACCTGTGTATTTCAAGGGTAGCTTTATGTGTGTGTGTGGATGTACCTACCTGCTTGCTTCTCTGCTGTGCTGATTCTATGCCTCCCCTATGGTTTGTGTTCTGGAAAGTTACAGTCAGTGGGAAAGTACCGACCTGCCCCTGTGTGAGGCCTACCACCGCCGGGACAGTTGGGCCTCCCCAGGCATCGCCTCTGGTTCTGCCCAGGGGGCTGCGGAGGACGCCGAGGGACCAGACTCTCAGGAGGCCACGCCTAAGCACCATGTGAACGGGCATGGGACCAGCAACGCTGCCGCCACAGAGAAACCCTGATGAGATGAAGCTAAGACAGAGACTGTGCAACACAGAGAATCACAAGACAAGAGTTCTGTCAGCTTAAAACTAGTCTCTATAATGTAGTCTCATAATAGGTAGGGTAGTGGGAATGTAGTCCCGCTCAGCAAGGCAAGCCTTGCACTGAGCATTGTCTCTGGCGCTGAGGCCAAACATAACAGGACAGGACCTGTAACTGCTCCCTGGGCATTTCCTCTGTGCAGTCTTCCTAGAGACATGGCCACAGATGCATACAATACGAGAGAACTCACCATATACCTCCAATTGAAGTCAGTGCATAAGCTGACACTCAGATCAGCACAAGGCATCACATTAACCGTTTAGACAAAAAACAGGAAATTCATCCTGCTGTTTAAGTTCTTGTAGCTACACTTTGTTTTCCATCTTCTCAATATACAAGCACACTTTAAACAGTATTTTAAATATATTAAAATGTTGGAATACATGAGTTTCTTCCATGGCAGCAGCTTCTTCCCAGATATTTCCTTTTTGTATAATAAAATATGAGTATAGGACTGCATTTTATGTTCATGTTCTTGGATTTATTTTGTGAAATTATTTTTGTATATGTACGTTCTTATTTTTGAATAAATTACCATCATCAATAAGAAGACAAATGTAATTGATCTCCCTTAAATTTCTGACACAATTACAAAATGTAACACTGCAACATACAAGTTATATACACTACTGTTCAAAAGTTTGGGGTCACCCAGACAATTCAGACGGTTTTCCATGAAAACTCACACTTTTATTTATCAAATAAGTTGCAAAATGAATAGAAAATATAGTCAAGACATTTACAAAGTTAGAAATAATTATTTTTATTTGAAATATTGATTTTGTTCAAAATTTGCTTTTGTCAAAGAATGCTCCATTTGCAGCAATTACAGCATTGGAGACCTTTGGCATTCTAATTCTTCTAATCATCCATTAGTCTTCTAAGGTAATTAGCAAACACAATGTACCATTTGAACACTGTAGTGAGAGTTGCTTGAAATGGGCGGCTATACACCTATGTAGATATTTCATTAAAAAAACAGACATTTCCACCTATAATAGTCATTTACCACATTAACAATGTATAGTGTTTTTCTGATTAATTTAATGTTATCTTCAGTGAAAAAAAGTGCTTTTCTTTGAAAAATAAGGACATTTCTAAGTGACCCCAAATTTTTGAACGGTAGTGTACATATATAGATATATGCACACGCGCGCACGCGTACATATATAGATATGCACGCACACACACACACACACACACACACACACACACACACACACACACACACACACACACACACACACACACACAAACACACACACACACACACACACACACACACACTTATTGTAGACATTAAGGAATGAAATGTGATACTTACATCATACCCTATCTTTAATTACATGACTGATATACATAATCACATCGTAGGCAAAACTTGAGAGAAATAGAATGGTGGAAAAGAAGTAACTATAGAAGATGCTCAAATGTTTCCTCAGTATCGGCGATTCATCTTCTTGAACTTCTCATAATGGTAGTCATCAGTGGCCTTCTCATTGTTGGGTCGTTTGCGATAGTTGACTGGAGATGCAGCTGTGAAAATTTAGATATGGTTTAAGTTTCAATTCTCTTTTTGGTTCAGCATTGGTAGATAATGGGATTCAAATGGAGTAAAATTGTACACATCTCGGGATAACAGAACGGAGCTAGGTACAGAACGACATTTACTCCTATAGTATGTACTATGTGCATGTTTACATCCTCAGATATAATAAGTCTTATTCAAATGGCTTTATTCTGATATTTATTTACTTCTCATGCGTATTCAATGGGTTACTTCTTTTGTATTTATTCAGTAACTGCAGAGTTACTTGAACACTGGAATTTTCTTTTGGGATGAAAAAAAGCAAAGTCAATTGACCTTCCAGTCAGTCTTCTCTTACCTTCTGGACCAGGTTTCTCTGTGTCTCCTACCCTCAGCGGCCTGGCTTTGGGCTCTTCTCTGTGTCTGTGGTGTCTCTGGGGGGCATTCACGTCCTCATGGTAGACTGAAGAAGACATATTCCAACCAGTTAGTTAAGGTAGTATTGCATGGCTTTGAAAATCCACATGACCACATCCTAACCCTGACAGCTTTCAGAAAGCCTTGTGAAATATTTTGAGCTGAATATAAATATAAATAAAAGTCCTGTTACTTAGGTCCATATTCTGTCTGCAAACATGTAAAGAACATTGTGTGACAGATGAACACAGACAGAACTCACAGCGGTTGTGCTGTACGTAGTTGACGGCGATGTTGGTCGGTACAAATGATGTGCCATTGTCCTTCTTCTTGTTCCTCTGTTCTGCCAGTAGTTTGGCCTTAGCTTCTTCTGTGTAAATTATGTTTTTTATCTTTGCACTGAAAGGAAATAACAGTAACAGTGCAATATAAGGATGAGGCCTGCAAAATATACGTTTTAAAAGTTGAAAAATATTCAGTTTCAGCAAAAAGAGGAAAGGAGTTGAGAAAGAACCTGTTCTAAAGCAATGGATTATTTTACTGTAGCGACACCTGGATATGCAGGCATTTTATTGGATATTCAGCTGCACTAACTTGGAAATGCCAGTCATCTCATAGGATGTTTAGTTGAGGCTACTTACTCAATTCCCAGGTCCACCTCAGGAATTCCACTAAGCATCTGATTGGACAACATCTCCTCTGTCTTCTTGGCAGAGTTGACCCGGATGTTCTCCGGCAGCTCATACAGAAGGTCTTCAGCGTTTTTCACCTTCACCTTCTGTTCCTCTGCCTCCACCAGTCCTTTCTTCTTCTTCAGTTCTGTCTCAATGTACTTCATCCTTAGAAGTAGAATTACATTGTCAGAAATAAAGGAAGAATGAAAGAGGAAGACAGGAGGGAGAGTAGTGAGATTTAATACATTTGCAGTTTCAAACCATTTAAAAAGGTTTTGTAGCAATGAAAGTTAACACATACATGTCAGCATCTTCATCTCTTCTGTTTGTTTCTGCAGAAAAAGAGGTACCCAAATTCAGGTCGGTCTCATCCTCTGTCCTGAAAGTAGAAAATGTATTTGCATGTTAAACGTGACAAAACACAAGCCTAAACATATACAAACAAGAACTATGATAATATTAGCAGAGAATGCCTAATAAGGGGAGAACTGTCACTCTCGGGAAACTTCCGGCTTCTGAACTGGTTGCTGTTCCACGAGGTTCCATATGAGGGCGCTCACAGGCGAATGCAGAATGAACTGAAGTCTATGGAGCTATACCCATCAAAATCCACTTTTCTCAGGATATATTTTTTTTTAAATGTTCTTGTAATTTGAATGTTGCATTCGAAAGGAGAGGCAAAGAAAATACACACTGCTGTGTGTTAGATTTCGCTTTTTGTTCTAAAAGCCTTTTAAAATGTCAATGACGTCATACTCAGCATTCATTGGCAGAATGCTAGCGTGTTACGAGCAACAACGACTCACCCTGTAAGAAATCAAAAGGACATAAGTACTCGTTCATTCAACTTTCGACCTATAATCCATGTTGAACTTGAAATCAGGCGAAAGAGACAAATGTAGCCGTCTAGCTCCATAGACTCCCCTTCATTTTGCACTCGCCCGCGATCACCCCCAGTGGAACTTAGGTGGAACTGCAACCAAATTCGGTACAATGGGGCTTAATAGGGAGTGAACAGGCTCTCCGACGGGCTCTGGTATGAGTGTAATCTTATTTTAGGCTAAAAACGAAAAAACAGGAAAACAACTGAAGCCATGGAATGGTATGCTCACATGTCTCTGTTCCTGTCTTTGACTTTCTTCATGTCAACAACACCTCCCGTCTTCAGTTTGAAAGGGTCATCCTGTCAGAAGACTTACATTTCATTGTTGAATCGTATTAACAGGTTCTATTACTGAACTACGAACTGTACCAATTACATAAAGGGGAATAGGTGGAAAGTAAATGGGTATGTTACGTCAATCGCAGCTTCCAGTGGTAGCTTCTCTCCCACCAACAAAGCGGCCACGCTAGACAACACAACAAAAACAAAATATGAATATAGCTGCAAGCAGCGAAGCGGGTTCCTGAAACATTGTGAACTGTGAAACAATGGACAATGTCACAAAGTTTCCGAATGTTGACAAATGGGGTGGAAATGCCATCATTTTTTTATTTATTTTATATTTGGCTGAGACCTGTAGCGCCACCTACGGTCGAATATGTGGTGTGAGTATGAGTGGTAGGCTATCAATGTGCCAACTCTAGTAAGACTAAATGTAGAGAAGTAGAATTAATAAACTCATCAAAAACAATAGGTTCCCTCCTCACGGGGGAACCCTAAATAACCAGTTATTCACATCACATCGCAGTAAAAACTGTGATATACGTGTTGTAATGATAACTGCGCATCCTGCTAGCTGTTGTGCGACTCGTGGAGGCAAGAAGATTGACAGAACTGTACAGTAGATTACCTGACTCCGGTCTGTCTTTTCCGTAAACTTTGTAGCTCTTTGGCTTCGTCCAGTTTAGATCTGATTACGGAAAATGCATTAGGCCTATTGATCATTTGACTAACATGACCAACTTTAACCTAAGCTAGCTAGACTAGCTAGTAAAATGCTAAATAACAAAGCCAGCTAGCTAGCTAGCAAGCAAGACCAACAACGCAAGTGTGTTATTGTGGCCTAACAATGTAAAGTAGCTACCTACCTAACTTCAGCAGTTATCTCGTCTTCCTCTTCTTCTGAAGAACTTTCTCTTCTCCTCCTGAAATTCTTACCAGACGGCATTCTTGTAGTGTGCTAGCGAGATAGTTTAGTTTTATGTGTAAGTCTACTAGTACTGGTAGAGCTAGTAATTCCTAAAGCCAACAATGTTATCGGAACATCTAAAAGGGTAGGATGGAGGGTGAGACTAGTGGGGAAATAATTTAACGACGGACCTATTTGATTGTTGTAGTAAACTCGATGACTATCTCCGTGCCCCATGGTACACGCCGAGTTTCATTTGGTACACAGTTTAGCACATTACACATATTGAATTATTGTGGGATTAAATGGAAGGATCCATATTGGTAAATCACTTTTATTTATAAAATCAGTACAGTGTCGTAACAGGTAGATACAAGCACATATACTACCTTATACCCGCATCAAATATAGCTTGCGGTAAAACCTTTTATACAAAAGGAATAGACCTCTTCAGACGCTGACTTTTATTCTTGAAAAGACATTTGATATAGTCAATGCTGCGGCCGGGAATGTATTAGCTAGCTAGAGCTAGCTGGCTATCACAACAGCCACTACCTTTAGCTAACTACCAAAGCAACTCAATTTCTAGCACTTTGACTCTAAAATGAAATTCTCCCAGTGTTTATTTTATATTGATTGATGTTGGTAAATATAATTCATTTACTTTAGAATGATTTGTTGAGACTGTCATCAACGATTTGTGAGATCGCAGTTGGAAAACAGGGCCTGTTTACTGTAATTTGCTGCAGAGCTGTCATTTGTGGTGGACAGGTTAGCGAGGTTTCTTCTACAACATGCTTGCTATATCGGTGTTTTCAAATTGTAGTCAGAGGCAGTGATATAATGTCACATTATTTTTGTACAAGCTGCAAATACGTGTAAATTGTTGTTGGTGTTTTTTCTGTTTTACGCCCACACAATGAGCTAGCTAGCTGATGAAACACATTTTGTAAGATACGATGGTATACTGTAAGCTAGTTACTGTAGCTAGCTCTCTAATGTGTCAGACATAGTCTAGCCAATTAAAAATTTCGCACGCCTGGCTCTGTTTCTGCTGGAGTCTTTCAAATGGTTACGTTGCCATCTTCTAATGCTTTTCTAACCTCCATGGTCCTTTACACACCTGTGTTGTGATAGATCTGCATCTGAAAACATTTAACAGATATGGAAGATCAGAGGGACAACTGTCCTCATCTGGATTCCATAGGAGAGGTCACTAAGGAGGAACTTCTGCAAAAATCCAAGGTGGGATCTGTTGAACCATTATCCTCCCTGACATACAAGAAGTGGCTTTATACATTTTAAGTAAAAAATCAGACAATCCCTATCATTCCCATTGGATGTCAACATGTTGGATATATAATTACACTAATGAGAAAATAAAGGGTTCCAAGACTATAGCTAGTGTAACCTACTTTTCTGTCTTCTAAAGGGAACATGCCAGTCATGTGGAGCTGGAGGTCCCAACCTCTGGGCCTGTCTGCAGGTAAAAAAAAACAACCTGATGTTTCCTCTGTCTGTACCATTTTTTGTATGACTAATATCAGGTATCATTAAACTTTACTCATGGATTCAATTTGGCTACTGTATTATTCAACCAGTAATGCCATGTGTTCCCATTGTTAGAGTGACTGCCCATATGTTGGGTGTGGAGAGTCGTTTTCAGATCACAGCACATTACATGCACACGTAAGCACAATACTTCGCTGCTCTTCTGTCTGTACTTCTATAACTATGGTCCTTTACCTTCATTACTCACTTTTGTAGACAGAAGTCTATGATAAATTAATGGTGGGTGTTTGTGCCTGTGTCTATGTTTGTTTCCCCAGGCAAAGAAGCATAACCTCACTGTGAACCTGACCACATTCAGGATATGGTGTTACATGTGTGAGCGGGAAGTCTTTTTGGACCAGAGACCTGTGGCACAGGCGTCCTTCACCCACCACCACCGCAAAACCTCTGAGCAGGTACGGGCTCGAACCAAGATCGGCCCAACCTGCTCACCTACAAACTGTCTACAGGTGTTTTTCCAATCAGAAATGACAAAATCGCATCAATATGATTTTCTTTGGACTGGAAGAGTCAGAGCAGCTGTTGGTTTTTATTGTTGGTGTGACTTTATGAAGTTACATTCAGTTATAAAACATTCTGATGTTATAGGATACAGTGCATCACAATGTAGGACACAATTTGAAGGCAGTGCCTATCGCGGTGGCAGAGGAGGAGGGGTCCGAGTCAGAGGAGGATGAGCTCAAACCCAGAGGTGAGTATAGACCTCCTTTTGTCACTATTACCAAACTTGCTGTGGTAGACTAACTAGCCAGCAAGTTAGCTTGAGAGATGTGCAAACTCAACATCTCATGCTTTAGTCAATGGAAAGCTATTTTTATGAGTGAGAAAGTAATTAGATTAGTTCTGACTATTCAAATATCTTCTATTATGTTTGTATTAATTAATTTAGCAGATGCTTTCAGCCCAATCAACAAACATGTTGAATATTGGAAGTACAGCAGATAATCAAGGACTGGAAATGTATGGTTCAGTAAAACAACATTGGAAAACAACTGCTGTAATGAAGTAATGGTCTTGTTGCTCTGGTCGCTTGTTCCTTTCCTAAGGCTTGACGGGAATGAAGAATATCGGGAACTCTTGTTACATGAACGCAGCCCTTCAAGCCCTGTCCAACTGGTGAGGTCACTTTCTGTCTTTGGAAGGTTTACATTTTCTCTCTCTTTTCTAGTATTTTTCTTTATACAACTTGTTAACATCCTGATATGATTGATGTTTGGCATGTGGCCTTGTTGTTGTTTGAAGTGTTGTTTCTGATTTGTTTGTTTTTTAACTATACGTTCCTCTTTATATTCACTCTATCCTCTCCTTTTTTCCAGTCCTCCTCTTACTCAGTTCTTCCTGGACTGCAGTGGGCTGGTGAGGACAGATAAGAAGCCGGCTCTGTGTAAGAGCTATCAGAAGCTCATATCTGAACTCTGGCACAAGAAACGGTAAACAAACCACGTGTACAGTCACTTACACAAGACCCCATGTCTAATTTCTATCCCCATTGTTGCAGGACTGATTCAATGAGATAATGAACTGTAGCAGCAAAGATATATACTCAGATAAAACTCAAAACACTCCCATTAAAGAACATTGGTTGAATGAAAATGATTTGTATTAATTGCTGACAAATTCAGTGAGTGGCCATCCTCACCCTCCTCCTCTTCCTCCCCCCTTATAGGCCCAGTTATGTTGTGCCCACGACTCTCTCCCATGGTATCAAACTGGTCAACCCCATGTTCCGAGGCTACGCCCAGCAGGTAGGGGGAACATCCCAGCAGGTAGGGATCCAGCCACGGCCGACTACACACCCCTCTCGAACCCCTGACCTAACCGCCATCCCTAAACCCTTTCAAGAGCCCACATAACCTCCCCGAAATGACCTTCCCCTGTGTTGCTGAACGGCTACTTACCACTGCAGTTATTGCTATTTCAAAGTAGGGTGTGAGCAAGATTGTGAGGTGATCTAGATCACCCAAAATCCAATGCCTGTGTTGTTGCCTTGTTTGGGTGAATTTGCCTAGAATAGTTTTGGCAATTGCTATGGACATTTATGCAAGATGCTGTTTAATTGTACCACTATAGAGCCAAGATAGTGTCAGTGTTGGATTTTATTTATTGTCTATTGATTGACATTGTATCCTACACACACACCCATACTCTTACAGACTTTAGATACTGACTGCAAGTATCCAAAGATGTGTCCATAGGACCACAGTATTATAAATAAATCTCAAAGCACTGTTCCTCCCATCTGTAGTTTCTATGGAACAGGCCTCGTAATGGCTTCCTCCTCTGTAAAAAAACAAAACAAAAAAATAAACCCACACTCTCCCTCTGTTCCTCTGTAACTGTGATGTATAGCTAGTTTCTTTCTATCTGTAAAACACACTTCCACCCATGCATATACGCACAAGCGCTAGCTAACCAGCTGTGCTTCTCCTAAATCCTTACATCCATCCCTCCACCTCCCTCCTATTTGTTGCTGTGCCTTTCATTCTGTACGTGTGCATGTTAATGTGTGTAGTTTAACCAGACCACCACTTTGTTTCTCTGCAGGACACCCAAGAATTCCTTCGCTGTCTGATGGACCAGCTGCACGAGGAGCTTAAGGAGCCTCTAACTGAGGGTGGGGGGGTGGGAGGGGGGATGGGCTTGGGTGAGGGGGGTGACGTGGACGAGCACCGGGATGGTGACCGCTCCCCCTCAGAGGACGAGTTCCTGTCCTGCGACTCAGGCTCCAGCAGCGACCGGGGAGAGGGCGGGGGTTTGGGGGACGCAGAGATGCTCATCCAGGACGAGGGTGTTGGACCAAGGCCTGGGGTGGGGGGTGGCGGGGGGCCAGCCGGGGTAATCTCGGAGAAGGAGAGGCTAAAGGAGAGGAGGGTGTCCGGCTCACCACTCCATGGGGGGTCCCAGGAGATGGACGAGGACGCAGACGTTGACACAGCGGCAGAGGACAGGACTTCTGAAAGGGGGGACAAGGAGGAGGAAGAGGAGGAAGCGGGGGTGACCCCCCCCAGCCCCCGGACCCCGGCCCCAAGTCTGGAACCAACGCAGGCTGAGATACAAGGAGAAGGACAGAGTAACAGTATTCCAGGTATGAGCTTCTAATGGGAGTGTGGTGGTTTTCTAGAGTGTGTCTTAAGTTTGTGAGTTGCAATGCATTGTTTCTTGAACTTGTGGTTTTATGTAGTGGATTACATCATTTATCCAGTGTGACAGGTACTTACATCTCATATACATATAACCCCACCCCCTTTTTTGTTGACAACATTGCCCCCTCTGCAGAGCCAGACAATGAAGCATCAATGTCCCACGCCCAGTCTCGCCCCTGCAGCCCTGTTCGCGCCGTTCAGGAGCTCCACCCCAAACTTTCTTCCAGCCCCCCACGGTCCAGCCCCCTCCGCTCTGCCCCCCCAGCCTACTCCTTCAAGAAAGGTACTGTCTGTGTCTCTTTTATACAATTGTTCTGTTTCTATCTTTCTCTTTCCTCCACATATTAACTCTCCATGCTTTTCTGCGTCCACCTACACATTTAAGTGCTAAAAAAGACTTTAGCAAACTAGTTATTTACTTTTTTGTCTCTCCTTCTTCACCTCTCTCTCCCTTCTCCAGCTCAGCTCCTGCTGGGGGCTAAGAAGAAGAAGCAGTCTCGTTACCGCAGCGTCATCTCTGACATCTTTGACGGCTCCATCCTCAGTCTGGTCCAGTGTCTCACCTGTGACAGGGTGAGCTGTGCTGTACATCAGGGGGCACTACTCGCATGGGAACCTCGCGATACCCATTCACACCTGAACTAGTGCCCCTCTTGTACACAAACAGTATTGAGATATGTAATAGCTTGAGAATGCAATGCTTATCAAATGCTACAAAATGCCTGAATTATGTCTAGAAACACATTGCATTTCTTTGACCCAAGGAAAAAAAGAAAAGAAAAAAAGGTTGATGGTTGGAGAGTAGTCACATATAGGGATGGAACGTTGTATTTGCCACAGAGCCAATCGTTTGCAAATGCGCTGGTTGGATGCGGCAGATAATATTCAATATAAGAATCATTTTCGTGCCACATGAAAGTAATTCTGTTGGGCTGCATGCAGAAGTTCTGAACAAACTCTCTGATGGGATGTCCTACAGACCCGTATGGATTTGTACCAAAATAGAATTTATGGCTGGCTTCTATCTAGAGTTTATATGCATTTATTAGTCATCTGAGTGGAGAGAGTAACAGCAGAGCATAATTATGACTTAAGAATAATAAAAAGATCAGACATGCATATGGTCTGCTGCAAAGTTTCTCTGAGGCATGAAGGTCAGAGGGCACACTTTTTATACGGAACTAAATGATAACAGAAGAAATACAACCAACAGGTATTAGCCTACAGTGCATGGTCTTAATCACAGACAAGACGGTTATCATATATCAGTCAGGCTCAACCAGCTCAATCAGAAGGCCTCCTTCAGCCACAGGGCCAAAATACTTAGAAACCTAGGCACTGGCCCCTGACTGGCCCATTGATGGTCTCTTGCAGCTGAGTGGCCTGTCCTCTACAACCGTCCCTCTATAATCAATGTGAATCAATACATTTACATTTAGTCATTTAGCAGACGCTCTTATCCAGAGCGACTTACAGTAAGTACAGGGACATTCCCCCCAAAGTAAGTAGGGTGAAGTGCCTTGCCCAAGGACACAACGTCATTTGGCACGGCCGGGAATCGAACTGGCAACCTTCAGATTACTAGCCCGACTCCCTCACCGCTCAGCCACCTGACTCCCAATACAATCAATAAGACCGAGAAGATGATGCTAAATAATATGATATAAGAATGATGATAAAGTACTACTTGTTCTCATAATAACTCAACAATTTGATTATCCCTCCGGTAGGTATCTACAACAGTGGAGACCTTCCAGGACCTCTCCCTTCCTAT
The DNA here is from genome assembly GCF_963692335.1 of Osmerus eperlanus. NCBI lineage: Eukaryota > Metazoa > Chordata > Actinopteri > Osmeriformes > Osmeridae > Osmerus > Osmerus eperlanus. The sequence goes on from NC_085031.1 coordinate 2,825,699, forward strand.
CCCAGGAAAGGAGGATCTGGCAAAGCTCCACTCCTCCATCCACCAGAACCTACCCGCCAAGACCGGCGTCTGTCCAGACACTTATGGCTCCCAGGGCTGGATCTCCTACATCATGGACTCCATACGGAGGTCAGGGGTCAGGGGTCAGAGGTTACAGAGCAGGGTCAGGAAGGACTTGGAGGAGGTTAGTATATAGTGGGCAGTGTTTGAGGGGCTGAGGTAAGAGTAGTTGATGACTTTTGGGGGACTTGAGTGTATGCTTTTATAAGAGACTTGCTAAAAGAATGCAGCGTGAGTTAAAAAGGAAAGATCCAATGTTAAAAAAAAATCGGTACACCCTGACTTGATTTGTGTGGTCCTTGACTTGGTCCTCTCCTCTTTCCTCTCCCCCCTCCTGCAGATTTGTTGTTTCCTGCATCCCCAGCTGGTTCTGGGGTCCCATGGTAACTCTGGAAGACTGTCTCGCTGCCTTCTTTGCTGCTGATGAACTCAAAGGTAGGAAGAAGAAAAAGAAACAGATGAAGAAATATACCTCTACTCGTGCTTCATCCACAGCAGACTCTGCTCTAAACACATCAGTTACATGCTTTTGAAAATTTCAGTGAACACTCACTCATTTAGTTCAAAGTTTCTACCCCAATCTTCTCAATGTTAAAGGTGGTGTATGCAAGTTTTGCAAAGCTAGCTATTTTAGCTTCTATTCCAAATGATTCAAACCATAAAATCCAACCCCCTCCCTTCAAAGCCATTCCCGCAAAACACATGAAGCCGGGAGACCAGTCAAGTTAGTCCACAAGAGTTTTTTTTCACAAATTACCCCATGTCGCATTCACATGTAAGAACACACAAAACACTATCATAATGAACATAAACATGGCTAACGTTAGTACCCACTACTTTCATCTTTTAACTGTGAAATCTGGAACTGAATTTATTGCCTGCTCTTTCTCCACCATTCTTGCCTAGCCTGGTTGAAAACCACAGTAACGCGCAATGAGTGCAGGGGCAGAGTGCACGCAGGTAGACAGACAGGTAGCCCGTCCAATCATTAGTCTCAGAATGGTCTAAATGATTTGTCATGTTTATTACAGTCCTGCAAAGCCCACAGATGTCAGATAGATTTCATATTACCATGAAACCTTTAGATGTATTGGTTGCTATCAAGATGTGAAGTTTATTTTGGCAAATATGACAAAAGGTGCTTCTCAACAACATTGCCTACACCAGCTTTAACTAAAGTGGCTGTATAACTCTGGAGTTCAGTGTGCCTGTTCTACAAAACTCATATCCCTATGTCATTGTTTTACAGGGGACAACATGTACAGCTGTGAAAGATGTAAAAAGTGAGCTTTAAAAAAAGTTTTTCTCAAGTTGTGAAATATTTACTCAGAATTCTAGTATTGCGATGACTTTATCATCAAAGGAAGATCAGCACACGCCTTTCCGCTTATTTCCGGCAGGTTGAGAAATGGTGTTAAATATTGCAAAGTGCTTCGTCTACCAGAGGTAAACATTTCTTCTGCCAGCCTTGGTCATGTGTGGACTTCACCACACTGACATCCTGTTTTAAACCCTGTTGGTGAAAGTGTGGTGAGTGATAATTAAGCATTTGAAGATGAGTCATATCCTGTTTCATCAGTGCGTGCGTATGTCCTGACACAGATTCTGTGCATTCACCTGAAGCGCTTTCGCCACGAGGTCATGTACTCCTTCAAAATCAACAGCCACGTCTCTTTCCCCTTGGAGGGCCTTGACCTCCGACCTTTCCTGGCCAAGGAGAGCCCCTCCCAGATCACCACCTATGACCTGCTGTCCGTTATCTGTCACCATGGAACTGCAGGAAGTCAGTTTTCATTCTCTACATAACAAGAACTGCATGAGCTTAATTCATCTGTAGGACTGTGCTTACCGTTAAAAGCAGCCATTTGTTAAATACTCAATCTCTCCTATCTCTTTCATCTCTTCCACGCATTTCTTCTCCTGTGTGATTTATCTCCCCATTGTTGAGGCTTTCTCTCTACCTTTCCTCTAATCTTTCTCCCTCTCTCTTTCAACCCTCTGTCTTTCCAGGTGGCCACTACATAGCCTACTGTCAGAATGTGATTAACGGCCAGTGGTATGAGTTTGATGACCAGTACGTGACCGAGGTCCATGAGATGGTGGTGCAGAACGCTGAAGCATATGTCTTATTCTACAGGTCAAACATCAGACCTAACATGCAGACACAACTTTTACAGAACAGCTGAAATGGAAGATAACACAAGTTAAAGCTGGTCTATGGAATGATGAAATCACGTTTTTAATTTATTAATATAAATACCGTAATTTTCGGACTATAAGCCGCGCCTTTTTTCAAATTTTTCGACCCTGCGGCTTATATAACGGTGCGGCTAATCTATGGGTTTTTACACCTAACGGCCACTAAGATATCAGTAAATTTTCTCTTTTAAATAATATAAATATTCAAAGATGTGCACACTTTTTCAAGGTTTTTCAAAAATAGCCAAAGTTAAGTGGTTAAATGATTGAGACGCTATTAACTAATTTTGCTGGGGAACCCCTAGCACTCCCTCAAGGACCACTGGTTGAAAACCACTGCTGTAGATCACTGCCGGTATGTGCGCTGGGAGCGCACCGTTTAAGTTTGAAAGTTGAAAAGTTTGTGTCTGAAACGCTATGTGATACAGTACAGTTTACACAGCACAGTATATGTTCTGTAGCTACTATTGCACTAAATGGTAACACTTGAATACGTTATGCAAATATGCAACTTGTTTGTTGAAATGTTAATAAATGGGAGCTTCCTCAAGCAGCCATCTCTTTCCCGACAATCCCCTCTGTGCACGAACCCTTACATATGGTAATTAAACATTAAAACACCTGCGGCTTATAGTCCAGTGCGGCTTATATATGTACACATCATTCAATTTAGCTGCTGCGGCTTATATTCAGGTGCGCCTTATAGTCCGAAAATTACGGTATATAATTTTTTTCAGATTACATGACTGTGTGTGTGTGTGTGTGTACCCATACATGTGTACCCATACATTTGCCCATGTGTTGGTACAGGAAGAGCAATGAGGACTCTGTGCGAGAGCGTCAGAAAGTAGTGGCTCTGGCCAACATGAAGGAACCCAGCCTGTTACAGTTTTACATCTCCAGAGAATGGCTCAACAAGTTCAACACTTTCACAGAACCTGGCCCTATTGGCAACCACACCTTCCTCTGTCAGCACGGAGGTGAGGAACCAATCTAGCCTTCAACGGGGTCTCACACACATGCAAACACGTGTAAAGCCTATCAACAGCAAACCATGTCGTGCTAACTTTGGAAGTACGTTTTCAGTAAAGTCAAGGTCGGAGTGACTGACAACCTTGATTTATATAAGGTCACATCATGAGAACCTTGTGTGTGTTGTGTCCAGGGATTCCTCCTACTAAGTACCACTACATAGATGACCTGGTGGTGATCCTACCCCAGAACGTCTGGGAGTACCTCTACAACAGGTCAGCTGTCAGTTGGTTGGTTCTGTCTGTAACATTCTGTCTGTCTCTCACTGTCCCTTCATTCCTGAGCCGAAAATACGGTTAGAACTTATGCACTTCTGATGCTTGATTTTCTGCTGTACTTTCTATTTGTATTTTTTACTCAAGCGTTTCCAAAATGAAAAAAAGGAATGTGTTGGTTTCTCTGTATCCCCAGTTTTGGAGGAGGCCCAGCAGTGAACCACCTGTACGTGTGTGCCATCTGCCAGGTTGAGATTGAAGCCCTGGCCAAGCGCAGGAAGGTGGAGATTGACACCTTTATCAAGGTAAGCCCGAGGATTGTGTGTTTATTTGTGTGTGTGCCTCACCTTTTTGTTTGTGTGTGTATGTGTACAGTATGAGCTACTGTGTCATTGGTGTGTGCGCGTGCATACAGCTAAACAAGGAGTTCCAGGCAGAGGAAGCACCTACCGTCATCCTCTGCATCAGCATGCAGTGGTTCCGGGAGTGGGAGAGCTTTGTCAAGGGCAAAGACAATGGTACGGGCAGACAGCACCCAAAACAGTCAATACCTCTCCACACCCTACAGCCGTCTATCCACTCGTACACTGTGTTTAGATGTGACTTGATTGTATTTGTGTTGTTTTCAGAGCCTCCAGGGCCGATTGACAACAGTAAGATCGGTGTGATGAAAGGAGGACACATTCAACTCAAACAAGGCAAGTAACAAAGTTATGGCACATATTCTTATATGCTGGTGCACATTTGCTCTGTCTCAGGCTATGTCTGTCTCATGGTGCCTCTTACTGTGGGTCCGTCCTGTCCCCCCCCCCATCTCTCTCTCTTATAGGGGCCGATTATGGCCAGATCTCAGAGGAGACCTGGCTGTACCTCCTGGGGATCTATGGTGGAGGGCCAGAGATAGCAGTGAGACAGACCGTGGCCCCGGCCAACACAGAGAGCTTGTATGGGGAAAGGAAGATTGAGGCTGAGACCAGGGCGCTATGAGAGAGGTAACTCAGTGTGCGCACACACATACACGTGTTTACAAACACTCGGATTACACATCTGACTCACATACACACGTTGGAGCACTTCAACATCCTTGCTTCCAAACATACTCAAACAAACACTTGGACGCAAACATACGCAGTCACACACACACATTTACATGCTCACACACACAAGCACGCTCACAGTCACACATTATAGACATTAGCACACATAGAGAAGCCAGTTCTTTTTGTAGGGGGTGTGGAATGGATAAACATTTCTGGCTCTCACAAATACCTTCCCAGAACCCTACCAGGCTCCTGTACTTGACTGGTACTGGTCTTTATCAAGCTGAACATGATCTCTCTTCTCACTACATTCCTTTAGTGCACCAGAGGGTGTATGTGTGTGTATGTGTGGAAATCACCATATTTACTCATAAATAGCTTGTAAATCTGAAAATCACAGTCTGCAATGAACCTCTGGTTTCGGTCAGCGGTGGGGCTGTCCATTTGTTCTTGATTACTTATCCTTGACTAGATTTTCTCAACTTTTTTTTTTCCAACTTTCTCCCTCTCCTCCATGTTGTCTGACTCCATCCTCACTCCTTCTTTCACAGGAACCTTGGATGAATGTGCATGAAAGAAGAAGCCTTGTTGGGAGCGCCATGTTTAAAATGTAGCGTCTCTTTATCGTCCCCTGTGAAAGACATAGTGGTACTCGAATACTTCCTATCATAACTGTAGTGGAGTGTGCTATTTATTGAACCAATCTTAAGATGTTTAAATGGAAACAAAGAACATGTCATTCCTCCTCTGTGGGGCATTGTGGGTAGCTGTGGTGTGTTAAAATGGCCACTGTATTTGCTAGCTAGTGTGTGTGAATTGTTAAGCTTACCTGGTCTTGCTGGCACCGGACCAGATTGACTGATGTCACAACCCCTGTAGCCTCCACTACCAGGTTCCAAATATCTACCTGGTTTGGAATACTCCAGGTTTTCTGTCACAATCTGAATGCTACCAGGTTGTGACTCTATTTTACGGTGAATATCACCAAATCTGGGAGTGGCGATATCAGTCTCCTGCACCAGGCTGAGGGATGAGAGGGACATGTGTTAACTGCTGCTTGATGACTGTGCCACATAAATAACTCACAGCTGAATAACTCTAACGTCAGCAGCACTCTGCACCATTTTAGCACTTTTTCCTTTTTGTTCCTGAGACAACCATAGTGAATTGATTGTTGTACATATTTATGAACTGGTTATGACCAGTCTTTACTTATTATGATTTGTGCAGAGTTTGCAGGGTTTGAGTCACTCAGGACCTGGATTACCACAGTTGTATGTAGATAGTCAATCTGTTTTAAAGAGTTAATTTATTGAAAAACGAATAAATGGATCGTTTTAATGTGATCCGAGGTGTCCTAATGTAAGTTTACATGTATATAAAAGTGTTCTATAAGTTATTTATTTAATGTTTAGAGACACAGGAGACATTGGTAGATGTAGCCTTGCCATCACAGAAGACTACATAACCCACAATGCACCTTTATCACAGATGACTCACTAGCCTGCACCGTCCAGTGGGGTTTCTCTTCTGCGAGAGAATAGAAGACAACTCCACCCTCACAATTTCTGTTAACGTACCCTTCAATCCCATCCAATTATGGATATATGCATATGCACAATTGGATTGGATGGCACTCGTTGAAATAGGTTTGATGTTATTAGAATCAATAAACAATCAAAACGACTTTGAGGACGAGGACTAGTAGGAACATGAACATGGAACTGCCAGGCAGAGTGATTACATTTTGATTCTTCCCTTCAGCCTTGTGAAACACAGGAGTCTCAGTATTCTAGATTACCATGAAAGGGTGAGTTGACAGAATGTGTTTCAACCAGTCTTTACAACAGAGTTGACCTCAGAAAACATTTCGGGCTACATTAGCTGACCAATTTACCCAAAATACCCAGATGATATCCAAGTGTACATTTAAAGATAATCTTCCTATTTTAGGATCCCTTGTCTGCAATTCATTGCTGTCAAGTTTGGAGACTATTGAAGTGACCCATCCCTTTGTTGTGTAAAAAATACAGTGGATTACACTATTAACCCTTGTGCTGCCTTCGGGTCACATGACCCAAAGGTTCATAACGAACCATCGTTGTGTTTACCCAGTTTTACCCAATACAAAAACAAATAAAAATAATTTTATTTTAACCTTTGCAATGTGGGGGGTCTGCGACAGCCCAACGGTTAAAAGAAAATGCTTCACTTTGTTTTTGTATGAGGTAAATCTGTCGCAATACGACGGTGGGTCACACGGCTGATGGGTCAGAATGACCCGAAGATAACACAAGGGTTAAATAAAACAAATTATACCACATACCACAGTGCTTGTGGAATTGATCAAGATATTGTTCAATTGAGTAATTACTCAGTTTCAGAAGAGTACACAAAAATGTGTCCCTTTTTAAAGAAATTATTCATGATTACTTTATTTTCTTTTTTTCTGAATATGAATATACAGTTAGGTCCATAAGTATTTGGACATTGACACAATTTTCATCATTTTGGCTCTGTATACCACCACAATGGATTTGAAATGAAACAATCAAAATGTGCTTTAAGTGCAGACTTTCAGCTTTAATTTCAGGGTATTTACATCCAAATCAGGTGAACGGTGTAGGAATTACAACACATTTTATATGTGCCCCCCCCCCCTTTTTAAGGGACCAAAAATAATTGGACAAACTAACATAATCATAAATCTAATTGTCATTTTTAATACTTGGTTGCAAATCCTTTGCAGTCAATGACAGCCTGAAGTCTGGAACCCATAGACATCACCAGACGCTGGGTTTCGTCCCTGGTGATGCTCTGCCAGGCCTCTACTGCAACTGTCTTCAGTTCCTGCTTGTTCTTGGGGAATTTTCCCTTCAGTTTTGTCTTTAGCAAGTGAAATGCATGCTCAATTGGATTTAGGTCAGGTGATTGACTTGGCCATTGCAGAACATTCCACTTCTTTGCCTTAAAAAACTCTTTGGTTGCTTTCGCAGTATGCTTCGGGTCATTGTCCATCTGCACTGTGAAGCGCCGTCCTATGAGTTCTGAAGCATTTGGCTGAATCTGAGCAGATAATATTGCCCGAAACACTTCAGAATTCATCCTACTGCTTTTGTCAGCAGTCACATCATCGATAAATACAAGGGAACCAGTTCCATTGGCAGCCATACATGCCCATGCCATAACACTAATGCTTCACTGATGAGGTGGCATGCTTTGGATCATGAGCAGTTTTTTCCCTTCTCCATACTCTTCTCTTCCCATCATTCAGGTACAAGTTGATCTTGGTGTCATCTGTCCATAGGATGTTGTTCCAGAACTGTACAGGGTCTTTTAGATGTTTTTTTGGCAAACTCTAATCTGGCCTTCCTGTTTTTGAGACTCACCAATGGTTTACATCTTGTGGTGAACCCTCTGTATTTACTCTGGTGAAGTCTTCTCTTAATTTTTTACTTTGACACAGATACGCCTACCTCCTGGAGAGTGTTCTTGATCTGGCCAACTGTTGTGAAGGGGTTTTTCTTCACCAGGGAAAGAATTCTTCTGTCATCCACCACAGTTGTTTTCCGTGGTCTTCCGGGTCTTTTGGTGTTGCTGAGCTCACCAGTGCGTTCTTTCTTTTTAAGAATGTACCAAACAGTTGATTTGGCCACACCTAATGTTTTTGCTATCTCTCTGATAGGTTTGTTTTGATTTTTCAGCCTAACGATGGCTTGCTTCACTGATGGTGACAGCTCTTTGGACTTCATATTGAGAGTTGACAGCTACAGATTCCAAACACAAATACCATACTTGAAATGAACTCTAGACCTTTTATCTGCTCCTTGTCAATGAAATAACGAACTCCCATGAGGGAATAACATACACCTGGCCATGGAACAGCTGAGCAGCCAATTGTCCAATTACTTTTGGTCCCTTAAAAAGGGGGGGGCCACATATAAAATGTATTGTAATTCCTACACCGTTCACCTGATTTGGATGTAAATACCCTGAAATTAAAGCTGAAAGTCTGCACTTAAAGCACATCTTGATTGTTTAATTTCAAATCCATTGTGGTGGTATACAGAGCCAAAATGATGAAAATTGTGTCAATGTCCAAATATTTATGGACCTAACTGTATGTATTGTTGAAAATGTAACATTTGTATGTTTTCTTTTCTTTTGGAGAAGTGCAATAACAAATGCTGCATAATACATTTTCAAAGCTTGAGAAGGAGGAAAGCTATCTGTTTTAATGGTTTTATCAGTTGTGGTACCTACTGCAGTGATACAGTAACATTTTACAACTGTCAGTGATATGTCTTCATTATTGTCACATCCAAAACTAGTGCGTGTGTACGTTATGTTTGGTTTTCTACACAGTGGCACACACCCATGTGTATGTGTGTGAGAGTAGAGTCCAAGTGAACATTAGAGCATATAGAAGTTGGGAAGGATTCATGAAACACATTTTTGTTGTTATTTAAAAAAGCAAAATCGGACTTTGTGTTAAATTGTATTTCAGTGTATGAATCTCTTCATGATTCTTGCTGGTCAGAGTAACTTTGATGCTAACAGTTATAGACTACTGGGTCTGAGGCATGCAGTGTTCTCTGATGTCTATCTGTAAAACTGATGTACTCATAACTAAGGACACAACTAATAAATGCCTGTTTTTTTCTTTCATTTGCATTAGTTTTTGGTGTTCACTTATTTGCATCTTTCAGGCTTACTAAAACACTCTTGGAGGGGATCCAAGAGTGCTTTAGTAAGCACAGGTGAAGAAAGCACTTTACAAAGTAAGTAATGTTTTTTTCATTTCAACACACGTCCGGATAAAATATTTAGTCTTGTGAAATATCTTTACAGCTAAAGAATGATAGCTCTTTGACTTTGTACATGTATGTACTGTACAGCAAATTAGCGCCACCCTCCCAACTCCAATCATTAGAAAAATGTATTTTAATGATACTAGTCACATAATAGCCCTATCCCTGTTTGTCTGGATTTATGATTGATGGGATATTAGACTTTTTGATAGGATGTTTCTGCCAGTGTGAGTATTCACCAGACCAATAAGTAATTCTAAGGGATCAGTAACTCCTCATTGATTAAGCTCTTAGAGTACTGACCCCTGCTGCATGCTGGGAAATAATGATATCATCAGAGCAATCCTTATGTTTTTTTATGTTAGTTAATCATCCATTAGCTTGTTCTGGTGTGTATGTCAGAAGAATGTTTGTGACTATCGGTTTACTGTTTCAAAACATTAGTGTGTGTTTCACTGTCCTAGTGACATAGTATGACACTGAACTTGTTAATGAAGCTGTTAGATTCTCTGTCAGGACTGCTTCACAACTATCACATACTAGATGCATGCATGTTTGGTTCTGATATCATTGCTTGTGTCAAAAATGTTTTGGCAGGAGATGAACAATGGTAACGGTTTTAATGTTGTAGATGAGAAACAAGAAAGAAGGAGATACAAGTTTATCAAAGTTTTCATATGCCTGATCAAGGATGTAGGCTCAGGCTAAATAATGGGCTATGCTGGAAAAAAGGAAAAGAGAAGTAGAAAAAGCATCTTCATAGCTGCCAGATCTGCCCATATTTGGTGTTGTCTATGAGCTGGGGTGTGGCACCTTGGCAGCCAGACACTTAGCAGCAGCCCACTTTCTCCCACTTACCCCTGCAGATGACATCATTGGCTGTTCAGTTATTTGTAGAAAAGGAGACATGCTTTGCATGTAACTGTGACTGAAAGGAATGATGTCATTATTTCAGCGGAAAGGTCACTGTTTGGCAGAGAAACGTGTTCAGATCTGCTCTTGTGAGCCGGAATAATCACTCATTACTGTAATCACTTATTAGACAGGTTACATGGAGATTTGTAGTGCCGTCTCCGCCTTTGTAAGAGGAAGTTACAGTGGCACGCAATGCGGGATGGCAATAGGGTACTAAAGGGCATAGTAAATGGGATGACTACTACAACTACATCAATATTTCAGTGGAATATTTGGCTGGTGAAAATAACTCTGCCAGTCTCTGTCTGTTTCGAAGTAGTTGATCATATTAGTATATTAATATTAGGTTTTGATGCGCCCCTCTTCTGTTTCCCTCCCTGGGATATTCAATTAAAGCGATCGTATGTCTACCTGAAGGGATCTGAAGATCAATGAAGACAACGCAACCTGACTGCAACACAACCTGACCTCAAAAACCTGCCAGAACCTAACCTGACCACAATCCAGCCAAATTCAAAATGACAGTGACTATAAATGGCCATATTCATGGTGATATGTAATCCCTTCACTGTGTCAGAGAGCAGGGCTCTGGATGAGAAGAAGAATAACCTCTTGTAAGGAAGAAGATGGTTCCACAACTGACAAAAACACACTAAAAGCTCAAGTATACACACTCCAGTATTCTTTCTGTAGGCCAGGCTAGATCTGTTGGCAACTTTTTGTGGAATTAGCTAAATATTTACATTGTTTACTCTCAGATACAGTGCGTCATGGGAACAACTCTATGACCCTGTGACCTCTGAATTCTCTGTACCCACTGTGGTATCCTAGAGCAGGACTGGAAGCAAGACAGCTGTCTGGGTGTGGTTAACCAGGAGAAGAAAATGAGAAACCTGGTAAACACAGTAAACATTTTCTCTCATCTCTACTCTCCTGTGCTCCACCCCCCTAGGGCCCTAGGCAAGAGTTTTGACGGGGGAGAAGCAGGCAGAAACACATTCCCGGAAGAAGACACTCACAAATACATCAATGCTTACACACACACAAAAACACTCACCTACTTCATCACTAGCCTACGTCAAATTGGGGAAATTTGATTTGGTAATATGAGGGTGTTGTGTGTTTTCAGTGTCTGTCTCCTTCACTTTTCTGTTATCTCTGTGTGTCTATGTGAGTGACAGTGAGTAACCCGTGACACGTGTCTGTCTAGGACCAGACAAATACAGCATTTAGTTTGTAATTACGCCTTTGTTGCTTTGTCAGTGAGCAATCATGCGTGTTGCTGAATTCCTGTGTGTGTCTACCTGGGCTCATGCACAATGGGCTGTACCATGTGTTCCCAGCTAATAGACATGTGGAGTGTGTCAGAGCGACATTTGACCCGCAGGGCGATGGAGCTTACTGCACTGCCTGAAGCAGCCCAGGGAAGGTACCATCGGGCTATGGGTCTCCACTATATGTCCTCCTTCTCGGATGCTGAAGACTGCTGCGATGACACCAGCACCAGTAGCTCCCTCACCATGGAATGGCAGGCAGGGGCTGGGGACTGGTGTGCAGAACCCGAACTATGCACAACTCACTGAGCCTACAAAGATAAAAAAAAAACATACATTTACATTTAGTGATTTAGCAGACACTCTTATCCAGATCGACTTACAGTAAGTACAGGGACATTCCCCCCGAGGCACGTAGGGTGAAGTGCCTTGCCCAAGGACACAACGCCATCTGACCCCATACAGAAACAAATGGATGAAAACAGAAGAAACTGGAACCATGTACAAATGTTTGTGTGTGTGTGTTGTGAGGGTGTGTGCAAGAGAGTTGACTAGATTTATGGATTGGTTATTTGGTTATGGTTGATTATTTTTCTGAGGTGTCTGTGCTTGTTTATTTTTCAGTCTCTCAGAGGAGGGCTGTGTTGGAACGGTCTCTGAGCATCTCAAAAGAGAGGGGTAAAGTCATATCAAGATAACCCACTAAACCCAATCTGAGCTGGAAGAATGTATGTAGAAATTTCAGAATTGCAATTCAAATATCAAATCAAACCATGAACTGTAATAAATAAATAGACTTACTACATCAACACAGATTTTATAAATGTATTCTGTTCCTGTCTGAGGACAAATGTCTAATGTCTAGTGCAAATCACTTATGTGAGAAATGCCTGTTTGGTTCGTTGACATGAGGGTGATGAGAAAATCTCCCCACCTCACTGTGTATTCTATTCCAACCAGACACTGAGACCAAGAATACTTTTGGCTGAAATGAAGAATATCTGACACCATCTGTATATGAAAGGAGAAGACCAAACGTCTCATTTAATGGACAGAACTTTAAGAAAACTTTCCATCCCTTTTTTCACGCCTCAGGGGTCGTTTTATTGACCCAGCAGGAAACCTTCAGAGTTGGGAATGCAGGCAATCACGAACATGTTTTTTTTTGCTACAGCATGTTTCTCCTACAGCTTACCAGTTGATTGAAGTTTTGTTCAATCAAATGATCTCAAAAACATGTAGACATGCCATTTTTTAAATATTACATGTACATGTAGGCTATTCATTTATCAGACTTTAATCTAAAGCAGCACATAGGGCTAAAACTTAGACCTAAATCCAAGCATTTTGGTTCTATTGTTTGGCTCCTAAGCCTTACCAGGGCTGGTCTCAGAAAAATATTTTCTTCTTGGGTTGCTTTCACATTGGAGAGGAAACCGTTTACTTAGCATGTCCAGTTGATGTAAAAGTAACGCATGTTTGGTTCTGATATTATTGATTATTTATTATTGACAGTAATGATGAAAAACGGTAAGCTTGGTAAATCAAACCACTGCAGCAGAAGTTGCTAGGAGCTGGGATGGTTAAAACTGGTTCATATGGTGTCGCTTATGCGAGGGGCTGCAAAGCAGAAATCACACCACAGCAAAGATGTCACAGGGATTAGATTTATTCACGCATTTTACCACCTGCCTGTCTAACAACTGTGCTAGACTTGTAAACAGTAGGCCTACATGCAGGCCAAAAACAAAGTTCAACAACCACACACGCTTTCCGAAATTATCTTTTTTTTTTTATCGTCCCCCCCCCCAATGTTGACTCCATTGCTACGGCCTTGCTCTACACACAATAACGATTGAAACATGCAGGATCCTCCAGAAACAGTATTATGCAAAATGTTATAGTTGGGTTAATTAATAATAAGTTCAAAGTGTAAAATAATAAAACTGTGGTATTGATGTGCTTGGTAAAATCGAGTGGTCCAATTCCTTCCAACATTGGCATCTCCAGCTTTGCGCGTCTGAACAAACACATTATACACGCTCCACATAAACCGAGGCTTTTTTTTGGCTCGAGATAGCACTGACAGGGCACTATTAAAATTCCACCTCCGCAGCGGACTAACTTGCGTGAGACAGGGAGAGAGAGGGAGCAACTGAGAGATTGAGGAAGAGAGAGAGAGATGCTTCAGGGAGGGCAAACAAACCCTGCCAAAGTTAAAAAGCTCCAGAGCCAATTCCTCTCATTTACCAATTAACAAGCTGACAGCGCACACTTACTTAACCGACGTGGATTTCGGATTCTATTTTTCTGCTTCGGAAGAGAAAACATAGGAGTAATCATGTTGCTGAACACTGTGTTCTCATGCTTCGTCTTTTACAGTGTTCTCCTTGTATTGAAGATGTACATCATTGCCATCATAACTGGACAAATGAGGCTGCGCAAAAAGGTGAGTGGTGTCATGACATACCTATCAACCGGTTATGTTATCTATATCATATCAAGGCAAATCCCACGGCCTCTTTGTAGCCTACATACACGTTTTATCCCCGTTAAAGGCATTCGCGAACCCGGAGGACTCACTGAGGCACGGAGGCTTAGATCATTTCAGAAAGGACCCTGACGTAGAGCGGTGCAGAAGGTGAGACCCAAACTAGTCCTTTTGCACTTTTACTATCTAGAACTATCCATACACCTGCTTCATGCTGAACTTGATAACTGGTCTGTCCGGCTAAGGACTTGGACGTCAACAATGCTTTTAGACCTCCGACAAAGGAATTGACCCTCATTTGTATTCGTGGGTATGGATTATTTTACTAGTAATGGGCTAACACGTACCCCAAAGGAATCGACACTATTTTGTATTCGTGATATGAATATCCTAATTTTCATATTACTTAAAGTGCAAGCCCGGGGGCTGTGGGTAACTGTCTGTGTTTGTTTTAACTTGTCGGAAAAATCCGCGACGTCGGGTAAAACATGTTTTTCAAAGAAAACTTTCCATCCCTTTTTTGTCACCCCTCAGAGGTCGTTTTATTGACCCGGCAGGAAACCGGGTTGGGAATGCAGGCAATCACGAACATGTTTTTTTCAGCATGTTTCTCCTATAGCTTACCAGTTGGTTGAAGTTTTGCTCAATCAAATGATCTCATAAACATGTAGTCATGCCGTTTTTAAAATATTACATGTAGGCTACATGTAGGCTATTCATTTATCTGACTTTGATCTAAAGCAGCACATAGGACTAAAATTTAGACCCAAATCCAAGCATTTTGGTTCTATTGTTCGGCTCCTAAGTCTTATCAGGGCTGGTCTCAGCAAAATATTTTCTCAGGATTTGCTTTCACACTGGAGACTCTGGACTCTGGACTCTGGACATGCAAAGTTTCCTCTCCAGTGGAGAGGAAACAGTTACTTTGCATGTCCAGTTGATGTAAAAGTAACTGGACGACATTTTTTGGCAAGGGCTAGAAAGACTAGAGTTTACTTGGGTTAATTTGTCCTGTAAGACACACTTTTCCAGATCTATCTATTTAGTGATGATGGAACCATACTAAATAATGACCTGCAAACTCTCAGAATACATGAGATTCCCTCATGACAGGCAAGAATATAGGCTAGAGAAATATTGTTTCATATGTGAAACATTACTGTTGTGCCCTCTCTGGGAACTGAAGATTATCCACAATTATTGATTATTTTATTGTTGATTCTTTATGATTGTCAATGATTTGCACCTTATTTATTAATCATGGTCTTTATTATGAATTACTGATAGTACTCCTTGATGGCCTTAGCATAAGGAGACAGCAGCTGCCTGCAGATGTCATACTGTACAGACATACAGGAAACCCCTAAATTAATATTTTTATTTGAGTCACAAAATATATTTCACCCCGGGGTTTTAAAAATGCTGAAAGAATAATATATAAGATGAGGAAAGCAGCCTTTTGCTAAACCACAGATTTGCCTTGATTGCATTTGTCTTGATTGCCTAATCGAGAAAATTCCATCCGCGTGTGAATCAGTGGATGATGTATTTTTGTTTTCTGACCCTCTGTTTTTGATCAAGCCCAGGAAGGCTGCGTCAAAACAATTAAAATCTCAGTAAGATTTTTAATAAGAAACAGCTGTTTTACTGAGGCCATGATGATTGTATATTACAGCCCAGCACAACTTCCTCTTTGTAAATCTATCAACCTCTCTGTTTGCTTCTCTCTGTTTCAGGGCTCACCGTAACGACATGGAGAACATCCTCCCTTTCCTGTTCCTGGGTGCTGTCTACTCTCTAATTAGCCCATCTCTGTCTGTGGCGCGCTGTCACTTCCTAGTTTTCTTTGTAAGTCGTCTTGTTCACAGTATGGCATACCTGTGCGCCCTGCCAGCGCCCACACGTTCCCTGGCCTATGTTGTTGCCCAGGTGCCTTGCGTGTCAATGGCAGTGCAGGTCCTCATGGTGGTGGCCTCATACGCATGACTGTAGTGCTTCAATGCCACACTCTTAAAAGGGTGGCTAGTAGGTTGTTAAAGTTAATTTGTAAGATCGGATGCACAGGAACTACCATACATAGAATATGTAATTTGTCATTGTGTACCCTAGGAGCTACACTGGTGTGATGTTCTGTCCAAGTTAACGACCAACGTAATGTGTGACTCGTCGTAGAGGTCATTTTGCCTGCATACAGGCATCCAGTATCTCCCATGAAGGAGACCCTAAACACAGTACATACAGAAGGGAAAATAGAAGACTGCTGCTTTTTTAGCTGTCTATTCTATCTTCCTTTTTGTTACTGTCAAAATTGTGTTCTTGCTTTGTTGAATACTGTTTGACCACACTGTGTTTGTTGCTGGCTTATACTGCCTACGAATCCATGTCCAAGTCTTAAACACTCACTATCAGCAGGCAATGCTATATTTTAAAAGAAGATTGTAGTTTTTGAATGTATTTTAAAGGCACAAAATGAAGGTTATTTAATTACTCTTTTATCCTTTATTATGGATGGTTTAAAACTTGAGAACTCCAATGTGGGATGTTGTCCTACGTCTCAGCTCACAAGGGTTGTCCTACAACATGACCCAAAGAGCAGAGAGGTGATAACTGACAGCTCAGAGCCATATTTCCCTTTCATGAGTTTGTGTATTTACAAAGCAACGGCCACCATGTTGGCAACTGATCTTGCAATATGGGACTTCATTCTTACTAGAATATGAAGGCTGTCACTGCTCCTTTACACTTGGTTGCCCCAGACTGTGGAAAATAAACTATTTGTAAGTCGCCTTCATTAACCCTTGTGTTATCTTCGGGTCATTCTGACCCAACAGTCATTGTGACCCACCGTCGTATTGCGACAACTTTACCGCATACAAGAACAAAGTGAAGCATTTTCTTTTAACCGTTGGGCTGTCTCAGACCCCCCACATTGCGAAGGTTAAAAGAAAATTATTTTAATTTGTTTTTGTATTGGGTAAAATTGGGTAAACACAAAGATGGTTTGTTATGAACCTTTGGGTCATGTGACCCGAAGGCAGCACAAGGGTTAAGACAGAAGTCAGGGGCAGGCAACACTAATGCTTCTATTAGTATATCTGTAACATATGTAACATTTGTGAATTCTGAAGACATAAATTCAAATTCATATTTATGCTAAGTTATTTTGGACTGTGCTTTGTTATTGAATGTTTCTCTTGTTAAATGAAGAAACCAATGTTTTTGGCAGTGAGCTGAGATTTACACATCAATGAGGAGCCAAGTTTTCATAGACAAGTTAAAACAGTTTACTTGAATTGAATCTGCTCTGTTTCACTCTCTTGGATAATCCTTTAAGAACTATAATGGTTGCTTTACTCAAATGAGATGTAGCTCTGCCACTAAAGCAGTATTTTATTATATGTATATTTATTTAAATAAATGCATTTTCCAAAAGTACAGATTTAATCCTTGGCCTGCTTATTTGCCCAACATGGTAGTGTGTACCTTCGGAGCCACTGCTAGTGACTATTGCACTCATTTGGTTGTCTCTGGTCTGTAGTGGGGTAAAGACTTAGACATTCCTATGACCTGACAGAGGGGGAGGGAAAAGCAGTGCGGTTGTGTACGTGATATGATCTTTCTGGTTTCACTCTGTGTCTGGTGATGCAGAGTACAGGGCTGAGCTCCAACTTACCTCTTCCTTTTACATGATGCTCTGTGCTACAAGAGATCAACAGAAAGAATCTTGGAAGAATAAGTGTAAATCTAAGTGGTTGGGTTATTGAAAAGCTGTATTCTCCAATGTTTTAAAGGCTGGGGAGGTGGGGTACTGGTAATATTGGGTCTTGGGGAGCTGGAAAGATTGGAAGCTGAGTGGTAGGCGGCTGGAAGGCTTGACGCTGTAAATCTTAATGTTTGTCTGGGGAAATAAGAAGATGAGGCCAGAGAAGGAGAGAGAAACAGATGCAGCCAGGAGACCACAGCCATAGTCATGTTTATCTTTTTTGTCCCACACTCATCTATGTCTCATTCACATTAACACATGCACTGACACACATATGCCCTATGCTTTAACATAAGGTTGACGTGCAGACTATACAATCACAAACACTCATATTTTTTGTGTGTAGTCACTATGGTGTTCCTCACCATGACAAGTGGTTTTTACAATGAAATATCCCTTGTTTGAACTGTATACACACAACCTCTGTGTGACTTCAGTGTGTGTGTTTGCTTTGGGGTCTCAGGTCAGGACTTGCCCTTATTTCAAGGACATGTGAAGAGGAAGAGAAGAGAAAAGGTTTACCCCTATCTTGTTCCCTACCACCCTCTCTTTGTCAAACATTAGTTAATGGAACGGCAACTCAGTGGAATTTCAAAAACAACCATGGGAAACAAGGGAAAGTCCACACCAGGGTCTCAAACTCAAATTAAATGATGGTCAATGACCAGGTGGTTTTCTCCCAAGGGGAGAAAGAATTGTGTGGAGGTAGGAGGAACTGTCCCATGTTTGTCCAACAATTACTTTTAACCATATAATGGAGTTAGATATAACTGAGGTTCGGGAAGCTCAAGTTTGTTAAGACTAAGTACCCCATTAGGATGGGTCAGGACTGAACTGGACCAAAGGCTGGTGTATCAAAAATACAAGTAGTGTATTACAAGATATAAACAAATAACAAGCATGACAAAACAATAAACACTATAGGGGGTGTTGGACTATAGCAGGGCGAGATAAAAGAGGGCTACTGGGAGGGGAAGAAACCTGTGGGTAACTGTCCTTGAAGGCAGGCCTAGACGTGAACCGTACGAGCACAGCAAATGGTGTAAGGAACTCTATAGAAAAAAGCTAAGGATTATGAGTGGGTAATACCGGCACTTCCTTGCAATACATAGTTTTAAGCTTCCATCAGAATCACTGGAGGCTGGCCAAGTGGTTTGATTATGCCTGGACGATGTCCACCAATCTTTCCTCACCAGCCACAACTAGTTTGTGAAAAATACATTAACCCTCGTGCTGCCTTCGGGTCACATGACCCAAAGGTTCATAACGAACCATTGTTGTGTTTACCCAATTTTACCCAATACAAAAACAAATAAAAATAATTTTCTTTTAACCATTCCAATGTGGGGGGTCTGAGACAGCCCGACAGTTAAAAGAAAATGCTTCACTTTGTTTTTGTATGAGGTAAATTTGTCGCAATACTACGGTGGGTCACAATGACTGATGGGTCAGAATGACCCGAAGATAACACAAGGGTTAAGAATAGGTTTTTGAAAGGATTCCTTCTAGAACTTGGTCATTTATCATAAAATGTGTAAGAGGTTGGAATTAAAGCACACCGTGAAACTCTGGAAAACGATGCCTGAAGCATCTGAATAATGTTTTGACTGTTTGACCATGCGGTTTCCCAACAAACGGGAGCAGAGGATAAGTCGGATGTGTAGCGGGGTTTGCTCGTTTAAGAATAAATATACTTGATCTATAATCAGTTATTTAGTTAGGGGTGAGGACATCAAGAAACCTAGATTTAATATGTAATAATCAGTCTTCTGAAGGAATTAATTCATTTAAGGGTAGCGGGTCAAATAACGTGAGGGAACAGAATACGCAAGTTCAAATTATATACAAAGAGGAAGTAAATGGAAATATAATGAACAGTACAGGATATATTTGTTATTGGGTGTGCTCAAGCCTTCGGCGAGCACAACCATTGTTCTCTCACATATATATTATTTTTCTTCTTTCTTTTCCCACCCCTAAGGATCCGTCAATATTTGGACTACATAGACGACGTCGGTGTCAAAAGGTTCATCTTGGTGGCCATTGAGTTGCTTGTATTTTTATTTACGTTCCGTTGCACGGTTTAGGCTGAAATTAAGTTTTTGTGGCAAAAAAGTACATTTACATTTAAGCAAATCAAGACTTGCATGTACAGTAAGTAATGTCACATTAAATAAAGTATTTAAAGATCCTGTAAAGTAAATTCCACGTTTTGCTTTTAAGTACATTATATACGTGTGAAATGAGTTCCTGAAAGCATGGGCAAAGCGCTAAAACTTTGTCACACTGAAATGTGGAGTTAAACCGAAGAACAGTTTCTCTTCCGTTTTCAGATCAGGTTTTAATGGGCGGAGTCAAAAAATGCCCTAGCTACGTCATTTCGCCCTATCTACGTCAGATCACTCAATGGCTCCTCCTGCTGTACTGTTATTGTAGCCTACATCAGCTAGCTAGCTAGCTTCAGGATGTCTCCCACCACCTGCAACTGCATCTTCCCTAGATGCAAGAACTCCAGCTGCGCTGCAACGCCATTTAAGTTCCCTATTGATAATGAAAGGAAAAATAGGTGGATAGATTTTGTGAAGAGCCACGCTCATGGAAAGCTTCGGATAAACTCCAACAGCCGCCTCTGCACTGACCATTTCACGGCGGACAGTTTTAACATGGACCAGAGACAGATGGGGTTCACCAACACACGGCTTCTCTTGCAGCGCGGAGCCGTACTGAGCATCGCCCCTCCAGCCGTTCATCCTCCGGTCGCACCTGTATGGAACGCCGACAGGGTCAAATGTACTCCCGTTTAGGAAGCGCCTGCAGCTGTTTCATAAGCGGCTGCAGCCGTAAATGTGCAGGCGAAAGTTATATGGAACATTTACATTACATTTACATTTATTCATTTAGCAGACGCTTTTATCCAAAGCGACTTCCAAGAGAGAGCTTTACAAAGTGCATAGGTCACTGATCATAACAA
The DNA here is from genome assembly GCF_963692335.1 of Osmerus eperlanus. Taxonomy (NCBI): domain Eukaryota; kingdom Metazoa; phylum Chordata; class Actinopteri; order Osmeriformes; family Osmeridae; genus Osmerus; species Osmerus eperlanus. The sequence goes on from NC_085031.1 coordinate 2,846,470, forward strand.
CGAGATAGCCACAAAACATTGCAAGTAGCCAAAACATGAAGCACACATTGTGAACAACCAAAATAAGTGCCAAAGGGAAGAACCATAAGAGCATGTAGTTAAACAAGTTACAATTAAACAACATGAACTGCTATAAGTGCAAGTGTACCTGTGGAAAAAAGCAAGCAACAATAATAAAAACAATATATCACAGCGAGTACAAAAATTTTAGTCAGTTACCACTAACCACAAGAGCAACAAGTCTCTAAGCAAGAGTCATTGTGATCCTTGAGGAAACTAACATCGGGTCAAGCGAACCATTCCTAAGTACCGTTGTACTCCCGGAACAAGTGCGTCTTGAGCCTTTTCTTGAAGGTGGAGAGACAGTCAGTGTCTCTGATGGAGGTGGGGAGTTGATTCCACCACTGGGGGGCCAGACAGGAGAAGAGCTTGTGTTGGGACCGGGCGGTCTTGAGCGGTGGGACCACCAGGCGGTTGTCTGAAGAAGACCGTAGGTGACGGGTGGGGGTGTAAGGCTGCAGGAGAGACTTGATGTAGACGGGTGCAGTCCCGTTCACTGCTCGGAAGGCCAATACCAGGGTCTTGAATCTGATACGGGCCATGATAGGTAGCCAGTGGAGAGAGATGAGGAGCGGGGTAACATGGGAGCGTCTGGGTAGATTGTAGACCAGGCGGGCCGCTGCGTTCTGAATCCTCTGAAGGGGGCGGGTTGCACATGCTGGAAGACCAGCGAGCAGCGAGTTGCAATAGTCCAACTTGGAGAGGACAAGTGCTTGGACTAGCAGCTGGGTGGAGTGCTCAGACAGGTATCTCCTGATCTTCCGGATGTTGTAGAGGGTGAATCTACACGACCGGGAGACCGCAGCAATGTGGGCCGTGAGGGAGAGCTCGTCGTCCATGGTAACCCCAAGGTTCCTGGCAGAGGATGAAGGGGTCACCGTCGCAGATCCCAGGGTGATTGAGAGATCGTGGGAGATGGAGGGTTTAGCCGGGATGATGAGAAGTTCTGTTTTGGCGAGGTTCAGCTGGAGGTGGTGCTCGTTCATCCAGGCGGAGATGTCTGTGAGGCAGGCCTCAATCCTAGCTGAGATCCCCGGATCGGTCGGGGGGAACGACAGGTACAGCTGCGTGTCGTCAGCTTAGCAGTGGTAGGAGAAGCCATGGGAGGTGATGATTGGTCCAAGTGAGGTGGTGTACAGAGAGAAGAGGAGGGGTCCAAGGACGGAGCCCTGTGGGACACCAGTGGAGAGCTGGCGAGGGCCTGACAGTTTGCCTCCCCAGGAAACCTGGTAGGATCTTCCCGACAGGTAGGATGAGATCCACTGGAGTGCAGTGCCAGTGATGCCCATCTCAGAAAGTCTGGCGAGCAGGATCTGGTGGTTAACCGTATCAAACGCTGCAGAAAGGTCCAGCAGAATGATGACGGATGACCTGGAAGCCGCTCTGGCAGACTGGAGGGCAGTGGTGACTGAAAGGAGGGCAGTCTCTGTGGAGTGGCCAGTCTTGAAGCCCGATTGGTTGGGGTCAAGCAGGTTGTTCTGAGAGAGAAAGTTAGACAGTTGGTTAGATACAGCACGTTCAATTGTTTTTGAAAGGAAGGGTAACAGTGATACCGGTCTGTAGTTCTGGAGAACGGCAGGGTTAAGGGAGGGTTTGAACGCCGACAGGGTCAAATGTACTCGTAATTTAAACGCGTATTTTTGATTGGACACCGTTTAGGAAGCGCCTGCAGCTGTTTCATAAGCGGCTGCAGCCGTAAATGTGCAGGCGAAAGTTACACATGAATGTACGCGTTAGTTAACGCTTGCAGGCGTTAAATAAACGCCTGTATATTTACACGTGCAATTGCAGGCGTTAAATAAACGCCTGTATATTTACACGTGCAATTGCAGGCGTTAAATAAACGCCTTTATATTTACACGTGCAATAGGCTCTGTGCACAATCGTACTGACGAACTTCCGCTGTAGCCCAAATTCGGCAAATCAGTTTCCGGTTTACTGGAGGCGATCACCCGCTTTGCCAAAATGTCCGGCTTTAGTAGATGTCTCCAAGACCTGCCTAAAATAAGCGTCAGTGACGTCCATCGCATCGTAAATGCTTGTTCCCCTGCTCCAACAAGCAAGCGGGACAAGGGATTCAAACTTTACATATCCAGTTATCTGCACAACTATGAGGGTAAGTAATTTAATGTGGTGTTCCGGCCGGCTAGCGGCTAAGCTAGTTAGCGATGTGTTAATTTTTAGTGTAGTATAGAATCTTGTTTTTCTTTATTTTAAACGCTAACTGTCCGTTTTTATGTATTATCATTTGTATTTCTGCCCCTCTCAGTTTCTAATAAAGATCAGGACACAGGGGAAGTCGTGGTCAGGGCATTGTGCTACAGGTCCATGAGGAAAGCTGAGAAACCTCACAGTTTGAGTGTATGGTGAAGTTAGGATTGATAAATTCAAGTTCAGGTTCAGGTTCAGCCAACACTTATAAGCTTGTTACTTTAATAACCCGGCGTTCCTAAAGTTCCTGGGGATTTAGCTAAGGTCATTTACGTTTATTATAACTCTCAAATATAATGATCTTCATTAGGCAGGTAAGTTTACCTAGCTGATCCCCTCCGGGTTAAATGTGTTCTTATTCAAGTTTTCCCTAACTGTCATTCATTTAAGATGCAATCTTGTGTTTAAGGTATTAGGCTATCATGTTTCAAAGAAAAACGATTATGGATGTTGATTTAATGCAGTTGGCATATTATACAACATACTCTAATCCAACATATAGAAATACATGACATTTGATCTGTGATTCTAGAATATTAGATATAGAAAATATTGTAAAAACAAGATTGTGTCCTAAAAGAATGGTTAAACAGTGACCAAGCTAAGATAAATAAGTATTTACTATGACATTTTAATTATGCAGGTGGTACTGAAAGATTCCAGTCCTGTGGAGCTGCTTCATCACAGCTGCACATGTGTTGCTGGAGCAGCTTTATGCAACCACTGTGTCGCTTTGCTGTTCCAGTCAGCACATTACTCTCAGCTGAAGGTGCCAGTGGTCCCTCCTGTGCTAAGCTGTACTGAAGGAGAACAGCAGTGGCACAAGCCCAGAACTTTGGTAAGTTTGCACTGTAATTACAGAGCTGTTGGATATATTTTCTAACTATATTAAACTTCTAACTGTATTGTGCTTAACTTGATAGGGTGTAAAGCCAGGCCCTGTGGATAAGATGGCTGTGCTTTCTGCTAAACCAAAGTGTAGAGCAAAGATGGTGTAAGGTAAAACCTGAATATTGTCGATGTATTCCAATATGTTGCCTATTTGAATTAAAATACCTGTGTGGATATGCCACTTTCCACTCATGAAAGTGTTATGTTCCACACAGGAGCACACTCTACAAAGGCCTCAGTGGGGAATTGCCTGATCTTACTGTTCTTCGGGTTAGTAGGGATTTCATATCAAACAATATACTAGTATTTCATGATTTTCTTTTTCCTCTCCTTTTGATTAAATGTACTATGACCCATCAATTATACAAACAAGTATTCTGCTTTTGAAGAAATAATTGATTGAACTGAAACAAAATAAATGTTTACACAAGGGTTCTTTATTATGAACTTATTTGTAATGGTGTCTGGCGTTGTGCATGATGCGCAACATATTGTGGCCATGAAAATGTATGGTATAATCATTTAGTTTGATATTGCTAATCATTATATTATTACATCCCTAGGTGACAGAGGCGTATAAAGATTTTTCTACAGCGGAGGCGCCGATGATCTGCAGCATGAGCATTAGCTGTGAAATTCCCCTGGTTGACTCTGCCCTTGGCAAGGTTCAAGCCGGAAGTCCATTGTCCTACCAACAACCAGCAACAGCAAAGAGAGATCTGTCCTTCCATGCTGCCCCACCACGTCCATCTATGCCTCTTCAGAATTACTGCCTACAGCCATCAAGTTGCATGTTTGTCTGTACTGAACCACAACAGCTACACCATAGGAGTCTGGAGGTCACCTGGGACATGGTGCACAAATTTGAATGTGCTACCAGAGCACAAAGTTCATGTACTGAATGGCATCAGCTAAGGAGGCATAGATTGACGGAGTCACGTTTCAGGGAGATCTGCCTGGTTGGAGAGAACTCTGAAGAAGGTCTGGCTAACCGGATACTGCAAGGGACACGGCAGCTATGAAGAGGGGGCTCGAATTAGAGGCAGATGCTATTTGGGAATATTGCCAAATGAAAAGGGTCAACCACTACCCCTGTGGATTGGTAATTCATCCTGACGCTCCTTGGCTGGGGGCGTCTCCAGACGGGTTAATCTTTGACCCTTCAGAGCCATGTCAGTTTGGGCTGATTGAGATGAAGTGCCCAAATGTTAAAAGCTATGTGGACTGCCCGTATCTCAAAATGAAGTCAGGCAAATTGGAGCTAAAAGAAAAGCATGCTTACTACTGGCAAGTACAGGGGCAGATGCTAATAACGGGAATGAGTTGGTGTGATTTTGTAGTCTCGGCTGAGGAAGATGTACTCATCCAAAGAATTTACAGAGACAATGATGTTTTGGATATAATCAGAGAGAAAGTAGACAGGTTTTATTTTTATGTCTACTTGCAGAAATGTGTAATGCTTCAGGATTGAGATAAAATAAGATCTGTTCTTTAATTTTCACTTTTAATGGTACGTTTTATGATTGAGATTATTTTATGTGAATGTTTGTGCATCTTTAACTTTCAATGGCAGATGTTTTCCATGATTAACCTTGCCTTCCCAAAAAGTAAACACAATAAAATGTGTGTGTGCCGTGAGCACGCCAAGAAATATTTATTATCTTGATATTAAAGGCAATAAAAATGATTTAATTTCATGAATTCTTTATGTTTAACAGAACAATAGTTATCATATTCCTCAGAAAAAGATTAAGCTACAATATCAAACTTCATATCTCCATTTCTTGACAAGAGGTCCATTTTGGTAATTTGAGAGGAGACAAGCGACAGTGAAGAGTTGGTTTATGCTCCCTGCAATGGAGAGAGGGATGGTGGTATCAAAGAGTTTATTTTCTTTAACTCTTCTGATCATCCTCTCGACATGCACCCTCAAACGGGCGATGGACTGCGTCTTCAGAACATCCACCTCTGGCATTTGGGCCCTCTTGGAGAGGAAGGCAGGACGATGAACAGTCCCAGGTACAAGGTCATCCACCAAGAATCCCTTGTCAACCATGATGGCCATGTCAGGCATTAAGAGTGGTGCAATCCCTGACTGACGAAACACCTCCTTGTCACTCATGGAACCCTCAAAGAGTGCTGAAACAAAACTCAGGGCTCCGTGAGGGGACATGCCCACCATGGCCTTAAAGGTGCAGTGGGACTTGTAGGTCGAGAAAACTTCGCTCTGAAGGAGCATGGATGACGGTGTTTGACACCGTAGCTCTGTACAGTCGAGGACCACCTGTGTGTCACTGTAGCTGCCATCAAAGTCGCGTGGAAGATGGGCCTTCACAGTTGCGGGAGACATCCATATACAGACTGAGCCCAGTAAGCTGTAGAGGAAGTTGGCCCAGGTCACGATGATTCGGCTGACGGTTGCTCGGTGGATGTTAAATCTATGACCCAACTCCCTCTGGGTACAGCCAGTGGACAGGTATGTCAGGAAGAGGAAGAGCTCATCTATTGGCAGCAGTTTCTGTGGGGAGAAGTGTTTAATGAGTGTTAGTTCAAAACCACCCTTTTAATGCTTAGGGATCTGTGTCTGTGTGTTTTTTGGGGCGATGGGTACTTACAGTTGGTCTGGTTAAAGGGCTTGCAGTTGTTGTGCTAGTGGCGTAGGTTTTCTTTGCTCTGGTGACCCTAATTATTTTGGCTGTTGCTGCCTCAATCAGGTTCCAAAACGCCATCAGATGCTCGTATGAGGGGAATCTAAAATACAGTATTACAATTGAAATCAGTTGTCTTGTCATACAAGCTTAAGAATAACATTAAATATCCCATGACATGCTGTTTTTGTATGCTTTTATATAGGCCCTAATGGTCCCCTAATATCTGAAGTCTCTTTCCCGAAATTCAGCCTTGGAACTCATTAATGTTAAATAACCTCCTAAAGTGAACATGTCATGAGACCTTTTAAGAAAAAAAGAGGAAATAATCAAGTTAAGAGAAGATGTTGATCTAATAACTAGCTTACCTGGTGTAAAATCTGATGTCTTCAGGAGACGAAGCAAACCGTTTCAGTCCAAAGTTGGAAAGATGATACGTTTGGACCTGCTCTCTCAGCGCCTCGAGTTCCCTCAACATATCTCCATACTGCTCCCTGTCCACACATACGGTACCGCTGGCCCCATAGTCGTGGTCCACGACCATCGGGACCATGGCGGGTTGCTCGCTGTCCTCCTCTGGCTCCGCCGGGTCAGGTTCCGGATTTGGTGGTCGAGATCGGCGCTCCCAAACACCGGCCCTTGACTTACTGGTGTATTTGTTCCACTCAAATAAAGAAGGAACAGAGCCTGCTGCCAAAACCCGTCTACCCTTAGCAGTAGTGACGATTTCATGGCCTTCGAAATGTCGACTGCAAACCTTGGTGTGTTGGGTCACCGAATATTCCACCCTCCTTATTTTGTGCAGCCACCGCGCACGAAGGCAGGTGTCCTTCGGGAAGCAGTGGAAGCTCAAATGGTTGTTATAACGGCCTGAAGCCGAGCAAAGTGGCACACAACAGTGTTCCTTAGACCCACGCACAGTACCTTGGAACTTAAATGTATCACGTACATTATATTTCTTTTTACTTTCTTTTTTCCGTACAACCGCACCACTCATCTTGTTGTTCGTTCACTAATGCGGATGAGGACAGGAAGTGAACCGGAAACTGATTTGCCGAATTTGGGATACGGCGGAAGTTCGTCAGTACGATTGTGCACAGAGCCTAATGCAAATCACTGCCCACAATTTCCCTAGGTCCTCCTGCAGTTATCTGGGCTAGTGTGATTTGATTCTTCCCTGTATTTTCAAGTACCAGCTCCTCCCCACTGTTGAAGCGGAAGATTCCAAAACAAGTTTAGCCCAGCACACAGAAGTTTGAAGGATGAGAAGATGGCAAGAAGGAACTTCCTAAGACAGTGTAAGCAGACACTAAATGACTGCACTCAGCTTTTGCTGTCGGATAACCCTGGACACGACGACCTTCAGTCCATGTTGACAAAGGTACAGTTTTTTCGAAATCATTATTTGTGACTTAATCGTAATCTTCACCGGCTAGCTAGGCTAACAGGGGTTTAACTTGGTCACTCGCTGTTCGGATAGCTTTTGTTTGTTTGTTTTTTAGCAATGGATTGCTACTGTGATACTTCTGCATTGCTAGCTAGCCAGTCACTGACTAGTCTAGACTGTTGGATAAAGACTAGCTATTTGCGTTTCGTTTTTATCCGTGAAAGCTGCCATGTTAAGGCTGGACAGTCCATATCCAACTGTCTGTCCCCTAGTTATGTAGCTAGCTAAACGAGTTAGCCTCAACCCCCAACCATCTGCTATCCTCAGTAGTCAGTACAGTAGGCTCCAGTGCTGCACATTCTTGAGATTCATTTTTTGTTGTTACCTAAAGTCGATTAGTCTAGCTAGCTGGTATTTTGAGGCAAAACCACTGCTGAAGGCAAGCAAGCTCAACCTTCAACCTAGGCGACTATTTGTTCACGTTCTTATGAGATATGGTCGATAAATTATTACTGGTTTAGATACAACAACAAAAAATACTAGCCTTGTCTACTTTAACACCATTGTCTTCTTTCAGGCTGGAAACAATGCAGCGAAGCCTAGAGTGGGCAAAGGGGTACGCTCTTAAATGTTGCTTCAGCAGACGGCCTGATAGCTGAAGTGTCCGAGCTCATGCAGGAGAGTCGCACCCATGATCGGCATGCACAACCAGGTGGGAACCATTTCAGTGGGGGTGGGTGCTCACAGCTCAGATAGTCCTTTGAGTTGTTTCACACATCGTTCACTTGCTGCCCATTGCATTTTCCCTTGTGCAGTATTTTTTACTGCCCTTGTTCAGTATTTGTTGTTAAATTGCAGTGGTATTTAACAGTGCATGCCTAGAGCTTGTGCAAGTTACAGTCTCTTAAATGTTGTAAGCAAAGCATTGTATTATTGTTGCAGCCAGTTCCGGTTACCAGGCTCCATTGACTTGGAGTGGAGCTAGAGGTGTCAGTTGGCTGAGCGGTGAGGGAATCGGGCTAGTAATCCAAAGGTTGCCAGTTCGATTCCCGGTCATGCCAACTGACGTTGTGTCCTTGGGCAAGGCACTTCACCCTACTTGCCTCGGGGGAATGTCCCCGTACTTACTGTAAGTCGCTCTGGATAAGAGCATCTGCTAAATGACTAAATGTAATGTAGAGGTGCTCCTCATTATCACATCACCGGAGAGCAACTGAGGGGTCTGATGATAGATGGCAGATATTCTTCACATGTTCCATTCTACACTCAAACCACATCTAAGGTCAGTTGTGCTTGGGGTTGAATGCTATGAAATGCAAAGCTTTTAAATGCATGGTTTCCACAATTTTGGCATGAATGGGTTGTCAATAATCAAGTACTCTAGTGATACATTGTCTCATCTGGGCATTGTCAATCTTTCTGTCTTGTCAGGCACTTTGCAATAACTTGAAGGCAGCTGCCTTCCCATCAATGTTGCAGAGGCTGCACAGAAGGTACAGTGTTGCTGCTCTGAATTCTTTATAACACATCGATGGAAACTACAGACTGAAGGTAGATGCTTGCTCACTCACTCACTCACTCACTTTCTTGGTATATCTTGGTTATTGAAACTGTAGGTTGTAACATCTCAAATGCTATCAGGTAGCTCACTTGTTTATCAATTAGAGCAAGAACTGACATGGATATGTGGATAAGAATAGTTTTATGATGTTGCTGCTACTTTGGTTATTGATACAGTAGTAGCACCTTGAAATATACATGCTTATATTGACAGTCCAATGTTATGTTTTTTCTAATGAAAATCTGCAGAGGGGACTGGTGCCTCTCAGTCCTTAAACCATGGTGGTTCCACTGGTTGCAGAAGTCTGCCATGTCTCTGTTGATTCAAGGCAGATACACATAGTGTCTATCCTCCACCTGAAATCACAAAAAACATAACATTGGACTGTCAATATAAGCATGTATATTTCAAGGTGCTACTACTGTATCAATAACCAAAGTAGCAGCAACATCATAAAACTATTCTTATCCACATATCCATGTCAGGTCTTGCTCTAATTGATAAACAAGTGAGCTACCTGATAGCATTTGAGATGTTACAACCTACAGTTTCAATAACCAAGATATACCAAGAAAGTGAGTGAGTGAGTGAGTGAGCGAGCATCTACCTTCAGTCTGTAGTTTCCATCGATGTGTTATAAAGAATTCAGAGCAGCAACACTGTACCTTCTGTGCAGCCTCTGATGGGAAGGCAGCTGCCCTCAGGTTAATGCAAAAGTGCCTGACAAGACAGAAAGATTGACAATGCCCAGATGAGACAATGTATCACTAGAGTACTTGATTATTGACAACCCATTCATGCCAAAATTGTGTAAACCATGCATTTAAAAGCTTTGCATTTCATAGCATTCAACCCCAAGCACAACTGACCTTAGATGTGGTTTGAGTGTAGAATGGAACACGTGAAGAATATCTGCCATCTATCATCAGACCCCTCAGTTGCTCTCCGGTGATGTGATAATGAGGAGCACCTCTAGCTCCACTCCAAGTCAATGGAGCCTGGTAACCGGAACTGGCTGCAACAATAATACAATGCTGTGCTTACAACATTTAAGAGACTGTAACTTGCACACGCCCCAGGCATGCACTGTTAAATACCACTGCAATTTAACAACAAATACTGAACAAGGGCAGTAAAAAATACTGAACAAGGGAAAATGCAATGGGCAGCAAGAGAACGATGTGTGAAACAACTCAAAGGACTATCTGTGCTGTGAGCACCCACCCCCACTGAAATGGTTCCCACCTGGTTGTGCATGCCGACCATGGGTGCGACTTTCCTGCATGAGCTCGGACACTTCAGCTATCAGGCCGTCTGCTGAAGCAACATTTAAGAGCGTACCCCTTTGCCCACTCTAGGCTTCGCTGCATTGTTTCCAGCCTGAAAGAAGACAATGGTGTTAAAGTAGACAAGGCTAGAGTTTTTGTTGTTGTATCTAAACCAGTAATAACTTATCGACCATATGTATCTCATAAGAAAGTGAACAAATAGTCGAATACATCGCCTAGGTTGAAGGTTGAGCTTGCTTGCCTTTAGCAGTGGTCTTGCCTCAAAATACCAGCTAACTAGACTAATCGACTTTAGGTAACAACAAAAAATGAATCTCAAGAATGTGCAGCACTGGAGCCTACTGTAACTGATTACTGAGGATAGCATATGGTTGGGGGTTGAGGCTAACTCGTTTAGCTAGCTACATAACTAGGGGACAGATAGTTGGATATGGACTGTCCAGCCTTAACATGGCAGCTTTCACGGATAAAAACGAAACGCAAATAGCTAGTCTTTATCCAACAGTCTAGACTAGTCAGTGACTGGCTAGCTAGCAATGCAGAAGTATCACAGTAGCAATCCATTGCTAAAAAACAAACAAACAAAAGCTATCCGCACAGCCAATGACCAAGTTAAACCCCTGTTAGCATAGCTAGCCGGTGAAGATTACGATTCATGTCACAAATAATGATTTCGAAAAAACTGTACCTTGTCAACGTGGACTGAAGGTCGTCGTGTCCAGTGTTATCCGATAACAAAAGCCGAGTGCAGTCATTAAGAGTCTGCTTACAGTGTCGTAGGAAGTTTCTTCTTGCCATCTTCCTTCAAACTTCTGACTGTGCTGGACTAAACTTGTTTCGAAATCTTCCGCTTCTACAGTGGGGAGGAGCTGGTACTTGAAAATACAGGGAAGAATCCAATCACACTAGCCCAGCTAACTGCAGGAGGAGCTAGGGAAATTGTGGGCAGTGATTTGCATGTGGCGTTTATTTAACGCCTGCAATTGCACTTGTAAATATACAGGCGTTTATTTAACGCCTGCAATTGCACGTGTAAATATAAAGGCGTTTATTTAACGCCTGCAATTGCACGTGTAAATATACAGGCGTTTATTTAACGCCTGAAAGCGTTAACTAACGCGTACATTCATGTGTAACTTTCGCCTGCACATTTACGGCTGCAGCCGCTTATGAAACAGCTGCAGGCGCTTCCTAAACGGGTTTCCGATCAAAAACACGCGTTTAAATTACGAGTACATTGGACCCTGTCGGCGTTCCATACACCTGGACCATCCACCGCCGCCAGCAGTTCATCACTCAGTTCTGTGTGCTTGTTATAATTATACTAGATAACTTTTCCAGAGGTATCTCTGCTATGAGTTAGTGCAAACTGCTAAATTGATATTAGGCTACTCGGTGTAGAATGATGGTGTTTTGGTGAAATGGTAGCTAATGTGTTAGAAGTAGCCTAGTTGGAGAGCTCACTGTCTGCTGTCTCTGGTGTCCATTTTTACTGTTACAGCTCAGGGGAACATTTCATTTATATGCATCTGTATGTTTCTCTCATTGAACAAATAAATTCTAATTCTATACGGTTTTGTTCGGCTTGACATACTGTCCATTATTTGGGTCGGAGGTAGGCACTAGGCAGCGAGGGGCGGCGCTTCAGCTCCTTCAGGCGACACGCCCCCCTATCCTACTCCCCTTTTAACTTTTACATGTATGCAACTAGTATCAAAAGCTTTTTATGGCACACTCTACAGGGCATGAGGAGCCACCAAAATAATTTTGGGGTGTGTCAAATTTTATAATCCCAAGATATGAGGGGGGAAGATTTTGGCAGGTATTAAAAACAGTGTTGCCAAAATCCTACTCCCCTTCTAACTTTTACATTTATGCAACTAGTGTCAAAAGATTTTTATGGCACACTACAGGGCATGAGGAGCCACCAAAATAATTTGGGGGGGGGTGTCAGATCTTATAGTCCCAATATATGGGGGGGGGGAGGATTTCGGCAGGTAGGATGTTATCCACCATCATCCCTGTGCCCAAAAAGCCAAGACCAACAGGACATAATGACTACAGACCCGTCGCCCTGACCTCTGTGGTAATGAAGTATTTTGAGCGCCTGGTGCTGGCACACCTCAAATCCATCACAGACCCCCTCCTGGACCCCCTGCAGTTTGCCTACAGTTTGCCTACAGAGCCAACAGGTCTGTGGACGACGCAGTTAACATGGCCCTCCACTTCACCCTACAGCACCTGGACTCCCTAGCATCCTACGCCAGGATCCTGTTTGTGGACTTCAGCTCTGCCTTCAACACCATCATCCCCGCCCTGCTTCAGGACAAGCTCTCCCAACTGAACTTGCCTGATTCCACCTGCAGGTGGATCACAGACTTCCTGTCTGACAGGAAGCAGTGTGTTAAGCTGGGAACACACGTCTCTGATTTCCGGTCCATCAGCACCAGATCTCCTCAGGGCTGCGTCCTTTCCCCTCTGCTCTTCTACCTGTACACCAACAGATGGTGCACTTCTACACAGCCATCATTGAGTCATCCTCACCTCCTCCATCACCGTCTGGTATGCTGCTGCCACTGCCAAGGACAAGAGCAGACTGCAGCGTATCTTCCGCGCTGCTGAGAAGGTAATTGGCTGCAATATGCCTACCCTCGAGGAGCTGCACACCTCGAGGACCCTGAGGCGAGTGAGGAAGATTGTGGCCGACTCCTCCCACCCTGGACACTGTTCCAGCTACTCCCCTCCAGCAGAAGGCTGCGGTCCATCAGGACCAAAACCTCACGCCACAAGAACAGTTTCTTTCCATCCTCTACTGGCCTCTTCAACAAGGCCAAGGACTCCCACTGACATTTAACTATGATCTATTATGGTTGCACTACGCACAAGCCACCTTATTGCACTATTGCCCATTCATATTCATTTTCTTCTTATATTATTTTTTTATCTTTTATTTTTATTTTAGCATTTAGATTTTAAATTGTTTTATTTTTTAGATTTTTATTTCCTAGGATTAGTTAGACTACAGTAGTTTTATACTTTTTGATTGAAAATCCGTATATGTTTATTGTTTGCACCTTCCGGCCACAGTAAATTTCGTGTTTGTGTAAACCTTCTTGGTGAATAAAACCAAAATCTGATTCTGATTTTCCTCTCACACTATTGTAGATGAATTTCTGAATGTTTGAAACGTCAAAAGGTTTTTGGTCATGTGACCTGTATATTTCAAAGGCATATTTAACTGCTAACAAAGTACATTTGCACATGTCCATTTAGAGGCTGAGACCTCATCTAATCACAATTTGTGTTAATGACAGTGACATATCCAAACCCTTCGACTCCTAGGAAGTGGAGTAAGGGGTAAAACCCAAAGGCCAACTGTAAAGTCAAATAGGCCAGGACTGGTAATTTGTCATACCGGGCAAATGCCCGGCTGGCTGAGGCACCTTTTGGGCCGGTGTAAAATAAAAACGTGATAAGAAGCCCTTATTCCAGATGGCAACAGACATTCTGGAGTACTCAGGTATGGAGAGTTAAATTGGAGATTACGTCTGATTGAATTCAATATTAACTTTTGGCTTGAAATATAGTTTAGAATATAGAAATATATAATTTAGTTCCAGTCCTTGATGAAAACAATGACTGTTCACTGTGCGGAACAGACAAGCCCCCTGGATGTGGACCAAATACAATATGGGTCAGCTATTTCATTGTAACACTAGTGTGAATGTAATTATGACAATACTAATTAATTGGGTGTGCTCAAGCCTTCGGCGAGAGCACAACCTTTGTTCTCTCACATATATATTATTATTCTTTTTGCCCCCCTAAAACTCAGTCAATATTTGGCCTACATAGACAACCTAGGTGTCAAAGGTTTCGTCTTGGTAGCGATTGAGTTGCTTCTATTGGGATTTACGTTCCGTTGCATGGTTTAGGCTCAAGTTACGTTTGTGTGGCGAAAAGTGAAGCTAACGGTGGCTAATTTGCTAGCCACAGTCACTGACGTTACTAACATCACTACGTCACTAACGTCACGAAAACACGCGTGACTACCTTTGGCAGAACATTCGTTTCGCATCTGTTAACTTGGGGGATAGCTAGGCTAACTATAGCTTTACTGCAAGGCAGCTGCAGAAACGCCACAAGCAAAGAGGCCAGGGTGATAACTATTTACTCATTTTACTTTGTGATATGACACACAATTGTGATGTGTAATGTACAGTATAAGCTGATATTATTAAGGAAGTACATCTACTTTCGGAAACAGTAGTCTACTATTTCACTGAAGTATTAGCATCATGACATTAGCCTGTGTTGCCCGGGCAACACATACTACAGTGGTCTATGATGTAGCGTTATCTGTTTTCAATCGTTAAAATAAACATTCCTCACATATACATTTTCGTTGTAGGATTTATTATGACATTAGATTACAAGTAAACGATTTGTGAGTGAAATTATCATTACCTGTGGTTTCAATCCAGTGTATCACTGCAACGCTGTAGCCTACGCGAGACACTACAAAAACATCTACACAGTTGTAGGAAGTCAAACGGCGACAGAACATGTTCGGCACTCCCCTTACTTAAATCAAAAGTCTATCTAACTACTAACCTGAACTTCATTGCCACAGCCTAAACTTTGTCAATCTGTTCATGAAAATAATTAATTTCAGCCTAAACCGTACAACGGAACGTTAAATCCAATTCAACCAACGCAATCGCTACAGAGACGAACACAGCAGTAGTCTAGTACTGTACCGTAGTAGTACAATTTACCGGGGCAGCTTCTCCACACAGGGCTATATCGCATTTTGCGTTGTTACTGACAATGATCGCTACCAGTGAGCTTTTTATGAATGAGCGATTTTCCACTAAATAAATGTCAAGCTTATTTACGTTTTTGGGGGCATATTTTCAGTTAGCAGATGGTACTGTTTGAATCGCGATTCCATCTTCTACTGCCGGTAACGTCGTAGAATAATCTTCAAAGGGGGTTCTTTATTAATGAATGAATGCAATATGAGTAGGCTAAATGCCTGAAAATATCACGAGAAGGGAAAACTTAAAAGGACGTTTAAGTCATAGAGATTAGGTCAATTTTTACACCGGTCTGCCAAATTTATTCGTTTTGATTCAGCTATGAGGCTGCCTCTTGCAGGGGAAATGAGAAGACATCATATTTAATTCTACACTTCACTCGTATTTTCAGTTGTAAATGAGCAGCACAAAAAAAATGCTTTTAAATCTATGTAATCTTTATAAATAATAAGTATGCATTTTAATATAAAATATACAGATATATCAGTTGTAAAAATGTCATTCAAAAACGGACCCCTGTGCAACCGAAGCAAGCAAGCACACCCTACAATTTCCCCAGAAATTGTACCCTCTCTAGTTGTGAGAATGCTGTTAAGCATTCTCACTATTGTTTTCCTGTTTCTCTTTATTATTGTGAGAATGCTGTTAAGCATTCTCACTATTGTTTTCCTGTTTCTCTTTATTATTGTGAGAATGCTGTTAAGCATTCTCACTATTGTTTTCCTGTTTCTCTTTATTGTGAGAATGCTGTTAAGCATTCTCACTATTGCTTTTTAACTTCTCAGTTCTTCCGCCGTTTTTTGGCCTTTAACTCGTTCTGCATACTTTAACCGATTCCTACAACTTTTGTATCAAAACGTTCAGCTCCTTCAGGAGATGATGGCTATGACTTTTGGTATTTCTCACTTTTATACTTTTTAAGACATTAAGGTTTTTGTGCAAATTATTCTCCCATTAAAAGTAATGGTAAATCCTTTCAAATCATTAAAAAGCTTCCTCCTCTTTCAAACGTAACTACTTCAGCTTACTTTCAGCTAGAGACACCATTCAACCTTTAAAATGTTCACAGGACATTCAGCTATTCCCAAATGATTCAGCTTTTTCAAATGTTCAGCCAATTTTGAATTATGACAGTTTGAAATACATTAAAATGTTTGCTCCTTCTTGATTTTTATGAATGAGCAGCAAGCAGAGTGGCACACTCAGCTTGCTGCTCTTTTTCTGATATTCAACTAATTTGTCAAACAAATTCCTCTAACGTTCATATAGTTTAACTTACAGAAACAAGTTATACCTTAAAATGTAGGAAAAATTGTCCTCTTTCAGCCAATGTAACTACTAAAGAGCTCACATTTACAGATTTTCAGCTATGAGCCTTGAAGCGAGAGCAGCCTTTCAAATTCTCTCACTAACTTCAATGGAGAGGTGAGTAAAATCAGTCAGAGAAAGCAAGAAGGAACAAGATTTTGAAACTGCCGATAGAGTCGTATTTCTGACCGCACAGACATATAAAGGACATCTCTGGTTTCGGCAGAGTCTTGGGTCTCGGAAAATATCCTTATATTTTGGATTGGACGTATAGTTTTGCGTCTAGGTCAACTTGTTTGAGGTGTGGATGCTAGGTAAATGTTCGTTTTCTCTCTGCCTAGCTCGTTAGCTATCACAGCTGCGCCATCACCGTGGCAACCAAACAAACAAGCACCAGGAAAGCAAAAGGAACACGTTTTTGAAACTGCAGGTAGAGTCGTATTTCTGACTGCACAGACATATAAAGAATATCTCTGGTTTCGGCAGAGTCTTGGGTCTCGGAAAATATCCTTATATTTTGGATTGGACGTACAGTTTTGCGTCTTGGTTATCTTGTTTGAGGTGTGGATTCTAGCTGCATTTCTCTTATTCTCTGCCCTCAGCGCGTTAGCAATCATAGCTGCACCATCACCGTAACGACAGACACGCACCACTCAGTCTCTCACACAGGTGATTGGTACGTTTACTTGACCATGAGAAACACGATTACTAGCAATTGTCGGTTTATGCCAATAATACGATTACTCCGTTTACATGTGTAATTAGTTATGCGATTACTCAATAAACGCGTCTACATGATTCTTTTTTATTAATAGTTGTATGCTCCACGGACAAAACTTGCACCATCATCCTTCTGCAACAAAGTGTCGCCGTGTCTTCCTGTATCGGCTCTACTGCTGTATGTTTCATTCCATCAACACATTGAATCCTACTAAGAAAGCCGAGTAAACGCACTCAAAGGTAGGCTACATCTGCTACTGCTATTACTATCCCAACTATAATTTCAGCTGTTAAAACGATAATATTCTTGTTCCGACTAGCTAGCCTACTTCTTCTGTTTAACAGTTCAGCTTTCAGCTTCTCCCGCATTGTAGGCTATTTTAGCTCTTAGCTTTGTTAAGATGATGCAGATGATGCAGTTCAGCTTCCACACTGCCTCTTTTGTGTGACTCACACATTTTTGAAATTCATTTCAGCTTGCGGGTATTTTCTCATTTCTCACTTTTATACTTTTTAAAATATTAAGGTTTTTGTGCAAATTATTCTCCCTTTAAAAGTAATGGTAAATCCTTTCAAATCATTGTTGGAATGCTGCTCCAGCCCCTTTCAAAAATACCTTTCGGTTGCTTTGAAGCTTCAGCTTATAACTTTCTACTAAATTTTCACTATTTTCAGCTTTTTTAGCATGGTCAGCTATCCCCATTCAGGTTTTCAGCATTCTCACTGCTGATTCGCAGGAACAGCCGTTTCTAGTTATTATTATTATTTTTATTTCTTTTTGCCCCCCTAAAACTCAGTCAATATTTGGCCTACATAGACAACGTAGGTGTGAAAAGTTTCGTCTCGGTAGTGATTGAGTTTCTTCTATTGGAATTTACGTTCCGTTGCATGGTTTAGGCTGAAGTTAAGTTTTTGTGGCGAAAAGTGAAGCTAACGGTGGCTAATTTGCTAGCCACAGTCACTGACGTTACTAACATCACTACGTCACTAACGTCACGAAAACACGCGTGACTACCTTTGGCAGAACATTCGTTTCGCATCTGTTAACTTGGGGGATAGCTAGGCTAACTATAGCTTTACTGCAAGGCAGCTGCATAAACGCCACAAGCAAAGGGGCCAGGGTGATAACTATTTACTCATTTTACTTTGTGATATGACACACAATTGTGATGTGTAATGTACAGTATAAGCTGATATTATTAAGGAAGTACATCTACTTTCGGAAACAGTAGTCTACTATTTCACTGAAGTATTAGCATCATGACATTAGCCTGTGTTGCCCGGGCAACACATACTACAGTGGTCTATGATGTAGCGTTATCTGTTTTCAATCGTTAAAATAAACATTCCTCACATATACATTTTCGTTGTAGGATTTATTATGACATTAGTAAACGATTTGTTGGTGAAATTACCATTACCTGTGGTTTCAAACCAGTGTAGCTCACTGCAACGCTGTAGCTTACGCGAGACCCACGACAAAAACATCTAACTTACACAGCTGTTTACAGTAGGAAGTCAAACGGCGACAGAACATGTTCGGCACTCCCCTTACTTAAATCAAAAGTCTATCTAACTACTAACCTGAACTTCATTGCCACAGCCTAAACTTTGTCAATCTGTTCATGAAAATAATTAATTTCAGCTTAAACCGTACAACGGAACGTTAAATCCAATTCAACCAACGCAATCGCTACCAAGACGAACACAGCAGTAGTCTAGTACTGTACCGTAGTAGTACAATTTACCGGGGCAGCTTCTCCACACAGGGCTATATCGCATTTTGCGTTGTTACTGACAATGATCGCTACCAGTGAGCTTTTATGAATGAGCGATTTTCCACTAAATGAATGTCAAGCTTATTTACGTTTTGGGGGGCATATTTTCAGTTAGAAGATGGTACTGTTTGAATCGCGATTCCATCTTCTACTGCCGGGTAACGTCGTAGAATAATCTTCAAAGGGGGTTCTTTATTAATGAATGAATGCAATGAGTAGGCTAAATGCCTGAAAATATCATGAGAAGGGAAAAACTTAAAATGACGTTTAAGTCAATTTACGTTCCGTTGCATGGTTTAGGCTGAAGTTACGTTTTTGTGGCGAAAAGTGAAGCTAACGGTGGCTAATTTGCTAGCCACAGTCACTGACTTTACTAACGTCACTAACGTCACGAAAACACGCGTGACTACCTTTGGCAGAACATTCGTTTCGCATCTGTTAACTTGGGGGATAGCTAGGCTAACTATAGCTTTACTGCAAGGCAGCTGCAGAAACGCCACAAGCAAAGAGGCCAGGGTGATAACTATTTACTCATTTTACTTTGTGATATGACACACAATTGTGATGTGTAATGTACAGTATAAGCTGATATTATTAAGGAAGTACATCTACTTTCGGAAACAGTAGTCTACTATTTCACTGAAGTATTAGCATCATGACATTAGCCTGTGTTGCCCGGGCAACACATACTACAGTGGTCTATGATGTAGCGTTATCTGTTTTCAATCGTTAAAATAAACATTCCTCACATATACATTTTCGTTGTAGGATTTATTATGACATTAGATTACAAGTAAACGATTTGTGAGTGAAATTATCATTACCTGTGGTTTCAATCCAGTGTATCACTGCAACGCTGTAGCCTACGCGAGACACTACAAAAACATCTACACAGTTGTAGGAAGTCAAACGGCGACAGAACATGTTCGGCACTCCCCTTACTTAAATCAAAAGTCTATCTAACTACTAACCTGAACTTCATTGCCACAGCCTAAACTTTGTCAATCTGTTCATGAAAATAATTAATTTCAGCCTAAACCGTACAACGGAACGTTAAATCCAATTCAACCAACGCAATCGCTACCGAGACGAACACAGCAGTAGTCTAGTACTGTACCGTAGTAGTACAATTTACCGGGGCAGCTTCTCCACACAGGGCTAAATCGCATTTTGCGTTGTTACTGACAATGATCGCTACCCGTGAGCTTTTTATGAATGAGCGATTTTCCACTAAATAAATGTCAAGCTTATTTACGTTTTGAGGGGCATATTTTCCGTTAGCAGATGGTACTGTTTGAATCGCGATTCCATCTTCTACTGCCGGGCAACGTCGTAGAATAATATTCAAAGGGGGTTCTTTATTAATGAATGAATGCAATGAGTAGGTTAAATGCCTGAAAATATCATGAGAAGGGAAAAACTTAAAATGACGTTTAAGTCATAGAGATTAGGTCAATTTTTACACCGGTCTGCCCAATTTATTGGGTGTGCTCAAGCCTTCGGCGAGAGCACAACCTTTGTTCTCTCACATATTTATTTATTATTATTTATTTTCGCCCCCCTAAAACTCAGTCAATATTTGGCCTACATACACAACGGCGGTGTCAAAAGGTTCGTCTCGGTAGCGATTGCGTTGCTTCTATTGGAATTTACGTTCCGTGGCATGGTTTGGGCTTAAGTTAAGTTTTTGTGGCGAAAAGTGAAGCTAACGGTGGCTAATTTGCTAGCCACAGTCACTGACGTTACTAACGTCACTACGTCACTAACGTCACGAAAACACGCGTGACTACCTGTAGCAGAACATTCGTTTCGCATCTGTTAACTTGGGGGATAGCTAGGCTAACTATAGCTTTACTGCAAGGCAGCTGCATAAACGCCACAAGCAAAGAGGCCAGGGTGATAACTATTTACTCATTTTACTTTGTGATATGACACACAATTGTGACGTGTAATGTACAATATTAGCTGATATTATTAAGGAAGTAAGCCCACAAAAACTTAAAATGACGTTTAAGTCATAGAGATTAGGTCCATTTTTACACCGGTCTGCCCAATTTATTCGTTTTGTTTCAACGATGAGGCTGCCTCTTGCAGGGGAAATGAGAAGACACCCATTTCATTCTACACTTCACTCGTATTTTCAGTTGTAAATGAGCAGCAAAAAAAAAATGCTTTTAACCCGTTAAGGAGTAGCGTCACACATGTGATCGTTCGAAAGCGGGCCCCACAGAGTACCGTCACACGTGTGATTCTGAACATTCCAACCGACTATTTTCTGATAGACAAAAACTATATGACAAACGCTATAGTATGGCTTCAAAATGTACAATTAGGAGGCTAACAAGTAACACTAGCAGGTAGTAGCATTGCTACGAGTATTATGCTAGGTAACGGAAGCTAACTAAAACTAGCTAGCTTCCGTTTTGGAAAAATAACTCTGGTGGAAGCATCGGTAATATTTAGAACTCACTCCTTAAAAGGTTAAATCTATGTCATCTTTATAAATAATAACTATGCATTTTTATATAAAATACAGAAATATCAGTTGTAAAAATGTCATTAAAAAACGGACCCCTGTGCAACCGACGCAAGCAAGCACACCCTACAATTTCCCCAGAAATTGTACCCTCTCTAGTTAATACTTCTTACATGTGTTTTTCAGGAAACCCCAGGATTTTGACACCAATGTTGATGAGGTGGCTGCTATACGTCTCCTGCAATTATTTTTCTTGCATCCAAATAATTTATTTTATTCATTTGCT
This sequence comes from Osmerus eperlanus, assembly GCF_963692335.1. Taxonomy (NCBI): domain Eukaryota; kingdom Metazoa; phylum Chordata; class Actinopteri; order Osmeriformes; family Osmeridae; genus Osmerus; species Osmerus eperlanus. Next base: position 2,867,905 of record NC_085031.1, read on the forward strand.
TGCATTTTCATTTCTTTAGTCTCAATCCTTTTTAGCACAACATTTTCTTTGTATTGCTTAGAACATTTATTTAAGTATTATGGGGGAAATAACAATTATGTGGCTCGTGTTCTGTATTTAACTGTTTTGAATGTGTTTAGTTGCATTGTTATTAAAGAGCAATTATACTTCATCCTCTACAATCTTTTGGTGTGACCATGCACCTGGTCTTGTGTAATAAAGCTATCAGATGAATAGCACTCCAATTATTTGATCATATGTCATGCCATGTGCGATGGCACAGATATTGCAGTTTGATACTGTTTAGTGGTTGCATGTTCTGGGTGTGATGCAAGGAGATGGTGGTGGAATATCAGCACTGCTTCTCCTCCTAAATAGCCCGGTCAGCAATTTATACCTGTAATTTATTTACTAAACCAAAAGGAAAGAAAAGTGAATGGACACTGAAATGGATTTGAAGATGATAGGTCACATGACCAAAAGGCTATTGAAGTTTGAAATACTAAACAATTCATTTGAAAAAAGTGTGAGGTAAAAATGAAAAAACTAAAGGCTGTGCAACATGTATGCATAGTCAATGAACACTCTGAAATGGATTTGAGGATGATACGTCACATGACCAAAAAGCTATTGAAGTTTGAAATACTAAACATATCACTGAAAATAGTTTGAGTTGAAAATGAAAAAACTAAAGGCTGTGCAACATGTATGCATAGTCAATGAACACTCTGAAATGGATTTGAGGATGATAGATCACATGACCAAAAAGCTATTGAAGTTTGAAATACTAAACAATTCACTGAAAATAGTTTGAGGTGAAAATGACAAAACTAAAGGCTGTGCAACATGTATGCATAGTCAATGAACACTCTGAAACTAATTTGATGGTGATAGGTCACATGACTAAAAAGCTATTGAAGTTTGAAATACTAAACAATTCATTGAAAAAAGTGTGAGGTAAAAATGAAAAAACTAAAGGCTGTGCAACATGTATGCATAGTCAATGAACCCTCTGAAACTAATTTGATGGTGATAGGTCACATGACCAAAAAGCTATTGAAGTTTGAAATATTCAAAAATCCATCTACAATAATGTGAGATGAAAATGAACAAAATAAAGGCTGTGCAACATGTATGCATAGTAATTGAACTATCTGAAAGGGATTGGAGGTTTATACGTCACATGACCAAAAAGCTATTGAAGTTTGAAATACTGAAAAATTCACTGAAAATAGTGTGAGATGAAAATGAGGAAACTAAAGGCTGCGCAACATGTATGCATAGTCAATGAACACTCTGAAACTAATTTGATGGTGATAGGTCACATGACCAAAAAGCTATTGAAGTTTTGAACTTTCAGAAATTCACTGAAAATAGTTTGAGTTGAAAATGAAAAAACTAAAGGCTGTGCAACATGTATGCATAGTCAATAAACACTCTGAAACTAATTTGATGACGATAGGTCACATGACCAAAAAGCTATTGAAGTTTCAAACTTTCAAAAATCCATCTACAATAATGTGAGATGAAAATGAACAAAATAAAGGCTGTGCAACATGTATGCATAGTAATTGAACTATCTGAAAGGGATTGGAGGTTTATACGTCACATGACCAAAAAGCTATTGAAGTTTGAAATACTGAAAAATTCACTGAAAATAGTGTGAGATGAAAATGAGGAAACTAAAGGCTGCGCAACATGTATGCATAGTCAATGAACACTCTGAAACTAATTTGATGGTGATAGGTCACATGACCAAAAAGCTATTGAAGTTTTGAACTTTCAGAAATTCACTGAAAATAGTTTGAGTTGAAAATGAAAAAACTAAAGGCTGTGCAACATGTATGCATAGTCAATAAACACTCTGAAACTAATTTGATGACGATAGGTCACATGACCAAAAAGCTATTGAAGTTTCAAACTTTCAAAAATCCATCTACAATAATGTGAGATGAAAATGAACAAAATAAAGGCTGTGCAACATGTATGCATAGTAATTGAACTATCTGAAAGGGATTGGAGGTTTATACGTCACATGACCAAAAAGCTATTGAAGTTTGAAATACTGAAAAATTCACTGAAAATAGTGTGAGATGAAAATGAGGAAACTAAAGGCTGCGCAACATGTATGCATAGTCAATGAACACTCTGAAACTAATTTGATGGTGATAGGTCACATGACCAAAAAGCTATTGAAGTTTTGAACTTTCAGAAATTCACTGAAAATAGTTTGAGTTGAAAATGAAAAAACTAAAGGCTGTGCAACATGTATGCATAGTCAATAAACACTCTGAAACTAATTTGATGACGATAGGTCACATGACCAAAAAGCTATTGAAGTTTCAAACTTTCAGAAATTCACTGAAAATAGTGTGAGGTGAAAATGAAAAAACTAAAGGCCGAATTATACTTCTCCGACTCCGTTACGGACATACGGACGGACGGAGTCGGACGGATTGGTTGAATTTATAGTACTCCGAAGGCTGTGGGTGCTGAAAACACTTCACCGCCAGAAGAGTAGGTGGCGCAACGTTTTTTTGTAAGTCGTTGTTGAGTGTTTATTTACCTAGGTTATCGAGAAGTCGGAGCAAATGTACAAATTAGTCGTTTCATCAATAAAATACGCACATTTTCAGCAACTACACTGCCCATTTATCGTCACATTTTAATTCAGATGCTGATTTACATGTACTGTTTAGCTGAAATATGAATTGTGAAAACTTACAGCAATGGCGGTCAAAGGATTCTGTTCGTCCTGTTTATCACGGCAACCCCGCCCCTGACGCAAGCGGTTCTTAATACTGACCAATCACAGTCAAGGGGGTCTCCGTAGCTCTCCGAAATTACGACGGATAGTTATAAAATTCAGGAGGTGCACGTCGAGCTCTCCGGGGCTCTCCGAGGGCTGACGGAGAGCTCGTAGAGGGCGTTCCACGGAGACGAGGGCGTTCCCATGTGTCCGTTTTTCGAAAAACGCAGAAGCATATATCGGTATTTATATATACCATAAATCTCAGTTTTTATGGAGACGGACACAGGGAACGCCCTCTCCGACGAGGAATTCCCTCTCCGTGCCCTCTCCGAGCCCCTCGGAGAGCTCTACGTGCACCTCCTGATTTTCCTGACTATCCGTCTGTCCGTCCGTCATTTTACGGATACCCCTTGGCTGTGATTGGTCCGATTCAGATTAAAGTTAAACCATTTATTTTTCACTTCATCAGTTCTGCGCCCTTCTCCAGATACAGCGTTCACTGCATGAGCAATTGCATTCCATGCATCGGTTTTATTTACTGGTTTGTATCCACCGCTGACGCTACTAAATATAATGTGTCGTTTGTCGCTAACTTCTTGCAGCTGTACCTCCACTTCAGAATTACTTAAGTGTTTCTGTCTTTTGTCGATGCCTCCACCGTTTTTACCACGTCTTTTTGAAATTTCTCTGAGTGTGCACACGGCCCTGCCATCGCATGCCCTTTTATGGGAATTAAGGGAATTAACGGGGCGTTTACCTATGCTAAATAGGAGCAACGGGGCATGAGCTTTCAACTTACGACATATTGGGATTCATCATTCTAAGAACACACCTGCGAACAAATCTGCTGTTTAAGAACACGTCTTGAATCACACGTAGATTTCTCTGAGGAATTTTCTTCAGAAACAAATTTAAGAAATAACTTAGGAAGATATTGGTGAATAAGGCCCATAATCTTTGCTGAGTTTTGTTGGTGGCCATGATGTTGTGGTGGTCCTCCCCACGGGGTTCGGGAAAAGTTTGATTTTCCAGCTCGCTCCGTTAGTGGTGAAGGAGTTGGCTAAAGCAGCTTGCACACTGCCCCAACAAACTCCAACAAATCCCAACATTTTAAAGTTGGCAGTTGTTGGTGATTGTCTTTAGAATGTCCAGAAAACCAATGCCAGCTCCACACTGCTCAGACAGTGACAGCTTTTTTCAGCGAGCTAATTACTTTTTCTGTGTAGCTAGTATCATTTTAAGATCAACATTCTGCGTTATTTATTGTGTGATAATAATATTTAACTCACAAAATAAAATTATAACTATTGAAATTAAAATATTTGAAATCAACAGATTGTTTTAGACACAGAGCAATCATTCTGTCATACCCTATGACCCGATTTTCACGTCGCACGCGTAAACGTTGACGTTACCGGACGGTTGAAGAAGAAAGCGAACTAGTGCATGATAGTTTCAAGTTAACATCAACAATGCATCGGTTTTTGCTACCACGTTTGGAAGAACGATTAAGAAACGATAGTGACGTAGAAGAAGAAATGGCAGGGGTATCTGGTGTGGATTTTTAAGGAGAGGAACGTTGTGGTCAAGGAGGTCAACCCTCCACCACTACTGAGGGTGCATGGTGCTAGCAGCATCAGTGACATTAGCATGGACGCTCAGGATGGTCCGAGAAGACCAAAACTCCAGAAATATCCACCTTGCATGTTTGGAGTCCAACCAAGGAGTTTTTGTAAAAGCTATTTGGAACAGTTTGCGTGGTAACAGTTAGCTGTGTCACATTAATGAATGCTGTCTGATTTGTTGCGTGCATTGATTGCAGTGTCGCTGAAGACTAGTTTCGGTTGATAAGCAACGAAGAGGCCCTTTTTTTTTAAGCGAACGCTAGCGATTGTTTATGGCAGATCCAGAGTGGCTCTGGGGCAGATCCAATAGTTTTAAAGATCCTGTAAAGCAAATTCCATGATTTGCTTCTCAGTACATTATATACATGTGAAATGAGTTCCTGAAAGCATGTTCAAAGCGCGAAAACTTAGTCGCACTTAAAGGTGACATGACATGCTGTTTTTGGATGCTTTTATATAGGCCTTAGTGGTCCCCTAATACTGTATCAGAAGTCTCTTTCCCGAAATTCAGCCTTGGTGCAGAATTACAGCCACTACTAGCAGTCCCACAAGGAGCTTTCCTCAGAACGCGCTGTTTTGGTGTCTGTAGCTTTAAATGCTAATGAGGAGCGGAGGGGCGGCAGCATGCGCTAATGTTTACAATGGATGTATTGCAATGGCTGTAGCCCCGTTGCTGTAAGATGCCTCGAATTTGCCCATTCTCATCTGATAACCCTGGTTAGCAGAGGTACACACTCAGTCATTTCAATGAGGGGAAAGGCGGATATCGCGCGCGCCATAACACCAACAGCAGAACGGTTATCCAAATAACAAAGAAGTGTACAACACTCACGTTACAGCATGTGTATTCACACACATACTTAATGCTATCTACCTTTCCATTAGCGACAGTAACTCAGCTGTTAGCTGCAGAGCTAATGTTACAGCCACATTCTAAGGGTAGCAAGCTAGGTAACCATATACAGTAAAGCTACAAAATGATATAGCGTTAGTTAACTTACTTGTCCGAGGTTAGTAGCTGGACGAAGGAGAGTTAGTACTGATCCAGAATTTAATTTCAGCAAGGCCAGTTTTGTATTACATTTACATTTAGTCATTTAGCAGACGCTCTTATCCAGAGCGACTTACAGTAACTACAGGGACATTCCCCCGAGGCAAGTAGGGTGAAGTGCCTTGCCCAAGGACACAACGTCACTTGGCATGACCGGGAATCGAACTGGCAACCTTCGGATTACTAGTCCGACTCCCTCACCGCTCAGCCACCTGACTCCCGTATTAGCTCAAATTGAGGAAACAGTCGTGGCTGAAGTGTTTGGCGCAGACATACAAAACAAATGCGCCTACAACAGAAGTTGTGTAGGCGCATTTCCAGAGAAAATAAAATTAAGATACTGGGTCTTCAGAGGCTCGGATGAAGGAACTGTAAAAATATTTTTGTTTTCCTTTGTACATCCAAACTGAGCAAATGTAATGCTTCATTCGTTTGCAAGACATGATGTCTCTCGAGGATAAAAACACTTGCATGGTCTAGCTCAGTTTCTTATGGGCGGGCCAGATTCTCTGGGCGGGCAAAGCAGAGAGAGGGGAGGTAACCTTCCTCCTTGTGACGTCACAAAGAGGAGATTTTCAAACAGAACAATTGAGCCTTCATTTTCTCAAAGGCGCATAAGAACACCCAGGGCTTGGTTTACACCTATCGAAAATTCTAGACACTGGGGGACCAAAGGCAGGCTAGGGGAACTCATATTAATGTTAAATAACATCCTAAAGTGAAGTTTTCATGTCATGTCACCTTTAATGTAAATCGACAATACACTGTATGGGGCTTTAAAGAGTTTGAGAAAAGGTAGGAATATATTGGTTAGAGGATGCAGATTACCGTGAGTCATCAAGTCAGTGAGTACAAAATTAAGTGGGGATGTGTCATCTCACGAGAAAAATGAGAATCTACTAAATCAGATTCATGCAAGTGCTATAGAGTAATACAAATAATTCCTATCTGCAAGGATTAAACATGCATAACACATGCAAACCTGTAAGGGGTCTGCCTCTAGTTGATGAGGAGTCCAGAGTTGGTGAGGTGACTGATAGCCCTCGGCCCGGAGTCGGTGGTGGTTCCAGCCATCTTTGAAGAACTGAAGGTGCCTCTGTATGTGTGGAAGAAAGCTCCAGTGCAGTGCATAGGGGTGAACTTCATCATCTGGATAAAGTAGGCCCTCATGCTCCAGGTTGTAGAAGTGGGTGTAGAAAAGATCAAGTACCCCTCCAAAAACATCTCTCCAGAAGCGCCCAATTCTGTAAAAAATAACAACTAAATAATTACCAGCTAACATTTACATGTATTTGAATTTTAATAGGTTAGCAAGAAGACTGTTGCAGCTTTTTGTTGTAACTGACTTAAAACTATTGTACTTGCTGTGTAGTTGCTTGCATAGTTGATGTCTATTGTGGATGTTTCTGGTGATCCTCCAAACAACACATGTATAATTGCAGGACTCAATCCAGTGAGACATGGTCCACCGTGGAGGAACGAGTGGCCTATCATGCGTCCCGCCACAACAAAGAGGTCACTCTCTAAAAGGAACGAAGATGATGATGGGACTAGATGATCTTCTTCATCTTCAAACAGCAGTGTACCTCCAGGATCTTCAAACCCCATTGTTTATCTATCAAACAGGCACATTTTATTCAGAGAATCAAAACTGTAGACTTTACCATCAAGTGAGCACTGGAGTGGACAAGCCCATTCTGTGTTACGGTTCTTGTAAAAAGTCAAGATGGACCTTTCCCTGTCCTCTTCTGTGTCTCTCACATCCATGTGAAGTCTCAGAGGCTTTCCTGTTTCGTGGGTACTGATTATGTGCTCTCTGAAACTTGTTGCAGCTTTTAGTGTATCCGATTCCATTTTCCACCCTGTAAATGCAAAAATAGCAATTCAATATTGCGATTAGCTAATCATCCCCTTTAAAAATCTGTTTTACTTAATCAAATGTATGATACAACTATTTAAAATACCTGACTCCTTAACAGCATTTACATCAATGATCTCAGTCACCGCTTCAGTTTCCCTGGATGACACATGGTTTCCTGTGCCAAATCCTGGATTATACCTGACTTCCTGTCTGGGTAGTCTACTATCTGAAGCACTCGCTGACGGCTCAGACCTACTATCTGAACCACTCGCTGACACCTCAGAAGCCCTAACAAACAACTTGTTAAATATTCCTATTCATATATATTTTTTATAAATCCCACCCCAAAAGTCACAGAATTCAAAATCCTTTTAACAATAAAAAGGAAAATGTTACACTTTCAATTTTCAAAACTAAACCATGTACTGTAAGAATAGACAAATGACAGACCAGTACCTAATGCAAGATTCACTGTGCATTTTTATCTCTACAAAAGGAAATTCCTGTCCGCAGCATACACACAGCTGAGGAGGTCCAGCCAGTCCAGTTTCTCTGCCAAGCTCAGCCTCATTTCTGGACTCCTATTAATTTGGATCATTACATTCAAACAAAAGAAAACCCAGGATTAATGTTACTTTGTACTTTTCGAGCAAAAAAAAAAAGCTCTACTTTGCTGCCATCTTCACTTTATTGTCTCGCGACAGTCTCGCGCCAGTTGTAAAAAAATGTATAGAGATTAGAGAATTACAATTTGACAACCACTCGTCACTCACTACTCAACTTTTGATTTGCCAACTGTGCCCCCACGATCTGCAAAATTATTTATGCATTTAGCAGATAGCAAAACATATGAAGGATGTTAACTTTTACAATGCAATTTTTTTTTTCAATCAATAAATTGCAGTGGCCCGAACGGGCCACTGAGTTGCTAGCTTAACTGTCCCGACGTTACTTTTTACTGGCCCCGGGCCATCGTTATTGTCGAGCCCTGGGAAGGGTCTATCTTTGTTGGTGATCGTATAGCGGAGTCTTTCCATATGCAATACATTGCCCAACTCCCTAAGCCACTGTTGGAATAGGGGGCCAGCCTCTGATTTCCACTGTTGCAAAATGAGGCATCTGGCCAACAGAGTACAGAGGGAAATGGCTTTCCCTTCATAGCTTGTAATGTTGGGATCATACACCACTGAACCAAAGATGGCAAGGAGTGGGTCTGGTGTAATAGTTTTATGGAAGGCCTTTGAAATGTAGTCAAATAAAAGACATCAGAAGGAAGTTAGTTTGGAACAAGACCAAAACTGATGTGTAAGAGTACCAGTTTGTTGTTACATTTATCGCATAAAGGAGAAATGTTGGGGTATATGCCATGGAGCCTGTCTTTTGAGCAATTGAGTCTGTGAACTACCTTAAATAGAACTAGAGGATGCCTGGAGTTGATAGAGCTGCTGTGGATTCTATACGTAATTCCCTCCAAAACAGTTATTGAAATTTCCATGTCAAGTTCCTGCTCCCAATAGTTTTTCAGCTTGTCAGTGGGCACCACTTCATGGGCCCTTAGCATCCATCCATCCATCATCTTCCGCTTGTCCGGGGGTCGGGTCGCGGGGGCAGCAACCTAAGCAGGGAGGCCCAGACTTTCCTCTCCCCGGCCACTTCCACCAGCTCTTCCTGGGGGACCCCGAGGCGTTCCCAGGCCAGCCGAGAGACATAGTCCCTCCAGCGTGTCCTGGGTCTTCCCCGGGGCCTCTTCCCAGTGGGACGTGCCCAGAACACCTCACCAGGGAGGCGTCCAGGAGGCATCCTTATCAGATGCCCGAGCCACCTCAACTGGCCCCTCTCGACGCGGAGGAGCAGCGGTTCTACTCTGAGCCCCTCCCGAATGACCGAGCTTATCACCCTATCTCTAAGGGAGAGCCCGGACACCCTGCGGAGAAAACTCATTTCGTCCGCTTGTATTCGCGATCTCGTTCTTTCGGTCACTACCCACAGTTCGTGACCATAGGTGAGGGTAGGAACGTAGATCGACTGGTAAATAGAGAGCTTCGCCTTTCGACTCAGCTCCTTCTTCACCACGACGGACCGATGCAGAGCCCGCATCACTGCAGACGCCGCACCGATCCGCCTGTCGATCTCGCGCTCCATCCTTCCCTCACTCGTGAACAAGACCCCGAGATACTTGAACTCCTCCACTTGGGACCCTTAGCATATCATATAAAAAGGAGACTGTGCCTCTGCTTCCTGGTATAAGGTGTTGAAGACTGTCCAGTGTGTTGTGTTTGGGCATATGCTCGTAGTGTGGTATATGAGTCTTGATGTAATTCCTAATCTGGAGGAACCTGAAGAAGTGTGCAGATGGTAATTCGTATGTCTGTTGTAGGTGTTGAAATGACATAAGGTCACCTTCAGAGTACAGATCCCTTACAAAGACAATATTTTTGTCTTTCCATCTGGAAAAGGCTGGATCCATCAAAGCAGATGTAAAAGCATGGTTGTGACAAATTGGACTGTCTATATAGACTTTGGTTAAATCAAGAAAAGATTGAATTTGTTTCGAGATTCTTAACGAGTGAAGGATTACAGGGCTATTTATATAGGGAGGTGTTTTTGTTTTCGCCGGGTTATTAAGAAGTGCCGGGAGGGAGGTGGCACCACATGAGGATATTTATATTTGAAGCCATGAGGGATGCCCCCTTGACTACTGGCTGTTGGCATACCATTTCGCCAGTATAGTAGCGCATTCAGATTAGCAGCCCAATAGTATAGTTTAAAGTTTGGCAACCCAAAACCTCCTTCTGACATAGACTTCCCTAGGTTTTTTTTGGATATTCTGGCTTTTTTATTGTTCCATAAGTTCCATATTGATGTAGGGTAAAAAAAAAATTCACTCTCATTACTGCATTAAGACCAGTGGCGGCTGGGACTTTTTTTTTCAGTAATTAATTTTTATTTAAATGCAGTACTGAAATACAAGCAAGCAACATTCGTGTTCTATTCGCCTGTGTTTGAGGAAAAGGCGGGAGGGGGTAAATAAACAATCGACGACTTCAGAGAATAGGTGCGTTCGACTTCATGCAGCGCCGGCGTCGCCTGCAGCCCGGCTGACTTGAAGCAGCCAATGGCATTCTCAACTTCAAGGCAGCCAGCTGCAGCCGGCTGTCGGCGCCGCTGGTGCTGCATGAAGTCGAACCAAGCCCCCACCCCTCGCCCCTCGGCTTGAAGCAATGGCCCCGGTGGATGTAGGTGGTATTGCATTTCTTGTTAGACTTCCGGCTCTCCGGTCGTTTGTATGCTATTAACTCCAGTCAACATTTACAAAACTATCTCCCCCAATAATTTTTGTTCGATTCTCGAACCTGGCTCATACTACTAGCTTTTTCATAAAAAATCCTGATTTTTGCTAAATTTGAAACCAATCCGAAATGGGTAAACTAGCACCCCATTTATTTGCTTACGTCAATAAAAGTTGCCTGCAAATGTGCTCGCGGATACTAACAGGGCACGAGCACAAAAGTTCACATTGGCCGATAGCCGATTTACCTGGAGCTGAATGAGCCATAATGAATGAGCACAGGGAGAAATGGCTTGAGTTGCCTTCCCTGTTGTAGCAAGTTTAGCAAATGGTTGTCACACATACATGAAATGTTGTTAATATAGTTTATTCCCGTTATATTAAAACAGATTTGATTTTTCTGTCAAGAACGTTTTTACGTACATGACATGATGGCAAATATTACATTATGTTAAGCATGAGCATATTGTTGACATGTCTATCTGGAGCAAAGACGAAGATTAATACTTTAACTGATAACCACAATAAGAAATGATCTAAATATGATTAGTCTTGCCTTCAGAAGCTTTTGTTAAACACACCCATTATTCTTTTTTTTAATCGTGTCATCAAGCCAGACTTCTTTTGTGGGACAATGAAGGTCCTCAGTGACTGTTACACCCCCACTTATATCTGATGGAAACGTCTTGTATATAGGCCTAGTTCTGTTAATATGCCCCTTTCAAAGGCAAATGTTAAATAAAGTATATTTTAGACACACTTCTCAAGCTTTTATTTATTACATTATTTCCAAGTCTTGTTAGATCACGTTATATCCAATAATAGGCGTTTGGTTTTGTAGAACATATAAAACACAGGCCACATTTCTACACTGATATGTAAATTGAAGGCAGTGTGAATTTCGTGGCATTTCGTTTGAAAATACAGTTGACAGTAAGCTATGGTAAGTCTGCATTATGGAAGATTTCTGTTAGCCTACCAAAATAACTATTGAGCTTTCTTTGCCTGGCGAGAACGATGGAGCTAGTTGTTCATGTTAACAGTTTATTTAATCCGATACAATGCGTTGGAAATCATACTCAAATCACAAGAAAAAAAGCAACATATGTGATGAGTTCCATCTAGAATAGCCCTATATTTAGCCCTATAGCCTATTTGTAACAACCAAGTGAAAGGAATACTATATAATGACAGCATACATTTACGTAAAGTTTGCATCATGTCTCTGATTCTTATCGGACTTGTACCCCATTCTGCCACTGCAATGCCTTAGCTCACACGCTCGCAACCATATAAATCTATGCTCGCCACTGGCTGTCGCAAAGTATGACGTGTACAGCTAGTTGCAAGCGTGCACGAGGTCTCGGAGCTAGGGAAAAAAAGAGCCACTGTTTAAAGCTAGACCGGAAGAGTCGGAAGTGGAAAGATGGCGCGGTCCAGTTTCGCGCTCTCGCTTGCCTCACTGCGCCACTGAGCACTTTTCATAGAAATGAATGGGGACGCCATCTTGGAAGACAAAAGTTGCTTCCTCTAGTTATATTAACTCTATGAGTCGAACACACCTATTGTTTAATACAGGCTCTGACGACATCCACACAAAAGACGTCATGGGGCAGGCTTCTATAAGATTCAAAAACGTTGCTCCGCCTACTGTTCTGGCGGTGACCGATGCAAAAATGTTAGAAACGATGCATCGCGATTTCATCCCACATGCTGGTTTGATGGCGGAGGGAGGAGTTACACAGAGTTGGTATTTCCGGTAAAATTTGAAATGCATCTCTTCCTTCATATTCGCATCTGCCAAACAAGCACACTGTATTCTCCCTTATCTGCTCGAAACATTTTCAAAAGCCTTGTTGCGTATTCTGTATCAGTTTCTAATTCAATTTAAGCAAATACATCCTTCCAACTCATAGTCCATCTCCTCCTCATATAATTTCACTGGTTCTTTCAAATGCGTCTTTCCCATAGACCAGGGGTACTCAATTAGAAACTGAAAAGGTCCACTCACCAAATTTCCATTCAGTCCAGGGTCCGGAACAGTGATGGTTTATTGACCAACTATCTGACTTGAGTCTTTGATCATTACACCCATCACCTCAATCAAACAACTAACAAACTGCACGTGAGTCTAAGAGTCCCCAAAGCCTATATGTCAGATCGCATGCTAACAGGTAGCTCATGATGACATGACTTGCTTAAGTCACCATAATCCATCTCTCTGGTAACATTGCCCCCTGCCTGGATACAGATGTTACTGGGTCCCTTTGCCCTGTGCACCCGGGGCATTGTTGTCTGTTGTAATTAATTAAATGTACTTGAATCAATTTAGTTAAACAGATGTTAGATAGCTACCCCTAACATCTGTTAAGACAACGACAGTACAAATGGATCAAATTCCATAAATATTTATTACATATCAATGAACAGAAATGACTACTCTCACAGCAGTGACAAGTCTACAGCACTTGTTTAAAATAATTGTTCAAATAATATTAAAAGTAATTATAATAATATTTTTGTTTCATTTGAGGCCACAATTTTAAACACAAACATTTACAAGTAGTACTTGGCATTAAAAACAATGGCGATACAATATTTTAAGACACTTGGTGTTTTTTTTGTCATTTTTTGTCATTTTGATATCACAGAGAGGTTCAGCAACAGTCTAAACAGTAAATATTGATTTAGATACAAAACCACTGTGAAAACGTCAAGGGGAAGGAGAAAAACAGAAGAGGGTGGGCTAAAATCAAAAAGAGAGAAGAGGGAGTAACAATCAAAGTGATTAAGCAGTATTAGAAATCTTCAGACAGCAACCCCCTGTTGACCCATATGTTATAGGAATCAAAATATTGAAGAACAAGTATACTTTTCTTGTAAAAAATAATTCATATTTTTCATTTTTTTGGAACATCCTATGTTGTGTAATAGTTGAGGGGATGCACATTGACTCAGGCAAACACAGTGAGAAACAGAGAAGAGTGGGTGAGAGAGAGTGGAGCGTATAAGGGAGAAGGGGGTGTTCATGCATTTTCAAAAAGGGGTTCCATTTAGCAAGAAAATAAGACATGTAGTTCTGATCACTGGCGCCAATATGAGAGTTGCAACGCTAACTTCCTGTCGTCAACATCTGGACTCTCAACAGTGTTAGTTATATTGTATTTGCTATTATAGTTATTCTGGATTATGGCTGTGTCTTAATGCTATTTTAACTGACTCCTGGCTGTGCATGCATTAGTCACTCACTGTTTTCTCATGTCCCATTGCACTTGGTGAGCTCAGTCTTCCACCTACCAAACTCACAAGTCTGAGATTGATCTTTATGGAGATTACATAGATACCCTATGAGGAAGTTTTTTTTATACATACAAGCTACATAGGTCTCCCAAGGGCCATGTAGTGGGTTTGTGAGTTTCAGAATGGACATCAATGCTGACGTGATAACACTACCAGTGGTGGGATGCTGCCGTGTGCAACCCTCAAGACATGAGTGCTATAGGACCCGTAGGTCTGGAGAGGCAGTTGCATCATAGGAACTGTAGTTTTGTGGAGTATGCTGATGATTGGCACTTCTGGGAGATTCCACTTTCAACCCTGTCGGTCCACCTGTCTGCCTCTAAGTAAATGTCTACCTTTCTGGTTCATCTGTCCACCTGTCTCTTTATCTAGCTGGCCCTTTACTTGTCTGTCCCCCTAACTACATACCTGTCCAACTATGTACAGTTCTTGTCTGCAGTACCTAATAACCTGTCTCACTCCTTATCATCGTACCTGTCTGTCAACTAGTTTGTTGGTTCATCTGTCTGCCTGCATACCAGATCATCTATGCATCATTGTACCTGTCTGTCTGTCTGTCTGTCTGTTAGTCTGTCTGCTTGTTGTATGAAGGAATAAACAAGACAGGCCAACGTGTAGAGCATAAAACATAATACATTTACTGAATAGGTGACTTAATCGTATTTTTATCATATATCTATAAAGTTATACAATGTTTTTCCATGTGTATGCATCTTAACATATAAACAGATGTACACATAGCTATGCCTGTATTATACAACATTTGAAAGTGGAAATCATCACAATAATATGCAGCAAATCTGGGAGCTGCGGGAACAGAAAGAGGGAGTTTGAAACACAGGGTTCGTCTTCGTGCCTTGGTGCGTTGGTTTACATTCAGTTTTGATTTGTTGGGGGAAACCATAAGCAAAACTCACTGAACTCTTCCCTGACATAGTCAACACCTGCCACCTCTTCATTTCTTTGGGTTTGTTCGCGGCTGTTAGACACACACTCACACATACAACACACAGCACACACACAAACACACTTACAAACACACACGGTCCATCACACTCCAGGCCTGATGGTCGGGTAAAAGGGGTGTGGAGGCAAGCAACAGGGAGATAAACAAGAAGAAAAAATAAAATCATCTAACAACAAGCAAAACCAACCCACACAAGGAAAGGAGAAGCCCAAAGATGTGTGAATGAGGTGGGTGGAGAAGTGCATGATGGGATTGTCTTCACTTGAGGTCCAGGACATCTTCTTCGAAGGAGGTGGAGAGGGTGAAGGGGTTGGTCAGAAGGGGGGGAGTCTCCTCGCCTAGCACCGTTTTCTCTGGCTCCGCCTCTGAGCCAGAGGAACAATGCCGTTGAACTTCGGAGTCTGTGTCAGCTGACTCAGATCCAATCCTGATTGGATTAAAAAAGAAAGCACATACTGTTCAGTCAATCACAGAGCAGGCAATAGTATGATGCTGACAATGCTGATAATGATGTCAGTCACCTTTCGTTAGTTGACGTCAAAGCCCGAGCCCTGGGCTCTTCCTCAGTAGTTTTCCTGCTCATCTTCCTCTGTTTGACCGTGCTGTTGTCTGGCTTACCACTCGGCTCCTCAGTCAGACCTGCACACACAAACAACATACACATACAGTTTCGTTATGCTCTCTTGAATACTTCATGTAAGGATCATCTCAGTGTGTACCTCCCTGTGTGTCCTTTGCTCGCCTATATTTTCGTTTAGTCATTTAAGCAGACGCTCTTATCCAGAGCGACTTACAGTAAGTACAGGGACATTCCCCCGAAGCAAGTAGGGTGAAGTGCCTTGCCCAAGGACACAACGTCATTTGGCACGGCCGGGAGTAGAACAGGCAATCTTCAGATTACTAACCCGATTCCCTAACCGCTCAGCCAGCTGACCCCCAGCTGATATTAAATGTGTTTACGTAGAAATCAGTGTTTGTGTGAGTGTGTTGTATGCAAAGCCTTACCAAGCAGCTCCTTGCGCGTGCGGCTGGCAATCTCCTTGATCTCCATGCGGGACAGCGAGAGGGAGTGTGTGGCGGGGCTGAGTGGAGTAGGGGCCACCATGCTAAGGGAGGATGTCACCACTTTGTTGACCAGCGGGGACTTGAGAGGCCTCTCAATGCTGCGACCCACCAGGTTACTCAGCGGAATCTTGAAGATGTGCTTACAAGCGGTTTCACCTAGGATGGGGATGGGGGGTAGAAAAAGACACAAGAAAAATGAGAGAGGGTAAGGGATAGAGAGAAGTAAAGAGGGGTGGGGAAGAAAGTGAGAAGAGAGTGTAAAGAAGGACGGATTTAGAGAGAAAAACTAGATAAGACAGAGCATCTGGGAAGGATTGGTGTAATTGGTGAGATGGTAAAAAGAAGCAGAGAAAGATGAACAAGAGAAGACAGAGAGACAGAGGAAACATGGGAAATAACGGAAGAGGAGGGATAGAAAGCCAAAATTTGAAGTCAAAATAGAGAGAGACTTTTGAGACTGTTACATTAGGGAATCTTGAATCAATGTTATGGCTCAGAGGATTAAATTAATTTGCAAGGCTAAATTGTTTGCACATAACACAAAAACAAACACACACTTCTCAGACTAAGTTATTAGCACAAATTACTCAAACCACAAAAAATACACCCACGCTGCAGTCTATCAACTGCTGAATGACACTTTGGGGATTGTATAAATTCTTCCTAATTTTCTTATTAACATGGTGTAATATGACCACTCAGTTACAGCCTGCTATGGTTGATCCTTTATAATTAATTTTACTAAATTAATAATTGAAGTGCTGAATTTCATTGGACGCTTAAGTCTCTGAAACGGCACTGTCTGAACAGTGGCTATGTGCCCGCCTGCATGTAGCCACCAGGGGGTAGTGCTGTGATTCTCCATCGCAGACTTATCACACGGACACATGCATCCGCTCACACACACGGGCCTCACACACACACACAAGCATGCACAATTATGTGACTAAATCAATGAGGAGGCCGCATTGCGCAAAACAGAACCCCACATCCTTCAAATGTCAGGGGGTCAGAGGTGAATGAAACAGCAGAAAGGGTGAGGGAGTCACAGTGATGTCTGTGGCAAACCCACAGCATCACAATCCCCCCCTCTACCTTCACTACAATATTAGACGACAACTAACAGCAGTTCAATTGAAACAAGCATGCAAGTCATGTGCAATATACATTCTATCATCGGGCAGCATCCATATATTCCACATGCGTTTCTGCTCCTGGGGAATAATGCATAAGCATAATCTAGTTACCTCACTAGCATGAGATTCTGATAAGGCTAATAGCATGAATGTCTATTGGTGTCCCATGTTGTGACAAGGTCTAGACCTGATTATGATGGTTTTGTCCAGTCAGCACCACAGGGACCAGGTTATAGGTATTATGTCCCAGCCTTTTCGGGGAAACAGACTGTAGCAGATTGTACCGGAGGCAGGCTAACTACTTTAGCCTGTACCAGGAAAATAGGGTTGACAAATGTGGGGCTTTCTGTCGACTGAAACAGCGTCAGTAACAGACTCTGTCTGATGTTACTGGAGGTGGATGAATTGCAAACTCAGTATGCGACTCTGGCTTATGGATTAGCGGTTAGCAAATCTGTGCTAGTCGTGGTAGCAGTGCTGAAGGAATTGTGGTGGGCGTAAATGAGATATGATCAGATTGGATGAATGACAAAGTCCCCAGCAGCAGAGACGGGTAGGTGCACAGACCAGGACTGAACAGGCACTCTAGGGATGGCAGGTTTGTCAGTGCCCCCACTCCCACTCCAGATTGTGGTACCTCTATTTGGATCGGAGAGGGACTTTGACAAAAGTATCCATGGCGACGGCGCAATCTGTAAATCATGCTATAGCAGACCTGTCTTCTTCTCCCCCTGTCTCTCTCTCCCTTTCTCTCTACCAACAATTTATCACCCTCTACTTTGTTTCCTCCCTTACTTTTTTCTTTCTCTCTACTGTCTTTCCTCTGAATACCACAGTTTTTATATCACTTTTGCCCACCCCTCCACTTTCTCTCTCCTCTCTTTCACCTCTCTCTACACTCCTTTTTTCACTATCTTTATCCACACAACCTCTCCCTCTTTACTCTCTCTATTCTCCTATTCTCTCACTATCAACATCCCCTCTCGCCCCTTTCTCTCCATTCGTCTCTACTTTAAGTAAATGGACAAGTAAGTTTCCTCCCTTTGTTTCACTCACAACTTTCGATTTATCTTTGTCTTTATGTCTTTTCCATCTCATAACCTGTTCTCACCTTGTTGCCTCAAGTGTTTGTGACAGTAATAGGTATGGGGTTAGGAGGCGGGTAGAAGAAGACACTGAACATTCACTTCATGTTCAATCGTCTGGTCTACATGCCAACGTGTCTGATAGTTAGACAGTGTAGTATGTGAGTGCATGCATGTTAGTGGGGGCAGCATCCGCATGGCGTGACACACAAGGTGACCCCTCCAGTACCTTCAGCGTCCTTAGACACGTACAGGGAAAGCTTGGTACCGTACGGAATCCGTATAGAATCTGAACCAGGGGAGGAAGAAGAAGGTTACACAGTGACACAAACACGCACACAGACACACACACACTCAGAATAGTTTCATCTTCTCAAGGGACTGTGAAAACCCTGTTACAGAGGCATCATGGCCAGTCTAAGAGTTGACCAATTGGATTAAAATAGGAAGCACCCAGGAACAGATATAGCATCTTCCTCCAAATCCCCTAGCAACAAGCCCAACAAGTTACCATCAGCTACTGACCGCATACACACACTGTTGGGCACCTCATTTGGATGTGTGTGTGATGTTCTGAAGCTGTTTCTGTCCGAGGTGGCCTTGTCAGTAGATTTACTGCTATTGTGTCTGATGATTGCTGCCTCGTCGGAACAGATAAAAGTCAGCAGACGGACATCTTCCTTGTCTGTTCCCAGCTATTCTCTGTCCTTTGTGTGTGTGTGTGTGTGCACATAGGAGTGTTTGTCTACTCACAGTCCTTGTGAGTCATGAAAAAGACCATTTGCATCAGAAATATGTCCTCCACGTCACGTTACACAGCAGGAGAAAGTGGACCATTGTTAATCAGAGTCAAATGTAGGATGGAGGGATAGATGGATGGGGGAAAGGGTAGAGGTAAAGAGGGGTGGGGGAGGTGGGGAAGAGGGCTGATATTTATCTGCCCACCCCAGTAGGTCTTGCTCTCACTTGGGAGGTTTTGTCACCTGACCTGTGTTTGTGAATGTGTGTGCCAGTCTACTTTATGGTATAACATCCCCTTGGAGAGTGTGCCCTAAAGGATTCATTGTACAACTGCAGGTACAACACCGCAAGGCCCTATGGGAATATTATCTTTCAAACTGCTACGACGAGCAAGCGCTGTCACTGCAGAATCAAACTAATTCTAGACAGGCAGGCTTAAACACTGTGAGAGAATTCCAGTTCTTGAATTCTGCAGTTTTTCTACATTTGGAATCGATGTAAGAGTAATCGTGCAGACTGCCATGATGTATAAGCTCTTGTATGGGCCCTGGGGTGACTGCGTTTCCAGGGGGGCAGTCTTACCATCGCCAAGGGGGGAGGGGAACACGGGCATCTCGTATCCGGTGGGTGTTTGAGGAGAACTCTGGGAACTGGTGTCTCTGGAGCTGCAGTTGGTGGCGGAGTTGACCGGAGCAGATGACACAAAGTAGATGTCCGACTGAGAGAAGAGATTGGAGAACGAAACGGAAAGGAGAAGAATATAGAAAGAGATATGGCAGAAGGAGGAAGAGTATCAAAGAAGATAGAACAAGACCAAGAGAAGGACAGAAAACACGGAGAGAGAGAGTGAGAGATGGGGTGGCAGAGGAAAGAGAGTAGGTAAAGAGTGGGAGATTGACAGAGCCAGAAACAGAGAGGAAGGAAGACATAAAGAGAGGGGGATAGAGAAACATATTAAAAGAATAATTAGCAAGTCCGGAAATGCCATCATCTGCATAGTCAGACAGTCTGATTTTGCGGCATGCTTGTTTCCATGTGCTGGGTGGTAAACCTCCAAGGGAATGACTTATGACTGTATTACTATTGCTCTCTGTGCAGCCTGATTGCTAGGTTAATTTCCCTGTGGGCTAATAAGGGCTGATTGCAGAGAGAGAATGCAGAGAGGGCCTTGCCTACAGTTCACAGCATGTAGCTTGTTTTATACTAGGATCACACTTGTGTTTGTAAGATGCTTTTACTGATTAGTAGAGATCTTGTGTTGTGTTACGCTGTATTGTATTCTGTTTTATTTTGTGTGATTGTGTTTATATTTGATTATGTTATATTGGTTTTCATTCTAAGCCAGGTGTAGTCAAATTAGTAGGACCTATCTGTCTGGTAATGAGGACACAACTGTACTGTCCGGTTCAATCATTCTCACCCTGGATGCAGTCAACTGTAGCTCAGGAACCACGGCTGTGTACACCAGATTGCCGTTGACAACCAGTCGGATCTCGATGGAGTCTGTGGTGAAGGCCAGGATATAGGGGAACGCACAAACTACAAGAACAACAACATCCGCAACATAGGTTACGGCTTATACTGCACTAAAATCACGTCACTGTGTTGTCTTACTGTTAATTAATGTCTGATATATTGTCAATAAAAAGTGTCAGAAGTATGGAGGAAAAGAGTATTTTGTCATAAGCTTCAACAAGCAGCAGTGGTCATTGCTAAAGGGGAAGCGCAATGTAATCAGTCTCACACAAACACACACAGACACCCACCGGAACACACATAAGCAAATAATCCTCCTCAAAAATAAATAAATAAAACACTCAATTGTCGCGGGTGGGCCAGACCAACTGCATTGTTACCATGGCGACGCCTTCAGCCATCCAAAAGCTGGGATGGGGCGTGGCCTGGTTGCTGTGGTTACCTACCGATGGCGTTGGGCATCTGGTTCCAGCTGAAGTGGAACTCTGAGACGTTGGAGTGGATCATAGGGGTGGAGCCACTGAATGGACACACCTTCTTGTAGTAGCAGATGTCTAGAAAGAAGAGAGAGAAAGAGAGTGAGAAGAAAGAGAAAGAACAGAGAATATGAACATTCACACAAGAAAGAGTGTGGTGGACCCGTAACATACCAGTACAATCACAATACATGGTATTAAATATTTATGTGCAGAATCTAACCTACAAAACAACAACTCTTTAAAAAAAATATTTCTCAGGAGGGATTAAATTCACCAGGTAACCATGCATTTTAATTACAGCGTTCATCAATTTAATAAACAAGCACACACAAACACACACACACACTCTCCTCGGGGAGAAATTTACAGTTGTAACACAGCAGCAGGCCTGCCTCCCCATCCTCGTACACATCGATGGCAGCCACAAAGTTCACCTGCAGAAACATAACCCACAACCTTAGTCAGCAACCTGAACACAGCATTGACAGCACCACGCCACTCAACGTGAACGGCTTCTCCAAAACTAGCTCCATATAACCAAGAATTGCTCGTATCTAGAGATGACATGGGTTTACAGTTCATTGACTGTACATGTGTGTGTTAATCATGTTGACACAATTATTTCCTCACTAGTTCATTAGTTACATGATAAGGACAGCTATTGTTTAGTTAGTTGTAATTCTGTCATTTTGTTATTTGTTTGCTAATCCGGGGTGTGCTGTTAGCTGGGATGCTAACAGAGCTGGTCCAACTGAAGCTGTGAGGAGCGAGGTTGTTAGAACAGCTGCCCCAGAGGCTCATTCTGTCCAAGGTGCTGAGGGAGAGTGTTTACCCAGTAAACCAGCATAGTTGTTTGTGCGTGTGAGTGTGAGAAAGGGTTTGACGCCGTGTTGAGTATGTGTGTGTGTGAACATGGGTGTATTTGTGACCCAATGTTTTATATACAGTAAGAGTGTGTGTGAATGTGTGTGTGTGTGTATCCAGACCCGGTTGGCATCTACGTGGTGCAGCCGGTAAGCATCTCCAGTACTCTCGTTGATCAAGTCAAACTGGTGTTTGTACGCCACACAGATCATGTTGTCATTTTCCCCCGTCGGCCCGTCAACCAACGCCATGACGACTGGGGGATCACAAAGGCAGATTTCCTGCAGAGGAGTCACGGGCTCATTAATATGTACTGTATACAGGGGAGTCAGGTGGCTGAGTGGTGAGGGAATCGGGCTAGTAATCCGAAGGTTGCCAGTTCGATTCCCGGTCATGCCAACTGACGTTGTGTCAGCAAGGCACTTCACCCTACTTGCCTCGGGGAGAATGTCTCTGTACTTACTGTAAGTCGCTCTGGATAAGAGCGTCTGCTAAATGACTAAATGTAAATGTATACAGGAGGATGCGAGTGCATTGTCTTGTGTGTGTGAACCCACCCGTATGTACTGGAACTCCTCCACTGGTGAGTCCGCTCCCATGGCAATGGCGCCAAACCCGTCAGGGCGTGGCTGTTTCCTGGTGATTAGGAGGAGCTTGTTCCTTATGGCCGCCACGATGCGCAACTCCACCCCGTGGTGTGTGTTGATGGAGTAGAGATGACAGCCTGGTGGAGAAGAATGGAGGGATGAGAAAACAGGTGGGGCAGTTAGTGGAGAGGAAGATAAAGAAAGAGAGGAATATAAAATATAGACTCAGACTACTAAATACAGTCTCACAAGAGGATCCAAAGAAAGAAAATGAAAAACAAGACATAGGCCTACAAGACATATAGTCATAGCCATAACTCAAGACTCAAATAAAAAAACAGTTCATGTTAGGCTTCATATCTCGCCAGCGTTTTCTGAGCCTGGATGAGTACCAAGAGAAGCTCTTTCTAGGGCTGGTTAGGGGCTGGAACGATAGGGAAGAGAGTTATAGGGAGGTGGAAGAAAAGAGAAAGAGAGACAGAGAAAGAGAGAGAAAGAGAGAAAGGGGTTACGAAAGTGAAGTGTGGGGTGAAGAAGAGAGAAAAGGAGGGGTGAGCAAGAGAGGGAGAGAATAGTTTGGCTGTAGTACAAAATGTTGTGTATTGTATGTGCTTTTTAGCTCCAGGATAAACCGTTATTCTTGAGAGGGTTTATGTGTGCTTACCTTTAGTCTTCTCCAGCTTGTTCTCTCGGCTGTCACACTTGCTCCTGACCAGCTGCCTCTCCTCCAGTCCTCTCTTGAGCGTGCTCAGTCTGAACACATAGAGACGGGCATCTTTCCCTGAGAGGGGAGACAAACCCAATCAGCACTGAGATACACTAACCTACTTCCACGGACCTTCCTTCTTTAAGGGGATGATACATGACAACAGTCATCATACTTCCTCAGAGATTCAGTAACACAAGGTTCTAATTATTGGGGATATATCCTTACATAGTATTTTATTATTGTGTTCATTCATTCTGTTTCTGAAACCACCCATAGGCAAGCAGCCTGTGGGTGGTTGATGAAGATGGCTGGACGGGGATGGATGGATCCAAGTGCAGAGCACAGGGGTATTCATTATAACAATAGAAAACAGGAGCAAAAAAAACAACAGAACAGCGTTTCTATAAAAAAGTAGTTACTTGAAGATAAGTACTAACAGGTTTGGTAGACTGGCAAAAAGACAAACAATACTTCACAAAGGACAGGGTGTGAAGCAGTTTAAGTAGTGGCAATAAGTGTCAGAGGGAGAACAGGAGAGTGGAATTTGCAATCAGTACACCGAGGACCGGGATCTGCTGTGAGGGGTTCATGAAGTCCGGTGAAGGGTTTTCATTTCCTAGCCCTATGGGAAGGTTGCGGAAGAGGCGCAGGGACAGACCTTACACTGCCAGTACTGAGGGTTGGTGAATGAGCTGACAGAAGGCTTGCCTGGACCACGATCATATAACACGCTACTGTGCTTTTCTGAGATTAATGTTAGGCTTAATTTTGAGCCTCCAAACTGAAAAACACAGATCCACACACATTCTGTACGTGTAACGAGGATGCAGACACAGGGTAGGTTCCAAATGCAGGGGGGTTATTAAACAGGGTCAGGGTACGGTCCAAGATCAGGTTACCAGCAAACAGGGCAATAGGGACAATCCAAAGACTTGGTCGAGGTACAGGCAGCAGTTCGTTAACAGGCAAACAGGGGGTAATCCAAAAGCAGAGTCTGTGTTAAGTCAGTCAGTCAGATTTATTTATAAATAACATTTAAAAATAACAGCTGCTGTAAAATAGCGAATTATTAAAACACGATTAGACACAAAACACAATCACAGACAATGCACAAACATTTAAGAGCCAAGGGTAACAATACACACAAGACAGGACTAGATAACGCTCAGTCGGCAAAATACGTAGTTTAACACTGAAACTACAGATGTCATGGATTTAAATTGGAAATTACATGACACCGGTGAAAAAGCTTAATACTAATGAGCACAGAAAACCTAATTCTACGGGGAAGCGGAGTGCAGCCACTTGGTAGGTAGCTCAGTGGAGCTGGGTGTTACAGTACGCACACACAAATGCACAAACACATTCACACACACAGACATGCTCACACCCATACATACGCAGTTCCTCAGTGAGAGCATTGCTCTAAGAAAACCCAAAGTGGTTCACCGAACGTCTTTTTCAATTCCTTTTCAAGTGAGAGAATACGAAGGCTGTTTTTTTTAGAGCGAAGCTC
This sequence comes from Osmerus eperlanus, assembly GCF_963692335.1. Lineage (NCBI taxonomy): Eukaryota > Metazoa > Chordata > Actinopteri > Osmeriformes > Osmeridae > Osmerus > Osmerus eperlanus. Next base: position 2,892,408 of record NC_085031.1, read on the forward strand.
TCAGGCGTATCAAGTTGAAAATAGTTCAATTTTGAAGTAAATCGGCGCAAAGCGTTTGGTAGAACCCCAGTATTTTTTTTCTAAATGGCCCTGTCTCCTTTTCTGACAGAAAAGTGCTCAGGGATTTCAGGATGTTTGTTTGGTCTCTGTGTTAAAGACATCATTTGGAGCATGTCTGCCTCTGATGGTGAAGGCTAACACTCAACCTTAAGACTATTTTGCATTCTTCTTTTCTTCTGAAATACATATTACAATTCAGTCTGCTGTTGATTGACAAGCCTGTGTATAGATTTCTCTCTCTCTGTCAACCTCCATAGTAAAATAGTGGAAAGGTTATCTCAATAGGTCATCATAATCCTGCTGGAGACACACACACACACACACACACACACACAAACACATAAACAGTATACACATGCATATACACACATATACTGTATGCAGTATATACACACACACGCACAACACACACACGCAGACACAGAGATCAATGAGTTCACTGGAGCGACTGAGCGAATCAGCTAGAAGGAAGCGAGTAAATGTTCAACGCAGAAGAAAGAGAGGGAGAGACAAAGGAGTGAGAGAGCAGGGGAAGGGGATATGGAAATAAAGGGGGGGGACATTGTCTTGAAAAGAAAGTGTAGGGAAAAAGAGGAATAAACAAGCCCCTTATGAAAGTATATGAATTTAAAGGTGTATGGACAAATATTGGGACTTGACTGTATGACTGGATTGATGAAAGGATGGACAAATAAATGGGGTCAACTTTCCTTTACCTTTATCTGCTCGGGTGATGAGCAAGTCCTGAGGTTCTAGAATGTGCATCTGCTTGACCACCATGGTCTTGTCAAACACCTGCACTGGAGGCACCGCTGGAAGTTCTGCAAGATAACACAGAAAGATATGAACGGATCATCTTATTTTGACATAATAACCGCATGAATCCAACTTATTATATTGAAGCTCTAAAAACAGTATTTGCGAGTCATTGCAAATAAAATTGTCGATTGTCTCACATTAATTGTCTCACATTAACTATTGATGTCCCTACCAAAGCTGATATCAAATTTACATCCCTGTTGCCCCAGTAGAGCTTCTAGCAATGCACTTGAGTGACCCTAACAACCCTGATCTAACATTGTCTCAGAATGGGTCTTTTCTTGGTGAAGTGAGCAGCTGCTCAGATATTGTCAGATAATATAACTACCAGAAGACAGAGATGTCTGCAGGGGTTGAGAGAAATAAAAAAAGACTCTTTGAAAATAGAGTACTCAGAGCAGTGATCTTCTCAGTTTTTGTACAGCACTACAAGAGTTGAGTCTGTCAGACTCACCGGTGTTTGCAAGCATTGGATCAGGTGCTGAAACACAGTGAAGCAAAAACTTAGTATAAATAGTGGTGCTGTCAAACGATTAAAATAGTTAATCGCGATTAATCGCATTAATGTCATCGCACATTTTTATCTATTCTAGATGTCCCTTGATTTATTTTTGTCCCATTCTTTTTTCTCATTTTAATGCTCTTATTAACATTGAAAAGTGGATTGGATTGCTTAATTAGTGCAACTAGTTTTTAATTGAAAACAACATTGCAACATTGCCTGGCTTTGACGAGGGGGCGGAGAATTCGCATCAGCTGTGTGCTTGGCCATCAAGTGGTAACTGGACGTGCTGCAATGATAGCTCAGTTCACAACGACAAAACACACAGATCAATTTGGTCTTGTCAATGGATCCATTTGGCAACTTTTTTAAAGTAACTTTTCCATTCAGAATCTTATTGGCATCCATTTTGGCGTCTCGCGCTCACTATCCACTCAAAACGTAACGTTAGCCTCTTTAGGCGCACACACTCTACTGACGTTAGAAAAACTACAACACCACACCGGATCACACTACAACAAATAGCTAGACCGGAGACAAAACAACAGGCACGCCGCACACACTCTTTAGCCGGCTCGCAAAAGAGTGTGTGCGGCGTGCCTGTTGTTTTGTCTCCGGTCTAGCTATTTGTTGTAGTTTTTCTAACGTCAGTAGTTGTTGCAACAGCATGTGAAAAAAACTACAAAGTTTGCTATGCCAAAAAGAACGTTAATCTTGCGATAAAAAATGTTACGCCGTTAAAATGGGTTTGCGTTAATGCCGTTAATAACGCGTTTAACTGACAGCACTAATAAATAGTATAAATTACTATTGATGGGATTATTAATTCTGTTTTAAAATCCAGAATAATGATCTGGATTCCAGTTTTTGTTCAAAAATTCCGTCATTCATATTTCAATGGCTAACAGGAGATAATGACAACAATTCTACTAATGACTCAGATCAACTCACCGTCCAATAACATTACCCCTGCCATGTCCGTGGCAACCAGCAGTGACTGACCCCAGGAGTCGGCACACACGGTCTCATGGGGAAATGTACTGCAGAAAGACTGGGACTCCCAGGGCTGCAACACATACACACACACAGACACACAGACACACCGACATGCACACACACAGACAGGGTTTAGAATAGATTTGAGAAACTGTGTCTAGGGGCTCATACCCATCCCATTATAGGTCATTGAAAGACCTAGTCAGATGCTCACCTCCTTCCTACACAGGCCTGTGGTCACCAAACTGGTGGGAGCGTCTCCTCTCACTATGGTCTTCAGCTTCAACGCCTGGACAACACAAAAATGTGTGTCTGTACAAGTGTGTACTTTTTGTTTGGTCCATATGTGTGTGAGAAAGAGAGAGAGAGCAAGAGAGAAAGAGTATGTTACCTGTCCTATCCTGACAAACTCAGCCTGTCGTGCCTCCTCCTTTTTGCGTGCGGACTTGGGCGACTCTGGGAGCACGTCACTGAAGGAGCGTCTGTTCAGCATGTTCTGAGGAGAGAAGGGAACCTACACATGGGAGACCAGCACACACATACATGCACATACACACACAGGCACACACAGAGACAAACACACAAGCAGAAAATGGTCTCAGAGGCAGACCTTGGCAGGAAGCAGCATTACAGCCAAGAGAAGGGTGAGGCATGTGTCAGAAACAACAGGAGAGAGAGAGAGAGAAAGGGGGGGAAGACACAGGCCTGGTGAACACAAAAACATGTTTGTGTGAGGTAATGTGTACTTTATGCTCTGTTTGTTCCTATCTGTGTGTGTGTGTAAGAGAGAAAAAGAGCCACTTTAGAAAGAAAGACAGCATTGAAGTATATATTTTGAGGCAGCAGGCTTAGACTGAAGGAGACAGCAGTGGAAAAGAATAGAACTAATTAGAATTAAATAGAACTGAGTAAAGCTGAGTAAAGCTGAGTAAAATAGACCACACTAGACAATGGCAGAGTGGAATGTGTAGGACAGTGGGATTAGGAACAATTGCAAAACGGAATAGACAATAAATGATCAGACCCCACTACTACATTCATGTTCCTAACTAAACAAATATGACATAGTCCCGACCAGAGCAGATATGACCATATTCAGTCTGGCCTGAAGCAAGACCCTGAGCTGAGTCTGTACCTTGTGGAGGTCTGGGATGAGGTCCTGGTAGAGGGATCGGATCAGCATGTCCAGAGTCCTCTGACGCTTCTGAGCAAACGTAGGCGTGTCCAGGGTGGCTTTCTCCCCATTGATTACTGCAGGAAGGAGAGATAGCCGCAGTGGGGAAGAGAGAGGACAACAGAGGAAATGAGGGACAGAGTGGGAGAGAAAGAGGCATAGGGGTGGAGAATGGAGAGGATGAGATGGAGAGACAACTACATGTTGATCTCGGCTTAACAGTACTGATACAGACAGCTCAGTCCTTAGTGGCGATCTTACATTTGACTAGCAAAAAGTCCCTGAATTCCTGGTGGTCTGTAAACACAGGTGGGGAGGGAAGGGGAGGTCCAAACAGGGGAACACTCTCCTCTGAGAATATCTTCAACCTGGGACATTCAGACACACACACACACATTGGGTATCATTGTAAAGGTATGCCAAGGACAAGATTTACAAACAGCCAAACAACATATCACTGTCCTGGTCACACACATACTGTAAGGTAAACACACAGTGGTCAGACACACAGTGTTCCCCTAGATACTTTAGTGGTCAGATACACAACCCCTAGGTTATTTACACAGTGTAAAAATGAAATTTTTACCAAAAGATTTAAAAGATTATTTGTTGGTCATGTGTTGAACAACAAACATAATTTAAATGTCAAGAGAACATGATTGTGAAACAAAGCCTGACTCACCTGTAACTGTCGTTCTGACTGTTATATCTGACCAATGCAAAAATATCTGACAAGGATGTTGAGGAAGCAGGTTAGGTGAGTTGTTCTGTCATCATCACTATCATCATCTACATCATCTAACTCAATAAGGGATACGTGTGAAGTGGGAGCGTATCATGGACGGTTTGAAGGATGGTGAGGCGTCATCTCCCTCCTGGAATACGATGGTGACTATGTCGTTCCCAATATGTCTCTTCCTCTCCACCTGAGAGAGGAGAGGAAAGGAGAGGAATGGAAAGGAGGACATAAGAAGAGAGGAGAGAAAGGAGAGGACAGGGGATGAAAGGCGAGGAAAGTAGAGGAGAGGAAAGAAGGTAAGGGAGAGGAGAAGAGATGCGATGAGAGAAGATGAAATAAAAGGCAGAGAAAAGGAGGACGATGGAAACGTTCCAAAAAGTGAGAAGGAAAGAATGTTCAAAAGTGAATGAATATCATTAGTCACCAGTAGGGAGATGCCATGGCTCTGGCTCTGTAGATCAGACTGGTGATAAGGATGTTGTAGCCAAACACAATTAGCTGACTGCAAAGGTTGACTCATCATGAGCAACATCTCAAAGATAGCTCTCCAACTTCCTTTGATGATTAGATTGTTCAGTGGAGTGTGTGTGTGTGCGTGTGTGTGTGAGTTTGCGTGTGCGGAGAGTGGAGGTTGTTGTATCTCAACAATTGTAATTGACCCCTGACCCTTGCAAGCTTGTTAAGAAGCCACAGTGATTAGAACACTGTCCTCTGCAAGATGTGAAGCACTGTGGAACCCTGACATTGGTGAACACTTCTCCTTTCATCCATCCCACCATTCATCTTTTCCTTCCTTCTCTCACATTCTCTTATCACTTTCCTCTCTCATTTTTTCCACTCCTCATTCACTCCTCTCTCGATATTCCATCCATCACTTTCTCTTTCTCTTTCTCTCTCTCCTCTCTTTCCCAGCCTCTCTCCTTTCCCTGCTTGAACAGAACCATGCACCCCAAGGCAGAGAGGGTTGAAGCACAGACCATAATAATATTTAATTATACTGAGCCCTTCATGATATGAATGGATAGTTTTCCATCAAGATTACTGGCTCACACATACTAACTCATACACACTCACATGGGCAAAACACATACACACCACACACATCGACATGTTAGTGTTTAGAATTTGATTCATTTAAAACAGTCCAATCGATTTAATAGGGAATGCCACACACACCAATCACCCCTCCTGTGATCCTGTCAGAGACTTTCACTGAAAATGTCCAAACATGTTCATTTATTTGTTTTCATGTGGACCTTTGTGTCTGTGACATTCTCTCATAAGTCAATTCCTCAGTTTTTTATGAATTTAAAGGAATTTGATGGACACACATGTGATGTGTACAGTATGTGTTTAGCCTGAGTGAGAGTCTATGATAGTGTCAGTTTGTTGTCTCTCTCTCTCTCTCTCTCTCTCTCTCTCTCTCTCTCTCTCTCTCTCTCTCTCTCTCTCTCTCTCTCTCTCTCTCATCTTGGTAAATGGCCTGCCACCATTTTCTCAGAATTTCATCTTTGAACATTAATGAGATGGATACACACAACACACACACTGAAACAGTGAAACAGAGACATACAGACAGACACTCAGACAGAGACACACACGCAAACACGCACACACACTCAAACAAGGACAGACACACACACACAAGCAAATGCACGCACACACCTGCTGCTTATTCTCCTTAGAGTAGGGGAGCATGGTAGAAACATGGAACATCAGCTCATGGCCCTGGTACACTGTGTAGATAGAGTTCATTCCTGTGGTGTCGTCTGGAAAAAAAGAGAGAGAGAGAAGGGAAAGTGGGGGGGGGGCATGAGTGAAATAATTCATATGAATCTGTTCTCATAGTGTTTTATTCAGTGAGAGAGTAAGAGAGAAACAAGCAAGAGAAAGAGAATCAGAGAGAAAGCGAGACAGAAAGAGGCAGAAAGAGAAAAAGGAAAAGAGAGCAAGAGAGAGAAGGAGAGAGAGAAAAAGAGCAAAGGGGTCAGAGGAAGAGAGGATGCAAAAGAATAGAAAGAGGCGGAAGGGCCTGTTACTTACTCTTGGTGTCTAAGCCTCCTCTGTAGCCTGCCCAGCCCTGTAGGGATATGCTGTCTCCTAGCAGGTTTAGGAACTTATCAAAGCTTTCGCTGCCCATCTCTGGAGGACACACACACATACACACATAGGAGTGTTGGCTGAATTTAGACAGGTGCTTTGCTGAAGTGAATGTGAATGAGATGGAAGAGAGACTCACCATTACTAAACATCTCATCATCTGTCAGCTGGCCATCTTTGGCGTACAGAACACCAAATTTAAAATTGACAGAACCCTGTAGAGAAGGATTAGTTGAGATCACATCCTGTTGAACCCAACCTATGAACTGTGTACGTGTGTATGTGTACGTGTGTGAGACAGGTAGGAAAAGAGAAGGGAGAGATGAGAGAGAGCGAGAAAGAAGAGGGAAGTAGGGAGGAAGAAAGGGAGCAAAAGTGGGGAAATAAGTGGGAGAGATAGAGAGAGAGAGGAGAGAGAGAACTAGAGAGAGAGAGGAAGAAAGTTCAGGACAGATACGCTACCTACCTCCTGTTCCTCTAACACCAGGAGGTCCTGCACAAGAAATCTGTGTCAATTTAACCGTTGTTACCTTACACTCACACAGGACGGATGCATTATTGCACTCTGTACATGTCACGGACACGCACACACAAAACAGTGTGGACCAGAGGCTCTCACCTTCTGTATATCTGGATTGAGTATCTCCCTGGGCCCTTTTTCAAACCTGTCTAGGTTCATAGCACTGGGAAAGAGCGAGATAAAGAGACAGAGGGAGATAATTTATGCCAGGGCCATGATCAAAATATGACACATCCCCCCCCAATATTCAAATCTGGTCAAAATGTCCCCCCCCCAATATATTGATATAAAAATATAAATAAATGTGCTACGCTATGACAAACAACCAAGCACACGGTCCAAATTTATCATAAAAAATGAAATCATATTCACAACTAAACGTAATTTTTTTTCAGGGGGTACCCTCAGAGTCCCCAGCAGATTTCGTCCCCCCCAATGTTGACTCCATGGCTACGGCCTTGATTTATGCCACAGAATAGATTTTACCTTGCGTCACTGGCTGACACACTCGCTCACACTCTTGATACCTTGACTCTGTGATAATCCAATGTTATATATTGTATAATTTCAGTATTGTAAGTACTGTATCTGTAGCATTTCTTTCTATTTTATGATTGTTTTTTTAGAGGTACTATATTATGTGTAATTTCTCACTTTTTGTCTCATCATTAGGGAGGTAGAGAGAGGGAGAAAGAGGTTTAGGAAGACAGTCATATCTGGTCTGTCAGTATAAAAGTCTTCGTAAGTCTCACCTTAGGATGGATTTGACTGATAGTGTTTTGGTGGGACTGTAGGGCAGACTGATTTTCAGGGTGCCCTGAGGAAGAGGACGAGAGAGACAAATAAAGAGAAAGAAAGACAGAGAGAAAGAGAGAGAGAGAGAGAACAGTGCTCACTCATTCATGCCAATCAAGCATAATTTAATTGAACTGAATAATTTAATTTAATTAAACTGAGAGATAAAGAGAGGAGAGAGAAGATAGGTGAAAACAGTAAATCAGACTTATTCCTAAACTGAACCCAAAACACCCCAAAAAAACTAAATCCCAGAGAAATAGCAATTGATATGGGGACCAAGAAAATGTCCCCTAAAGGAGAATGTTACTATCCTTGTGGGGATTTCAAGGGTAGTAAAACAAGGCCACACACACACACAGCAGTGATACTCACACTCTTCCTCCAGAGAATGGCCCGGTACTGAGGGACCCGTTGGTTGTTCTGGTCTGACAGAACCACAGACAGGTAAAAAGGGTTCTTCTCGGCATCTGTACCCACGTAGTTCTGGTGGACTGGAGGGGGAGAAACACACAATCACAATTTAGTGAACGAACAAATAACATCATATATTTATGAGGAATTCAAATGTTCTCATCAATTTTACAAATAGTGAAGACACTTAAGTATAGAGAGATACAGATAACTCTATCCATACAGTATCATGTCCTCCACACTGGTAAACCCTCCCCCACCACCCGTCATGCACAGACCTACGGGTTTACACACCTACAGTACACCCCTGTAAGAGGGTCGTAACTGTAGTTGCCTGTTGAGACAGAGTAACTATTTCATGTAGTCTCGTTTCTATCATTGAAGAATCCAAAAGCCAATGTTGCAGATAAACAGCTAGACAGTGACACATCTTCACTAGTGCTGCTCTTGACACACATGCATTATAATTGAAAGCACTATTAGATTGCTTGTTTGGTTGTTTGTCACTAAGTAACTACTCATATCCGAGAGGAAATGTTTGTTGCCTTGGGGAAGGCTGGTGATTATTTTTATTATTGGGTGTGCTTTGCCTTCGGCAAGGGCACAACCTTTGTTCTCTCACATATATATTATTGGGTGTGCTTTGCCTTCGGCAAGGGCACAACCTTTGTTCTCTCACATATATATTATTATTATTATTTGTATTATTCTTTTTGCCCCCCTAAAACTCAGTCAATATTTGGCCTACATAGACAAACTAGGTGTCAAACGTTTCGTCCTGGTACCGATTGAGTTGCTTGTATTGGGATTTACGTTCCATTGCACGGTTTAAGTAGAAATTACGTTTTGTGTCGAAAAGTGAAGCTAACGGTGGCTAACTTGCTAACCACAGTCAATGACGCTACTTACGTCACTAACGTCACGAAAACTCGCGTGACTACCTCTAGCAGAATATTAGTTTAGCAGCTCGTTAACTTCTGGGAGATAGCTAGGCTAACTATAGCTTTACTGCAAGGCAGCTGCAGAAACGCCACAAGCAAAGAGGCCAGGTGATAACTATTTACTAATTTTACTTTGTGATATGACACACAATTGTGATGTGTAATGTACAATATAAGTAGATATTATTAAGGAAGTACATCTACTTTCGGAAACAGTAGTCTACTATTTCACTGAAGTATTAGCATCATGACTTTAGCCTGTGTTGCCCGGGCAACACATACTACAGTGGTCTATGATGTAGCGTTATCTGTTTTCAGTCGTTAAAATAAACATTCCTCACATATACATTTTCGTTGTAGGATTTATTCTGACATTAGTAAACGATTTGTTGGTGAAATTACCATTACCTGTGGTTTCAAACCAGTGTTGCTCACTGCAACGCTGTAGCCTACGCGAGACACTACAAAAACATCTACACAGCTGTAGGAAGTCAAATGGCGACAGAACATGTTCGGCACTCCCCTTACTTAAATCAAAAGTCTATCTAACTACTAACCTGAACTTCATTGCCACAGCCTAAACGTTGTCAATCTGTTCATGAAAGTAATTAATTTCAGTTTAAACCGTACAACGGAACGTTAAATCCAATTCAACCAACGCAATCGCTACCAAGACGAACACAGCAGTAGTCTAGTACTGTGCCGTAGTAGTAGAATTTACCGGGGCAGCTTCTCCACACAGGGCTATATCGCATTTTGCGTTGTTACTGACAATGATCGCTACCAGTGAGCTTTTTATGAATGAGCGATTTTCCACTAAATAAATGTCAAGCTTATTTACGTTTTGGGGGGCATATTTTCCGTTAGCAGATGGTACTGTTTGAATCGCGATTCCATCTTCTACTGCCAGGCAACGTTGTAGAATAATCTTCAAAGGGGGTTCTTTATTAATGAATGAATGCAATGAGTAGGCTAAATGCCTGAAAATATCATGAGAAGGGAAAAACTTAAAATGACGTTTAAGTCATAGAGATTAGGTCAATTTTTACACCGGTCTGCCCAATTTATTCGTTTTGTTTCAACGATGAGGCTGCCTCTTGCAGGGGAAATGAGAAGACATCTATTTCATTCTACACTTCACTCGTATTTTCAGTTGTAAATGAGCAGCAAAAAAAAAAATGCTTTTAAATCTATGTCATCTTTATAAATAATAAGTATGCATTTTTATATAAAATATACAGAAATATCAGTTGTAAAAATGTCATTCAAAAACGGACCCCTGTGCAACCGACGCAAGCAAGCACCCCCTACAATTTCCCCAGAAATTGTACCCTCTCTAGTTATTATTGGGTGTGCTTTGCCTTCGGCAAGGGCACAACCTTTGTTCTCTCACATATATATATTATTATTATTTTTATTCTTTTTGCCCCCCTAAAACTCAGTCAATATTTGGCCTACATAGACAACCTAGGTGTCAAAAGTTTCGTCTTGGTAGCGATTGAGTTGCTTCTATTGGGATTTACGTTCCGTTGCATTGTTTAAGTGGAAATTAAGTTTTTGTGGCGAAAAGTGAAGATAACGGTGGCTAACTTGCTAGCCACAGTCAATGACGCTACTTACGTCACTAACGTCACGAAAACTCGCGTGACTACCTCTAGCAGAACATTAGTTTAGCAGCTCGTTAACTTCTGGGAGATAGCTAAGCTAACTGCTTTACTGCAAGGCAGCTGCAGGAACGCCACAAGCAAAGAGGCCAGGGTGATAACTATTTACTAATTTTACTTTGTGATATGACACACAATTGTGACGTGTAATGTACAATATAAGCTGATTTTATTAAGGAAGTACATCTACTTTCGGAAACAGTAGTCTACTGTGTCACTGAAGTATTAGCATCATGACATTAGCCTCTGTTTCCCGGGCAACACATAGCTACTACAGTGGTCTATGATGCATCTGTTTTCAATCGTTAAAATAAACATTCCTCACAAATACATTTTCGTTGTAGGATTTATTATGACATTAGATTACAAGTAAACGATTTGTGGGTGAAATTATCATTACCTGTGGTTTCAATCCAGTGTATCACTGTAACGCTGTAGCCTACGCGAGACACTACAAAAACATCTACACAGCTGTTTAGGAAGTCAAACGGCGACAGATCATGTTCGGCACTCTCCTTACTTAAATCAAAAGTCTATCTAACTACTAACCTGAACTTCATTGCCACAGCCTAAACTTTGTCAATCTGTTCATGAAAATAATTAATTTCAGCCTAAACCTTACAACGGAACGTTAAATCCAATTCAACCAACGCAATCGCTACCAAGACGAACACAGCAGTAGTCTAGTACTGTACCGTAGTAGTACAATTTACCGGGGCAGCTTCTCCACACAGGGCTATATCGCATTTTGCGTTGTTACTGACAATGATCGCTACCAGCGAGCTTTTTATGAATGAGCGATTTTCAACTAAATAAATGTCAAGCTTATTTACGTTTTGGGGGGCATATTTTCAGTTAGCAGATGGTACAGTACTGTTTGAATCGCGATTCCATCTTCTACTGCCGGGTAACGTCGTAGAATAATCTTCAAAGGGGATTCTTTATTAATGAATGAATGCAATGAGTAGGCTAAATGCATGAAAATATCACGAGAAGGGAAAAACTTAAAAGGACGTTTAAGTCATAGAGATTAGGTAAATTTTTACACCGGTCTGCCAAATGTATTATTTTTGATTCAACGATGAGGCTGCCTCTTGCAGGGGAAATGAGAAGACATCTATTTCATTCTACACTTCACTCGTATTTTGAGTTGTAAATGAGCAGCAAAAAAAATGCTTTTAAATCTATGTAATCTTTATAAATAATAAGTATGCATTTTTATATAAAATATACAGAAATATCAGTTGTAAAAAACGGACCCCTGTGCAACCGACGCAAGCAAGCACACCCTACAATTTCCCCAGAAATTGTACCCTCTCTAGTTGGGTGTGCTCAAGCCTTCGGCGAGAGCACAACCTTTGTTCTCTCACATATATATTATTATTTATTGTTTATTGTTTATTTTCGCCCCCCTAAAACTCAGTCAATATTTGGCCTACATACACAACGGCGGTGTCAAAAGGTTCGTCTTGGTAGCGATTGCGTTGCTTCTATTGGAATTTACGTTCCGTTGCATGGTTTGGGCTTAAGTTAAGTTTTTGTGGCGAAAAGTGAAGCTAACGGTGGCTAATTTGCTAGCCACAGTCACTGACGTAACTAACGTCACTACGTCACTAACGTCACAAAACACGCGTGACTAACTGTAGCAGAACATTTGTTTCGCATCTGTTAACTTGGGGGATAGCTAGGCTAACTATAGCTTTACTGCAAGGCAGCTGCAGGAACGCCACAAGCAAAGAGGCCAGGGTGATAACTATTTACTCATTTTACTTTGTGATATGACACACAATTGTGATGTGTAATGTACATTCGTTTCGCATCTGTTAACTTGGGGGATAGCTAGGCTAACTATAGCTTTACTGCAAGGCAGCTGCAGGAACGCCACAAGCAAAGAGGCCAGGGTGATAACTATTTACTCATTTTACTTTGTGATATGACACACAATTGTGATGTGTAATGTACAATATAAGCTGATATTATTAAGGAAGTACATCTACTTTCGGAAACAGTAGTCTACTATTTCACTGAAATATTAGCATCATGACATTAGCCTGTGTTGCCCGGCCCACACATACTACAGTGGTCTATGATGTATCTGTTTTCAATCGTTAAAATAAACATTCCTCACATATACATTTTCGTTGTAGGATTTATTATGACATTAGATTACAAGTAAACGATTTGTGGGTGAAATTATCATTACCTGTGGTTTCAATCCAGTGTATCACTGCAACGCTGTAGCCTACGCGAGACACTACAAAAACATTTACACAGCTGTAGGAAGTGAAACGGCGTCCGAACATGTTCGGCACTCCCCTTACTTAAATCAAAAGTCTATCTAACTACTAACCTGAACTTCATTGCCACAGCCTAAACTTTGTCAATCTGTTCATGAAAATAATTAATTTCAGCCTAAACCTTACAACGGAACGTTAAATCCAATTCAACCAACGCAATCGCTACCAAGACTAACACAGCAGTAGTCTAGTACTGTACCGTAGTAGTACAATTTACCGGGGCAGCTTCTCCACACAGGGCTATATCGCATTTTGCGTTGTTACTGACAATGATCGCTACCAGCGAGCTTTTTATGAATGAGCGATTTTCAACTAAATAAATGTCAAGCTTATTTACGTTTTGGGGGGCATATTTTCAGTTAGCAGATGGTACAGTACTGTTTGAATCGCGATTCCATCTTCTACTGCCGGGTAACGTCGTAGAATAATCTTCAAAGGGGATTCTTTATTAATGAATGAATGCAATGAGTAGGCTAAATGCATGAAAATATCACGAGAAGGGAAAAACTTAAAAGGACGTTTAAGTCATAGAGATTAGGTACATTTTTACACCGGTCTGCCAAATGTATTCGTTTTGATTCAACGATGAGGCTGCCTCTTGCAGGGGAAATGAGAAGACAACTATTTCATTCTACACTTCACTCGTATTTTGAGTTGTAAATGAGCAGCAAAAAAAATGCTTTTAAATCTATGTAATCTTTATAAATAATAAGTATGCATTTTTATATAAAATATACAGAAATATCAGTTGTAAAAAACGGACCCCTGTGCAACCGACGCAAGCAAGCACACCCTACAATTTCCCCAGAAATTGTACCCTCTCTAGTTGGGTGTGCTCAAGCCTTCGGCGAGAGCACAACCTTTGTTCTCTCACATATATATTATTATTTATTGTTTATTGTTTATTTTCGCCCCCCTAAAACTCAGTCAATATTTGGCCTACATACACAACGGCGGTGTCAAAAGGTTCGTCTTGGTAGCGATTGCGTTGCTTCTATTGGAATTTACGTTCCGTTGCATGGTTTGGGCTTAAGTTAAGTTTTTGTGGCGAAAAGTGAAGCTAACGGTGGCTAATTTGCTAGCCACAGTCACTGACGTTACTAACGTCACTACGTCACTAACGTCACAAAACACGCGTGACTAACTGTAGCAGAACATTCGTTTCGCATCTGTTAACTTGGGGGATAGCTAGGCTAACTATAGCTTTACTGCAAGGCAGCTGCAGGAACGCCACAAGCAAAGAGGCCAGGGTGATAACTATTTACTCATTTTACTTTGTGATATGACACACAATTGTGATGTGTAATGTACATTCGTTTCGCATCTGTTAACTTGGGGGATAGCTAGGCTAACTATAGCTTTACTGCAAGGCAGCTGCAGGAACGCCACAAGCAAAGAGGCCAGGGTGATAACTATTTACTCATTTTACTTTGTGATATGACACACAATTGTGATGTGTAATGTACAATATAAGCTGATATTATTAAGGAAGTACATCTACTTTCGGAAACAGTAGTCTACTATTTCACTGAAGTATTAGCATCATGACATTATAGCCTGTGTTGCCCGGGCAACACATACTACAGTGGTCTATAATGTATCTGTTTTCAATCGTTAAAGTACACATTCCTCACATATACATTTTCGTTGTAGGATTTATTCTGACATTAGTAAACGATTTGTTGGTGAAATTACCATTACCTGTGGTTTCAAACCAGTGTAGCTAACTGCAACGCTGTAGCTTACGCGAGACACACTACAAAAACATCTACAGTACACAGCTGTTTAGGAAGTCAAACGGCGACAGAACATGTTCGGCATTCTTCTTACTCAAATCAAAAGTCTATCTAACTACTAACCTGAACTTCATTGCCACAGCCTAAACGTTGTCAATCTGTTCATGAAAATAATTAATTTCAGCCTAAACCATACAACGGAACGTTAAATCCAATTCAACCAACGCAATCGCTACAGTACCAAGACGAACACAGCAGTAGTCTAGTACTGTATCGTAGTAGTAGAATTTACCGGGGCAGCTTCTCCACACAGGGCTATATCGCATTTTGCGTTGTTACCTTACAATGATCGCTACCAGTGAGCTTTTTATGAATGAGCGATTTTCCACTAAATAAATGTCAAGCTTATTTACGTTTTGGGGGGCATATTTTCAGTTAGCAGATGGTACTGTTTGAATCGCGATTCCATCTTCTACTGCCGGGTAACGTCGTAGAAAAATCTTCAAAGGGGGTTCTTTATTAATGAATGAATGCAATGAGTAGGCTAAATGCATGAAAATATCACGAGAAGGGAAAAACTTAAAAGGACGTTTAAGTTATAGAGATTAGGTCAATTTGTACACCGGTCTGCCAAATTTATTCGTTTTGATTCAATGATGAGGCTGCCTCTTGCAGGGGAAATGAGAAGACATCCATTTCATTCTACACTTCACTCGTATTTTCAGTTGTAAATGAGCAGCAAAAAAAATTGCTTTCAAATCTATGTAATCTTTATAAATAATAAGTATGCATTTTTATATAAAATATACAGAAATATCAGTTGTAAAAATGTCATTCAAAAACGGACCCCTGTGCAACCGACGCAAGCAAGCACACCCTACAATTTCCCCAGAAATTGTACCCTCTCTAGTTATGTATGTGAGTCAGGTGGCTGAGCAGTTAGGGAATTGGGCTAGTAATCTGAAGGTTGCTGGTTCGATTTCCGGCTGTGCCACATGACGTTGTGTCCTTGGGCAAGGCACTTCACCCTACTTGCCTCGGAGAGAATGTCCCTGTACTTAATGTTAGTCGCTCTGGATAAGAGCGTCTGATAAATGACTAAATGTAAAATGTAATGTATGTGGAATGTTTAGGTACTGAGCATCTGTTTTGTGTGTGTATTTGTGTGGACGGGTGCTTGAGACCTCAAAATCAAATTAGACAGAGGAATCCATCTCTCTCTCTCTCTCTCTCTCTCTCTCTCTCTCTCTCTCTTGTTCACCTCTGTCTCATCCACCCATTAACTCTGCACCCTTACCTCTCTCCCTCTCTTTCTAGCTCGCTCTCAAAGCAGTGTGCAAGGAAGGAAGCGTTAGTAAAGGGGCAGTGATGATAACACATTTTTATCATGGCCATCCGATCAGGGTCTACAGTCTTGTGTGTGTGCAGAAATAACTTCTCATGTTGACAGACTGATTACAGGAGGAGCCAGCTAAATACTAATAGTGTTAGCCCTTTAGGATGAGATTCTGGTTACTGTGTGCCTCCTCTGGCTGTGTGCATATGTGTGTGTGCACGTGTGTGTGTATGCTTATGCAAACAGCAACGGAGAAAAACAGAACCTTTCCCCAGGAAGTATTTGAAGAACCATCTGGTGTGGTATTCTGGGTTCTCCAGATGGACATCGGTTCTTCTCCAAGTTCCTGGCGTGTAGTCCGTAGTCTATGGGAATCACACGTGCAAACACACAGAGCACATTTTTACCATGTCATCATAAAGAATACAGTGACTCCATACAGTTTTCTCCATGGGAGAGGCTGATTACAACCCTACTACATATGCGTCACACACACATTTGCATCAGGCAACATCCTGTTTTGTATTGTGTATACCGTACATATGTGATATGTAAATGGGCTATATGTGTATTGTGACTGTACATTGTTGTTGATGTTTATATAGTCATGTGTACATGATATACAGTAGCTTGCTCTATATATTGCTATATATGTATTTACTATATTCTTACAGTTTTTCACAATTGTTAACACACGTTTCTCAAAACAATAACGGCTTTCTCAAAACTGTACACACAAAACTGAAAACCTCACACACAAAATGCTAAACCTGACACTCCCTTTGCAAGATGACTCTTTGCCATCAAATTTCTTACCTGTTCACAAAATGCAACTTGTGTTCTCATTTGGTACACACAGCCATATTTTCAAATGACACACACATACCATTCATAACAGTACACACAATAAGCATTTGCTGAACACTACCAAACATTCACAGCACACAGTAGTGCAAAATTGAAAACACAATTCTAGAAATGGAACACACCACGAATGACTCTGGGGAATGAGCCATTTCAACTTTTGTAAAATGTCTCAGTGTAGGCCTAATTTTTTCAAACATAAAACAGCACACATATGCGGCAAAAAAAGTTTTATTTCTGAACAGTACAGTACTGTCAACGGGCCTGCTCAACCCATTGCAGCACACAAAGTGATGTTCCCATCACGCTGGCCGGGGACCTCAACAATGGCGCGCTGGCCAATTACATTTCTGCCCCGGCGCCTCCTCTTCACCAGGTTGAATCCAACCTCATCAATGAATATGTATTCATATAGCTCATTAGCTGTGTCATGCTCCTGGATCCGCTGGAACAGACAGCATGGTAATGCAAGTTATAGTATGGACACAGATGGGTCAACACAGTGGGCTACAGTGAGACACTGTAGAAAAAGAACTATTGGATTACAGGTACAATACATGCATGTGTCAGTGCTGAATGTATGGGACTTACAAGCACAAACTCTTGCTGTAACTCCCTGATGTGGTCTGTGTTTCAGTCAAATAGGACCCTGTACACTTGTTTCATCCGCATGGCATTCCTGGGGTATTCCATTCCCCCATGTTTCTGAATGTGGCATGGTCAGCCAGGATCCTGGTTTGTATCTGTTGGAGTGTGATAGTGTTGTTTTCACAAACCATTTTCACAATGTCAGTCTCCTGTTCGGCTGTGAAATTGCATGTTCTTCCTCCACGGTGTAGTTCTCTTTCAGTCCTGCAAAATACAAATACAGTGAGCACACTGTATTCTATTGATATGCAGTATTTCAGTACACAAGGCAAATATAATTCATACCTGTTCTCCATTCTAAAGGTTCAAATGATGGCAGCAACTGTGAAGCGGCTGAGATTTGGTTGGACCCTCTGGCCAGCCTCCCTCATGCTCAAACCATGGTTGAGCACATGGTCAACCATGGTGGCCCGAATCTCATTAGAGATCACCGTTCTCTTTCTTCTTTCTCCTCATCCTCCTTCTTCTTCTCCTCTTCCTCCTCCTCCTCATCCTCCTTTTTCTTGTCGTCCTCCTCTTCCTCCTCCTTATCCTCCTCCTTGTCATCCTCTCCCTCCTCTTCCTTGTCCTCTTCCTTGTCCTCCTCTTCCTCCTCTCACTCTTACCCCTCTCCTTCTCTGGTTGTTGATATGTTCTACTGTAAGTTCTCCATTGTTCTCCAAAAGAAACAGAGGCTCAAGGCCCTTTTTATGCTGCAGTCCTGATCGCAAATTGCTCACCAGACCTGAGTGTTTAGAGATTTGAATATTTGTGTGTTGTAGGTTGATGCTTTGAGACTTTACTTGAGAAATGAATGTGTGCAACAACTGAACATTGTGTGTAGTGTTTTGACAACAAGGTGATGTGTAATTGACATCAGTGTGTAAACAAGGAAAGTCAGAGTCTAATGCAGATAAGGGAGTGTGAAGTAGTGCCAAATTGGGTCGAGCAAGTGGTACATGAAGTTAAGGTTGCTTTTTGTGTGTTAACAATTGTGAAAAACTGTAATATATTCCGTATTTTACTCCTTACTATCTCCATTTTCTTCACCTGTCTTGTGGCTGCTGTGACACCCACATTTCTCAGTCTGGGGATTAATAAAGTATCTTATCTTTTCCCAAAACCCTAACTCCCACCGTAACCCAAAAACATCATGTAGACCCTTAACCTCACCCTAAAAACTATTACTAACTCCTAATCTTTAATGAAATTCTAACTATCACTAATGCGAATCTCAACCATTAACCCCCTAAAAGCCCCTAGAAATAGCATTTGAACTTGTGAGGACCAAGAAAATGTTCTCAGAAATAAATCATTTTACCCTTGCTTTAATGTTCTTAAAAGGGTGACTTCTGGTCCCAACAAGAATAGTTAAACAAGGCTGCACACAAACACACATGCGCAAAGAGTTGTGTCCACAGGTTGTGGTGTGGAGATGGAGAGAGGAGAATATCCTGTGTTATCTCAAGATCTCCTCCCGTCAATGCCACTGTTAAGCCATCCGTAAGTCCCCTAAAATCAATACACCTCCTTCTCATTGAGTTGCTTCACACACACACGTACACACCCACATATACACATACACACACACATGTAACACAGAGCCAACAGACAAACAAAGGCACCAGTCTGACCACCAGAGCAAACCAAACCAGATTGCCTGGTAAACCACAGTAAGACTCACAAACCCTTCTCCTACCCCCGACAAGAAGAAAGGGTTTATCACTTCCTTATATTTCAAGCGAGGCTTCAAAGGGTCCTACTCCCCACTTGCTCAGCATGGGGTCAAAAGGAAGAGCACATGGCCCTACAGTATTCAGTTATCCAGTAGACAAAGGAGTCTGAGGAAAACTGACCATTTATGGATTTACAAACATTCCTCAAGGACCACACGACTCAGGGATACTTTGATGACAGTAATTGATGTGTTATAATGTGTGCTTTTCTCATATTTAAAATTTTTGTTTTAATTGATGTTTGATCGTAACTTCCCTTCAGGTGAGAGATAAGTCAGTCAATCTTGGTATCCATATAATTAAATTCTACTAACAAATCCATTTTTCAACGTTGTATAGTTATATTTGGAAGTATAAGCAATGCATGAACACTTTAAGCCCTGAACCCAAAGTTACCGGCCATTTCACACCTATACGTGAATCCCAGGAACGCCCATCTTGAGTAACTGACCAATGGACGGATTCACCTTCACAAAAACACCTCCCTTTTCTTATGGATTATAAAAACCCACAACGAACAATTGGCCCCGCTTTTTCATAGGAATTTACCTGAAGTGTTTGCGACACTGTCTAACCTATTCTTCGTAAGAAGCAAGCTCACATAACTCAATCTCACTGGATTACAAGGAACTTTGACGAAAGATCCTTTTGTTTGTTCTAACGGACCGTTTGAGGACGACCACGGAACTTTGACCCCTCTTCTTTACACGACAAAAGTAACTGTGACTAGCTATATTTCTTACTTGTGAAATTGGCATGTTGTGGTTTAATTTGTCGGTGTGTGATTTAGATTAGAAGTAAAATAACCTCACTTTTAGGGTTACCGTTACATATCCATTGTGTATCCCATTTGTTCATTTTACTATCCAAATTCAAGTACTAACCCATAACCTCTCCAGTATTGATCATTCTATAATAACATTTTCTTAACTAAATCATGATGTATAATATTAACTCGCATTCATATTTGTCCATGTTACCTGATCTGCTCTACTTTTAATGTATTCATCCCTTCGAATTATTGATTAGTAGGCTATACTTAAAATACATTCCTCGATGGAGGCACCACCTCGAAGTCGAGGTGGTGCCTCCCTCTAACTAAATAACTGATTATAGATCAGGTATATTTATTCTTAAACAAGCAAACCATGCTACACACATGTACGCACACACACACAGACACACACACAGACGCAAACAGGTGCAAGAACACACATACATACCCACGCACACACACACAGTTAAACACACATATTTGCTGACATGAGAAGAGGTTGGAGAAGAGATAAGGAAAAGGTTTGTTTGTAGATAAAACATTTAAGGTCGCCATGGCGACTGCTAGGTGCTTGAGCACAGGGGGTTGCTGAATGGAATAAAGGCTGAAAATGGACACCCCTCCTCACCAGCACACCGGAGGGGCCATGGACTGCTATTGATATTGTTGATGTGCAGTGTTTTAGCAAGCATGATGACATTCCTATATTCAAAGTGTCTAGGAATGTGTCAGTGTCAAGCAAATGAAATAAAAAACGATATGAAATGTAAAGCATGGATTTTACAGGGTGGTATCGATCATAGCTCAATTGCTGAAATACAGCTATTCTCCCCTTTCCTTGAGTGTGTGTTTGAGTATGTGTGTATGTATGTCTATGTGTGTGTGTGTGTGTGTGTAATGGGGGTTGGGTGGGGGGCCTGAGGAATAATGTGTATTATGTAGTGAAAACATTTACAGAAAAAAAGGCGGCAAGAATAATCCTTATACCAATATGAAGACGGAGGTAAAAAGCAGGTGAGTCTTAATAAGACCCCTGGTTGAAAAATTACGACATCACTTTTAGCTCTGTAATTGCTCATTTCTTTTTTTGAAAGACCACATTTTTCCAATAGCATTGCAATGCAAGACAATATGATGTAAATGTGGTCTTTCAAAAAAAGAAATGAGCAATTAGAGAGCTAAAAGTGATGTTGTAATTTTAAACTGAGTCTTACAGGGTTAACATTATAGAGAATGAGAATTGTATTCTACTGTGGGTGAGCTTTGGGACGCGTGTGTGCATGCGTGTGTTTGCCAGAGGTCCAGGGCCCCTCACCTCATCTGATGAGCCGTTCTCCACTCTAAAGCGTCCAGCCCTCTGAATGGCCCCGTCTGCATCACTGGAGATCAGCTGGAGAGATGAGAAGGGAAGAGGGGCAGGAAGGGAGGGTTGGAGGCACAGAGATGTGGAGGGGAGCGAGAAAGGGGAAGGGAGGGAGGCGAGTAAAGGTAGGACGGATTGAGGGACGGGAAAGAGGGATAATAGGAGGGAGAAAGATCAGACAAAACTTTTGAAATGAGACAGCGTCAATCAGAGGAAGCATCTGGATGAAGCGGCAAGTGGCATGATGTTAGCAGGAGGAACACAGAAGACACCTGGTCATGCTACACTAGCAGCCATCAGCAGAGGACCTGCAACCTACACTGAACATACATCTGGTTCACACTCAGTCATTCTTCCTCGTTATTCTAATGTCATCTGCCCCCTCTACTGACACCCTTTACCTCTTTTTTTGTTTTCTTTGTTGATCTTTTTATCCTTTGCTCCCCCCTAGCCAGTATGCTCATCAACTATTTGCTGACTCACCTCTCTGTGGTCAGGACATAGAGACAAAACCAAAGAGAGGGAGAGAGAGAGAAACTGAGAAAAGAGGGAGACAGAACAACCCATTAGAACTGAACAATATGTTCTATGCTACAGAACTCCAGTCTGAGTCTTGGCATGTCAGCTCCAGGTGTTTCTCCTAAAAGAACAGTTTCTATACAGAGTTCTGTCCCCAAGCAATCCCTCTGTCCCGAGCACAGAGAACAGAGTCATAGTCAAACAGAGGCAAACAGGACAAACAGCGCTGTGTTATTTCACCTGTATCTCAGCATGTATTGTTCCTGTTCCTGCCTGTTCAGTTGTTGTTTTGTTTTGGGAGTTTGTTGGTGGTGTGCTGTGTAGTTGTGTTGTGTTGTTGCTGTGCTCTCATTAACAATAATGATACAGATCTTTGTTTAAAAGGACCATCCAGTGACAACAGAGGACCAGCTGGAGCCAGATGATGATGAAGGGAGGAGGAGAGGGGGATAGGATGGAGAGTAGAGAGAGAGAGGTTGGGAGGGGGGGGGCGGTTGATGAAGAGCTATGGGAAAAAAGTGGGGATTGACAAGAGAGAGGGAAGAGATAGAGATGAGAGTAGGAGATTAGAAAAGAAAAGAAAGAAAAGCAAGGAGGAGAGGACTGGAGGAGACATTCAGTGCAGGCTCTGAAGTATCCATGCCGCATTCACCTGTCTCACCATCAACATGCCATCTTCTGTGATCACAGTGGAAAAATGAAAACCCCCCCGCCCCTCCTCAACCCCCCCCCTCCCTTTACCCCTTAGAGCGAACAATGCCTGGTTGCCAGGCAACGGAATCCGATATCTCTTTCTCTCTGCTCCCTGTCGCTCTCTTAACCCCTTACTCCGTCCCTCTGTCATTCTTCCCTGTCTCCCTACCATCACTCTGTCCATCGCTCTCTACTATCTCCATCTTATCCATCTCTGATCTGAATTTCCTTATTCTCTTATTGTCACATCTCCTTTGTTTTCCTTTCATCTCCTCTCCTTTCAACTCCTCTCCTTTCCTTTCCACTATTCTCCATCTTCTCCTCTGAGCCTAAAAAGGTCTCTGCACTGCCAACATGTCACCAGACACAGAAAAGGGGTGTGTTTCAGCATAAGTAGGTGTGCGTGAGAGAAGCCTGTGTATGTGCATGAACGTATGTATAGAGCCTGTGTGCATATGTGAAACCACAAATGTGTATGGCTTGTGAGTATGTTTCAGGCAAAATGTGTGTGAGGGCTTTTCAATGTAAGCCTAAGTGAACATCAAGAGAAGGACGAACAGGAAGTTACAAGGAGGAGAGAGCACTAAATGGAAGTGTGTGTGCATGTGAGTGCATGTATTTGTGTGTGCCTCACAGTGTGATTCATGCAGCCCATGCATCTTTTCATGTTGTGGACAGCAAACCTCATGGTTTGGTGGGAGCTGCCCTGTTTTGCATACTTTTCTCTACAGAGACATTTAAATGTTTTTACACCTCATGGTGTAACATCATCCCCTAATTGTTGTCATGTATGTGTACAGTTTCTAACAGTTGATCGATGTATATTACTGTAAATGAAATGTAGACCATTGTTCATACATGAACATTTAAAATTTACATTTATTTATTTAGCAGACACTTTTATCCAAATGAACTACAAGTACACAATTGTACCCCTGTGACAGTGTTTGGCGGCAGTGCATCTCTCTCTCTCTATTCCCTCTTAAGCCTTCATTTTGAAACACAAGCTTCGTGATTTATTGTATAAATGTACAATGTTAATACCTAGTCTTGTCACTAAACATCACTTTGACCATTCTTGCCATATTCAACCCACAATCAGCCAGTCTCTGCACAGGGAATTGAGCAAAATCATGTACTAACAACATTCGAGTCTACCTACAGAGTAAAGAGAGAAAAGAACCTTGCCTCTCCTCTTCTCTACTCAAACATGCATAATAATAAGTCTGTAGACACATAGACTCAGCATGTTTCCTGGTGCTGGTGGGAGAGGTTTTTGTCTTGTAAGGTTCTGTCCTGGTTTGTGAGATAGAGGAAGAGACAGAGAGAAGAGATAACAATGGAAAATAAATGTCAATGCACTGCACTCTCTTTCCTTCTCTCTCCATCTCTTTCTCTCTCTCCCCCCCCCCTCTAGAGAGAAAGAGAGAGAGAGAAAGAGAGACAGAGTAAAAGGAGAGGGCGATAAGGAGAAAGACAGAGTGAGAAAGAGGAAGAGACAGAGAAAGAGTGAGAGAGACAGAAGGTGAGTGAGAGAATACATTTGTGTGTATAAGAAAGTAGAGGTTCAAAACACTAGTATTGTTTATTCATGTTTATTCATTCATTGTTTATTCAAAGAGAGGCAAAGAGATTAAGAGAAAGAGAGATACCTTTGTCTGCCTTATGAGTGCAAAGGAATCTCTAGATGTGTACTGGTGTGCCTACGTGTGTCTGTGTGTGTGTTTGTGTGTACACTACCCATCCTCTAAATCATGCAGCAGCAAAATGGCACAAGAGGAAAAGCTTGCTCTCTCCTGATCCCCTGTGTGGTTGGCTGGGGAAGGGAGGTGGTGAGTGGACAGGGTGGAAGGGGGGGCGGGGAGAGGAGATGTGTGAGAGTGGAAGGGGGACTGTACGGTCTTCACCTCCGTGCTTTAACAAAACAAAGCCAATAAAGAGCACCAAAAGAAAGAGAGAGGATAGAAAGAGTGAGAAGGGGAAATATTCAGTATATTTACAAAGTGAGAGAGTGAGAGAGAGAGAGAGAGAGAGAGAGAGAGAGAGAGAGAGAGAGAGAGAGAGAGAGAGAGAGAGGCAGGAGAAAAAGGAAAAAGGGATGAAGAAATATACGGCCACTGGGAAAGAGAGAGAAAGCAATGGCAACACAAAAATTGAATAATAAAGGATGACAGTCCCAACAGTATAAGACCCCATGGTTAAGGGGGTCTAGTGTTTAGAGGGTGTACATGCACATACATACACACACCTTAAATAGCTACCCTTTGAGACAGGACTTGAACATTTCACAAACTCAATTGAACCCTCAGCAGTTATAAGAGGCTGTGTAATTTCCCTGAGGCCTGCACAAAGAAGTGTAGTGCAGGGAGAACGATTGTGTGCGTGTGTTTGAGAGACATTTAGAGAGACAAAAAGTGAAAAAGAGACAGAATGTGTGCGTGTGTGAGTGAGTGAGAGAGAGGCGAGAGAGAATGTAAGAGTGTGAGATACAGAGTGAGAAAGAGGAAGTGAGAGAGGAGTGAAATAGAGAGGGAAAAGAGAGGGAACAGATCAATGCTATTGTCCTGAATGATAAAGAAGAGCTCTAATCAGAGAGGCTGCTCATGCCCACACGATTCACTGAAGAGAACCAGGGAACGGAGAGAGTTAGAAAGATAGTGAGATAGATATAGAGATAGATATAAAGAGAGATCCAGAGAGAGAGAATGGAGGAGGAAGGGAGAGAGGAAGATTGAGGAGAGGGGAGGAGGAAGATTGAGGAGGTGGAGGGAGGGAGAAAGGGAGATAAGGAGGATGGGGAGGGGAGTAGAGAGGAATAGAGAGAGGGGGAGAGAAAAAGAGAGGAGGTAGGGAGGTGAGTGGCAAGCACATGAGAAAGGAATGAAGATGTACAGAAAAGAGACTAACAGAAAGGAACATGTTAAGGAAAGAAGAAGAGTAGAAAGATGTGGGAGAGAATACTGGGGATGGGGGGGAGGGGGTCACACTCTCAGTGAGACCTCTTTATAGAAATCTATTTTCTGCCTTCCTGTTTTCTGGAATATTCCACAAGCAGCATTGTACTACAGGTTCCTATATGGTGTGGTATGTATTACTGTAGTGTAAAATTACTGTAGCCACAGGGGAAGCCTATGTCAGCTGTGGGTATTGTGTATAAGGTGGGTGAGGAAGTTGTCAACTGTGACCTTTCTAGGAGTGACGATCTCACCATCACAGAGAAAGGGAGGTAAGAACAGAGATAGCTGATAGAGTGAGTGTGAGGAGGCTTGTGAGACACAGAGAGAAATAGGTGAATGTTAACCAGAGAGAAAGACAAACCGAAAACAAGGGGCGACAGAGAGAAACATAGAGCTAGAGATAAAGGGAAAGAGAGAGAGAGAACAGGTGTTGTTGAAATCAGAATAAGCAAGCTAAGTGTTCGTAAATTTCCGCTCACACACTTGGAAAATAGCCAGTCCCTGATCACATTTGACTGCGGGGGATAAAGAGGTCTGGGGTTGGGGGACCCCTGATGGTCATCCAGTGATCACTGGGACATAAATGAAGAATCAATGCTATTAGCTACCTCTCTCCTAACCTGCACAGGCTTGTTTACCTTGGGCAGATTTATGACTATGTCAGGATAATCCTATTCAATTCCAAACTAAAAGCCTTTAGTCCTTTCCATTCAACTCTACTGACCCCTAACTCACATAGGATGTGGACACAACAGCGACATCGCCACCATCGCACACCAGCAACATCACCACACACACACAACACTCCTATGCTGAAGTGAGCTTGGACATACTGGGGCTAGAATATGATTATTAGGGTTCCTCCGGTAGGAGGGAACCTATTGTTTTTGTTAGTATTCCTATTATTATTATATTTCTCCATGAAATGGCTCAAAATCTCAAAATGTCCTTGGCCAAATGTATTCAAATTTGGCCCAATGATACAACAGGTCACTCACTACTCCCAGATCGCTAATGGCCCACATACGTGGCTTACCTATAAGCCACGCCCAAAGTCTATGTGACTTCCCCTGCGCCCCATTTCTCCAAAATGCCTGAAAATTGTTATACATGCCTTATTTCTCATGGGAAACAAAAAATCCTCAAAGACCCATAATGTCTGCCATGATAGATTTTGCTGTACAGTCAAAATTTGGGTAAACCTACAAAACTGTTCTCCTCTTGACCCGTAATCCAATTGTCTTCAAACTTGGTATACATGTGTAGAATACATGTCGTCCTATAGGGTCAAACGGAATAAGGAATGCAATGCAAAATGGCTGAAAGGGGTGTATTTATGTAAATGTCCACATTGCCTCAATATCTTTGTGTCAATAAATCAAATATAATTTTGACTGATGGTTTTTCAAACCTAATAGGGTTCAAAATGACATCACTCTTAAGTACCATAAACAATTTAACTTTGATATGTCAAAAGATGACTGAATTACAGCTGCTTAAACTTTGTCCCAAAGCTGACCAAAGCTAATACTGCCCTTTCTATTGATCAAATCTCAACAGTTGATGTGTAGCAGAGAGGATAGAGAGGCTGACTTGCAACCACATAATCTTAAATTTGAATCTCCATTCAGCCTGTTGTTATTCGCCAAGCATGAATTTATTTTGCTCTCTTGTTGTCCAACTCTTGACCTTCTACAATGTACATTTTTATAATATTTTGCCATTTTGAGGAGGAACCCGGATCGCTGCTTGCAGGTATATTTTATTATTGATATTCAAAATAGATAAGGACACTCAGAAAAATTATGTTTGAATTCATGATGTCATTCAACTGGTCAAACACACCTACGGACACACACACACACACACACACACACACACACACACACACACACACACACACACACGCACACACACACTGTGACATAACCACTTTCAGTCTTCTGCCAGAATAATGACTGGTACGAGAAGCAGACCACACCTAGGGGGCCCTGCAGGGAAGCCATGGCTGCCTCAGGGTACTTGTATAAGGGAAGGCCCCCTCCAGGCAAGCCTGGGGATCACAGGGCCTCAGCAGGAGCGGGCCAGAGCAAAGCAGAGCACACATGAATGTTTGATGGGAGATGGTTTTCATCTTGACAGACTGTGCTCCAGCTCTGACGGAGAAGACTGTGTCATACCAGAAAGAGAGGGAGAGAGCGAAGGAAGGAGAGAAAGAAAAAGACAGGGCATGTGTGAAAGACGAGCAGAGCGACACACACAGATGTAAGTAGAGGGTAGATGATGTGCGTGACACAGCAGTCAAAGGTCTCTCAGGAAATGATGCTAACAGCAGGAGGCAGACTTGAAATGGAGCTGTCACCTGGTCATCAAGCTGGTGAAGTGACAGTGACCCCCCTCCCTCCTGCCCACACACACACATCAACCCCGTCACCCCTGGGAGGAGTGTGTGTGTGTTGGTAATGGAGGCGTCAGCTCCTATTGCCGTACCTGCCTATTCTCAATCGGAGGGACACACATACACACACACTCTGTGCCCACAGCAAATCTACTATCTCTCTATCATGTGTGCGTGTGCGCGTACACACACACCAGCAACTATGAAATAATTTCCACATAAACAACCAAGCACACATGCATATGCCTGTCACATTTACAAACATACACACACACCAGCCTCCTTAGCTCTCTACTACGTCCCCTCCCTCGTTGCTTTGCGGGGCTATTCAGAGCAGTTCAAAGGCTGTGTGATGTTCCCTGCAGACGGAGTAAAGAATAATCAAAATCTACTTCATACGCGACAAGTGTTTGATTCTGCCATCACAGATAGTGTAACAGGTGTAAATGGACTTAATGCTGTATTCAGCTTAGTGCTGTGGCTACAGAATGTACAGGAGGGGCACTTGACTTGAGGTTGGTCACCAGAGTGGCAGTGGGGTGCTAATGGCAGACACTGGATTGCAGATGGAGGGAGAGAGGAAAAGGTAGAGACAGGGAGGGAGGCTAGAGGGAGGGAGGCTAGAGGGAGGGAGGCATAGAGGGAGGAAGGCAGAGAATGAATGATAGAGGCAGGAAGGGAGGGAGAGAGATGGAGGAGGGAGGAAGGGAGAGAGAAAGGAAGAGGGAAGGAGGAGAAAGGGAGAGGGGAAGGGATGGCGGGAGTCCTTAGATTCTATTAAAAAAAATATTGATATCACCCTACTGTATATCAACCTCTCTCTCTCCCCCTCTGTCTCGCCTTGAGTCTTTATTTGTCCCTCTACCTAACTGTCTCTAATCTGGAGTTTTGAGACACCCTAACCCAGCCTACGAATCTATGCGTATTATATGTAAATATGCATGCAAATTAACTTGTGAGTGTGTATAAATGTGTATGTGTTTACACATTTCTCTTTGTCCCTTGTTGTATTTGGAAAATGAAACTACAGTATCTACCCCCCCCCCGCTCTCTCTTTTAAGGCTCCGTGTAAAGTCATCACACACGCTTGCTCTCTTTCTCTCTCTTGGTCTCTTTAATGGGGATTTTTGCTCAGAATTATGATGAAAGCCATTCTGTCCCAGCATTGTTTAATGAGTTTGGAGTAACACTACCAACCATGAAGACCACAAAAAAACAAACAATTACAATTCAAACCACAGGGCAATTTTTCTACAGTGCTCCTATCTCACCAGACAACCGGCTAAATTAATTACACATTTGATTACCTCGACATTAGAACAGTTCGGATGCAAGCTCTAATTATCAGTCCGTAGCTTCCCTGCAGCATGGATGAAACTGAGCCTAAGCCAGCTCCTACAGAGAGACCTGGCGTCTGTGTGTGTTTATGTGCGTGTGTGAATCATATTGTTGCCGCAGCCTTGTAAAGTTAAGGTGGATGCCACCTCTTGGAGGCATCTGTGCCTATGTAGTGAACGAGAGGTGATGACAACATGATTGCTGGCAAGTCACAACATCGCTTTAAAGATCCCCTCAAATAAAATGATTCAGAATCCATCTGTGCTTCTGTTGACTCTCTCTTTCCACTCTTTCTTTATCTTCTTTCTTTCTCTTTCTTTCAATCTGACAGTTGAAATAGATAGTAGGACAGGCTGCGTTCAGAGCCTTGCGAATCAGAACAAACGCACCTGGTTCCAGCTGCATCATGTATACTAGTATCATACTACCATCCCAGGTGGTAGACACACACACACATATGTTGTTACCCAATCTAATCACAATGGTATTGCGATAATGATCTAATGCACAACGTTTAACTTCTGTGCCATACATGCCTTCACACTTTCACACATTCACACACACACTTTACCATGCCGCTGGAGCTAACAGATAGGCAGCAAGTAGTAAGAACCAGGGCTAATCAGACAGAGCCCAAACAAACACACACTGTCTCGGGCAGGAAGTGACATAGCTGTGCGGCACTCCACAACTTCCTGTGCCTGTTGCTTATCAGGACAGGCAGGCTCCATACAGTTCCATTCTCGCCATACACACAAACACACACACTCACACACCCACTAATAGCACAGTCATGACTCAACATGAGGGTAATAAACCACAGTGCTAAAACTCTGCAGCAAAAAACTATGCGTGCGTGTCTGTGCATGTGTGCGTGTGTGCCTGTGTGTGTTTTGAGGCAGCAGTCCTATGCCTCAGTCTATGTAGGACCTGATGGCTATGCTCATCACGACAGACCACACCCAAACACTTATGACTCATTCTCCCTCCTTCCCTTCCTACGTGTCCTCCCCTCCCTTCATCCCTACACAACGACAAAAGGGAAAAAAATAAAGGACAGACAGAAATAAAAAGGGGGCCGGACATGAAGAGGAGTGATGAGAGAGAAAAGATGGAGGGGGGAAAGGTGAAGGAACATTCTTTGCAAAGGGGGGTGGAGGGTTTGGGTTGGGTGAGGGGAGTGGGAGTTGGAGCGCAGAGAAAGAAGGACACGCACACACAGAATAATAATAAGTGGCAAGAGTGTGTAACTCACCAGTTCGACGGAGCCATAGTGTTTTCGGCTGAAGTCACCACGCCTACAGCCCAGGTCCTCAGAGGCTGAGCTGCAACACACATGCATGGTCAGTCAGGACAGTCCCTCTATCAGAACACACACACTAATACACTAACACATACACAACGATTACTGTAACGTACACTCGCACACTCATACAGGTTGCATGTCTCTTTGTCTCCTATTTCCCTAGACTCTCAGTTGTGTTTCTCTCCTCCGTTGTCTCTACATTTCCCTCTCTCTTTTTCTGTCTTTCTCTCTCTCTCTCTGGTTGTCTCTGTCTCTCTTACTCACTCTTTTCTCTTGGGGTGGCAGTGTCTTTGCCAGCTAGCTGAGAACAGGCGCAGTAGCAGTGTATGTGTGTGTGTGTGAGTGTGTCGAGACCAAGGCCCAGATTGAATTAAGTACCAGTGATAGATAGTCTGCCTGGGGGAAAAGACTACTCTGCCACACAGTCACAAGTACAGCAACTGTGTCTGACTGACACACACAAATAACAGACACACCATACATATTGCAAAGGTTTATGCAGGTCTGAGCTGACAACATTGGCTAGGTGTCTGAAGGAGTCTGTGTGTTTGCATGTGTATTGTATGTCCTGTGTATGTGTCCCTCCAAGTGTGTATACGTGTGCATGTCTTTCTCATGTAGAAGGGTCTGTCTAGCTCTCTGTGAGAGTGGGGTATCATTACACTTCCATTAACATCTACAGCAATGAAAGCATTGATTGCAGTGTTAACACCCTGACAAGGCTCTTCTATTGAGCGTGTGTGTGTATGTGTGTGTGTGACAGAGAGAGAGGTTGTGAGTATGATTGAAGTATGGTTTGTGTTGTAAGAGCTTGTCCTTTTCATCTGAAGTTTTTATGGCATATACAGGAGCTTGTGTTAAGTGTAGAATTCTCTTTCTGAGTGTGTGTGTATTTTCACAGCAGGGTATTAGGTAGTACATGATGGTCTGTACATATAAAAACACTCAATGTATTATAAAGTAAATAGGGCAGGTAAATATATCTCTTTCCATCTGTATTCTCTCTTACACTCACTCTCTCTCCGTCTTCCCCCCTCTCTCTCAAAGTGAAAAGATGAGCAGAGAGTGGAGTAATAATACATGATATATGGGCCGTCTATTCTCTTTCTTTCCATCCATTCCTCCTTTCTTTCTTTCTTTCTTTCTTTCTTTGTCTTGCTTCATTTCACAGCCTAGAAGTCTTGTGTTTCCTGTTCTCTCTCTGTCTCCATGTCCCATGTCTTTGTCTCTCAGTGTGTGCTCCTCCCTCCGGCAGTGGCAGCAAAAGTCCCTCCATAACACACAATCTCTACAACTCCATCTCATTTACAGTCTTAAGGCCGATTTAGGGTACTCCGTTTTCCAAAAAACTGACACATGGTAGCGCCTTAGTCTACGTGGAACGCCCTCTCCGAGCTCTCCGAGAGCCCTCGGAGAGCCCTGGAGAGCTCGACGTGCACCTCCTGAATTTCCTAACTTTTCGGATAGTTACGGATACCGCCTTGGCTGTGATTGGTCCGCTAATGAGTGAATTGTAGCAGTGAATTGTTTTCAGCACCCACAGCCTACGGAGAACCACAAACAAAAAATATTCTATCGTATCCGTCCGTATCCGTCCGTATCCGTCCGCCCGCCCATCCGTAAACGGAGTCGGAGTAGCATATAAAGGCTTTTATATCCATCTTCTCATTCCCCTCTCCTGCCCTTCACCTGTCCTTACAAGGGAGGACACCAGGAGATTGAGTAGGAAGGGAGGGGGGTTATGTTATGGACTGGAGGGGGGGGGGGGGTACTGATAAAGGGATGGAGAATGCTCTGACGACCTTCACATACTCTACATGGGGCTGATGAAAAATATCCAGTTGAGGAGAAAAGACGAGAAGAGAAGAGAGGAGAAGACGGGGGAGAGGAGGAGTGGAGGTCTTTTATGGGTGAATAGGGGTCACAGCCGAGTAGGGTTTGTGGTGGTGGTGGGGTGGGGTGGGAGGAGGTTATAATAACACAGGTATTCATGAGCCTGACAGCTGTATGTGCTGGCTGTATGGTTCTACACACCGCCGATCTTCTCTGTCAGGGGCTGTGGCCCATCTTGCTACAACCCTAAACTTTATTTTGACAGGACATGCAATGAAGAAACAGACAGAAATCAAGCGTGTATGCTTTGTACCTAAACTAACCCAAGACATGGAGACTAGGACTACTGATGATAATGATGACCAAGTGGCTAAAGATGATAATGAGTGATGGTGTTGATGGATGAGGAGATAAGTGAAGACAATAGTTTGACCCTAATAATACATACACAACCAAGAAACAGAGCCGTGCTGCCTCTCTCTCTCTCTCTCTCTCTCTCTCTCTCTCTCTCTCTCTCTCTCTCTCTCTCTCTCTCACTCTCTTACACACACACACACACATATGTAACGGGTGTGAACCTGTGAAACTCACTCCTCAGGTATGTAACAGGCCACCCGCGTCAACAAATAGCTAGCTTTTCTTTGGCGTAGCTGGTAGTGGTCACGCTTGGCAAGTCAGAGGTTGTGTGTTCGAGCCCAGCGAGTGGCGAACGACACCTTGTTGTGACGGAGCATGGCTACGTCTGTTACATACCGTCACATTGGTGCCGTGACCCGGATTCACGAGGTTAGCGTCAGCTAACCGCCGGAGTGAATTTCAGAGGGGTGAATGTAAACGTGTGTGAACCTGTGAAACTCACTCCTCAGGTATGAAACAGGCCACCCGCGTCAACAAATAGCTAGCTTTTCTTTGGCGTAGCTGGTAGTGGTCACGCTTGGCAAGTCAGAGGTTGTGCATTCGAGCCCAGCGAGTGGCGAACGACACATTGTTGTGACGGAGCGTGGCTAGGTCTGGTACATACCGTCACACATACACACACACAGAATCAGGGCATGACCCTTTAACCCAGAGGTGAAAGATCCATTTAGCATTAGAAATGTAGAGCTGAAACCTTTTTTCTGTAACATTTTGTCAAATGATCCATGTGGGATAATGACTGTTAAATCACCTCTGTTAACAACACTGTAAAAAAAGGATGACATTACCGCACTTTTTCCTGTAAATTATACGTGTTTTTTTCTGTATTTCTGAATGACAGGAAATACAGATAGAAAGACAATGGCAAACTGTACATTTATAATTTTACATAAACATTACAGCCAAATGTTGTTACTTAAAAATACACATATCCGTCCACTGCAAACACGTATCAAAACACGTATCATATTCTCATGTAGGTTAGTGCATGACATGTGCACCAGCAGATACTATTTTAAAAGAAATTCCTGCATTAAAATAATGTATCATGACAGTTTGTATGATTTGGTCATTTATTATCACACTAGCATTTAATTATCACGGCAAACAATTACACTAAACTGTAAGTGTAAATGTAAAGTGAAAATAACAAAACCAGTCAGTATGATGACTGGAGCGAATATCATTCACGTCTTACTAAAACAGCGGCCACGCGAAAGGGAATGAGGAAACTGTTTCCTCTACTAAAAAATACAATGTGGGTCACGTGAAAAAAGGATCCAAAGACTCGTAGAAAGACCGAGTCGGGAAATGAACGAATTGTTCGTTTCCTCTAGCTACCACTACGCAGGCCACGTGAAAAATGATCCAAAGACTCGTAGAAAGACCGAGTCGGGAAATGCACGAATCGTTCCCTCTAGCGTTTCCTCTAGCTACCACTACAGAGCCTATGCAGGTCACGTGAAAAATGATCCAAATACTCGTACCCGAAGACCGAGTCGGGAAATGAACGAATCATTTCTGTTTCCTTGGACGAGCCTATGCAACAGGCCCGATGCGCAGCCACGAGAAAATGAACGAATCACTCTTTGAGAGGACTCGTTACTCCCGAGTCCTTGTAAGGATTCGTTCAGAATGAACGAATCGTTCACGAACGACACATCACTAGCGGCTAGCATTATTCCTGTCCAATTCGCACAGCTAGCCGGCGCTACAGTTGTAATCTGAAGCGCCGGTAATATCCGAGTGTCTGGATACTGAATACGGTATCTCAATGCTGTACGTTCTGCACACGATTCTTTTAAATGAAAATGTTAAATAGTTATATCTTAATTAGGCTGTATTTAATATATATATATATATTTTTTTACAGAGAAGTTCAATGAATAAAAGTCATATTTACCGGCAAAGAACAACCTGTAATGCAATATTACAGATATATCTTGTAAATTTGGTACAGGAAAAATACAATTATTTTACGGTTAATTAATGTTAATAAAAACATTTTGTTTTTACTGTAATTGAATGGGTTTAATATGGCGTCCTAGTTGCCAGATTGTTCCTGTTTTTTTACTAGTTTTTTTTTTACAGTGAACATCTAGACCCAGCACTATAGGTTCAGGCTAGGGCCCAGTCTCTCCTCCACCCCTCCCTCTACCTAACTCTGCACCCGCTATGAAAGGGCTCGCCCTGTACTGCAGCTGGAGCTGCACTCTTAAACACTGGAGGAGAGAGAGAGAGAGAGAGAGAGAGAGAGAGAGAGAGAGTGAGAGAGAGAGAGAGAGAGAGAGAGAGAGAGAGAGAGAGAGTTGACAACAAAACAATTACTCGGACATTACGGACTAAAGATCAGTGCACTGTCAGTTCATGTGTCCAACAAATAAATGTCTGAAGAACACTATTCAAATAGGTCTTTTCATCTTGAGCACCGCAGACTCCATCCTTCCGAGAACTAAAAGGCAGGCATTATCATCAATTATTTAAACGTTTCCGTGTTCCTTCACGGACAGCGTCCACCACCATAGCAGCAAACAACCCTATCGATATGCCAATGCGTTTTACAACGCTCATGTCAAATTTCAACAATACGGACGCTCAACTATATCCCAGGGCTCTGGGCAATCTTGTCGTTTTGGAACGGTGTCCATCGGTGTGGTGACGGACAAGGCACCGAACACCGAATTTATAACAGGTTGACTCAATGCGCACGCATCGTTGTCACCTTAGGGTACTTCAGATTCAAACACATAAATAACCGAAAATAAATGACATTTTCAGAGGTTCAGGAATCTCTATTGGACATGTATTTCATAGGCTATGAACGGGGTTCACGGAGGAATAATGCCACAAAGCATAAGACAAATGTTGTCACTTTACAAATAATTCCAGAACCCTTAACATAAAACCTCTCTGGAAAGCCACGTCACATTTGTAATACTGTTGACTGGCATGATTATACGCCACATTATACAATAAAAAATAAATCCAATGTTATGCCTCATATCCACACAGAAAATACTGCAGTGACAGTGGCTCCGGAGCGTCGTATGACAACAGAGACAGGGGAGCATTCAACAGATAGGCTGGTGTCCGTAAAGAAAGCCCCAACAAAAGCTTTAAGTGAATAAATTAATTTGTTAATTTACCGTTGGTTGAAAGTCAACAGTTTGGTAGAAGCTGGATCAACACTGTTCATGTCCCCATGCGATATCGGTCCAGCAAACAAGGCGGTATTCTCTCCCTCTTTCTCTCACTACAAACGCGTAACCATCACTGCTCTCCAACTCCCTACTCACATCCAAGCAGCTTATTTGCGGCACTCAATTTGAGTTTCCTCAACAGTTAAAATGTGGTTTTGCTACGGGAATGATCGCTGCCACATATGCCAGAAATGTGTTGTGTTTACTGAATAGTTAGTGTGTGCGCTATGAGTCTGTCCCTAGCTGTCCAGTCCGGCACGGATCTCCGCCTCTGGACACATTTAGCTCGCGCGCTCGGCAGCGTGCACTGCCTTTAGCCTCCTAGTATGACAGCCAAAGCAACATGCCTCCACACAGGCACAAACAAGCACATACAGTCTTGGCACCATGTAGTGTCAGTCACCTGTCTAATCAGGGGTGTTAGAATTTTTTTTGAGTAGTAACTGACATAAGGTCACAGAACTGACTTCCCTGATCATATATATGGTAGGCTACAAACCACAATCAATTGCCTCTATTTTTTATTCTTTTAAAAGAATGAAACTGCAAACAAAAAAAATAGCGACCAGAGTTTTGGTTGACAAATAGATGTCTTACAATATTCACAGTTTGTGGGTGTTTGGGGCCTTTTCGAATGATGACTGACTAGATCACTGATGAGGATGGTGTCCAACGAAAGCAAGTAGCCTAGTATTTTTAGCTTCCCATTTCATGTAGCCTGTGTGTAGGACCTGATCGATTTCTTAAACGTGGGTCTCATAAAGTAAGTAAAATAAACAAAAAAGTATTTATATAAAATAAAGTAAAACTTATAAAGAAAAGTGGTGAAAACAGTAGACTGGATCATTGTGTAGCTAAAAGAGTTAAATAATAGGCTAATAATTATGATTGTAAGAGGCGAGTGGACTTCCTGCATTTTGCCTTGTGTGATTTAGTTTGTAACTTGAACGCAGTTATATCACCACCAATGATGTCTCCTGTTACTGCAGAATGCTCTATCAAAGTACAAAACAAGAGCAGTTGTTGTCAACACGTGTCGAGCTTCATTATTTTCAGTGCATAGCATTGTGTGTGCTGTGGATCTCTGTGTGTGTGTGAGAGTGCGTGTGGTGTCCGCATGCCTTTGTGTGAGTGGATGCACGCGCAAGAGTGTGTTCACATGAGTAATGAGTGTTTTGAATGATGATAGTGCTAATAGCTCTGTTAATGGCAGTCCCCCAGTCTCTGTGGAGGTAACCATGGCCACACAGGTGGGGTAATTAGGTCCAAATAGGATGAAGGAAGGAGGGGATGGGGGGTGAGGGGGAACAAATCCTGAGACATGTACAGTTGTGAGGGTGTTGATGCAGAGGGCAGAGATTTTGAGAGAGGGGTGGGGGTGGCCTTGTGGAGGAAACCATGGCCACATAGGTGGTGTGAGCAGGCATGAGGAGGGGATAAAGGGTGGGTGGGAAGGAGAGCAGGAGGGGGGTGTTGGTGAAATGATGCCTGAGAAGTGTAGAGATGTAAGGGTCTGAAGTGTAGAGTTTGCAGGGGGAGGGGGGGGACAAGGAAGACAAGGAGGGCGACACCAATACAGATAGATTACAGCATTTTTAAAATCATGGATATGGGATGGATTGTATACACACTGAGGTGGGACATGACCAGCGGACAATCCAGCCCAGATCTCCAGGTGTCTCTGTTACAGAAAAGCATTTGCATGACACTCAATAACACCCACCTGAGGGGGAAAAACGACCTATTATCCATGTTCTATGGAGACTAAAAGATGTTCTGCTTTGTACTATCAATTTAAATGTTCCATTTCAAACAAGACTTTTTCAAATGTATGATGCATTAGATGAAGTGTGTTGGACATGTGTGTGTGTCATATAGGTGTTGTATGTGTTTGTGTTTTTCAAGGACACTATCTTTCTGTGTTCGGAATTCATACCGCACCCACTCATACCAAAAAGCTGCTAATTACTTTCTTACCCTCGATGTGGTAGCTATAGGAAGATGCTTGGAGTGTGTGTGTACATGTGTTGGTATAGGGGTGTGTGTGGGGGGGAGGGGGGGGGGCGGAGGGGTGATCTCCAACACTCAGTCATTCTCCTGGCTGGCTCTTCTAGGCCTACCCATAATCCCACTTGAAGCCAGATCCAGGAGATGATGATGTCATATACTTACAGAGAGCCTCCCTGCTATTCTCTCTCTTTTCTCACAGTCTTGTTCAGTGTTCAACTCTCTTTTCTCTACTCATTCCCTCTCTCTTGTCCTCTCACCTTTCTCATTATACTCCCAATGTCTTTGGCTAGATTAGCTTGCTGCCTTTTCAACCTTGTAAATTGTGTGTGTGTGTTTTAAGACCAGTCCTCCACTCTACAGTGCTGCATTCCCAGGGCTGAGACAGAAATGGTTAACGTCAGTATATCACCAACCTACTGCTGGCCCTAGTCTTAGCCAGCCCTAGACCCAGTTTATCACTAGACACAACCCCTCCCTAGCCCGAACCCTCAGTTTGTAAGTATAACAGCACAACTGAAAGAGAGAGAGAGGGAAAGTGAGGGGGGGGAGTAGTAAGTGATTTTATGAAAGAGTGTTGGAGGAAGGTGATTACATATGGTGAATGACCTGAGTGCAATACAGGAAGGAGAGATAGACAGAGAGGAAAGAACTAACAGATAATCAGATGCTAGGTAGTCAGTCTGTGTCTACAGGATGAAATGGCGGATCACACACACGCACGCACGCACACACACACATACACAGGCACACCTTGCAAGATAAGGAATGAAATGTGAGCCAGGGTAAAGCTGATACACACCTAGTAGGCTAGCTGGTCTGGGTCTCCACCAGACACAGCCACCAGGTCTCACACATCATGCAAATATACACACGCACACACTCACTCACCCACCCACTCACACACCTCATATACTGCTGGAATGTTCATACTGCAGCTGCCAGGTCCATCCATATTTCATGAGTAGAAAACCCCTACTGAGACACACGGCATCATGGGAAAATTACCTGACAAACACCATTGGTGGACTGTTGTACTAATATTGTCCCCTCCAGAGGTTGTTTTGGTGTTATGAGAGCACAAGCATGTGTTGTCAATGTTGCGGAACGCTTGTTCCACAGGGACAGTGTGGGAGCGCTCAGAGGGGAAAACTTGACAAAAGGGACAGAATGACACTTTGTCCACTTATCCTGGGATTGAGTTACAAACAGCCAACCTGAGATGCGTGAACAACCGCCATAATTAGTGCCCCGGGGGTATAAACACACACACACACACACACGCACAGACATGAATGCCTCTGACCACACTCACAGTACCTATTCACATACACAGAAGAAGAAACTCACACATACTACTCTCCCCAGTCGATACATATTGACCCCCGCCCCCAAACTGGATTGTTATAAACCATTGTTTCTTTGAAGTGTGCAACCCTAACAGGGGAAGTGGATGGAGCACTTCCTCCATTAGAGGTGAGCCCATCAGTGGCGTTTATCTGGCAAGAATCCTATAATAGGTGCGTCAGCCTCTGAAACGCACAGATAAAATGTCAATAGGGTCTTCGAGCCAACAGGTCATGTGACGGGGCACCTGTGGACCGGAGTGGCCATCGGGAGAATCGGGAGAATTCCCGGTGGGCCGCTTTGCCCGGTCATAAATTGGGCCGGCAGGTCGCCTGCTTTCTCTTTGTTTTGTCACACACCGAATAAAACTATAGTGTTAAGTTTGTTAAAGGGGTCATTGACAAAACGTCCAGCGGTTCAATCAGCGTCTGGACTGGTCTCTGTTGGATCTGGAGCTGGTTAACCGCACGCTCACTGGGCTTCATCCTCTATCATGTGTGGTGTGCGGGTCATTCTCCCATCCTACTGGGCTTTGCCCTCTCACGGTGCCTTCTAAAGTGGGGGATCCTTCCCGTGATGTGCAACTAGGTACCAGTGGCACGGAGCGCCGCTCGTTCAAACGCCAGGTGCCTACTGCGGTTTTCGCTTCTCCTGTGTGCATGTATTTCAATGAGGGGGCTTGTACTTATCAGTCCCCCTAGGATTTCGCGGGCCTTTCTTGTGATAGTTGCGGGCTAAAATTCCTGATTTCGAGGGAGCTTTTCCAAAAAGTTGCATGAAAGTTGCGGTGTTTTTTAGGTGTTTGTTGCGATAAAATTGCGGGAGCAAGTGAAAGTTGCGATAAAAAGTTGCGAATTTCCCTCTTTGTAATTTTAATTGAGTTATTGGTTGAAAATTAAGTAATTAACAAACATTCATCAAAGAATAAAACCATTGAGAAATGGTCCCCTAAATAACCTTAACAACATGCCAATTTTCATCATATCCCATTTTTAATCCTTATCCAACCAGGATTTACATTCGCATGAATTGAAGTGAGGAATCTCCCTTTTTTTAACAAAAAAGATTGAAATCTCTATCTGTCTGCAATACCGCTCTCGGCCTCTACGCAACTCGGCGCTGTCACGCTTGCCAGGCATAGACAGTAGAAGAAAGCACACGCAGAAATTGACTGGTTGGGCAACCCTGGATACAGGACTGTTAACGAGATGGGTATGGCTGCAGCCTGCAGCCTCCCGTCTCATGCCCTCCCGTCTCATGCCCTCCCATCTCATGCCCAGGCTGTCCAACGGTAAGTTCAGAGGGTCAAAAATACTAAATCGCGAATTATTTTACGGATGGAGTTAAAGGTAAGTTCGTGAGCACGTTTGTTGCAATAAATTGAAAAACTTGAAATTGAAAAATGTTATCCATATAGTTTGCTGATTTCTGGATGTTATTGTTCTGTCCCTGATCTTAACGTATATTTGATGAAACCTGCGATGACCTTCATTTAAAACTGCATCAGCGTTGACATTTGTTAGCGAATATTAACGTTACCTAGAGAAATTTATGGTTGCAGACTTTGATGGTTTCTTTTTGTGATTTTCCTTAAGGTAGGCTACACATCAGTGTCTTTAAAAAAAAGAACACATCGCAGGTGACAAAATGCACGGTGTGCTGTACCGACCATCATTGTCCCCCAACCGTCGTGGTTGTGCCTAACCTTAACCTCGACCTCTGTGCTCTTACTTGACTCTGCTTGCTGACCTTAACCTCTCTCCTCTGCTAGGACTCCTGGCCTTAAACTAATCCTAACCTCAATCGTCGTTGTGACGCCTAAACTCAACCGGGCCTCCCAGGCTGCAGCTGTAGAATGGATTTTTAGTTTGTAGTCTAGCTTAAAAAAAAACACGTACAACAAAGTAGGAAGGAGAAAAAGCGGACCAGACAAGCTTTTATTTTGAAAAGTAGAAGCATGAGACGGGAGGGCATGAGGCGGGAGGCTGTAAGCTGCAGCCATATACTCTTGCTGTTAACGGTGTGTTTTTCGCCTGGAAGTCTCTAGAAATCTGGAACCTTACTGAATGAAATTAAAAAGAGTGAAAGAGTTCACAGACACCAGAATGAAAGCGTTCACAGTATCGTTCATCAGGCAGTAATACATTATGTTCATTTCACGTTCACCAAAATTATCAACGAGTTCATGAACTTTCGTTCAATGAACGCGTTCAGGCGCAACACTGGATTTAACCCTTACTGGAGAGAGTTGTGGGAGATGACGATGATTGGTCAAAGTTGCGGAAAAATTGCAGTGAGTGGTTAAAATTGCAATGTCGCGCTGAATTCGCGGGGAATCGTTGAATTCGCGTGAATTGGTGCAATCGCAACATCGCGAATTCCTGGAGGGTCTGACTTATCCTAATTGGCGATTTCTTCATGTCTGCAGTCAGTGCTCGGACAGCCATCCGAGGTCGACTTGCCCGCGTTGGTTCCGACCAGCGGTGTCCTCCGGGCCAAAGAGGAAAAGGACCATCCGGATTGTTATCAGCGCAAAGTTCAAAAGCCAGCATCTGTGATGGTATGGGGGTGTTAGTGCTCATGGCAGGGTAACTTGCACATCTCTGAAGGCACCATTAATGCTGAAAGGTACATACATGTTTTGGAGAAACATATACTGCCATCCAAGCAACGTCTTTTTCAGGGACGTCCCTGTTTATTTCAACAAGACAATGCCAAGCCAGTACTAGACGGGCCTGCCTGCAGTCCAGACCCGTCTCCCATTGAAAATGTGTGGGGCATTATGAAGCGCAAAATACGACAACGGAGACCCCGGACTGTTGAGCAAGTGAAGTTGTACATCAAAGCAAGAATGGGAAAGAATTCCACCTACAAAACAATTAGTGTCCTCAGTTCCCAAACGCTTATTGAGTGTTGTTAAAAGGAAAGGTGATGTAACCCAGTCAGTGCTTGAAGTGGAGAAAAAAAGGTGCCGGTACTCTCTTGCATTGGCAAATCATTATGAAATTTTAGATTTCTACAGTGAAAAACAAAACTTGGAGATATTGCTGGTACAACAACAAATTATTGTTAGCCTATTTATTAACAACATAAATGCATAGCTTCGGGAACATATTTTATCAGGGGGGTGGCTTAATGTTCAGGCAGGGACGGACTGGGAGTAAAAATAGGCCCTGGACTTTTATCCAGACCAGCCCACCAGAACCGGCCCCCGTATACGCCACCACTGCTGCTTGTAATGCATACATAGTCTGTTTGATGTGATGCTACTTCGGGAGTTCGATACTTAAAGGCCAACTTTTTTGGCCTTTATTTGAGCGCAAAATAGTTTTTTGAGCTTTGTGTAACATAAAAATTGCAGTTTTTTAATTGGTAAAAACTTGTCTAGTGAAAGTTATGTCTTTTTTTCTCTTTATTTTTCAGCCCCACCCTTACGTTTCTTATCCTGGTTTTCCATCGTTATTCTTCTCCCGGTGTTCCCGATGGCCAGTCCGCTACTGCGGGGCTATTCCGCGATGGTGGATTTTAAAGTAATATAATTTAATATTCTCGTGCTGTCAGGGGGTGCTGCAGCACCCTCAGCACCCCTAGCTCATGATTCGTAGCCTACCCGATGTTTCTGGTTGGACTTGGACCTCTGTTGACGTGTCTGGCTCTGGGACACGCGTTCTTTTAGTGCCTTTCTGAAGACAGGCTAACATAATTACTTACAAACGAAAGTCGTTTAGTTTCTAGGTTTGAAAGCAGCAGTGAAAAATCTGTTTTACTCAGGCATCAGCTGATGCTGTCTAGATAACTTTTTCGAATCTAGCGTACCGGCACGCAAGAAAAGGTGCCGGTACGCAAGAAAAGGTGCCGGTACGCTTAAGAGTAAACTGTAGAGGTGCCGGTACTGCGTACCGGTGAGTACCGGCCCACTTCGAGCACTGTACCCAGTGGTAAACATGCCCCTGTCCCAGCTTTTTTGGAACGTGTTGCAGACATCAAATTCAAAGTGAGTGAATATTTGCAAAAAACTAT
This sequence comes from Osmerus eperlanus, assembly GCF_963692335.1. Classification (NCBI taxonomy): domain Eukaryota; kingdom Metazoa; phylum Chordata; class Actinopteri; order Osmeriformes; family Osmeridae; genus Osmerus; species Osmerus eperlanus. The sequence goes on from NC_085031.1 coordinate 2,935,901, forward strand.
AAAGTTTATCAGTTTGAACATTAAATATCTTGTCTTTGTAGTGTATTAAATTGAACATAGGTTGAAAAGGATTTGCAAATCATTGTATTCTGGTTTTATGTACATTTTACACAATGTCCCAACTTCATTGGAATTGGGGTTGTACAACAGCAACGGATCCCAAATGTTATGGAACTTGTCAGTTGATCTTCTAGAGGAATATTTAATTTTCTCTAATTTCAGGAATAGCATCAGGTCAGTAAGCCAGACTGACGCAGTCGGTGGTCGAGGAGATTTCCACTCCAGAACTATCCTTCTACGAGCCAACAGAGAGGCAAAAGCAAATGCGTTTTTCTTATCAGCGGACAGTAAGACCTCACTTACCAATACACCAAAAATGGCCAGTTCTGCATTCAACCTCACATTTGTGTCAAATGCTTCATTTAAAGTTTTGCAAACAGTTGACCAGAAGTCACTTAACTTTGGACAAGACCAAAACATATGAGCCATGTCTGCTGAAGTAGAATTACAGCGGTCACATCTCTCATCAATGTCCGGATATATTTTGGAAAGTTTTGATTTGGTGTAATAAATACGGTGAAAGACTTTAAACTGTATCAGGTTGAGGCGGGTACATGAGGATGTGCCATTAATTCTACTCTGAGCACAGTCCCAGGCTGCGTCAGATATCTCCATCCCAAGTTCTTCAGCCCAATCAGTTCTGATTTTATCTAACGAAACCTCCTGAAAATAACAGATTGTGTTGAATATATTTGAATCTGGCCTTTACGCTGCATAGGAGATTGTAATATACCGTCCAACTCTGAATTTTATGGTAAGGCTGGAAAGGTTGAACAATCTGACCGTTGTAGTTTAAATTTCTTGGTAAAATCACCAAAGCTGCCAAAAAGACCATCTATATAAAAGTCATTACATCGAATAAGACCAACTCTGTGCCACCGTGCAAAGGTATGATCCAATCTGGCTGCAGGAAAGAGGTGGTTATTGGAAAAAGGGCTACACATAGAAAAGTTCAGAAGTTTGAAGTGTTGTCTAAATTGTGCCCATATTTTGAGGGTAGACTGTACTACAAGGTTTGAAGCATACTGTGATGGTGGGAAAGGTAACTTTGCTGTAATCAGAGCGGAGAGAGATGTTGATATGCAGGAGCTTGCTTCAACTTGGCACCACTCGGTTTCTGGAGACTGATACCAATATATAACTTTAAGTATGTTTGACGCCCAGTAGTAATTCCTTAGATTGGGAAGTGCTAGGCCACCCTATTTCTTGGGTCTCTCTAGGAGCTCCCTCCGGATTCTAGAATGTTTACCATCCCACAGAAATGAAGAGATTAATTTATTCAAAGACTGAAAAAAGGCTTTGGACAGAAATACTGGGAGACATTGAAACAAATACAGAAAACAAGCGGAGCTGGTTCATGAAGGAGGACGTGAGACATAGCGCGCCACTAGCAACGCGTCATTTTATGCGCAGGGCACTCCCTCCTAATAGGGCGGGGTATATAAGGGATTCCCGGCATATGCATCGCTAGTGCGACATAGACTTCAGTCTTCCTGCTGCCTCCGCCTCCCCGGCCTCCACCCTTGGTTCTGTTTTCTGTTTCCTGTTTCAGGGGGAATGCGTCGCCGCTCTCTGCTCGGAGGTCGAGACGGTGTCTCGTCGGATGCGGCAGGGAGCCGATGCGAGCAGAACCACAATGCCAAATCAAATCAAATGTACAATCGTGTTTGTATAGTGGGAAATAAAGTATTCGTAAAGTCATACTGAGTCCTCCTGCCTGAACCTAGGTAGAACGTTTATTTTTACACAATTAACCCTACCTGCGAGAGATAGGTATAGGGCTGACCATCTCTGCAGGTCTGATTCTAATTTTTTCATGAGGGGTTTGAAATTCTTTCCATAAAGATCTGAGAAGTTACGGGTGACCTGTATACCTAAGTATTTAAAGCCACATTTGAACACAACGGAAAGGGAGTTCATTATCTGAAATCTGAAGAGCCAAATTATTGAGTGGAAAGCATTCACTTTTAGACAGGTTGAGCTTGTAACCAGAGAAAAGACCAAATATATACGTAACATTTCCACAATATTAGGGACACATAACACTGGATCTGATATATAAAGCAATAAGTCGTCTGCATATAGAGAAAGTCTATGTTCAATTCCCATCCTGCGAAGCCCATGTATGACGTGTGATGTTCTTATCTTAATTGACAGGGGCTCTATGGCTAATGCAAACAGAAGTGGGCTGCGGGGACAGCCCTAGTCCGCGTATTTTTGATACTCTGTCCGAGGCTCTGTGTTGGGTTTTGCTGAACGTGCACAGGTTGCCGTTCGTGCTGCACCTGCTAGACGATTTTCTGGTCATTGATTTTCCATCCTCGCCACCGGCTCGGTGCATTTCGGTAGTGAAGGCAACTTTTGGGCATTTCGGCGTGCCGTTATCGGAGGAGAAGACGCAGGGGCCTTTCACGTCCATCGAGTTTTTGGGCATCCATCTGGACAGCCTGTTGATGCGTGCGTCTCTCCCAGAGGAGAAGCTCAAGCGGTTGCATGCTGTCCTGGCTTCGGCGGCTGTGTCGGGCGTCGAGATGACTAAACGTGATCTTTTGTCGTTGCTCGGGCATCTGAATTTTACAATGCGCATTATTCCCCACGGCCGGTCGTTCGTTTTCTGTCTGCTGGCCGTGGCTAAGTCGGTGCACGACGTTGTGCGTTTGGATGAGGGTTGCCAGTCCGATTTGCGTTTTTGGGTTGTGCTTTGCGAGCATTGGAATGGTTTGGCGTTTTTCTACAACGACGAGGTGGAAACCTCTAGCTCCCTGGCTTTTTACACCGATGCAGCGTTGTCCATTGTTTTTTTTGTTTTTTACGCAAACAAATGGTTTAGCGAGTCGTGGCCCGTAGAACTGGAGCTTCTGGCTTAATCCATGTCTGGGAAACTGGGCCATATCGGCTGTAAGAACAAATACAGTATGTAACATATGTGAACAGAATTAATCTCCATGCCGCTCTGTTACATTGGCTGAGCAGCACATTTGGCCAGATTTCTGGTGCATTCCTTTGCCTATTTGGTAGGCTATTGAATGTTTGAATCCCCTCTGACCATACATGGGGCATTGAGCACACATAGTTTCTTTTTAACTCAAACTTTGGTGGTTGTAAAGTTTCAGCATAATACTTTTTCACGTCAAAACGAATCTTTAATAAATGTGTATATGACCTTTCATCAATTATTTACAATCTCCTTCCATGCTCTGCGCTTGGAGTCATTATAGGCTATTGTTGCATTCATCCACGTTCCCCAGTCGAGGTTCATAATTTTAGTAAAATGAATGACACAGAATAGTTTGCCATGAAATGCTTGTCTTGTTGACTAGAAAAACAAATTGTAGGCCTATGTGTAGGCTACATTAGGCAAAATCCCAGTCACATAGTATATTTATGCACAAAGTTGAACACGTTGTTTATGAAATGTCTAAATTTGGCCAATTTAGATTATGTAGGCCTATCTTAATATTTTAACCCAAGGGGGTTGGTATATTATGCAGTGCACATAATGCACTGTACATTTAAACATAGTTTCATTTCTAAACATTTCTAAACTGTCGGAGACTGAACACACCACATAACATAAGGCTACAGCAAAATATAGGCTATTGACTTGACTATGAATTAATTAGCCTAGGCACTATAGAGGCTTAATTATTATTATTATAACAATGTATATATTATAATTATTTAATAACTTATTGTCTGAAAAAAATTTAATATACAGGTCTAGTATCTACTGCGAGCAATTAAACCACAGGTCAGGTAATAAAGGATAAGCACAGGGCAGCAGCAATCGTCAAATAATAATCAATCATAAGGCCTTGCAAGCCCTGGAACTTTAAAGATCAGGGAATTAAATCCCAAATCTTGGCTAGTGCTCTACGGTTTACAGAAATAATCCTCCAAGAACTTCCCTCTTAATATTAAAACCTACAGTAAATAAACAACGACTGAAAACGAAGACAATGGCCCAAAAAATATATATTTTAGAAAACAATTGCCTAATCATTAAGCTGCAAGACTCTCCGGGTCGCGGATCACAGGTCACGTGCCATTCGTTTCAACTTCTGCAGAAGTTGGGTACATTCTGGTCAAGTCTGGGCACAACTGTTCAGAACGTTTCTGGTCGTCATTTTCTGCGATTTACCTCCACCAGAATTCGAAATCACACACAACGTTTTGTCTTCTTCTTTGGTTCTTTTAATGGCGGTTAGCAAACAACGTATAGGTGCATTACCACCACCTACTGGACTGGAGTGTGATACAGGATAAACCGCACAGTCTCTACACAAACGTTAAATTTGGGGTCTTAGATTCGGGGTAAGCCCCGAATGTTTACAACGTATGGCTCGGCTCCTGGTGGGGATGGGCTGGTTTTGGCCATTACACTCCCGGGCTGAAAATGGGTCCCACTCCGGCCCTGCCTCTGGAGTCTATGCGTGACTGCCCTCTTGCATGTTGAAGATTGTGCTCTCCAGGAGCCCTTTTAGATAATACTGTTACAGTAACCTCAGACTGTGTGTGTGTGTTGAGGGATGTTCAGGTATTACGTGACAGTAAAATGCCACAGGTAATGAATTTAATCCATTGACGCCACACAGCAGTTGACAGTACACACAGCCTTGCAGGTCCACACCCTCCACACACCAACTACTCAAATCAACATGCATTATGACGAGTTGTTTTTGTCTATCCTTTTTATTAAGCCCATCGATCTTGTGTCATGAGCTTATACAAAGGCACTCTGTTGGAGATATGGCTATATGACTGACTATGAAAGTGGCCACTTTCTTTCAAGTGTCAACATGTATTGTCCAGTGCATGTGCAATTTTTTCTAAATTTCTCAAAGCTGAAATGCTGCTTTCTTTGAATGTTTAATGGTAGCCTTATCAAATGTTATGTACTACAAACGGGAGCATAATGTTTTGTTACAACACAAGAGTTGTTTTTCTTTATGTCTCATATATTTCTTAGAATGTTGCCACTTTCCAATTTTTTAAAGAGTGTGAGAGGACGTGCGTGTGCATGTGTGGATGTGCAGATAAGTGTATGTGCATTTTTGTATGTGTGTCTATGGTGTGTGTGTGGATGTGGTGAGACTTGGCCCTATCAAACTATCCCAGGCTTTACAATCCCCAGAAACAAGTTAAAGGCCCTGGGAATATTTGTGTAGGTGTCAGCATTGTGGTGTGTAGGTGTATTCACTTCCAATCATTAAGCTTGTGTGTACATGTGATGTGTTTGTGTGTATATGCATCATTTACTTCTGAAGTTTTCTGAAGTTGAGGGTTGGGGATCAGAAGCTGTTGACTCAGTAATCTTGGCTATCTATGCTCTGTCTCTGGACTCCACATCCTTAAATCCTTCCCTCCTACACACCCCCTGTATGTGTTTGGGTTTGTGTGTTTGTCTGACAGACCACAATGCCTTTCCCACAAGATACACACAGCCTTTGAAAGGCTCACTTTGATATGGTACAAATTAAAGACAGGGATCATAATGAGAAGTGTCCCCTGATTCCTCACGTCAGACAAAACGAGTGCTGCGTGGAACCATTTCTCCCCCATTGAGAAACCTTCTGAGCACTTGTGCGGTTCAGACCTCAACCTATATGAATTGATTTTAGGAAGTCAACACCCATCCCCAAACTCACAGTTATGGAGGGAACTGATATTGAGTTAGTAGAGAACTACACATATTTGCATATTGTGATAATAGGTTGTGCTTACAGGCTAATGCAGATGACATTTCTAAAAAGGTGCAACATTGTCTACTTTAGAATTATTTTTATTTTAACGAGTGCACCAACATTTTTACAGGTCCACAGAACTTTTATTGAGTTGGTGCTGTCTTTTTGTATTTTGGTGAGGTTTGGGAACCTCAGTCTGGCTAATGACAATAGGCTTGGTCGGCTTGTCAGAATGGCAAGTAACGTTATTGAGGTAAACCAAGCACAGCTCTCTGATCTTTACAATCTGCAGGTTGTAAGGAAGGCACATGCCACACTGAACTGACCAACTTTGCAGAGGGAGTTTGAGCTTCTGCCTTCAGGTAGAAGATTTAAAGCTCCATCTCATTGGACAAAAAAAGTATTTTGTTTGCACAGCAATTAGTGGGCTGGATTTGCACAAAAAAGCCCTCATCTTCTTTCTCATCTTTTGTCTTCATATAAAGTGATCTTACACTGTACTGTATTGCTTTGTGGTCTGTGTCCTGCCCGGTATGTCGTCTTTCATGATAGATTGAAAGTGATTTCTCCTAGCAGGATAACAATGGATCATTGTTTCTGCAGTTGACACTTCTTCTGCTGAACAAAAGGTTATGGGTCAGAATAGCCAGAAAAGCTGGCTTATTACCATACTGCAAAATGCCACCACATATAATAGGTGATCTTGGATGGCTTTGGCGCACTGTATAAGGTATTGCAGAACCATAGATATGAGTTGGTTAAGCAATGGCCTAGATTTTCTCAATGGTGTGCTGGTCTCTTGTTCGTACTCAGGTGATGGTTTAATGACTGCGTGTCTGCTGTGTAGGTAAGACTGTACTACACTGTAGCTACGGCAGACAACGCCAGAGTAGACAGTTCCAGTCTGTGTGAAGATTTTCCCACTGTGGAGACTTATGAACCAATGGGCTGGCAGGATACCTCAGCAGCTACCTGCCCCCGCTTAACAGCAGTACCTGATAATGAACTAGATGTCTGTGAATTGGAAGTGAAGATAAGCTTTCTCATACCAGTCCCTATAATAGTTTTTAGTATGCTGCGTTGTTGGGCTGTATGAGACAGTGGCAGGCTTTTTGGGACTGCTGACTGTGTGTGTATATCTGTCCATGTGTGCTGTCCATTGGGAGTCAGGTGGCTGAGCGGTTAGGGTATCGGGCTAGTAATCAGAAGGTTGCCGGTTCGATACCCGGCAGTGCGAATGATGTTGTGTCCTTGGGCAAGGCACTTCACCCTACTTGCCTCGGGGGAATGTCCCTGTACTTACTGTAAGTCGCTCTGGATAAGAGCGTCTGCTAAATGTAAATGTGTTCATGTATCTAGCTTATATCTGTGTGCTGTGAGAGTGTTTTGTCTAGTAATGTTGAGTGTGTGTGCATGTCTCCTCATGCGTGCAAGAACTGCATGTCTGTGAAAAGTGTGTTTTTTTTCATATCAGGGGCAGTGGGGTGGGGGTGGGGTCGTTTGCAGGGGAAGGTTAATGTAGGGGAAGGTTAATTCCCCTGAAGTTTAACAAGGAAGCCATCATCAATCGCAAGCACTCGACACACTGACATTTTGCTGAGGCCACTTGGTCACTCACTGGCATTTGGTATGCAGGAGAAGAACGAGACCAGGGTCTGAATCCAAGTGAACCCTGGGTCTGGTGTGTGTGGGGGTGTGGCGGTGTGATGGGAGGGTAGGGGGAGGTTTCCCCCAGATCATCCTGCTTGTCACCCTACCACCCCCTACTGGTGGAGTAGCAGTGCTGCCAGTTTATCCGGACTTTTATAAACACACAAACATACAAGCTTGGATGTGCCTGTTCACTGCCGTGCAAGACTAATGCATGCTCCCTCCCTTTCAGGCTGCCTCATTCCTGCGATCAGTCTGCCCTCTCGTGGACATGTTTTGTGTTGCACCTTTCAAGGGAATTTTTATATAGTAATTTGATCCACTACTGCAGAGTGCCCGTGATGCAGTATGTGATTAAGATGTCAGTGAAAAACACAAATACAGATTCCTTGAACTATAGGTAGTGCATAGTGCCCGTGATAAAAATGGTGGCACACACTCCTGGAATTATAGATAGGGCACAGTGCAATGATGTCCGTGACACACAGATTTCTATAATTATAGATTATATGAAGTGCACATGATGCCACGATGTCTTGCCACCACAAACATCTAAACATTTAGTTCATAACATAAATCATTACATGCACAATGGATGAGCCAGTTGTCATAATTGTAGGATTAATTCACCATACAAGCGCTTGTACATTTGCAATGTGCAGGCAGTTTTTACATCAGTAAACGCATTAATTTATGTAACAAAATTCACTGATCTATACTGTAAGTATATCCACTTTATATTGTCGTTTCCCTTTGAATATGTAATATGTAATACGTAGAATATGCAAAATGTAATACGTAGTTTATTTATAATTTATGCCAGAATCCAACCTGGAGGAAGGATTGAATATTTTGTCTTCAACTGTGTGTTTCCTTGTTGAGTATGTCTGGTTGCACTCATATTTCCTACAGACTCCTTCCAGAGTGAGTAGCAGCCTCATGCAGTAGGAGGCAGGGATAGGATGTGGTTGGGTTTTCAGTTCTGTAGTTGTGTTTGTACAATGTCCACAACTCACCACTGGTGTTCTGGATCCCAATCTCCACAAACTCCACCGAAACTTTATGAAAACATATTCCCTCTTTCTATTTCTTTCTCTTTTCTCTCTCTCTCAATTCTCAGAATCTCTTTTGGAACAAACCCCTAACCCTATCTTTCTTTCTGTTTCTTTCTTCTCTCTTCCCCTCTCTACTTAAAAAACAAGTTGAGGTTTTGGCAGACTTCTCTGTTAACCACAGGGCAGCAATGTATGAGAGAAACACTCTCACACACAAACTCAAGCACACACACTTCTTCTGGGTACTTGAGAGTCTCCATGAGATGAGGAGAATATGCTGCTCACTTTATTGTGTGTATGTATATGTACAGGTCAGATCCTCTGATATTTGAATTAGCAACACACAAACACCTCCAACTACCAAAGAGGTGGTTATGGCGTTTATAAAACTGTGACCACCCCCCCTCCCTTACACACACACACACAAATGTCTCTAGCATGTGGCTGGCGGCTGGGCTCAAACAGGCCATGTCTTTACCCATGCCCTGCTAGAACACACGCACACACACACACTCACACTCCTCATTGGGGTGCTTCCAGCTTGCTATAACGGGAAAAGTTTTCCAGGCCGAGCTTCCCGGAGCAGTGTTCACTCTTCTAATATGTAGGTATGTGTCTCTGCGGCTTAAATGGAAGCAGATGTCCTCCACTGGAGCAGGAGTTTAGAAAGGCTGTAATCAAGGCTTAGGCCTTTCCCATTTTTCTTTGCTCTATTCAGTCTATTTATGGTGGAAATGAGCCTGGTGTGCTGTATTGTGTGTGCGTGTGTGTTGTAGCATATGGAAGTGATTATCTTGGTGCACAGTGAGTCTGACTGTACTCTACCCACTACTCAATTCTAGAATTTTCTGTATCTACTCTTCCTTGGTCACAGAAGGGAGTAGTGAAACACATACTGCAATGCACATGCCCTGAAAACACACACAAAACAATACAAGTTACATATTTTTAGGACTCATTTGATAAGGTTAATGAATCTCTATTTCAGATCATTCTGCAAGCGTGCACATGGCTGTCAGTCAGGTTTCAGTTTGGTTGAGAGAGAGGGAAAGGCAGAGAGACACAGAGAGAGTGACAAAGAAAGAGAAAGGCAGAGAGGGAGAGAGAGAGAGAGAGAGAGAGAGAGAGAGAGAGAAAGAGAGAGAGAGAGAGAGAGAGAGAGAGAGAGAGAGAGAGAGAGAGAGAGAGAGAGAGAGAGAGAGAGAGAGAGAGAGAGAGAGAGAGAGAGAGAGAGAGAGAGAGAGAGAGAGTATAAAACTTGTCGAAGCTGTGGTCAGCCACATGGATGGCCTGGAGGGAAGGTCTGCAGATGTGATTACAGTGACAGATGACACCATGCATTGGGTTACATTGACACAGAGCTTTAGACCAATAAACAGCTCAACTACTCTCCACAACACAACAACAATTCTATTATATTGTTTTTTCCATAGCTGAAAAGGCAGGTGGTCCTGTGAGCCTGGCATCAAACAGGATATCATACGGCCAGTCTGAAAGGATATGACACGCTGTCATGACTTCAGGGTAGCACACATAAGGATGCCAAGGGTCCCTGTCCTGTGGTAGGGAGCACAGTTTTGTGGAATGAAGATATGGAATCCTAAAAGTGAATCGTTATGGAAAGGTATGCTTGGGGAGGACCACTGAGTTTGGTTACTATAACCTGACAAGGGGGGGGGGGCATTTCTAATAGCAGAATATAAAAAAAATGGAAATATGAAAAATATGTATATACAGCGAGGTGTTCAGTAATTGGATCCTCAAAACACCCAATTTGACTCTGTGGAGCCAGTGCTACTCCTTATCTATTTATGAGCCATTATTGGCCTTTAACGTCTTCTTATCAATTTGGTTTTAAATCTAAGATACATTATATCATTAGGGTTAGGGAGATAAGGATTTTCTCACTGTGAGCATCAGGAATTGATCTTGGATATTGGTTCACATTGGTCAGACTACTGACTGATAGCATCATAAAGAAATAAGTGTGTTTACATAACCAGGACCAATCCAAACATTGCATGCCCAGTGCAGTCCTCTTCTATCTTCCTCTTGTCCGGCAGTGGGTCAAGACTTAGCCATCCAGTTACCTCACACACACACACTCATAAGTATGCATAAACACACGCACACACACACCATGGGCTATCATTCCTGACTTACTTTGCAGTACTCCAGAGCAACTTGTTCACAAGATTCTTGGCTGAGCTATGCTGATAACATCTAGGCACATCTTGTTTCAATAATACATGTTTGGAATCATTCGAACTCAATTTGGAGTAATAAAGGACTCTGTTGTGGAACTACTCCCCTAAATGCCTTCCCAAGACCTTATAGACTGTCTGAGAAAATATCTTCAATCTTTAGAGAAATGTACAAAACGGTGTTTCTGTTCCTGCATGCGTTGTAGCATGCTAATCCACCGAAAGACTATGTCTCTTCAGCTCTTAGTTGTAGACTCTCGACAACTCTTATAGCTCCGGGGCTAAACCTCACTAAATATTTCACCAAGAGCGCAGTGCCCCACGTTAGCACTTTGATTGATAGTCGTTTAATTCACTGGTGTCCGAGAGACCGTCCAGGAATCCTCACGACTGTGCTCAGCCGCCAGAAGGCTGAAGTGAATGGGCTGCTTCTTCACTATAAGGAAAATAAATCAACTTGCCGACTGAAGGCGCAATTTAAAAGTAAAGTGCTTGGCGATGAGTCGCCCCCGCAAACACTGCCCGGCCGCCGAGCTGCGAAGCGAGCGCACTGTGTCTATTCTGAAAGTGCGAGCCACCCACAATAGGCCACACCGTGGGAGACGTCGCAGGAACACGACTATCAATGAAGAACAACGTGAGGGAGCGCAAAATATAGGGAGTCAGGTGGCTGAGCGGTTAGGGAATCGGGCTAGTAATCCGAAGGTCGCTGGTTAGATTCCCGGCTGTGCCGAATGACGTTGTGTCCTTGGGCAAGGCACTTCACCCTACTTGCCTCGGGGGAATGTCCCTGTACTTACTGTAAGTTGCTCTGGATAAATGACTAAATGAAAATGTAAAATGTGTTCTATAAATATATAAGCGAGAGGGGGTTGGGGGAACGTCCCCAAGCAAACCAGGGACTAATAATGGATGCAGTAGGCTACCCTGTATTGGCTACTTCCTTAAGATAATCAACTGATGTGGTTTGAGGCAGATCAAATGGCCATGTAATTGAATTTAATTAACACAATTCAATGTATGGAGATGGGCCCTGAGCGGTAGTATAGCGCCATCTAGCAGGAAAGGGGGAGAGACTTGATAGTCGGAGAAAGTGTGTCGGTGGTTGTTCTACTTCAAAGGATAATACCTTAATTCAGTCCTTGGATTGAACACAACGTCGACATTGTCACACCGTGTCCGTGTGCTTTTTTGTTCGAATGAGGCGAGGTGAAGCTTTGGCCCAGCAGTGTTTGACGGCCACACTGCACTCACAGCCTGCAGAAGGCTGCCAGTTCTCAGAAAGAAGCAGGTACCTTGCCCCCAGGGGTAACGCAAGCGTTCAGTCTGCGGCTCGTTAAAGCCCGTCCTGGATACACAGATCGGTCATCCACTCCCCCACTGTCATTGTGTCTGGTATGCTTTAACTTGCAGACTCCTATACGACCTGGTGGGACTGTCCATGCTCCTCTCTCATGCCTCACACTCAAATGAATCGCACGGAGCGCAGGGGCACTGTAAGTGACATCGATAATCTAATTTGCGGCAAAATTGATAGCAATGCAGCACAAATGGAGAATGGGTTAGCCTACAGTCAGGCACCCATGCGTAACGCACACTCCGGCGAGTGAATCAGCCAGTACAGCGACACACGGTTGTGGAAGGATTAAAAAAAATAAGGTAACAATATTTCAATGAAAACCAATGGAGATAAACACGCTGTTCCAGAAAACTCCTATACTCTAGCATTTTGGGCAAAAAAGATCGGAACTGATTGACAGAGAGAAACACAGTTTCTTACGATCATAGAAATTATAGAATATTAAGTATTTGCAATACAGCCTGCAATCTTGAGACAGGGCGACGTTTCTCGTGCAACACAGTAACACTGTGTGCATGTTTATTTTGGGCATCCCTCGAGCGCTGGAGTGTAGCATGCTCACCGGTGACCGGGTCAATAGTCAATAAAAAAACGGCCTCACATTTGTCCTATCTATATTGCAAGAGAAATAAAATGATGTGCCTAACATGAAATGTGTGGGGAGCAAACTGCCATGGTCCCCTCTCTGGATACAGTAGGAAAATAGGCGACAGTAGACTACCCAAAAAGGAACTCTATCACCTACCTTGTAATCTCAAAGCTGCACCCTTTCCTAAGGAGCAAAGCTCTCTTCCGCATGATGCCCGCTTTCTCCCGGCCGAGGTACACATTGATATCCGAATTCATGGATGCCGGGTGAACAGGTTTACTCCGTAACGACACAAATGCTTCTCGTCAAGTCAAGCTAGGGGAGTGAAGGGGAGAGAAAGGGACAGTGATTAGCGGAAGAAAGGGTAGACCAAAATTGAAAATAAAATGCTCTCCTCAGCTCACGTGGAAAAGAAAAGTGAGTCGCAACTTCCCTTACTTCTATTTTATCGACAAACAAACAAAGGTTTAGTGCAGCATGTTTGGGCCGCTGGTTTCAAACTCCACACGGTTAACCGTCGGTTCTAAAGCGCGGGCACAGTTGGCATTTGGCAACGTATTTGACAAAGAGTCTCGGGCTGGCAAAGAATACGGCAACGGTCCGTTGTTTAGTCGCCTGCTCTCGAGCGCTGTACGGTGGAAGGTTCTCTGGGTTATATTCCACACTACTCCCTCGGTGCTAGAGCGCTCCCAATGTCGACTCCGGGGAAGCGATGGATGGGGGTGCACGGGAGAGAGATAAAGAGAGAGAGAGAGAGAGAGAGAGAGAGAGAGAGGGGGGGGGGGGGGATTGAGAGAGAGAGTGAAGGCTCAACAACAAGGGAGTTGAAAATACATAAACGAAACATTTGAATGCAACTGCACTGAAATAGTGAGAATACTGCAATAACAATTACACGTGCTGCAACTTTCATACTCGCTGCAGTGCAATGGGAGAGGGGGATAAGACTAAAATATGTTAATTAAAGTAAACCTACGCCAGAGTGGCCTTTTCCCCAGACAATTCCATGTGTCTGCTGTTTAAACACAGTAAACCCAGCTCAAACAGAAATACTCGACAGTCACAACTGAGAAGTCATTGTGTGTGTGCAGCAAACCCTAGTGTTGATTGTGTGTGTATTTGTGTGTGTCGTATGATTGCATCAGACAGAGATCAGCAATGGAGTGTCTTGAGGTCAGGAGGTTAGCTAAGGATGCTGTGAAGGGTGGGTGGAGCAGATGGCTACACAGCAACCTCTTGGCAAATCTGCTCTTCTTTAAGGTTAATAGACTCAGGCAGGACCACACACACACACATACAGACTCACACAAATACAACACAAATTTACTTTAAAATCTGGAGTTTAGAACATAATAGTTGCTCTTTGTATTCACAACTTAATACTTGCTAGACAGAAACGGAAAGTGTTGCAAACGTTCATTGAGTCACCTTTTTATTATGCAACTCCGGAGTTGAATCAAGGTTTTCGGACACCTAGGTCTCCTGGAGTTGTTTGAAGGGAAAGCCAGGGCCATGGTCATTACTGCTGGGATGTTCCCTTCACTGCAACAGGAAAAGTGTGTCCTCATCTTTATATCCAGTACCACATACACACAATCACATTACATACACGTGTCCCCCTCCCCCTCTTTCACTCCCTCTCTCCAACCTGTTCAGCCAATGTTTTGATTAGGGATTGTCCAAATGTGACTCACAGCAGACCAGATGTATTAGCGAGTAAGTGAAGGAGGGAGTCATCCACATGGGTGCGGCTGATTGCAGAGTTAGCACGTCTCTGGCTCTGTTCCTTGAGCCCAGAGTTCTCCTACTTTTTTACCTGACATTATAGTGTTCTTGTTACATTTACATATTGTCATTAAGTGTGGAGCAGTCTAGCATTACAAACAGTAATTGTATACTGAATATGCTGAATATCAATATGCTCAATAATATTATATAAAATACATTCTTAGCATTATGGGAGAGCCTTGATACCTTGTGAAAGAGCAAAGTGGTGCTCAGAGTGGCTGTTTCTCAAGGTAATTACATATTAATTTGTTGATTTGAACATGTTGTTCAAGTTGTTGCATTGCCTATTACACACCTAAACTACACACAGTGTAATTGAGCATGCCTGCATTTGGCAAGGCGCAACCTGTATTCTCTCTCATATATATTTCTTTATTATCTTCCAACCCTAACTATTCCCAACATTTTTGCACTACATAGACAGTGTTGGTGTCAAAATGTTCGTCTTGATCCCGATTGCATTGCTTGTATTTCCGCAAAGGTTCCATTGCACTGTTTAGGTAAAATAAAAAGTGCAGCTAACGGTAGCTAACTAGCTAGCCACAGTCAGAAACGTCAGGATGTCACAATGTCACACGATGTGCGTGTTCATTACAAGGCCTGTACATTGACTGCATTCAGTGGAGGCCCACTCAGTGAACCAGTAGCTAGCTACAGCTGACAAAGAATAGCTAGTTAGCTTCCAGGATGTACTATACAGTGTTTAGCACTGTATTACCAGTCTACGACTAACTGGTAGAATTGCAAAACTACTACTACTAGACTACCTACACAACAAAAAGGCATTGGCAAGGGTAAACATTTCTCATATGCTACTAATATTGTCTTCCAAAATTTACATATGCTTGCACTATTGCCTTTCCCCCCCCACCATGAGTAAAGTAAAGTAAGCCAATTACTTACCATTAGGGTTGGATAAACCAGGAGTTTCAATATGTGTGTGTGTGTCTGTGATCCGGTGATGTGTTGGAGTAGGCTACCACTGCAAACTGGGTTGACCAAGAAAGATGTCCAAAAATATGGTGTTCATTCAAACTCCTTTCACATCCATTAGCTCCAAATAGAAAAAAATATGAGTGCTATGTTAATGTGGTGCTTTGAAAAAGCCAGGTTTTAGAGGCCATTTTACACAAATCGAATGTACCCATTTAGAGAACATTTAGTAAGAATATATAGTTAGCTCTAGTCATGCGGTGGGCGTTCTGGCTCAGGCAAATGGACCAATCTGGCATACAAAGATTTTGAATTTCAGTGTGGGTGTGCTCCGATAGTTAGTGAATGAAAGACCAGTTAATATGTTCCCCAAAACGCAAAAAAATGCTGTTACAGTGCATCTAATTAGTAATATCATCATATCTATGAGGCAACATTGTATTAGTGTTGGCTACATGCTGTGGCCCACTGTACAGTCTATGGCCCTGTTGTGTCTCTGGTGGTTGTGGCTTGTTAGTGCTGCCCAGTTAGTCAGCTCAATGACCTCCAGATTGCCTTGTAAGGTCGCCCTCATCCAGCCAGCCAGACTGTCGTTACTGTACATGTACAGCTGCCATCTGTCAGAGGAAAGACCAGGGTTGGAGTGGGGTGAGGATGAAGGAGAGGAGAGAAGGGAGACAAGAAAGGAAGCCTGGGAGAGTAAGAGATGGGTGAAGGAAGAGTGGGAGAAGAGAGAGACAACATAGAGTCTGATCAGGCACATACGTGTCAGGCTGGGAAGGGAGAGCGGACAGCCACTGCACTTTTTTCGCTGCGATGGATAGAGGAGAGAGTGGGAGGGATGGGGCATGGGGAAAAGGAGAGGAGGAAGAGAGGAAGCAAGTGGGGAGGGCAGGCGGGAAGAAAGGGAATCCTTACCTCTTCTCCCGCCCACGCAGTAAATGAGGAATCACATTGTTCGGTGGGGAGGAGGAGCCAGAGGAGCAGAAGGAGGGAGGTGTGGGCAGGGGGGAGAGGTCTTCAGCATGGTGGGACACTCGGCAGTCAACACGCCTATGGCAGAGCAGTAGCTGTACAAGCCTTCATAACAACCTCATCCCTTGTCTGCCTTTTGGTTGGCTGCCACAGCTTGATTGGAAACACAGGACTTGGATTGGTAACTGCTACTTCATCCTGTAAGTCCTAGTGATCCAGATCATGGTTAGACAAGACTAGACCACCCTTTGAAGTTTTGATGAGCGTTTGCTTTTGTCTCCCTGCAGAGCCAGATGAGTGTTGAATGTGTCAGTGATTCCAATTCTCTTAAACACTTGAAGCAGGCAAGCTCAATAGAAAACACAGTATTTGACAGGATTTCTATTTTATCCTGATATTGGAAAACGGTTTAATAGCTGTGGCTCTCCCCTTACAGGAACACTGGCTTTATCCACTAAACATGACAGAAAATTACAGGAATTATAGACTAAAAACCAGGTGATTAATTGGGTCATATTATCCATTTTAGAGCTTTTCACAGTTCCCATGGGGTGATCAAGTATTTCTTTGCAGTAAAGAGATAGAATTGTAAAGCACGTGTTAGTCATGGCAGGTTTAATGGTGCCTTCATGAAGATCTCTCTCTTACCCTCTCTCATTTACCCCAGAAAGGATAGCAGAAAGGAGCTCAGTGATATGGTAATGAGTAGATGAGAGTGATAAACTACCTCTAAAACTTACACTTCTTCCGGTGTCTCCACTGCTGAGTCTACTGCTGTCTCTATAGCAATCTTTCCATACATCTGCTATTGTGCTTATATTACCGTCCTCATGTAGGGCTCGATTCCTGTTGACTGCTATCTGTACTGCTACCTCTACTGTTGCCAACAGCACACTTTACTGCTATCTCTACTCTCTCAAGTTAACTCTTCTATCTCTACTCCCTTCCAAGGCTACTTCTACTGCTGTCTAAAGTGGTTGTTTCTACAACACATCAGTATAGGAACACAGACACAGCCCTACAAGCTGTGTATCAATCTATCATCGCCCGACCTAAGAGGAAAAGTACAGCTTGATTAAAACTCTTTCTTGCTGACATAGTAAGAAAAGGGTGGGAACTTTGATGCCAACCTGTTCTACCTCCCCTGGGCTCAGGTGAATGTCTTGGTGACAACGTGAGGTGCCAGCTTGGCAGAGAGGGCTGTGAAAGTCAGTTGGATGCCAACTTTGATAAAGCCGCAGAGGGTTCAGGTTGGTTTGGCAAGGAGGGCAAATATCAGTATTCTTTGACGGATGGAGGGAGAGATAGAAGGAGAGTGAGTGGAAGGACTGCCAAGTACCACCTCAGAAGGCATTTTATGGTCCAATCTCACAGTTAGGTTAGCCTGGCAAGTGGAAATGTGAATGTTATGAGTAGAACGTTCTAATCATTTCACCATTGTTCACAAGTGAACATTTTCAAGAACACTATCCACTATCTCCAAACGTGCCTTGCAACTTTCTTTGAGGTTTCTTATAAAGCAGGCCCACGAGGGTAATTAACGCAGGCTGTGTCCATAGATCATGCTGTGGGCGTGAACTGCCCTGAGATGACCTCTGTGTGTGTCTGTGAGCACAAACATTTAATAAGCAGGTGCAGGGAGAGTCTCAGAGGGGGACTCCTGTAAAATGGACTGGGCTGGTGATGGGAGGAGGAGTCTAAAGAGTGGAGGAAAGATAAAGACTGAGAAATAGAGTAGGAGGACAAGAAGACTCTTCACCTTCCATTTGATCTAATATTTGCCGTCTCACTCATTCAGGCACGCAAAAACACAAACCAGCTAGCATGCACACACACATACATAATCAAAAAATCAAGAATCAAAAACTAAAAGCCCCTCAAAAGATCAAGAGACCACTCAACCAGATGAGCAACTAATATATGATGCAGAAAAACATCGCCCTCTCCGCCCAGAGAAACGACATTGGTAATGGAGAAATCCAGACTGGTAGGATACCGAAGAACAGAAACCTCTCATAAAGTCAGTACTGTTGCCTCACAAGTATGACTCATGGGCAAAGGAAGGGTGTGTGTGTTTGTGCGGAGAGCAGCGTTTGAGACTAAGGGATATCTTTTTGAAAGAGGGAATGGGGATTTGGGGTGTAGGTGTCTGACCTCTTCCCATACAGTACCTACAGCAATGTGGCTGAAATGGGTGGAGTTGAACCATGAAAGCGGGGGGATTTATAGGCATAGAGAAAACAGCTACAGCTGCAAACTCAAACTACCCATAATGGTTGTCAATATCAACACCTCTCGCCTCTCTCTCTCTCCATCCAGGTAATAGACGGTGCATGAATGTGACAAATGCACTCATGGCATCCATACATTGTTTCTTAAATTGGCCGCCTTCAGAGGTTACGTCAATACATTGATATCCTCCGGTATTATAGGCCGGTCATAAATACGGATGTGTTGCTATACTTTTAAACAACCGAAAGTACTCACCCTGTCCCTTTAGCTATCATCAGTATGCCATATAATGTGCTTACTGGAGATACCACTGACTTGTCATTGCTGGATAATGGATGGAATATATGGGCTGCTAAGGGATGAATTAAATTCTGTGAGGCTCTGTTTGGATAAAGTGTTCATCTGCTGATTTTTCTTTCTGAAGTGTGTGTGGCGTGCAAGTTTTCATGCCAAATTCTGATTTAGGATGTTACAAGGTGAGACTAAACTAGGGAAGGCTAGTATTTAACAGTATCTGAGACTAGATTCAGCTAGACTAGAATGCTAAGGTGTTAGCATTGTTGAATCGACTAAACAGACCATGCTCAACTAGGCTAGACTGTTAACATACTGGAGAACTGCTCGGTATAGACCTATTCACCATGACGTCACAACAATAATAGACGTTCTTCCGGGTGGCAAAAGCCGATGGCACCACTAGTAAATTGCTTGGAAGGGCTTATACTACTAAAGTAATTTGTGTATTAATTTGACCTTGTCAATTTGATCACTCTGGCTTTATTTGTACTCATGAGAAAAAAAAAGTATTTGTATTTCTGTAAGATTTTCTTCTTTCTTAACATTTCACAATGTTTTTGACTATATAATTATGTTTACAGTAGCCGGCTGGATCTCTTCTCTGGTCAGTGGAAGCCGCTCGCGTTCTGCCACCCGGAAGTATCTTGGTGCCTATTGTACAAACATTCTGAAATGCTCTATAGTATCTATCAGTGGTGCTCAGAGTGGCTGTTTCTCAAGGTAATTACATATTAATTTGTTGATTTGAACATGTTGTTCAAGTTGTTGCATTGCCTATTACACACCTAAACTACACACAGTGTAATTGAGCATGCCTGCATTTGGCAAGGCGCAACCTGTATTCTCTCTCATATATATTTCTTTATTATCTTCCAACCCTAACTATTCCCAACATTTTTGCACTACATAGACAGTGTTGGTGTCAAAATGTTCGTCTTGATCCCGATTGCATTGCTTGTATTTCCGCAAAGGTTCCATTGCACTGTTTAGGTAAAATAAAAAGTGCAGCTAACGGTAGCTAACTAGCTAGCCACAGTCAGAAACGTCAGGATGTCACAATGTCACACGATGTGCGTGTTCATTACAAGGCCTGTACATTGACTGCATTCAGTGGAGGCCCACTCAGTGAACCAGTAGCTAGCTACAGCTGACAAAGAATAGCTAGTTAGCTTCCAGGATGTACTATACAGTGTTTAGCACTGTATTACCAGTCTACGACTAACTGGTAGAATTGCAAAACTACTACTACTAGACTACCTACACAACAAAAAGGCATTGGCAAGGGTAAACATTTCTCATATGCTACTAATATTGTCTTCCAAAATTTACATATGCTTGCACTATTGCCTTTCCCCCCCCACCATGAGTAAAGTAAAGTAAGCCAATTACTTACCATTAGGGTTGGATAAACCAGGAGTTTCAATATGTGTGTGTGTGTCTGTGATCCGGTGATGTGTTGGAGTAGGCTACCACTGCAAACTGGGTTGACCAAGAAAGATGTCCAAAAATATGGTGTTCATTCAAACTCCTTTCACATCCATTAGCTCCAAATAGAAAAAAATATGAGTGCTATGTTAATGTGGTGCTTTGAAAAAGCCAGGTTTTAGAGGCCATTTTACACAAATCGAATGTACCCATTTAGAGAACATTTAGTAAGAATATATAGTTAGCTCTAGTCATGCGGTGGGCGTTCTGGCTCAGGCAAATGGACCAATCTGGCATACAAAGATTTTGAATTTCAGTGTGGGTGTGCTCCGATAGTTAGTGAATGAAAGACCAGTTAATATGTTCCCCAAAACGCAAAAAAATGCTGTTACAGTGCATCTAATTAGTAATATCATCATATCTATGAGGCAACATTGTATTAGTGTTGGCTACATGCTGTGGCCCACTGTACAGTCTATGGCCCTGTTGTGTCTCTGGTGGTTGTGGCTTGTTAGTGCTGCCCAGTTAGTCAGCGTTTTTGACTATATAATTATGTTTACAGTAGCCGGCTAGATCTCTTCTCTGGTCAGTGGAAGCCGCTCGCGTTCTGCCACCCGGAAGTATCTTGGTGCCTATTGTACAAACATTCTGAAATGCTCTATAGTATCTATCAGAATGAGAAGTATGACTACTCACACACACACACAGAGGTCAACTCAGGGCAGTTCACACCCACAGCATGATCTATGGACACAGCCTGTGTGAATTATCCTCTTGGGCCTGCTCTAAAAGAAGCCTCAAAGAAAGTTGCATGGCAAGCTTGGAGATAGTGGATAGTTTTCTTGAAAATGTCCACCTGTGAACAATGGTGAAATTATTAGAACTTTCTACTCATAATAATCACATTTCCACTTGCTAGGCTAACCTATCTGTGAGAATGGACCATGCACAGTATCTTTGCCAATGATTTACATTAACTACATACACATGACATATTCATCACAGAGCTATAGGGGCTTAGGACAAGCCATGGGCTGTTGTGGTATACCTCTCAGCTTCACAGCCCTACAGTCCATTCTTCAGTCCAGGGCCAGTCCAGTTTAAGGACCGTAATGGATTCAGAACAGATGGCGACATGGTGTTAGAAACAGGAGGATGTTTCTGTGTATTTATGAGTGTGTGTGTGTGTTTGTATTCCTGTGCCTGCCTGAGCATTCATATGCCCCCATCTCTGAGAAGTCACTAGGGGCCCAGTGCTCATTGACTAACATGTAATCAGGACCACATAGGATCACATAGACCACACATAGGTGTATGCGTGTGTTTGTGTGCTTGCATGTGTGTGTCTGTTTTTCCGGTTGGGTGTGTGTAACAGTGTGTGTGTGTCCCGTTATGCCCTGACACTGCTTTGTTACATCTTGTCTTGTCTCCCCCGCTCTTCTTCCTTCCCACATTTACTTTTTCTTTTTCCCTTGCCTCCCTCTCTCCTTCTACCCGGCTTTCCTCCCTCCTCCCCTCCCCTTCCCTCTCCTTCCCCCTGGATTCCACTGGTCCTGAATCATTCAAATTAGACTCTCTTAGCCCTCATTTTAATCCTCCCTCTGGTGCTCTATCTGGGATGTGCACACACATGCACATACACACACACCCAGCAGGCACAACCAGATTTCTCTTCAGAACCCTTTGTACAAGTGGGTGTGTATACCTCTTTGCTTGCGAAATGTATATTGCGTCACTGTCATTCTTGTGTAGAGGCGTTAAGTAATCAATTTTAAAGGTTAGTCAAAAAACAAAAGACAATAAGATAACTCAACAATCCTTACGAATACCAAGTTCTGAATGTCACCTTTTTTCAATACTACGATCTGATAAACACATACATACTCAGAGGAAGTCCTGTTGGAGAGGACTAGCTAGGTTCCTCAGGGTACTTCAGGGAAGACCAGCTAACCTTCACAACGTACCTTAGAGAGGATAGTCTGGACACTCTGTCACTATTAAAAGGGCATCACTGTAAACATGGCCATATATAAATATATATGAGATGAGTCACTTAAGCTACTGAAATAGGGATTCAGTAGAATGTTTCATCTCAATGTCTCAAAATGAAAGGTCACTGAAAGATATAGCTGACAACTGCTCAATGAAAACAAATGATGGTGCCAAGATAATCTACGGATGTCATACAGAGTTGAATTCTACAGTGAATACCATGTCTGAACTCGACAGGTTTTGTCACTCATTGAGTATTCATTGAGATTTATTTAGTTGCACAGAAATACAGGTGGACAGGATGGATGAAGAGAGAAAGTGTTACACCAAGTGGAGGATCCAGACCACTGCGCTCTCTCTCTCTCCCGAGTATTAGGATTCCCTCGAACACCTCCAAGCTCAGGAGCGAGGGATGCGTAATTACGCGCACCTGTTTCATGTCCTCAGCTGTTACAAATTATGTTTCTGGTTTCTGTATACAAGGTGTGAGTTTTGTGTTAGTCCTTTGTCAGGTATTGTCATGTTTTCTTGTTGTCACTATGTTCTAGCATGTTGGGCATTATGATTGCCTTTTGAGCTCCGCTAAGATTAGAAGTAATACTTTGTTTCCGTTTTGTTGTTTTTCTAAAGACACGTAAGTTGTTTGTTGTCTTGTTTCGCTGATGGACATCCATTAAAAGAAAACCTCTTGCATTATATGTGTCTCCTGCCTACAACCTTCCCGCAGCGACCTTGTCTCAATCTTATTGTACCTCATGGGCCCACAACCAGAGTACAGTATATTGCTCATTATTTACGTGAGAGTTGAAAGCTCAATCTAAACTTGACCAATATATATGTAATACATTTCTTTCTTCCCTCACATGGGTGATAATGACATCTCTTTAACAGTGTGAAGATCAGTGTATTGTGTTTGAAGTCTGATACATCATAATAATTACCATACCTATTGTTATACACCACTATACACCACTCCTCTTGTTGTTGTTGTTGAATGCCTCTATGACTGTACACACACACATAAACAGTGAAGATGGAAAGACCGAGGATTACAGGAGTATGGTTTCTCATCACCGCACCTGTCAATCAAACAGCCACCCGCACTTTGGAGGTCAAAGCTACTACTCAACTGCCATCCTCTCCTCTTCTTCTTTTTTCCTCCTCTTCCTCTCTCTCTCTCTCTCTCTCTCTCTCTCTCTCTCTCTCTCTCTCTCTCTCTCTCTCTCTCTCTCTCTCTCTCTCTCTCTCTCTCTTTCTTTCTCTCTATCTCTCTCTAGCTCCTCTCATGTCCTCTTCTCTTTACCTCTTCTCTTTCTCTCTTTTTCCACTCATGTCTTCTCTTTTTCCAAGGAACCCCAGTCTGTAATGATTAAACAAAAGGTTAATAGACATTGCCCCGTCCTGACTTTCTCCCCCCCTTTCTTTGTCGTTCTCTCTTTCTCTCTGTCTCTGTCTCTCTTTTTCCCTCTTCTTTTTTGTGCTCTGTTGCTCTATGATTATAAGTCATTGTTCTGGATGAAAGGGGGAGTCTGTTTACAGTAATATGCAAATTATGCCAAGAGGTGCCTCTGCAGTGTCATCCCATTTAAATGAGGGAATACACTTTTGGGCAAGACCCCGCCCTTGTAGTACACTCTTGTCTAAATCTATGTCAAACTTCATATAAAACTTGCACCCCAGTACATTGTCAGTAGAATGTATGTCATGACACTAAAATGGTCATCATGATTCATGTATTCATATATATTTTTTTTATATAGTCAAAAAAATTCTGCTTCATTAAAGTTGGAAGTGCAGGAGTAGAAACAGCAAAAGCTGCTGCACTGTGACAAGTGTACTGGTTTGTGCATCGGTGGTTTGTTAAATGTCCTTTCTTTTGAGGTTAATCACAAACTCTGACTCACAACATCAAACTAAACATCTATATAAAATATATCTATTTCTATGTATTTACGTGTGCAACAAAATGAGCGAAATGTGAAAGATATCCTTTAATTTTGGTTTATGTAAATGATCCATGTCCACATTTAAAGCTGTCATCTTGTGTACTATGAAATGGTGGTATGAATAATGAGTGGATATCTAACCCACCCCCCCCTAGACAAACAGTGATGCGCCCCCCCTTACTAGCCTTTATCTTTGACAGATTAAACGTAACACTGATCCACTAGTAGCTTCGTCTCAGATGCCATTGATCAAAGTGGAAGCTAAATCAATGTACTGCGCCCTCGTTGACATCAATTAGCATTCATGAGAAGCTAAGATATTCCTAACATGGTCTCCTCCCGACCAGCCAATCACCAGACGGCCTTATCTGAAGCTAATAATTGGCTGTGACTGAAGATGAAGGGTTCAGAGATTCAATGTGATTGTGGAGCGATGGGAACTTTACTTTGTTTAAGTAAGTATAGAATCAAGCAGCTAGTTCGAGAATGTACTGTGAAACCAGTGCCATTCCCGCTCTTCTGTGTATGCATGCATTTGTGTGTGTGTATTCATTTTAATTGTGTGTGTTCATGTGTGTCCTGTGTCTCTCTTTCTTTCACAAGAGGATGTGACAGCAACAGTGGGGTGAGGGCTAGGACTGGGTCACAGCCTTGTGAACCTTACTGTCAAAAGTTTCCTTCACAGCCAGTGCTGGGTAGCCTGGTCCTACCAGTCTCGTACATTTCATTTGTACAGAGAGTCTGGGCTCTCTCCATTGACAAGCGTTAACTTCCTTGAAGGCTGGTACTCTGTTGAAGTTTAAAACTATTGGATCTGCCCAGAGCCACTCTGGATCTGCCATAACCAATCGCTAACGTTCGCCTTAACCAATTCCTTCACCACTAACGGAGCAAGCTGGAAAATCAAACTTTTCCCAAACCCCATGGGGAGGAGGGCTACAACATCATGGCCACCAACAAAACTCAGCAAAGATTGTTCTTGCTCCGGCTTTAAGTTATGGATATTTGGCAGCGTTGCCACAACGGACCGAATGGCTTCGCTCGCATCTTTCTCCGCTGCCATCACTGAACTACAACTCAAACTAGCGCATGACATCAACATCATCGTTCTCAGCCACTCCCTCTGTTCGTTGATTGGACCGGTAAAAATGTGTTTGGAGAAAACCGACTAATATACCGCAGACCCAGACGGAGTACTGAAGGAAAATGAACATTGAGCGGAAGTACGTAGGAGGGCAGAGCCAGGCTAAGTGCTGGGTGGAGTTCACACATGAAACGGAGATGAGGAGGAGAGGAGGATGGAGAGTTTGTGTGCGTATGTTTGCCCATTCGTGTGTGTTGTGTGGGTGAAACAGAAAGAGAGAGACTGAGAGAAAGACTGAGAGAAAGAGAATTTAATGTCTCACACACACATCTGAACATTATAAATTCTGTGAAAATTAACAGAAGGTATAATACAAATGTGACAAGTGCTGGTATTTTGGTCCTCAAATAGGTCAAAGTTTATTTATTTTTTTACAGATTCTGAAAGTGCAGATTGTAAACTTTCAAACAATTAGTCATACATTAAAATAGTACAGCTTAGTACAGCTTTAATATTTATTAGCAAAGAATATCCCCTTGAAATACTTTTATGTGGTAATGGGTGGGAACAACAACTGGTTAACTCCACCCCCAACCCCTCCCTCATTATACTACCTGTCATTTTCTTAATTTTCTGTCATTTTCATGGGGGTGGTCAGCCAACCTTTAGGAAACAAACTTACACGGCTGACAAGTGAGTATTGCTAAATGTACATTAAAATATACTTCAATTGCAAATACAAACATCATAACATTTGGAAAATTAAATATTTTCATAAATCTTAGGCTTTTAAGCCTAATATATTACATATATGCATATCTGCAAGTGCATGAGTATGTATGAATTGACATTGTATCGATGTCTGATGTTTAGATGTTTACTGTAAAGTATGGATGTATAATGTATGGACCACAATCTGTAGAAATGCGGTCACCTCTGTGTGCTGCCAAATCATATACCATAGAACACAAGAATAACAGAGAGAGGACAGTACTATAGCAGTTATTAGTTATTCATGGACTCTCAGTCAGACCATGTTTTGGAGATGAGGTGCAACGTGTCAGAGACATCAAAATAATTACCATACTGTCCAACACATAGTTTTCACATGCCACACTCAATTACGATTCTTGTTTTTGATTTGATTGTTACTGACTTGCTTGTAAGGGTGATCTGTGATTGGTTTGGACCCGCACACACACACACACACACACACACACACACACACACACACACACACACACACACACATACACACAGCAAGATAATCTGTGTAGTCTGTCCCTCATTTGCATCTAATTCTGCCTCATTTAAAGGAAGTGTACTAAATGTCCTGGGCTAATCACAAAGTGCTTGACCTCACTGAAACTTTAACACACACACACACACACACACACACACACACACACACACACACACACACACACACACACACACACACACACACACACACACACACACACACACACAAGCACACACACACACACACACACAGTGTTTATGGTGGATAAAATACAACCTGTAGCTCTGTCTCTCTCTTATTCCACCTCTTTATCATGGCTCCCCATGTCCCTCTATCTTTCTCTTTATCTCACACTCCCTCATTCTCCCTCCACTTGTCTCTCTCCCTTCTTCTCTCGTTCTCACTCTGGGTGGCTGGCTGGAACAGTGATGGAATTACAATGCCCAGAGGAGGAGATGATAGAAATACAAATACACATTCCCACACGTCAGCAGAAAGTGACAAAGCTTTGCTGCAGAGCTCACTAAGTAGGTATGTGTGAAGGTGTGTGTTTGAGTGATTGTAGGTGTGTGTGCGTGAATGTCTGTACGTGTGTACGTGTATGTGTGTATTTGCAGTTTATGTGTGTAAGTGTGTGTGTTCATATATGGTGTGTGCAGGCAGGAGTATGTATCCCACAGTAATGAAAATATGTTAATAAAACCTCATCCTCTTACACTTTACAGAACAGTCCTGGTCTTGTCGGAGAAGAGGTCCGGACCAAAGACAGGAATGTGACAAAGACGGCTGTCTTTGTGTAAAGCAATGCCTTCATGCCTTTATTTTATATTGTACAGTATTGTTAGTATTTATTTGTATGTTATACTGTATGCACCTGCCCATCAAAGTCAATTCCTTGTTGTGTAAACTACTTGGCGTTTATACTTTATTCTAATTCTGATTTCTGATATCTCCCCTCTTGTCAGTGGGCTTTTACAGTGACTATGAAAGAAACAGTTGGGGGTATAGAAGGAGGGATGTAGACATAGAGAGAAAGAGATGAAGATTCACCATTGACATAATCCATCATAGACAACTTCACTTACCATCAAACGAATTGCTTTGCAAGAGAGTGTGTCGAGACATATGTGCATGAGTCTGAGAGGGCGATTTCTCCAGAAGTGTCCAATTTGCAGCCAATCATGGTGTGAATAAAGCCTTTTCTCTGTGTCCTCCAGACTCCCTGCTCCTTATTCCACTGGCATACACCCTCTTGTTGTACTCCTGTCTGCCATGGCTAATACCATACTCACTGCTACTGATTTCATACAACATCAGTCTGTCTCCCTTGCCTGTGTATGTGTGTGAACTTGCTCAGGAGCTGTAAAGTAAACATTAAAAAGCCCAGAATGAACGTGCTGTGCGTGTTTTTGTTGAATCTACCCAGGTCTTCTGGTCTCTGTTGGGTCTTCTAGATTGTACTACCTATTGTAGATCTACCATAGAGGCCATGGTCCCCAAAGGGGATTTGTTAGGATGGACAATTTGTGCAATGTGTTGTCCACAGTCTTATTAATAGAACTGAATGTGTGTACATGAATACTAGTTTGTGGTTGACAAATGTAGAATTGTAGAATCTGTTAAATGTAGAATCTCTGTCACGGCCCTAGTGTTTTCCCTGTCATTGTCTTCACCTCTGTCTCGTTCTCGTTAGCGTCATTGTGTCCACCTGTGTGTCGTTTGGTTTGTGTATTTAGGTTCCTGTTTTGTGTCCAGTTGTTGGGTGTGTCTATTACCGAACACTTTACGAAGTACACTGCAATACAGTGCACTTACATCTGTAGTGCACTCAGTCGCTGATTAGTGCTGTCTCAAATGGAACACTTACGTTAACCACTTGGCAGAAGTGACGGACGCAAATCTGCTTGCGGCACCCGTGAATCTAAGGCGGAAGTGACGGACTCAAATCTGCTCGCGAGTCATTTCGTCCAACATTATTTTAGAAATGAAATGAAAAGCTGCCGAAAGGACTCCTCCTCTTCCGCTACGTAGCCAATATGGCGCCTGTTTAGGGCGAGTAGTGTCCATCGTTGTTCACTGCATTTTTTGACCGTTTGCAGTGCGGCATCCGGGTACTTTCAGTGCCCTGAATTCTGCTGGTTCTGTCAGTGTAAGCGCCCTAAGCACTGAAAGTCAGTGCTCGAAGTGCACAAGTGCTTGGTAGTAGACACAGCCTTTGTCTTGTCCTTACTACTACCTGTCCGTGTGAGTACCCTATCTGTGTCCCGTTTTCTGAAATTAAACCTTAACTGTTTATCGCAATGCCTCGCATCTCTCGTGCATTTGGTACCTACCCCACCCCACGCCCTGACAGAAGGACAAGACCACAAATGGACCCAGCGGAGAGTTTTCGCAACCCTTTCCTAGGGACCCGCCTAGCCTTCGGTGGACCCCGAAGCCTGCAGAGGAAGACCAAGACCTGGCTCCAGCCAGAACCCCGACTCCAGCCTCTGTCCTGCCCCGGGCCCCTACCTCGATCCTGCCCTGTGCCCCTGCCTCATCCTGAGGTTGTGCCGCCCAGCGCCCGGACGACCAAGGTTGTGCCGCCCAGCACCCAGAGCACCGAGGCTGTTCCTGCCGGGGAGTCTCGGCCGCCTGCCGCCGGTACCCACCCCCGTTCCTGCCCTGTACCCCAGCCTCGGTCTTGCCCTGTACCCCCGCCTCGTTCCTGCCCTGTGCCCCAGCCTCGGTCCTGCCCTGTGCCCCAGCCTCGGTCCTTCCCTGTGCCCCGGCCACTGCCTCCTCCGCCGGAGGAATTCTGGCCACCTCCTCCGCCCGAGGACTTCTGGCCGCCTCCTCCTCCGCCCGAGGACTTCTGGCCGCCGCCTCCTCCGCCCGAGAACTTCTGGCCGCCTCCTCCTCCACCCGAGGACTTCTGGCCGCCTCCTCCTCCGCCCGAGGACTTCTGGCCGCCGCCTCCTCCGCCCGAGGACTTCTGGCAGCCTCCTCCTCCGCCCGAGGACTTATGGCCGCCGCCTGCCACGGCGTCCGTGCTCCCAGGCGCCCACCCGGCCGCGCTCCCAGGCGCCCCCTCGTCCGCGCACCCGGACCTGCCCCGACCCTCTGCTCTGCCTCAGCGTCGTCCTCCGACCCCCTGCCCGGCCTTGTGGGACGTCCGGTGACGTCCCTTGAGAGGGGGGTACTGTCACGGCCACAGCCGTGCCCCCCCGGTTTTAGTTTTTTGCCCTGCCCTAGTGCTTCCCTGTCATTGTCTTCACCTGTGTCTCGTTCTCGTTAGTGTCATTGTGTCCACCTGTGTGTCGTTTGGTTCGTGTATTTAGGTTCCTGTTTTGTGTCCAGTCTTTGTCTTATCCTTACTACTACCTGTCCGTGTGAGTACCCTATCTGTGTCCCATTTTCTGAACTTAAACCTCTGTTTATCGCAATTCCTCGCATCTCTCGTGCATTTGGATCCTACCCCACCTCACACCCTGACAATCTCATTCGTTAAATGCAGCAACATTGTGCCCAAGGGGACAATGAATGACATCTTATCGTACCATACCTGTCTGTGTTGGTTCTACCTGCCTGTGTTGGGTCTACCTATCTCTACTGGGTAAATGGACTGCATTTATATAGCGCTTTTCTACCTTAGCGGCACTCAAAGCACTTTACAATGTTTGCCTCTCATTCACCCATTCATACTCTCACATACCGACAGCAGCGAGCTACCATGCAAGGCGCCGGCCTGCCCATCGGGAGCAACTTGGGGTTCAGAGTCTTGCTCAAAGATACTTTGGCACATGGCCTAGGAGGAGTCGGGGATCGAACCGCCAACCTTGCGATTAACAGACGTTTAGATGTTTAGATGTATCTGCCTGTTCTTCCTGTCTATTGGGTTCAGTCAGGTTTATTGAGGAGCCTGTTGTAGGTCTCCAGTCTGTCTCTGCTGAAAGCTCATTCATTCATTCATTCATTCCTCATTTTCATCCATAATTTCTTCAGGTTTAATCTCAATTTAACAGACCTGAATATTGACCTTAGTTTGTTTGTATTTTATTCCCCATCAAATATTCCTTTGCAGGCTGTTCAGTCTAAAGGGCAGTGTTTATTTGTATCTCGATCTTAAGTAATTTGTTGTCGAATTTTGCGACTTTACCCGTAGGTGTTTTGATTCAGGAGCACTTTATATCTTACCAATTAATAAATGTAATGCCATCTGAGCTTTGTGTCAGTTAGTCGGGGTAGAGGCAATGATTTAGACCA
Organism: Osmerus eperlanus; assembly: GCF_963692335.1. Classification (NCBI taxonomy): domain Eukaryota; kingdom Metazoa; phylum Chordata; class Actinopteri; order Osmeriformes; family Osmeridae; genus Osmerus; species Osmerus eperlanus. The sequence goes on from NC_085031.1 coordinate 2,966,663, forward strand.
TAAGACCATGTGTGTGTGTGTGTATTTTCCCTTAAAGGGGTGTAAGGACATTGTACCGACTCAGTTGAGGGAAATGTCATTGTGCGTAGATTAGACTCATTATTAGAGAACATAAACAGATTAAGTGTGTACGTTCTGTGCAAGCCCATCTGTCTTTCTACCTATCTTCGGCACTTGAGCTTATGAAGCAGGAACAGGTGTGCTACAGAAAAGACGAGGAGAGAGAGGAGAGAGAAAAGAAGAGAGTGAGGGGAAAAAAAGTGGAAGAGAGAGAGTGGGAGGGCGGAGGATAACAAGAGAGAAACAGAAGATAGAAAAGGAGAAAAAAAGAGAAGTGTGAGGGGAAAGAAAGAGAGCCACTATGAACAGTTCCAAGGTCATTGCAAGGTCCCCAGACTGAACAACATAATTTGTTTGAATTAGCTTGATGAGTTGATCGTGTGGCAGACAGAACAGTTTTCATGTACTGCATCTTATCAGTGTGAAAGGGGCGGGAAGGAGGGGGGCTGGGATAATGTTATCCCACATGATAGGTGTTCAGGGGGTGGATGAATGCACCTTTGAGTGTGTGTGTTTGTATGTTTTGTTATCTCATGACTTATCTCAAACAGCGACTGTGCAGACAGTAGGAGGAGCGAAAAATACCCCTGAGTCTGAGGGAGTGTGTATGCGTGGAGGAAGCAGTACTAAGAATCTGTAACTTCCTGTAAATGAGTGTACATTACTGTGTCTGTACAGTATACACTGATAAACCAAACATTATAATAATCTGCCTAATATGCTGTTGGTCCTCAGTGTGCCACCAAAACAGCGCCTACCTGCAGAGGCACACACTCTACAAGACCCTTGAAGGTGTCCAGTGGTATTTAGCACCAAAACATCAGCAGCACAGTCCTGAAATTTGGGAAGTGGAGCCACCGTGGATCGGATTTGTCAGTCCAGCACATCAATCGGATGATCCGTAACAAATTGACCCTCGTCAAAGTCGCTCATTGTCCTGCTTAGCTCGCTGCTTCAGCCAAACTCCAATGAATGTGTTCCACGAACCAAACAATCGGGCAACCTCATACACATACACACATAATACACACACTGGCTACAGAACCTGATCTATATTGTGTCTTTCAGTAGGTTAGTACAGTAGGTTACTAGCAGGGTTGGGTAGGTTACTTTTTAAATGTAATCCGTTACAGTTACTAGTTACCCATCCACAATTGTAATCAGTAACGTAACTTTTGGATTACTCAGTAACGTAATCTGATTACTTTCCATTACTTTTGGATTACTTTCAAAACCTAGTTTATAACCAGTTGAAGTTTGTTTACATAACCTGGAATATGCCTAAATCAAAGAACAAATGATGTTGCACCCCAGAAACTGTTGCAGCAGGACATACAGTAGCACTCCAAAATAAATAGAAAGGTCACCCCAATTTATGTCAAAAAATCGGGGTGGTCGTGTATTGCATGCTGCACTATCTGATCAAATTGACAGTTCTCTCTACAGTCAGAGCTCGCGCAAGAAGGTGGAACGTAAGGGAGATACCCTTTCCAAAACTTGTAAGGGCCTAATAGTTTGTGAAAGACCCAGAGAAACACAAATTGCGATTGCGTTTTTGTTGATCAAAGTTTTAACAAGAAACGTCACAGACAAAATGGCCAATGATAAAACAGCCAAATTTGCAATTTAAAAGGATACATTTTCCATCCATCCATCCATCATCTTCCGCTTGTCCGGGGGTCGGGTCGCGGGGGCAGCAACCTAAGCAGGGAGGCCCAGACTTTCCTCTCCCCGGCCACTTCCACCAGCTCTTCCTGGGGGACCCCGAGGCTTTCCCAGGCCAGCCGAGAGACATAGTCCCTCCAGCGTGTCCTGGGTCTTCCCCGGGGCCTCTTCCCAGTGGGACGTGCCCAGAACACCTCACCAGGGAGGCGTCCAGGAGGCATCCTTATCAGATGCCCGAGCCACCTCAACTGGCCCCTCTCGACGCGGAGGAGCAGCGGTTCTACTCTGAGCCCCTCCCGGATGACCGAGCTTCTCACCCTATCTCTAAGGGAGAGCCCGGACACCCTGCGGAGAAAACTCATTTCGGCCGCTTGTATTCGCGATCTCGTTCTTTCGGTCACTACCCACAGTTCGTGACCATAGGTGAGGGTAGGAACGTAGATCGACTGGTAAATAGAGAGCTTCGCCTTTCGACTCAGCTCCTTCTTCACCACAACGGACCGATGCAGAGCCTGCATCACTGCGGACGCCGCCCCGATCCGCCTGTCGATCTCGCGCTCCATCCTTCCCTCACTCGTGAACAAGACCCCGAGATACTTGAACTCCTCCGCAAGGATACATTTTTCAAAAGAAAATCGACTATTCCCCAAATGTAAAAGTAGCGCAAATTAAGTAATCCTCAATATTTTTCAAAAGTATCTATAATCTGATTTTTTCTTTTTTCCAGTAATGTAACAGATTACAGTTACAATTATTTTGTAATCCGATTACAGTAATCTGATTACTTGTAATCCGTTACTCCCCAACCCTGGTTACTAGAGGGGTCAGCACACATCCAATGTGGATGTGTGCTGTGTATTGGTAAACAAGAATGAGGGGAAGGGAAAAGGAGAGGATGCGTAAGGAAAGGAAACAAAGAGAGTAGAATAGAGCAGAGAACAAGAGAGGAGAGCAAAGGAGAGGAGAATTGAGGAGAATTATAGGAGAGGTGACATGACAAGAGGAGTGGAGAGACAAGGAGAGGAAGCAGGGTAGAAAAGAGATAGGATGAGATTTGACATGCAAACCTGCTACTCTCTGAAACAAAGAGCCCATTCATTCACAAGCTAGTATCTTAGATGATGTGGTTCTAATGCATACCACATAGCGTCATGTCTGTGTCTCTGCAGCCTCTGCATCAGGGAGACCCTGCATGGTGCTGCTTTCAAGGCTGCTCAGTTTGTGCTGTCCCCCATGGTGATAAGACCCTGCCTTCATATCACACACACACACACAGAGGGAGAGAGAGAGAGAGAGAGAGAGAGAGAGAGAGGGAGAGGGAGAGAGAGGGAGGGAGAGAGGGAGAGGGAGAGGGAGAGGGAGATCATTGTGTGAAAGAGATAGAGAAGGAGGAACAGGGAATGTTCGGGAAAGAGGTAGAATGTTAAGAGAGAGAAAGAGAGAGTGCTGGGGAAGGTTAGATAAAGAGATAGTTAGAATGGGGGGAATAGAGAATGAAGAGATGGAAAGTGAGCGAGGGAAGAAGGAGAGAGAAGGTCCTGTATTATGTGAATGTGCTTCTGTAAAACTCGTTCACAAATGCCACTGATGCCGGTGTCCAAAGCAATCTGCTGCTGATGTGATGTAACAAATTGACTGTGAAAACAAGGCAGATAGTGTGGGAGCAACACCCGTGGAAGGCTGACTAAGCTGACTTGGTCTCTTCAACACACACACATTCACACATACACACACACACATTCACACACACACACATGCATTTTAATAACGCCTAAAGTTATGAGTTGTGGCAGGTATCTCATTCTATTGAACGCTGACTCATGCTGTAGTATAATGTAATAGGATGAAGCTGCAACTTTCTTTCAGTACTTTCAGTACTGAAGGCTGCCTGGCATCACCTCTGGAACTATTCCTCATTTGCTAGCATTTTCTGCTAAGCTCCCAGATTTAGGGGCCTTTAGAACAACTCTCCTGATCCTGCCCAGGCTCTTTATGGCTTTTTATGATGCGTTTTTATTTTTTAATTCCAGTATTTGTATACACTTTTTATTTTAATCACTCTTATTATTATCAGAGTCCGAGTTTGCCATCAAGTTCTGTACATTGACACTGGAGAGCCGATGGAATAAAGAGGCACTTCTCTGGGCATTCAACAGTGGATTACATGATGTAGTGAAGGTAGACCTAGCCAATAGGAAGTGGGGGAACTTGATGGTAGACCCTTTGATTTGGATACAGTTGAGTTTATCACCATTCCCGTCACTACAAATATTCTCATTGTGAGATGCTCTCCTTATCCCCAGTGGAATCCCATCAGGACAAAGAGGTATTGGGCCACCTCTGGCTGCAGAGTTACAACCCAGTTTAATTGGAATTCAATTACACTTATCATTGAGCCCTGAAAATAGCCTAGCTAAACATTGTACCTCCTGCCAATGTGTGTTCAGCCTACTCTTAGCTGTCACATGAAGTTACTGGTCCTATCGATATTCATCAAGGGGGGCCAAGCAGAATTACCAACACCATGGAGGAATACATTGGCAAATCCCTAAAGAACGATCAGACCATTCACTTTTTTGTACCATAAAGGATAGGGATGCATAGTCTTTTGGGTTTGAATAAGGAAAAAGAACAAGTACCCCTATCAACTCACATCCACTGCTTTTGCTCTGCTCAGAGGTACCACTGTGTTCATCAAGATAAACCTGCACATCTCTCAGCACATCTTGTGTGAATCAATGAGGTTGATGAATGTAAAATGTCCTTTAGCGTTCCTAGGTAATGGCCTTTGACTCATCTTAATCCTCTGCAGTGTTTCAATCTTGCGGATGATATTCTGAAAGACTACGTAATCTGGATGATGTTTATCGTTTCTGGATAACAAGTGTGATGGCGTTTTTTGATATAGTTACTAAGAATGTATTTTTAATAGACTGAGGTTGTGTTTAACCTGTTTACGCTCCTGTTTCGCCCGCGAGACAAAAATGCTGCCTCCCCCTTCCTTAGTTACGACGCACTAAATTCTAAAAAATATATTTTTTAGACGCTACACATGTTATACATCGTTGGAAAGCTACGATTCTTGTGCTTCCATTGAAATAAACCAATTCAAGATCAAGTCGCAATAGCAAGCAAAGTCAACGTCTTTTTCCGGTGAACATTCCTTCAACAATGCCAAAGAAAAAAGTTGTACTCACCCTAAGTTGTTCAAATAGGTCCAGGTGTGCAAATCATGCCATCAAAACTTGATCTGCTAAGTCCCAAGGGTTCAAAGTATCTAACCATGTAAAGTAATTCGTCCAAATACAATGTTTTACGTTCATGAATAGCCATTATCCTTTGTTTCATTATGCAAGTTAGCCGACGGAAGAAACAACTTGTTCACATAAAAGTGTTATTTTCTCCGATTTATCAACGGAGTATTTACAAAATGAAGGTCTCAAAATGTCCGTTGAACCCTCCCCTTTTGATTGACACCTTGTTCGACCCAATAGGAGCTTCCATGCCCCGTTGACAGCCCTCTAAAGCCAACTAGGTCTGTGCGTCCTGCCCCCCCCCGCCCCCCCCCCCCCACACTCGTTCTAAACAAATTTCTCGAACTGGCTTCGACTGGCTCTGAAATTAGCTCGTTAGCCTTGTAGCTGACAGCTAGCTGAAAATGCCAATACCTCATTTGTATGCGTCTGTGGAGCCTTCAAAATAACAGTCGATTGCGCAATATGGTTGACAGAATCAGTGTTCTTTGTGCGCCAATCCTTGGAATCAGATAAAGCACTCCAATGTGTTCATGCTTCAGTTTTTGTGTTTCAGTATTACTAATTAGGGATTTAGCTATTATATATGATATTTCTAAGTACCAGAGATGGGCCAGAGATAACAATTATGAAAAATAATACCTTTTTATTTGACCTTGACCTTGGTTACAAAGGGTCATTTTGGAGTCTCCAAAAGACCCTTTTAGAAAATTCCTGGATGTACTCTTATAAAAACATGTGTCAAATATGAATATATTGTGGTATTATGTTTGACTTTTGATTTGAATTGGGTAAGGCTTCAACCTGTGGTCCAATTTAGTCTTCCAGATAATACCTACCACCTCTAGGCCTCTTCAGGCCTCTGTTTTCAAAACAAAATCTAGGCGGAAATAGAAATTTTCACTTTCCTTGTGTTCAAGCTTCTATTACTCAACACTAGAAGGACTGACAGGGGTCCTGACAACAGGGGACATAACTTCAGAGTGTCAGCTTTCAAAAGAGATCATTTACATGCATGTACTCCAAATGGTTCAAGAACAGCTTCCAATTTACTTTGGGTATGCTGTTTAGGCGTTTTCAGGCAAATTTAACAGGAACATGAAAAGGTTAAACAAATGGATGTTGCAGTTGGTCTTAAGGTATTTATGGTGTTGGTTTATGATGCCTGATTGAGAAGCTAGGGGCACGGAGGTTGGGGGATGTTTGAGTTCTGTGGCCTAAAGGGAGAAGGGTAGATGGATCAGTTGATCTAGCAGCTCTGACCTTTTGGCCAAGGAGATTGTGTCCTGTGTCCTGTTTGTGTTTCATTAAGGGTATCCTTACTGTCCTCATTTAGAGAAAGAGCCGTGACATCAAAAGACTTTGGTATCTTGACCTGGGGGGTTATATTGTCTTAACTGTCACTGACCAGTGTTAGCCAATCACAGAGACCACTGCATTGATGAACTGAACATTTATTAGGGGATCTGTTTTAAGTGTATAAAAGCACAAGCTTTATGATTGTTCTTTATCACTCTTGCGAACGACCTGTGGCTAGCACCTCCTTCGTAATGACTGATCAGCAAAGCTTTGTTTAATATTACGTAATTGTATAATCTAAATAAATTGTAATAAACCCACATCTCTTGACTACTCAGATCTACACAGTGCCGCTTGAATTTCCACCTTTACACTTTGGTGGCCGAGTACGGGGATCCTCGATTGGTCTACGGCGTTCAGCAGGCGGCTCCCCTCGGCGAATTGATCCGCCATGCGTGAGACAGCAGGGCCAGGGGGGGCGCCCGTTGGACGTTTTGTGGCTGACGCGGGATCTTCAAAGGAACCGGTGAGATATTCTTTTGGTCACTGTGTGATATTGAATTGTCTAAATGTGTGTTTTTAGGCTATTGTCAATAATTCGGTTAAGTAAATAATTGGGCAGAGGTAAAACTGTCCTGTACGTGTAAAGTCGTACGAATTAATAAGGTAAGGTTGTTGAACCTATCTTTTACGTGTAAGTCGTAAAAAAACGTCTGCAGAAGTGTGTCGACGGACACACATAGAGGTAGTGTTGTTGACGAACACACAAAGGGAGATAAATTCACATGTTGTATCGTGTTATGTGTCTTTTGAGACCCTAAGGATTAGAATATGTTGGGTTAGTGATAGTTTGAGAAATTGTATTGGCATTGGTGCAGTTCTTATTTATTAACGGCCTAAACGTGATTCTAAGTCCCGAGAGAAAAGTATACTTGTGAGGTAATCAGCTGTGTGAGTGAGAGTGTTTACAAAGTGTTTGAGTCCCTGAAGGTGGAGAACAAAAAAAAAGAAGTTAGGATGTATCCTGAGGGATTTTCAAAACAAAGGTTTGAGTTTTTTACACGCGTGTTCATTTTTTGTTTTAATTGCAAGTTATGTTTTTTGAAGTTAAAAGAAGTATGAGTAACTAATGGTGTCTACTATTCAAGCTATATACAAATTCCAAAAATCAAAATTTTAATTAATTTTCGGTTTGAATATTTGTAATTTATGATTGTGCAGTTATTTTCATTGAAAGTTGTGAAGTCGGAATTTAATTGTTTTTAGAAAAGAAAAGGGGTAATTGTGTCTTTATTTTCCGTCGTTGGTTGTCGTTTATGGATTGTAATTCTAAAAAAATGAATGGTCTGGAGGCAGAATTGACCTGTCCAAACATCGATTACATGAAGCAAAAGTATGGTAACGATAGTTTATTGCAAATGCAAATATGGATTGATAAATGTGGATTTTCGAGTGTGGCGTCGTTTTGTTTTAAGAACCTTATTGTATTGCGAAATAGGTTCGTGGATAGAAATAGATACACAATTTTTTTTTAAGTGGAGAAATGAATCTTAGCCTGATTGGAGAGCTTTTTCTGATTGGATGGAGATAGGTCAGATATCTTCTGACATCTGCCATCTTTATAGATTTGCTTTGGATTCTCGCAAAGATTGAGGCTTGTGCTTTGACTTGCAATTGCCTATACTGCGTTTCAAAGAAGGGGAGGTTAAAGTCCTCTCCGGTACAAAGGGTTTGAGTCCCTGTTGTGTTTGGAATAAATAATGTTGTGGGCTATGTTGGTCAAAGCTAATGCAGAGCGTGTTGACATGCTGTTGAAAAACATGTAGGCCAACACGAATTGCTAGGTATGGTCAATCCAAAATGCGTGCTTTAATTGTGGGAATTTGAGCAAAATGTACGTGAATGTCCGGAGATGTGTCATCACTGTTGACTCTCGCAAAATCAGAGGGGTTCGTGACCGGAAGTTGAGTTCCGAACTGGTGGCGTACAATGTTTATCGGTTATGACACTGTTGGTAGAGGAGAGACGATTGACTTGTTATATTGTTTTACAACTTTGTGTTAACCGTTATATATTTGATGTTAGACTTTACATCGGTCTGATTACCGCCAGAAGGCATTTGTTTTTGAAGACGGAGACATTCTGTTTTGAAAATGCTAATGTTAATTCTTTGACTGAATTCTCCACTTGAAAAGAGGCGCATGCGCTTGAGCCTAGCGGAAGTTGATTCTTTCATTGAAGCTCATTCTGCGTGCAGTGGCCCACACACCCGTCATGAGTGCAAAAAAAAAACAAACAAAAAAAACAACAACAAAAAAAACACTCATTTTATAGAGAATTTGACGTTGAATTGAGAAATTTATTGGTTGGAAAAAAGATGTGTGTTTCTGTTTCTTTGTCAAACTTAAGAAAATATTGTGAGTTGCCATACTCTTGATTTGGAAATTATGTACAGACCGATTTTCTATATGCGCTGGAAATTTCGTTTTTGGGTAGGATAATTGGTAGAAGGCCAGTTTTGGCAACAAAAGCGGTATTCATTTTAAGAATTACAATCCCGGGGTTATTGAAACTTTTATAGAAAGTTATGTGTTCAAACTGAAATGTTATGTTGTTTAGGGAATATTTTTGTTTATGTCTGGAAATGTTCGATGGTTTAATTTTTAATTTTGTGGGGGTTCACAGATGTTACTGTTGTTTAAAGAAATATGTAAAGGGTTATGAAGAAGTGATTAGAAAGATTGAGCCAGTCCGAGGGACTGAAGTGTATACAAGGGGAACTAGTTCGAGAGACTGAATTGCGATTGTTGTTAAGGGCAAAGGTGCTACATATGTGTGTTTATTGCTGCTGAGATGATTTGTTGAAATGTGTTGGGTTTGGTGGTATTCATATTTACCTATTTAAATGGACTTGAAGTTGAAGCTTTGTCCAACCAGAATGCTAATACATGGGTAAACTCATTCTCTGACGAGTGATATGCATATGTAGATTTTGGAGCCTAATTTTATGTTGAAATTAAAATAGTACTAATGGTTCATAGAATTGTAAAGAAAATCCAGGCCGTGACTTTGTTGGCTAATGGCTAATGGTGAAAACGTGGAGGAAGTGCATTTTGCTCTGTCCTGAGACAAAGGAGAGTCCAGGAAGTTGAATTTGCAACTATGGCAACGACATTGGCTAACAAACTGACAGACCGACAGGCGGGTACAGGCTAGTAAAGGAATTGCAGCTTGACATTTGAGATCCATGAGTAACCGCATGACGCATGCGCACATGGAAATTGAGAAATTGACTAAGACGCAAATTTAGAGAAATAGATACATTTGGAGCGAATTTTACATATTAATTTGGTTATTTTTGGAAATATGTTGGGTGATGAGTATTTTGAGACATTTGCTAACAAGGTTTTTGTTTGTTTGAGGACATTTTAAATGAGTTTCAGAAATTCAGAGGAAAGTTGGGGGCTAAAAAAAAGAGTCCCGTTACGTTGAGTTTTACAAAGGTGATCCCAGAGGGTGTAATTCTGCATAATTATGTGAGTATTAATGGTGAAAGATGTGTCCGTTTAGATGAATTCGAAGTTTGGTGGTTTACGAATGTATGATTAACATTTGTTCTAATTCCTAGCCAAACAGGGTGGAAACCTTTCAGACCAGAACTTGTATTTACGAGCGGAAAATCTGTGGTGTGTGATGGTATCCATAAAAATGCTGAAATTGGACCCCTGGTTCATAAATTAGTTCTAATTGGATTGGAAAAGTTATACTCTAGCAAAATTAAGTGAATAGACGGTAAACGCCAACCATCTGTGTTGTTTAAAAAGAAAAAGGGAGAGTTTATATTTTCTTTTGTCTTAAGGGCATTGTTTGATTGATGTGATTGCGAGTCGTAGCGTAATTCTAGCATGAATTACCAATTCTAAGAGCAGTTTTAAGTGTGCGAACATGGATTTAATGAAACAAGATAACGTTTTGTGGATGTGAAGAGATGATTGGTTTAAACATTTTGATGTTCTGAAAAGGGAACTATGCATATGCTTTGAAGAGGTATATTGGCAAACGTTTTAAATCAGAATACTAAAATCTAGAGGTTTTTTTAAGAGTTTTGATAAAGGTATTAGATGCACTGTGGTTATGAAATGAGAAAGAGAAAATAATTACAATGTACTTTTGTTTGGAGTTTGACTGTAATTTGATTTTAGTTTTCTGTGAGAGTTTTATCAGGGTATGGTACAATGTTTTGGGATAAACAGTTAGGCTGTGATGAGGTTGTTTCATTATGCTATTGGTTCATAAAGAGGGTTATTATAATTTGGTTTTGAAATAATTTGGGAAGACTCATTAAGTCTGATAAATTGTGGTTATGATGGTTTGTGCTAAGTAGCTTGTTCTGGACTGCAGCCATAGCAAGTTATGAAGTTCTACCTATCTAACCTATATAGAAATATAGATGGGGTATAAGTTTGGCTAATGGTTACATTAAGAATATTTCATGGTATGTTTCATTTTGGAATCATACAGACTAAATACTGGTTTAGGGTAGTGATGCTAGTTTTCTACATGTCTTGGAAAAAGAGAGATTTGATTTGGTGAATTTAAATACAGAAAAAATTAAAAGGGAATCTGAAATATAAAGGTATTCATTTGAACTGTTCCTGAAGGTTTAAAAAAAAAAAAGATAATAAGAGACTAAAAGATGGGGTAATTTGGTTGTTTTCTAAAATAGTTTTATTTTATACAAATTGGTTCAAAAGTTGTTTGCTTCAGTGTAAGCTTGTTAATTCATAAAAGGGAAAATAGTTAAAATATTTACTGATAGTTAAATACATCATTGGTGTTACATATGATTTTGGGAAAGGTATGGAAACAGGAAGTTTCTTATTTTCACTTATAGAACAACTTGCTGTATGCAAATGTGGAATTCACTCTAACAATGATGATTATTCCACAGGGAAAATGCTAGTGCTGATACTAGCTGGAGCAGTTTCTAGATTGCCTGCATGCATTGATCAACTAACTAGAATATGTTTTTTGTTGATATGTTTACAGGAAGTGATGGGATGATGTTGCTATGTCCGGATGAGCCTAACTTGACAAATTTGGGCTTACAGGACTCTTTTGAGGAAAATTGTTGTGTGAACTTGATACAACATTTGTTACAGATTCTTTAAGGGAAGCGCAGGCTTCTTAGAGAGGAAGAGGTGACGTTTAGGAATTTATGACTGACTGATCCAAACAGAGAGTGACTATGGGGGTTTTATGGTTTTATGAATTTAGCTTCAGTAGTTTGGATTTGTGATGGGACTGTGAGGGTTTGATATGATATTGCTGAGTTGAAAAGTATTGGACTGTATTTAACCCAGAGTGAGAATTTTGTTTTTGTTTGAGTGTATTTGATAAGAATTACAGAATACAGCGGACAGATGGAGAAAGGAATGGTGGAATGGAGATTCGAACTTGGACTAATCCACAAGAAAATGCGTTTTGGAAAAAGGAAGGATATGAGAATAAAAATGGAGGTTGTATGGTCTGCATAAAACATTTATCTTGAGATTTTGCTAAGTTAACACATGGAAAGATCATGCCTCTACAGTTTGTGTGATATCAAGAATCCATTATTTTAGCATACAAGAGGATTTGTAATGGATGCATAGTCATTTTGTTAATACTTCATATGTGGGACAAGTATTATGAGAAAAGGAGTTTAAACACGATAAACTTCACAGTTAAGGTTAGAGAAACTATTTGAGTATTGATAGATGGATTTTGTAGAGTTCAATTTTTGGAGAAGTGATACTGTTTTAATGATTGTTGATGGTTGTTGGATGGGAAGAAGTTTTAGACTTCTCAGGGGCTCAGTGGTCAAGTTTTGTTGATTTAGATTATTCTTCGATGAGATTTTTCTTTGAGGATATGTAATGATAATGGGTCACACTTGTTTATGGAAGTTATTTTGGTGTTGATAGGATTCAACATTGTGTTAATCACTTCGGTTGAATGAGAGAACAGAACTTTGAAGACAAAGTCAGTTACCATTAACTGACCTCTGTGAGAATGTGCTTGTTTATCACTGTGCAACCTTTTGGAGTCTACTTTGTGTGAGATTCACAGGCAGGAGAAGGAGGCTATTCCTATGACTGGACCGCTGCATGATTTGATACCAGAGGACTGGATTGTGGTGAAGGACCTGAAACGCAAGTCCTGGTAAAACCCAAGGTGGACGGGGCCATACCAGATACTCCTGACGACAAATTCGGCGGTTAAGATCGAGGGAAGAGCAACGTGGATACACGCTAACCATTGTGAGCGTGCACCTTGTCTGAAGACGGAAGCAGAGGATACGCGTTCTGCGTAGTACCAAGGAAATTTCCGAGCTGTACGCAAAGTGCAGTGTCGTTGAAAGTTGCCCTGAGCAATTTGATCGTCGTTTGAAATTGGTTTGACTCGACTACACTGACTGAAAGAAGTTTGCCTACAGCCAACTGAAGATGGTCACTACGGATGCACAATCATGGCATCCGTTCCAACAACCTGGACTTTGTGGTATACGGGGTACAATGGGTTTTGTCTTGGGAATGGCATTTCTTATTGTGTTTCCAAGGTTCTAATGATATTATGACGACAAATGTAATGACTTCAATTGTTTCACCAGTAATGATGCAGCTGTTAAAAAGAGATGTGCCTATGAAGTTTAAAGTTAGAAATCAGGTAGCTGCAGGATTAGAATGATGTTTTTGCGTACGGCTAGCAAAATGTGGATTGTATTAATTATACATATTATAATCAGAAACGTTTTATTAATTACATGGTGGATACGATTTCTGGGTTAGAGAACAAGGGCTAAGACTTTTTCAATTCAGATGGTGAACTATAGTCCTTTAGAGAATTCTGACTGGATTTAAGGATGAAGAGGCTACTGTGAGTGATATGTATTTCTCTTGTTATTTTTGGGGTTATGTTTTGATTAAAGGGGGTTACGTTATTTTCTTGCCTCCATATCTGTATGGATGTTTTATATTTTTGTATGCTTATGCTTTTGTATGCCTATGTTGTTTAAAAAAAAAAAGTAAGGAATGTGATGGCATTTTTGATATAGTTACTAAGAATGTATTTTTAATAGACTGAGGTTGTGTTTAAACAAATGGATGTTGCAGTTGGTCTTAAGGTATTTATGGTGTTGGTTTATGATGCCTGATTGAGAAGCTAGGGGCACGGAGGTTGGGGGATGTTTGAGTTCTGTGGCCTAAAGGGAGAAGGGTAGATGGATCAGTTGATCTAGCAGCTCTGACCTTTTGGCCAAGGAGATTGTGTCCTGTGTCCTGTTTGTGTTTCATTAAGGGTATCCTTACTGTCCTCATTTAGAGAAAGAGCCGTGACATCAAAAGACTTTGGTATCTTGACCTGGGGGGTTATATTGTCTTAACTGTCACTGACCAGTGTTAGCCAATCACAGAGACCACTGCATTGATGAATTGAACATTTATTAGGGGATCTGTTTTAAGTGTATAAAAGCACAAGCTTTATGATTGTTCTTTATCACTCTTGCGAACGACCTGTGGCTAGCACCTCCTTCGTAATGACTGATCAGCAAAGCTTTGTTTAATATTACGTAATTGTATAATCTAAATAAATTGTAATAAACCCACATCTCTTGACTACTCAGATCTACACAGTGCCGCTTGAATTTCCACCTTTACACAAGACTCAGCCTTGTTCTAGTCCCCAAGAATCTCCAGTATCTCCATGAAACAAGATGCCTGATCCCACGCCTAGCCAGGTGGACCCTGTTCTTTAATTGATCAATTGTATTTGAACATTTTGTCCAGTAACAAGAAAATGCCAAAGCTGACGATTTTGTCACAGTTTGAAAGCTCTGATAGCCTGTCTTCAGGTTATTACCCATAAAGCAACAGTGAGATGGAGCAAGGGAATCAGGAGCTGGAGGAAAACCTCCTCTGCATGGTTTCCTCCATCCTGACATCCTGGAGCCAAAGACGGCTCTTCCATTGGTATGTTGCCTTTCAAGGCCCAGCTAGGTTATGTTCCACCAGTCTGTGGTACCATTTACAGAAGCTGCGGTGGCCAGATGCCATCAACCATGGAGGTTGCACTAGTCGGGGACCAGATAGTCGGTGTTCCACATCACAGGGACCCTTACAAGACACAGGCTCAGGTTGAACAAGTGCTGGAGTACTCCTCCACACAGCTTAGTGGCGCAACTCCTCAGCGCTGTTGGGCAATTGACCTCAGAGTCGGGAGGCTTGCGTCTGTGAAGCTTTTTCAGCTCGGTCTTTACTTGGGCAGTGGGGAATGACAGTGGAGCAGTTGTGGGGGAAGGTGATGATGGGTAATTGGTGGTGGGGGAAGGTGATGGGGCAAGCTGGAGGGAAAGTTGGAAGGGCCATTGTCAAACCTGTTAAAGAACATATAGAACAATATTTAGAACTGTTGACTTTTCCGCACACCTGCCTCCATTTCTAGGCCAGCCACTTTGCATTTATTACTCAGATTCTTACTTTTATCACAACCACATTTTGGTATTTACAATATATTTTAATTGTTTTAATTGCACTCTTATACTTGTATTCTTTAAAGGATAACTTATGTCTACACTGTTGAGAAATCTCGGGAATGAAACTATCGTTGTCATACATTTTGTTGATGTGAATATGAAAGTACCAACTAACCGCTGGCACCTTATACTGTACTCGAGAGAGGACAGATTGTTGGTTGCAGAGGAAATATCCTTGGCCTTTTAGATGTATGTCCTCACACCGTAAGAAGAATATGTATGTGTGTCTCTGTGTGTGTTTGAAGATGTCAGTGTTTGTGTGGTGTGGTCTTCATACACACACAGAGAGACACTCACATAGACACACACACACACACCTTAGGCTGGGACAGGGAGAGATTTCCATCATAGATTGTAATCAAATAATTACCTCTCTTCGGTTCTATAGTCACAGAGTGGTATTCCATGCCAGTATTATCATCAGAAGCATTCTGCGGAGAAGTTATCCATGTTTCTTCTAACATTCCCATACCATACAGAGAGAATGAGATAGAGACTGAGACAGACTGTAATGGAAGACCTTGATTATAGTCTGTCATACTCTGATCAATCACCAATATACGTTGATTAAACACCTTGTGTTATTACCTTTCTGTTAGGTTAGGTAAGATTAAGGTTGTGAAAACACACCACAATCAACTCTGTGGTTGTGTCGTTGTGTGAGTGTGGGGTTACTTGTAAAGAACTGAAATGGTGGTACTCTCAGACCCCAAGGACTGATCATTTGTCATGATGACACACACAAACACACATAAACACACACACACAAAAACACACAGAAAGAGTGCAGGCTTCTTACACCACCATCACTCTTCTAAAACGGAATAATAGAATTGTCTCTTCTTCTTCCCTGGTTCCAGTAGAGCCTAGTGTGGCTGTGCTGCTGGGCGTGTGGTGGTTATGGAAGGCATGGTATGTCTCAAACAAGGTTGCCAGTAACAACATGATGCCGTAAATCCATATTCATACTTTCTGTGCAAAACCATTAAATATCCTATTCCAGAACTTTTTTTTCTCATTTTTCTTCCAGCAAATGTATGTTGATATTACCATGCACTGTAAAAAGAAAAGAATATGCCCTCCACATTTCACTTTGAGTGCCTTTCATCAAAAATTCAAGCGAGAGGAGTGAGATTGAAACATTTCAGTTATGTATGGTATCAAATATTTTACTAAATTAGTTAACCTTTAACCTAATTTCTAAATTAATCACCTTTCCTTTGTTACCACAGAACCCAGATATTAAGTGATTCTCTAAAACCACTTGTTATGCCTTGCTAACACTCCTGCTCATTTGAACTAAGCAACTGCTAGGCCTCTATCAATATAGTGTGCTTTATTTTTATAATACCAAAAGTGTTTGTGTGTGTATTGTGTGGAGTGTGTGTGTGGAGCAGACCATAAAAAATTGACTTCCATGGCTGTGAGAGTTTGTGTGTATGTGACTGCGTGTGTGTGCATGTCCTATGCCTGAGCATGAGTAATTAGGCCCATCGTACTGTTATCTTGCAAAGCTGCACGGCCCATTTAAAGCAACACAGGTGGGCCCATTAATTTCAGACCTAGAGGTCCAAACTCAGCCTCAGCCCCAGCCCCAGCTCCAAACCCAGCCACAGCTACTGGAGGTTGAGTGAATGTGTGTGTTACTTACTTCTGCTTCAGTTAACCTCGGAAGAAAACATTTCCCTGAAAAGGAAATGGTTTGAACCCTTAGGTTATTGCGTCTGCTGTGGCTGATTCCAGACAACCCACATCCCCCCACCCCAGTGAGCGACCACGCACGCACGCACACACACACACGCACACACACACACACACACACACAGACAGACAATGCCTCTTGTCCTGGCCATCCCTACTGGATATCTGGAGTCAGGAAGCAAAAAATTAAAGGACTACAAATGTTACAGCCGTCAGAAATCATAATGTACTGTGTGTTAACGATTCAGAATGAAAAAATAGGACAGAAAGAAAAATATGTGCTGGCGGGAAGAGAGCAGTAGTGAATTCAACCTCTCATGTCATCAATGTAAAAAAGAGCAGCTGTCTCTTGTAGACTACATTACAGACTAATATCTTCAATGTTCCAATGGAGAATCCAGAGGCGGGATCTCTTCCTCACTCTTTCACAGGTTCCCATTGGCCAGACCCTGTTGTTCCTTGGCGGTTCTACCCCTTGTGCTCCATCTACTTCTGTGACAGTTGGGTCATAACACAGGCCCCTCACAGTTTACATCTGGCTTCCCAATACAGCCATGACATAGCGAGACAGGACTGCACTCAGGCAGCTGAAAGAAAGAGTGAGAGAGCCAGAAACCGAAAATTAGAAACAGAAAGTGTTTCTGAGAGAAACAGGCAGCAGTATCCTCATGTTAAAATATACTCATGTGATTGTTCAGGTCATCAGAAATCTTTGACTCTTATAAACTAAGCTCTGATATTGATTCCCTGTAACAATCACCACCTCTCGTCCACAACAAGATTGGAGGGTGTCTGTGGGAATGTGTGCCTATTCAGCGACAAGATCATTAGGGAGGTTGGCAGGGCTGGACTGGGACAAACAAATGGCCCTGGCACAGCTACAGCACTAAATGTCGGATATTTTTGCACATGTTGAGGCATCAACCTCTAGACTTTTACTTTTTTTGGCCCGCAACTTCTTCTCACCCCCCTTGACCTTGTGCTTTTGTTTCTCCATCCTAATCCACAGATTTTTGGCTCTGAGCCACTGCATCTGACACAAGAAACAGAGGGGGAGGGGTGGAGTCTGTTAAGAGATGTGATTGGGCCAGCCCAGTGTCAGTATGTAAAATGAACCAATGGCCCGCTGTCCCTGCTTTATGGGCCGGTGGTTGGCCAATTATAAGTTTATGTAAAAAAAAAAATATATATAAAGATTTATATATATTACATATCGGCCCCAAGTGCGTCGGCCCACCGGGCATTTGCCCGGTATACCAGATTACCAGTCCAGGCCTGGAGGTTGGGCACTGATATTAGGTGATTAGTCCTGGCTTGTCGATTGCATTAAAATATCCCAAATGTGTTCGATGGTGTTTAGGTCAGGGATCTGTACAGGTCAGTAAAGTATTTTCACACGTAACCCATTCCATACCAAAACATATAGACCTCGCTTTGTGCATTAGGGCATTATTTAGCCGAAACAGGAAAGAGCCTTCCCCAAATTTAACCCAAGTTGCCACAAAGTTTGAAGGACAGAATGATCTTTTCTGCTTCAGCATTAATATTTCCACCAATAGAACTCAGGGCTCTAACCCCAAACTATTAAAAACAGCCCCCATTGTGAATTGGCTTGATAATACCCAAATGCAAAAAGCGAGTTTTATACAGAAATGCTTTGGTTTGGAAAAACTTGACTGACCTGCACAGATTCCTGTGGCAGAATAGAGGCAAATCCTGCATTAATATTCCAAAGTATATTGGAAAGCCTTTCCAGAAAAGTGATGGAAGATCTCTACTTACTTGCCAGTGTCAGTCATGGAGCTCTGTAGCTCAAATTAATCTGATAAGTCTTCTGGTATAGCTGTAGTACTCCAAGCAGAGTGAACAATAAGACATGTGTGGCTCGAAGGGCATTCTTTTTAGCTTCTCCACAGGACAGAGAATAAGTGTGCCGCAGCAGAAATGTCAGACAGATGAGATCAGGTGATGGTCGGGTATTGAACAGGCTCAGATGGAGACTACCTCTCCAGAGAGAGAAGGAAAGACACATGAACACATGCTGCTTTACTGACCACATTACCGTATTTTTCGCAAATAAAGCCGCGGTTTAAACCCCGATTTTTTTTATTTATATATATTTCGATGCGGCTTATTGCACGTGTTTATAACAGCCTACAACAGTAGAAACACTTTTTTGTGAATGCTATACCCGTTAAGGAGTAGCGTCGCACATATGTGATCGTTCAAAATGCGGGTCTCACAGCGTAACGTTGCATATGCGATTTGACAGCTGCTCTATAGCTGTAGTACTCCAAGCAGAGTGAACAATAAGACATGTGTGGCTCGAAGGGCATTCTTTTTAGCTTCTCCACAGGACAGAGAATAAGTGTGCCGCAGCAGAAATGTCAGACAGATGAGATCAGGTGATGGTCGGGTATTGAACAGGCTCAGATGGAGACTACCTCTCCAGAGAGAGAAGGAAAGACACATGAACACATGCTGCTTTACTGACCACATTACCGTATTTTTCGCAAATAAAGCCGCGGTTTAAACCCCGATTTTTTTTATTTATATATATTTCGATGCGGCTTATTGCACGTGTTTATAACAGCCTACAACAGTAGAAACACTTTTTTGTGAATGCTATACCCGTTAAGGAGTAGCGTCGCACATATGTGATCGTTCAAAATGCGGGTCTCACAGCGTAACGTTGCATATGCGATTTCGAACATGGACAAAAACTGATGGACAAAAACTATGCCACAAACGCTTTAGTATGGCTTCAAAATGTACTAATGAGAAGGCTAACAAGTAACACTAGCATGGTAGTAGCATTGCTTTCGTTTTGGAAAAATAACTTACGCTCTGGGGACCGTCGGAAATATTTATAAAGCACGCGTCTAAAAATAAATGAGTTAATTCCCTGGAAATAGAAAACATATATTACGCACTTACATTCGTTTTCGAAGTGTGTTAGACAACCGCGTGCATTGCTTGTACGTGCAGGTTGAGTACATCATGCGTCCGGATTGCGTCCCGGGAGCTACCTCCCGGAAATGAGTCTCTGCAGGTTGGGATGTCTGCGTATCATTGTTCCCGTATCAAGTGCGGCATATATTCCAGTGCAGTTTATTCTCAGATTTACAAACACAAAGCTCCCATTCTGGTGGGGTGCGGTTTATAGAAAATGCGGCTTATTTTCAGAATCAAAAACTCAGGAGAAAGCATGCCTTGTTCACCTACAACTTTATTAAGCTCTTTCTGTCATTCATCACAGTATTATTGCTGTGTGTCTCATCACATT
Organism: Osmerus eperlanus; assembly: GCF_963692335.1. Taxonomy (NCBI): domain Eukaryota; kingdom Metazoa; phylum Chordata; class Actinopteri; order Osmeriformes; family Osmeridae; genus Osmerus; species Osmerus eperlanus. Next base: position 2,986,500 of record NC_085031.1, read on the forward strand.
CTGTTATGTGCTGTTAAGGAAAGCTGCTTTCTCTTTACTGCAGTGACTTCCTCCTTCAACTGCATCTCTAATGAACCAATCAATGGTAAACACCTGTAGCATGCCACCTCTCCTCTCACAACACTCCCACTCTCCTCACCCTCCTTCATTATCACCTTCACCTCCTTTCTTCCCTTGTTTTGTCTCTGGTCTACAGAGCCACTTTCTGGTTTTTAATGTCTTTTCTTTTTTGGAGTGCAAGAAGACACACATACACGCACAATGAACGTGCATAAGGCCTTTCTCTAGTAAGGTTGACATACTTCTTTCTTTCTCTCACACACTCACTAACTACCACCTTCCAAATAAACAAATTAACAAACATACTCCATCTCACCCTCACACGAGAGCCTAGTCTGCTAGCTGGCTACGATAACGGCAGAATCTTAAGGGTCCTTAACAGTGGCTTGTCTTCTCTCCTCAGCCTGCCATCATCTTCTGCCTTATCTTCTCTCTCCGTTATCTGCTGCGACTGGGTTGCTCTCTCTCCTTTACAAACCTGAGGTCTCTTCATAATTCAACTCCTCCCTGTCACGGATGCAATTGAAAGCATCTAAGTTCTTGCCATTTCATGTACAAATACTATGTCATTAGAGGATGTGTGATGTCATCTATAGGTTATCATTGTTCTGGCTGCTGGACAAAGACTGGATTTAAACTGGAGATGTATACCATCTCCAGTTTAACCTCAACCTCTTGTACTGATCCGGACAAGGAGCTCTCCATCTTCTCAAATATGCTTGAAAACTACAGTACTTCACTCACCAACATGCACTCCTCCTCGTACTCCTCATTCGTTTATATGAAGACAAGGAGCTGTGTCATCATTTCAAATACTCTTAATCGTGGCAATGCTTATCTCCTAAGATGAAACACACTCTCGAACAGTACTGTGCTATGCTAACCAGAGGACAAAGTTAACAAAGTCTTGTTACTCGTTAAATCACTGCACGTTTCACATACGTAATCAACTTTTCTGACTTGGCACATGTATACACATCCATTCACACACACACACACACACACGCACACCCACACGCACGCACACACACATACTGTGCATGCCAATACACAAAAGCTCACAGCAAAGTTCAGGTAAGCTCAGTCATGTTTTTGTCTCTTCCCCTTTCCTTTCTTTCACATCCTGTTTCCAGTCCTAATGTTATTGTTCCTCTGATGGCCATCACAAGAAAGAGCAGCTTCCTCAACAGCAAAGCGCAATCATACACCCAACTACTCCCACAACATACTGACAATGCGCTCAATTGATATACCTTGTCAATGTGTGTGCGTCATGTAAAATAACATCAGTCACTAACTAGCAAAAATAATGTAGTGATCTCTCCTTGACACCTGGCTACATAAACAGTGCAAGACCTGCTACATCGTATCTCCGATGACCTACTTCAACTACTGAAAAACACCA